>NC_068573.1:10746782-11397009 GCF_025698545.1 Gossypium raimondii
CCCAATATACATGGGACTTAACTTTCCTTTGTAGTGTCAACGCAAAATTTTCTTCCACAAAAAGACATTTTGAAACACTTTCTCACCTATAGAATATTCAATTTCCTTCCATTTGAAATCTGCATAGGACTTACGTCTATCCAATTTTTCTTTCAACTTATCATTTATCAACCATGCTTTTTCTTCGAATTCTTGGATCAAATCTGACCTATCTATTGTTCTCTCGCCTAGTTCTAACCAACATAATGGAGTTCAACACCACCGAACATACAAAACTTCGCACGGGGCCATCAAAACACTTAATTGAAAACTGATGTTATAAATGAATTATATTATAGGCAAGTAACGTTATAACTAGTTTGGAACTCGATAATACAAACTCGTAATATGTCTTCCAACACTTGTCTAACATGCTCTAATTGTTCGTCTAATTGAGGATGAAAATTAGTACTAAAGTTCAACTTTGTACCTAAAAACCTATGTAGTTGCTTCCAAAATCTGGACGTGAAACGAGGGTCTCAATCAAAGAATGATACACGATAAAGTCTTATTATCTCATAAATGTATACTTTGACAACCTTTTGAAGTGACCAATCTGTTCTCACAGCTAAAACAATGAGAAGATTCCGTTAAACGATCAACTATAACCCAAACACTATTTCCTTTATTCGGCGAATTTGGCAATCCCACAAAAAATCCATTGTGATTCCTTCCTATTTCCACTAGGGAGTCGAAATAGGCTGAAGTAAACCGGACGAAAGTTGATGTTTGGCTTTTACTAACTAAAAAGTCAAACACTTTGCAATATATTCAACAATTTCTCTTTTCATACTCGACCACTTCTTGAAGGTCACAATACATGTTCGCACCACCAGGATGCATAGCGAATGAATCATTCTGAGCTTCATGGAGGATCATTTGTTTCAACTCAACATTGTTAGATACACAGATTTGATTTTGAAATCATAGGAAATCATCATCACCAATGTTGAAATTCTCAACACTACCTTGTTGAGCAAGCATTTTTTTCTCTATTAGTTTAACATCCGAAAGGTGTGTCTCCCTATCTTTCTCGATCAATACAGGTTTTACTTTCAATTCAACTAACAATCTACCATCATTGCAAACATTCAACTGAGCAAAAATTAACCATAATTTTAAAAAAGATAAACATAAAATTTTATTTTTAATATAATTTTAAAAATTTAAGTTAATTTTTAAATATAAATCATGTTACTTTTGTTTTTGCTAAACAATAAAGATATTTTATTTAAAATAAGATGGCAAAAATTGCCAAATCAATACCAACCAGTAAAAGAAACAAAACACTAGAAATCACACATTTGTCCCCATATCCAAGAACCCTTTCACAGCAAATCACCAAGAAAGCAAACCAAACATAAACATGACATTTACTTATGATACCATTATTGAATTCAAAATTGTTGAAAAAAATTGGTTTGAAAATAGATTTCTTGCACAAAAGAAAAATAAACTTTTGAAAACTAAGTCGGTTTGTGATATTTATAGCAATAAACTTTTTCTCGAAATAGTACTTGTGTTTTAGGCTAGACAGATCCTAGACGTTTCTAGCTTTCAATTGAATGATTTTCTCTGCTATTCTCGTACCACGAACTGCTTCGAGTATGAGCTCGAACAATTTCAAATCAAATACAGAACCAAAAATATTTTTACTTTCAGTAGGAAAGTAAATCTTTCTCTTATATAATTCGGTAAAATTGTTATTCCCAAAAAATAAAATTTATACTTAGAAATAAATTCTCACTATTTTCAGACAAAATAATAATATTTCAAAGTTGTATATAACTTGTATTTGTAGCGCTCATTGGTGTCATCTTTCTTCATCTTTTTCTTCTTTTTATATTAACTTTAATTATATAAAATATTATTAAAATTTTACTAATCATAATTTAACACCTATCCCATAATTATCATGATATTTAACACCTATCTCATCTTTTCATGATAGTTATCCTCTTTGAAAATGACTATTTTACCATCAAAATTTTCTACAATTCATCTATTGAATCACCATTTTATTTGGTAAAATTATGATTCAATCTCTTATATTTCTCAATTTGTTCAATTTAGTCCTTGCCTACAAATTCTGTGTCACTATAAAATTTAGGTTATTTTCACTTTTGGTCCTTTAACTTTCTCATATTACATTTCAATCCCTCAACTTTTAAATATTTGCACTTTGATCCCATCACTTTTCACTTATTCACAATTTAGTTAATACCTCGGATTTATATCTCTCAGTATAGTACTTGTTTCAACTTTCTCTAGTGTCCAATACCTTCCTCTACTATCATCAATGTAACTTATTCCATTTACTTGATAAATCAATTATACACATTCCGAGTAAACCTCTTTACAAATTTAGCATGATAACTTTAGGGGCGTTACAATTCTCCCCCCTAAATAAATTTCGTCCTCAAAATTTTCTTGATTCTAGTAATCATAAATTTCATTATTTCTTTACTTCCTCTCATTCCTTGATATCCTTTTCCTTGTGATCATATCTCTAAAATTTCTTTACCACAATAATTCACTTATTTCTAAATTCTTGATCCTTCTAATTCACATAGTCTTCTTTCTTTCATTTCTTCACGAATTCATGTACTTATATGTAGATTTTCAATTCATCATTTATCTATAACATTCATGTCATTCTTCTAATTCTTGTGACGAATCTTAACCTTCCATTATTTAACCAAAATATACACTTATTTTGTATCATATCACTTACACATAACTTAATATATACTACACCCTTGACTTTCAATACCAAGTATAAGATATACTAACTTATTAATTACCATTTTAAATTATATAGTTTCTTCTCATTTTCTTACAACATTACTTTAATTGGATTCATTATGCTCTTTCTCACCTTTACTCAATTGTTATAATAAACCTTAACAGTTTCAATAAACTTAACACATCACTTCAATGGTATTATTAAACTAATACATCATCGTACTCTTCTCATTCGTTATCCCTAGTATTAATATTTCAAATAATAATTTACTTAATTGAACTTCCTATACTTTCTTCTACCTTTCTTCAAACTTTTACACTTGTCATATTTCTTGGTTAGACTTCTTTATTTCTCTCTCAGTTTAAATCAAATAATCAAAACATCAATCCAATATCACTATTATACACTTTCTCATGAAATAAACATGTTAACATCACTAATTTATAAAAAATCCATCTTAAACCATTATATTTGTAACACCCCTAACCCTTTTTCGTCGCCGAATTAGGGTTATGGAGTATTACAATACAAAACAGAACCTTTAACTTCAATTGAAATCATAATACAAATTAACATTAATTCATAATCAACTCAATACAATCAAGGAAAATATACATATTTGAGCCTTAAATTGAGCCTTCGGGGCCCTAAAAACAATTTAGAAATAAATAAGGATCAATTTAAATCAAATTTAACAATTTTGGACAAAACAAGAAAAACTTGGAAACAAAGGTCACATGGCTATGTGACACAACCCAGATTGTGTGGACATTTGAAGTAGGCTCACACAGTCGTGTTGCAGACCGTGTGCCAACCATGTGTGTAATCAATGTTGGGTCACACGGCCGTGTGCCAGAAAGTGTGCCAAACCAATGTATACCGACAATCATTCGAAATTAAATCTTAAAAGTTAACAGAAGTTGGAACCAGAGACGAGAATGAATTAAATATAACCAAAGATGTCTCTGATCCAATTAACATAAATGTAGCAGTAGAATTAGAGGTAAATGAGCTACAACTGATTTTGAATGAAAGTGTAAACCAGCTGATACACTTTCTGGCCATAACTGAGGAGGTGTCAGTCGAAGAAATCGACTAGCTTATCTCATTCTCGTTCGAAAATGAAGATAAAGCTCGTGAAACCAAAGCTTCTCGCGACATGGACTCTAAGATAAGGTGATATTATTGGAATCGATCGAAGGTTGTGGTTTAGATTTATCAATAGTGGAATAAACAACGGATCAAAGTGTCGAGGACCAGTTGAAAATTCTTCTTCGAGGGCGATACAGATTGTCCCGACTCTGAATAAGGACTTCTATTTTAAATTTTATTTTTCATTGTTTTTATTGTTAGTTATATTTTAGGATTTTATATTTTTAATTGCATTTTAGAATTAGGAGAAAACAAGTTTCCGGACACAATGGGACAAGGAGAATCTAAGTAGAGAAAAGTGCCAGAAGCAAAGTTGTGTCGTGGCATGCACAAGATATGGTGAGAAACAAGCACTTCGAAGCCAAAAATAGGTGATGTTAGGGTGTCATGTCGTGCCATGCACAAGCTATGGCACGGCACTCCTTTGTTTTTCAACTAAAATTGGGCCATTTCAAGCTTAAAGCCCGTTGAAAGTCTATTTATACCCACTAGTTCTAGGCATGAAAACATCCATCTCAAACCTTCAAATAAGATAAAACACCCTCCTCTATCTGTCGCATCTCTTCCCCAAGAACTAGCCTTTAGTTTACCCATCCCCTACCTCCAATTTCCATAAGTAATGTAATGACCCGATAGTTAGGGTGTCAAAAAATGAAGTTCGGGACTTCATTTCTGTAAAACAAACTCTTAAATGTTTTTATTTTAATATTTATGAGGTTAGTTTTATAGTGAATTAGATTTTGATTAAGTGAATTTTGTAAAATTAAGAGTTATTAAAGTATAATGACTAAATCGTGTAAAGGTTAAAAGTTGAATTATAGATTAAAATTAATTAAAGGGATTAAAATAGAAAATATACATTTATTCTTAGTAGTGGACGACATTAATGGTTTATATTGTATATATATGTTAATTTAGTATATATTTAAGTTATATAATAATAGTTGTTTTATGAATGTGATGTAAATTTGAGTTATGAGTATAATGGTGGTTATGATATATAAGTATATGTTTGTTTTTGAAGCTAAATGTTGGTATGTTGTTTTGACCCAAGGTTTAATATATCTGTGCAGTTTAAAGCTTGATGTCTTATGTAGTTATATGTTAGGATAGATCGAGTGATTTTGGCATTCTTTAAACTTTGATTTGGATGATGCATTGTTAATGTGTTTTGATGATATAAAATGTGGTACCAATGATGGTACATTGGTTAGGCACTTAAGATGATGGTTTTGGCATGTTTTGAGTATGTTTAATCGTATTTTGAATAGGTTAAATGCTTGGTATTTGAGTTGCTTAAAGCTCAAGTAAGCTTGAAATGGTAAACTTGTTGTTTAAGGTACATTTTGGGTTCATGTAGCCAAAGACACGGACGTGTGACTTGGCCGTGTGAGACACACGGCTTGATGACACGACCGTGTGAGATACACGGCTTGACGACACGGTCGTGTGTCATCTGTTGAGTGCTTATGGTGCAATTCAGTTAGTTACACAAGTTAGCACACAGCCTGACACATGAGCATGTGGGGATATTTCGAGAGTTACACGGCATGGTACACGGGCATGTGACATGGCCGTGTAACCCTACTTAGTGAGTTACACGGGTGAGGACACAGGCTGAGACACGACCGTGTGTCCCTAGTTCGAAGGTTACACGGCCGTGTGACCCCTATTTCTAAAATTTTGTAGTTTTTGCATAAACTTTCCAAATGATTTCAAATTAGTCCCAAATTCATTTCTAAGATAATTTTTGGGCCTCGAGGGCTCGATTTAGGGACGATATGTATGTGAATGATTTTTTATAATGTGTATTGGATAACATTTAAAATGTGTATTAAATGTTCAATTTAAACGGTAATTCTCCGTCACCCTAATTCGTGACGGAGAGGGGTTAGGGGTGTTAAAAGTAAGTTTTTCTCTTCTCTTTCCTTCAGGGGTTTTTTAGTTTCATTTTTCTATTTCAAAATTATATTCCACATCAATTGAGGAATGAATTTCATTTGCAACTACCCGAGGTTTTGTGCTCTAACCTTGTGTTTAATTAATTTTATAGTTTGGGTTGTTGTTATTTTGCTTTAATTCATAAAATAGAACCATGAAAACAACAATGCCCCACTTAGGCATTGAGCAATATCAATGTCAATCACTTCTATAACCCGAAAGTGGGCAAGTTCTTTTTATAAATGAGTGGGCATTGTTTTATTTAGGAACGTAGGTTAGATCCCACCATGTTCGCTTATGATAACATTTGAGATTTGGTAGAATCCCACCGTTGGAACAACTTTTGCGTGACCCCAATTGAACCGGTGATCGATGCAATTATTTATGAGTTTTATGCCTCTCTGAAAGATAGGGAGAATCGTAAGAAATCGATGAACTCTATTGGATTATGGGTTTTAAAGCTTCAATACTTTCAATTTAACTGGTATACTGGTTGTCATGCTTAGCTATCAGGATAAAGGAGGCTCTGGCATTTGGGAAAGCTAAGCTGGCAAGGACGAAGGGTAGCAGTTGAGTTTCTGTACTCCACCTTTGGGTGTTTGCTGGATGTTGTGCTACTTGCGTGTTCTGCTCGTATGTCTGCTCTAAGTTCAGTTTGAGTTCTATAGTTGTATATGATTACAGTGCATGAGAAAGATGTGCATGCATTAAGCTATATAAATACATGAATGTTTGCAAGAATGATCTTTGATTTGTATGATAGAACTGTGTATCGATGAACTGGTATGTGGCGTACTCCATGATATAGTATGGATAAGTAGTATTGATTGTAATGATGTGTGTGTTATGCATGACTATAGAATGTGGAGTACAGAATGAAGTATTTGGCAGGTTTGTTGAAGATAGGAAAGTTGGCATGATGGAAGAATAGACAAATTGAAAGAGGACTTGAGGAAGTTTGGTTGGAAAATGATCTACTGGCTCTATAGAGCAGCATTATGGAAATGATCTATTAGTTCTATGGAGTGATACCATGGAAATGGTCTACTAGCTCTACGGAGCAGCATTATGGAAATGATCTACTGGCTCTACGGAGTGACACCATGAAAATGGTTTCCTGACTCTTTGGAGTTGAAAGTCCATAGCTAGCCATGGCAAAATCTAGTGGAAGACAGGTATACATTATGGAAAAATGAAGTCTGCCAAGACAGTAAATAGGGAAAGCACGTCGGGGCTTATATGCAAAAACCATTATATGGATCACGTGACAAGAAGTCAATTATAACAGTAATAGTGTATGAGAACACTGAAAAGTGTGCGGATAAGAGGTCCTGCCAAAATGAAAAGGCAAGAGGAATACGAGAACACGCATTGTACATGGATGTGTATGGAAAAATAAGGGTATTTCCTTCAGAGTATTGCAAATAAGTATCCACAATTAAGAGTTTGCTAGAGGTGACAGACAAGCCAACATGGGTTATGAGGAAGTAAGTCGATTCTCCACATCCTATTTCTAAGTGTATATTGGTAACGAGATTGCCAGAAAAGGGAAGTTTGCCAAGGACTATCTTATGTGAAAAGTCAATCACGGACTATCTTATACAGAAAATTCGCTATGAACTATTTTATGTGGAATGTCCGCTAAGGATCATCTTGAAGACAGAAATGTTTGCAAGAACCAGCGAATGAAAAAAGATGTACATTGGGACTGTCTAGTGTTGAGAAGTCCACTAAGGATTATCCTATAAATGGAAAGTCCACCTTACATGATCTAGCGAAGAGATAGTCCATTCAGGACTATCGATGGCGAGGAAGTCCATTAGGACTATCTGAATAAGAAAATATCTATTCAGACTATCTTGAAGGGGGAAAGTACAGTGGGACTATATTATAGGTAGAACTCTACAATAAAAGCATAGTGTTTAAATATCCTCCAAATCTTATATTCAAAGGCCTCATACGAGGATGTAGGTAAATTGGTTTTCTTCTGAAAAAGTATATGCACAAGCTAAGTTATAAGAAGGTAAATATCAAGATAATACAGTAAGTCGATATCGAATTCAATGTGGAATGAAGGGATCAAGGTAAAAATCCGTCATTGTGGCAAATTACCTACAAGTCTGCCAAAGGTAGTTAACAATCCGTATATCTGCTTGTGTGGTTATCCTTTGATGAGACAAACCAATAAGGTAGAATGAAAGTTTATGATGAAACAAAACAAAGTTAAGTCTAAAAAGGGGATGTAAGAAAGAGTATAATTACGACCAAATCCGCCTGATATGTCCGCTGCCAGTTCGTTCAAGAAGAATGTATGGGCATCATCTGCGCCAGTCAAACTGCGAAAACCCCTATGAAACTCAGGGAGTTTAACTACAAAAATTAGTTCTTTATTACCTGAGACTTCGAAAGTCACTTACGAATGCTTTTGTATAGATTCTCACTAAGTTCATTCGAACTTACGAGTATTTTACCTTGAATGTAAGGTCAAGGAATAACTCTAGGATTGTGTGGAGAGACCAAACCAAGCATCGCCGAGTCCACACGAATGGCTTTGTAGCTGCATCATGCATACAGAGGGGAACCCTAAGAGGCTACACCTCAGGGTTCAAATAAGTGTAATTTTATCGAAATTTTAGGTTCCAAGTCATTGTGTATAAATATAGATGCTCAATAAGGCAAAATGATTATAAGAACCTTAGTAATTATAGAAAGTTAATTTGAACCTTTAGATTTCGAAATATGTTGATATCTAAGATATTAAAGCAAAGTTATGTGAAAATATGTATTAAATCTAGCGTTATTTAAGTTGTAAATAAATCAAGTTAGAAATATTGTTAAATAAATCGATTTAATTGTGACATTTAGTAATCAGACCTGGCGATCAGGTCGAGTAAAGGGTGTTACAAATTGTGTCTAGGAATCCAACTTGACAAGGAGTACCAACGTGTCCCAGATCTGGCATAGGGGACATGGCCAAGTGCTCCGTAGGAATCCCAAGAGGAGGACCTCTAGAATCCCTTTGCCTTTACCTTTGCCTTTGACCATTCCAGTAGCACTTGCAGAAGATGACTAACCAAAGCATTGCTCAAAAAGGGAATGTAGCTCAAAACAGATCTCACCTTTGATACCTTTATGAAAGTCCTTTAAATGTGAACCAATTTTGGCATCAATCTGTGTAAACTCCATCTACAACTAAGACAGCTCATGTTGCAACAACCTCATCTCTTTTTGCAACTTGATGGTGACTCCATCGTTTTCCATGAGAACCGGAATAGCTCTGGTACCTTTGTTACGTGTAAAATTCTGAGAAGGAAATTTGATAAAAAAGAAGGGAAGAAAGGAGAAGAACCGAGAGAAATAAGAGAAGAGAGGAATGAAAAGCAACACTCAAATTTTCCATTATCGTATTACCCACCCTTGATTGGTGCTAAAAAAGGTGAGTAATGACCATATAACCAACTGAAAATTGTTAACACACTGCCTCAAATCACACCGTTTCATTAAACGTCATAAGCCAAAATAAATTGTTTTAAAAGTCTTAAACCCCTATTCCACACACACCATTTCATTAAAATTAGGAATGAAACGCTGCGCTTTACAGCTCACACTATAACAGCTAAAAGAAATAACAACTGAAATATCAAACTTAAGAAGTTTTGACCGTTGCTTCTCTTTGTTCCATAACATTATCAATACGAATGAATTTATGAGTTTTCTCTTTCTTCTAAAACCCTTTCTTCTCTTTTGAAATCCCCGAATTCTTCTCATTTCTTGAATTTCAAAATTGGTTCATAACATAATTCTATAAGACAAGCATTTCAAAGGTTTATATTGCCACAAGCTTTGATGGTTAAGTTGCCATTGCTATTACTGTAAATACATAACAAAACTCTCTATTCACGAGAAATGATACATTTTAATTCACAGTTGGAAAGAAAAAAAAAATTGTTACATCAGCAGTCAAGAGGAGTAATCTCATCTTCACAAGCACAACAGGATATGGGGGAAACCCGAAAACCGAGGTACGAGTTAGAATGATAAATTACCAATAAGTGAATAAATGGGATATGATTATCCCGATCCTGTTTACGGCAACCCTGCATCATCTCATTATCTTTTGTCGATCGAATAACAGAAAATGATGCACTGCTGCAAATCTTTTTCTGGATTTTAACCTCCCACTTAATAAGAGTTCTCATTCTCTTTGTTGATCGAATAACAGAAAAAGATGCACTGCTGCAATTCTTTTTCTACATTTGAAACCTCCCACTTAATAAGATAACTCATTACCTCGAAATGAGATGTACTTCTTTACCCAGATGGCAATGTCCTCAGCACATGCTTGAGCTTGAGGAGTCTTTAGAAGCATGTCAAGGGTTGCAAATTCGTGAACCGCATCCTTATATTCGAGAACAGGTGCATCGACATTTACATTCCGAAGTGCCTCTGAGTATGCAATGGCCCGATCTCTCATCCAGTCATGTTCTGCTACGATTGTCAGTGTCGGGGGCATGCGCTTCAAAGACCTGTCTAGGATGAGGGGATTGCCAGCCGGGTGGTCAAGGCTGAACTTTTCCGCGGGAAGAAAGAGTTTCCATGCAAGTAAGCACATTGGCATGTCGTAAAAGTAGGAGTTTGCCAACCTTGTTTCTGACTTTGTTGGAATACTTCCAATGAAGAATGGATACATTAGAACCTGTGCTACAACCTTGACAGGATCCAGACGCTTGCCAGCTTCGATAGCTTTGCAAGCCACGTAATCCGCAATGTTTGCTCCACAACTCACCCCAAGTAGAACACATCTGTTTCAACAATGTCAAAAATTAAAGATTCGGCAAAATCGCCATATGAAATTTTAATGCAACATAGAAGAATTTATCTACATATTCGAGAAAATACTAAGAACCAGCAAGTTTACCAACACTAGGCAGGAGTTCAAAAATGGGCTCATTCAGATAAGTTATAATCTCTATAATACTCTTAAATGCATGAATAATGTGGAAGTAGAAATAACATTAAAGCCTAGCAGAGATAATAACTAATAAGAAAGGTCTGTAAGAAATTCATCGATCCCTACCAACCTAATGGAAGAAATAGATCTGGACAAAACACAAAGGTAGAATCTTAAAGTATAAGTTCTCTTCCGGTTACAAGGGTAAATTTAGTAGCACTTGGGACATCCTTCGACAAAATACAAGTAAATAAGCCAATTTGCAGCAAGCGTGCATCAATACAGTTTATCCTCAAGTAGCATAGAATATAATGCATGCATATACATTTTTAGTGTCTAAGAAATTAAAACCACAAACATCAATCAAAACTAATAAAATAGGTAGATAAATGCTACAACCCAGGGCCAAAGCGAGCAAAACGAATATCTCAATACCATCTTAGGCAATCAAATTAGAAACAGAAATTAAAGAGAAGTGCTTGATATTACATGCACTTGAAACTTTACATAGAAAAGACTACTTTGAAATATTGGACTGTATTCAGTGAAGAGGAGATCGCAAGTGCACAAAAGAGAATAGACTAAAGTCACTGAAGCTCTCAGGGAAATTTGGGCTTTGGAGATTGAACAATATAGATCCTATATTAGAACACTATAGCACGATCACAAATTACCCAAACTAAGTTACTATCAAACGGTTAGCAATCAAAACCTCATTCACAAGCATTCATCCTACCTATAGCTATCTAATTCAATCATTGAATTCAAACTTACAAGTCAGATTTCCCTAATCAAGATGTACTTCCTAATTTTCAACAAAATAA
This sequence comes from Gossypium raimondii, assembly GCF_025698545.1. NCBI lineage: Eukaryota > Viridiplantae > Streptophyta > Magnoliopsida > Malvales > Malvaceae > Gossypium > Gossypium raimondii. The sequence continues at coordinate 10,758,436 of NC_068573.1, forward strand.
AACAAAATATAATACAATTCAGATTAAAACTTTACCTACATTGCCTCTATTGACACTGAATGAATTTAAGCTTATTAATCAAACTTCCATGATTGAGTCGCAGTTTCTAGCTCATATCATGAAACTAAACGACCTATAGAAAGAACTATGAGCAACACATAACATCTTCAGCCAAAAACACATCAATGACAGAAAATCTAGCAAAAACATCAAACAAATGTAAAGATAACAGTATCTCATTCATGCTGGGATCAAATTGAACTTAACTAACCCCTAAATTTTCAACCAAATAAAACAAAATCAAGCAATGCATATGAAATCCAACACTCAATTATCGTAAAACTATAAAACCAATTCAAATTAAAACTTTACCTAGATTGCATAGACTGACACCAAATGAGTTTAAGCTTATAAGTCATATTTCCATAATCGAGTTGCAGTTTCTAGCCCATATGGTAAACCTAATGGATCTATAAACCGAACTACAACCAATGCACATAATATCTCCAGCCAAAAACACATCAATAGCAGAAAATCTAACCCCAAAACAACAAACAAACAAAATTTAAGATCACAGTATCAACATTCATGGTGGGATCAAATTGAATTTAACTAACCCTACATGTTCAACCAATTCAGATTAAAATTTTACCCACATTGCATCTACCGACACTGAACGAATTTAAGCTTATAAGTCAAACTTCTATGATCGAAGTTGCAGTTTCTACCTCATATCGTGAACCTAATCGACCTATAAACTAAACTACAAGCAATGCATCCAGCCAAAAACACATCAATAGCAGAAAATCTAACAAAAACATCAAACAAAAGTGAAAATCACAGCATCCCATTCATACTAGGATAAAATTGAACTTAACTAACCCCTTTATTTTTCAATCAAATAAATTCATTTACAAAAACAAATACAAAAAGATAATAAAAAATAATAAAATAAGAAGAAGAAGAAGAAGAAGAAGAAGATCGAAACATTGAATGGTTAAAATGAAGGAATAACAACCTTGATGGATCACCATGAGCTGCCAACCATGGCTCAACCATGGAAGCCCCAAATGCATCCACAATATGTCTTTGAACTTCGGCCTTGGTAAACTCTGCTCCAACCCCACGAGCCCCACTCCCCATTGACTTACAACACTCGGCTAAATTCGCTTGCTTCCCTAACCAATTCAAGACCTTCAATCCATCGTCAAAAGCCGCCGGATACTTATTCTCCGGCGCCAACCTATAACCAACGGCCACAACTATAACATCACACAATTTCGCTATCCTCCGACAAAAGAAATCGTTGGCGACCGACTCATTGCTCCCACTAACCCAACCCCCGCCGTGAAACTGTAACATTATCGGCAATTTTCGACATTTTTGAGGTTGTGGTGAATAACCTCGATAAACATTATTGTCGGATCTTGAATTTAACCCATCAAGACTGCTTCTTCTCGAATCATGTCTCGGGGTTCCGGTATCAGAAGGAGCATAGCTGTTCCTCCGGTGGTTAATGGAATTGGGGTCTAATAGGGAGGATCTGAGGTGGGATTTGGGGTGGGATTGTTCGGGAGGGGAAAGAGACGATTCTGGGAGGAAGATCCGAATACAGAGGGCAGTAAACGGGTCAATGTGGATGTCTTTAGTGGCGACACCGTCGGTGAAACAAGGATTGGGAGCGGAAACGGATTCTTCGGGTCGGGTCGTGACACCGTAAGGATTGGAGGATTCGTCAATAGGGTCTTGAATCCAGCTTTGCAAACGCTGCTTCAAGAGGAACTTGAAGAATACACTATATAATTTTACAGCTACGCTTGGCATTTCCCTTGAAATTTTTTTTCTAATTTTTACAACAAAAACAAAAGTTCTTTTTAATGTTTTTGGTCGAAAACAAATTCCGGGTATTGATCTTTTCAACGTTTTTTGTTGATGAATTTGCAGAGCCCTGAAATAAATGAAGATGATGCTTTTCCCTTCCTTTTTTTTTTTTCTTTCCAATTCTGAGGGTTTTTTCTTCCTTTTTTTTTATTTTTATTTTCCCTGTTTTTGGGTTTTTCAAGGTTGAGATAAATTCAAGGTTTTTGGAGGGGGAAAGGAAAGTATGAAACTTTTAAATGGGTTAATTATGGGTTGAAATTTGACATGGGGAATGGGTGATTAGGGTTTATAAAAACTGGGAAATTATGCTTGAAATATGATACCATATATTTCAATGGCAGATCAAATGGAAGTGTAGAATGAAAGAAAGAAAAGAAAAGGAAAGGGAAGAAGAGGGCCCTTGGTTGGATGATAGGTTACAACATTAATAAGATGTTCTTTTTTATTTGCTTTTAATGATAGGCTGTTATACTATAAGGTTATTTTAGTGATAAAAATGTTAGAATATGGGATTTATATAGTATACCCTAATGACATAATTGACCTCACAAGCGAGAGGTACGAGGATTAGAAATTAATTGCGAAGTTGATAACTTCTATTGGGAAATGTTACATTTTGAAGTCCCTATCATTGTGTTTAAATAAATTCTAAGATAACCTTTATTTTATATTCTGATTTAGAATTTTAATTTTATTCTTAAATTTAAATGAATGTTTAAATTATCATTTGTATCAACTAAATTCCTAGTAAAAGTATTATGAAGGTCTCTGTACTAATAGTCAAATTCTATTTTGTTCATTTTATTAAAAAATAAATTAATCTATATATATATTAAACCAAAGAACAAATTAGTCTTTTTAATTAAAATTTTATCCACTTTCTAGAGTTAAAATTGACATGATTAACGAAATAATTAGACAATTATACATGGCGTGCCGCATATACCTCATGTTGACGTACAATGACCAAATTTTTAACAATAGAAATATATGAAATTTTTAACAGAATAATCAATTTATTTTTTTATCTACCGTACATGGACTTTCTCATTTTTCTAATAGAGCAAAATACATCCCCACACTTAATACAAGGCCTCCATAATACTTTCACCTCAAATTCCTTTCTAATTAACTAAATTTAATGTACAACCTATTAAATACATATATATTAATTATATAAATAAATTGGTTTTAACTTGGTAAGAAAAATCTCTTAAATTTTAATAACCAATTATCATTTATGTGAAACATATTTATAACATGATATTCAAATTTTAAATATATATTATTGTATGAATAAATTAGTTTTAACTTGTTAAGAAAATCTTTTAAATTTTAATAATAAAGATTTTTTTAAAATAATATGTTTCATGTAAAATCTAAATGACGTTTAAACTAACGTTTAAACGATAAAAGATATTGACCACTATAATATTAATATTTTAACAATTCAATTAATTTATTTTGAATTCGTGACTAATTTAAATTTAGATTTTTTTTTATATTTGAGTATAGCAAAAAATATATTAAAATATGTGGTGGAGAAGTTATTTCCCGAAATATGTTTTGCTTCTTAAATGAGTATCTCAACATCTATGAGTGTCAAGGTCAGGGCATTATCAAATCCCCATGAAATTTGTGCATTGACTATAAGGAGAAAAGTATTGTGAAGAACAATGTAGAAACATCAACATTCATGGATGTTGAATTCAAAGTAGTTAACACTAACATGGTATTTATTGCTCGTAGGTCCAACCAACTCATTTAATATAAAGAACTCAACACCTTTGAGTGTTGAAATCCTCTCCTTTAAATTCTCCACCCCATTCTCTATTGTTTTCACTGAAAATCCTCAAAAAAAAATAAAAATAAAAATCTAACACTCTCCCTATTGGCATTACTTACTTGATTAACATTTTAATGCATTTCTTGCCTCTATCCTTTCAACAAGACAAGAAGCAACTCCAATATCATTTTAAACATGATCTACGATTAATAAATACCGTGTCAATGTTGATACCTATGAGTGTTGGAATCCTCTTTTATAAATCTTTCACCCCATTATTTTTTGTTTTTGTTAAAAATCCTCCAAAAATCCATAACACTCTCTCTCCTAACATTACTAACTCGATTAAAATTTTAATGCATTTCAAGCTTTTATCTTTTCCGACAAGGTGGCAATAAACTCTGATGGCAAGAACGAAACTTTATTGATATTAAAGAAACTAATACAAAATAGAAAAGAAAAGAGTACAACCAAATCCCAATAGTGATTATTGCATATATAAATCGTAAATACAAATTTATAACCATGGCAATTAATTAAATCATGTCACATAATTAAGTTAAAAAGACGAGACCTGAGCAATCTGCCATGAAATGCCGAGGACAGGCATGATAAGTATATTAAATACGGTAAACTATATCGATTGCTTCACAGTTTTGATGAAAATTACATTTCGATCATCCAACTTTAAAAGTTTAGGCAATAATTATTAATAACAAGTTTGATCTCTAAACTATAAATAAAATATTATTTTGGTATTTTGAATTATTTTCTTAATAGCTATTTTTTAAAAAAACATAAAAATTTATAAAAATATAAAATGTATTATAAATAATTATTATAAAAATTAAATAAAAAAATTTATATCCAACTACAACGATTATCAATATCCAACTACAAGATGGATACTGTCAGAAGAGTTGCTGGAGCTATGGAACTTGATGCGATACCTCATTAACTACTCAGGTATCACCCCTAACTAATATGATTAAAACATTGAAGAGACCAGCTTCAGTGCAGGAAATGAAAGCAGTCGAGCTAACATGTGTCTGTTGTGGGGAAGATCATGTTTTTGATGAATGCCGATCAAACCCATTATCAGTATATTACATGGGAAATTTCAATTGGAACAACAACCCATATTCCAACACCTACAATCCAGGGTGGAAACAACACCCAAATTTCAGCTGGAGTAATCAAGGATTGGGAAATTCCAGCAATGTTGTTCGACAGAATGCCATCAGTGCACCACCTGATTATAATCAACCCATGCCATGGCAAGATGTTTAACAAAGTTTAGCATCACCTTCTTCATCTATGGAAGCTCTGTTGAAGGAATATATGGCTAAAAATGATGTCAAAATCTAGAGTCAAGTTGCGTCCCTACGAGCTCTTGAGAATCAAGTGGGGCAGATAGCAAATACTTTAAATTCGAGACCACAAGGAGCTTTCCAAGTGATACTGAGAATTCAAGATCACAAGGAAAAGAGCATTGCAAAGTAATCGCTCTCAGAAGTGGAACTCAGTTGAATGATGTTGTTAAAGATGCCACGGCAGAAGATGATGACTCAAGACTCGATCATGAATAGATCTCAGAACCAACTGAAAAGCATTTAGCGTCTAAAAATGGTCAGCAAAAAAATGTTGTGGCAAAATTAGATCATGTTGCCAACAAAAATGCCACAACAAACAATATCAGCAACCTGAAGGACGACCACCTCCACCATTTTCTTACCTAATTGATGTGCAAAAAGGCACACTAGCTATGAGGGTGAATGATCAGCAGGTTACATTCAACATATTCGATGCCCTGAAATGTGTTGGTGAGAGTGAAGATTGCCAGGCCATTGGTTTGCTAGAAACGGCAATAGAGGAAAAGTTTGCAAAATGTTTGTCTCAGCAAAATCTTCTATCTCCAACAGTCCGTTTGAACAGAAAATGCTCAACTCACTCGGTCAGTTACAGAAGCAACTCAATCTCTTTGAGACTTAGCAACTCCAAATTGCTGCGAAATTGGAAAAAGCGTAAAAAAAAATCTTTTCTATCTTTCTTTTCTTTAGTTTCTTTACTTTAATTTTATTTTTTATTTTTTTATTTTTATCTTTAATTACTTAACGTTATTTTCATTTCTAATTTATCACCTTATTAATGAGATCACGAAGTCTGATAAAGAAAGGGTGGATTTGCACCCAATGAAAATGAGTTGCTATCGGATGAAAATGAAGGGGACGAGGATGAAGCTGAAGTTGATGAGCCTAGACCTACCACACACACTGCCACTAAGGAGAAGGAGCAAAAATGACCAAAGGGTGATGAAGAGAAGATAGAATCAGTAAACATTGAATCTAACCGAGAAAGAGAAGAAGTGAGCCATATTCTTGCACCAACTGAACTTGCTACTGCACCTCAATCAATTGCACCCATATCGAAGCAAAATTGTGAGATTAATCAACTGATTGATGGTCTTACAAAATTAGATGATATTTATGGAGAAGAGGTGTCAATCAATACGCTAAAAAGGAAGCAGCGTTATAAGCGCACTACTCGAAAATTAACTGCCCGAATTAAAGTAACACCAAAATTTTTCCAAGCTTTCGTCTTTATTTTCATTTGCATATTTTTCATTATATACCATGTGTTGTTCTACATTCATAATTTTTTTTCATTGCATTGTAGATATATATGTTTGTTTTTGAACTTTGGAATTTTAAATTGTTCATGCATTGAGGACAATGCATCCTTTAGGTTTGGGGGTGTTGTGCATATAGTCTACATTAGATATGTGTTTTAATATTTGTTCATTTTTCATTCATTTTGCCATGACATACAAATGCCAAATAACTGCTAGACTATGACAAGTATGTCAAAACCATTTTTTTGTAAAGGGGTTGACTTTTTATTTAAAAACGAAAATAGAGTCGCCACCAATCCTTTTTATTTAGGTGTGATTTGATCACCTCATAATTTAATCATTTTAATAAAATTTTAAATTTACTAAAACGATACTTTTTGGTTTAAAAAATTTAGAAAACGGGTTCAGGAGTCGGTTACGCACGAGGAAGGATCAACACCCTCGATATGCTCAAAATTGGTACCTAGTTCATTACTTAATGTCTTAATGTCGAAAATTGAAATTTTGAAAAAGATTTTAAAATACAATCCCTTTTTTATTGATGTTAATTTTAAAAACGCTTGAATTAAATTGAAATGAGCAGCAAAGGCCCACTCGTCCTGCGATAACAATATGCCACATCCCGTGAGTTAGGATGTGACATTTGAACCCTCGAGAATAAGATTGCCTTTGATTTTTATTTAAAACTTAGGTATTTTAAATTTAGGAGGATGTTCTGTTGTTTAGATTTAATAAGAAAATCGAAACCCTATAAGTTAGGGTACGACTTCTTGAATTTCCAAAAACGAAACATTGCCTTATTTTGAGAATTTCTTTTTACGAATAAATACAAGCGTAATTTTTCTTTTAAAACGATGTGCACTTATCTTATTTAGGCATAACGTAAGAATGGTCATAATACATGATGTAGTGATGATAAATTGGTATAAAATGACTATACGGACGGAATATTGGAATGATAAATGAAAAATAAATAGATAAACATAATGGTAGTAACAATATGAATATAGTAATAATGAGAAAGAAGTATAAATAGCATCCAATTAAAAATGAAAGAATAAAAATAAATAGATGAAATAAATAACAAATAACACCACATTTAAATATCTAACGAATAAATAAAAAATTAATAAATATATAAATAGGTAAAACAAGCACAAATAATAACTTCAGTATTTAAAAGGTGATAGAATAATACACAAATAAAATGAATATACATATTTTAAATTTAAACATTTTAAGCGTAAGAAATTAATAATTAATAATGAATAAATAAAATAAAAAGGGTTGAAATTTAATTGACAAAAGCAAAAATTAAAATGGAAATTTAAGGATTAAAAACAGGATTTAGATGAATTTTAAGGGATAAATTAAAAAAAAAGGACTTAATAAAAGAGGGCTAAAATGATACACGCTAAAAGGACTAGGGGGTAAACATGAAATTACCCCTAATTCCTTATGTGCGTCGTTTCTCAGGTGGGTTAAAATAAAATTCAAACAGAGTTATAGGGTAAAATATGGAAATATATAAAAATAGGAAAGACTAAATTAAAAAGTAAAAAAATGGCGGAAGGGCTGAATATGCAAATAGCCCATCAAAGCAAAAAACGCACGGATCCTAGCCGCATTCGAGTCGATTTTCGGGTCTGATGCAAAACAGCGTTTTGGCCATTGGTGCTTAAGTCCAAAACGGCACCGTATTGTACCCTATATAAATAGCAAAAAATTAGAAGAAAAAAATATTCCAGCCTTCGTTTTTTTCAAAAAAATCTGAGAGTTCTCTCAGTCTCTCTTAGCCCTCCCATTGGTCGGTCATTGTCACCGTCGTAGCGCCGCCGTGGCTCCACCATGGGCGGTGGTCGAAGCCGCGTAAAAATCAGGTTTTTAGCCCATTTTAAAACGGATTTGTAGGCAAAGCCTTCCTAGTCCAGAAAATTAAAAAGAAAAGGACCCTCCACCCGCTATTAAACCCAACTTCGGCGACGGAGAAAGAATCTCCGACGATGTGGTCGGGGCGTTCAGGTGAGCCTTTTCTTTCCTTTTTTATTCTTATTATTTGTATGTAAAAAAAATCAAACAAGAATTTTAAAACGAAAGTAAAAACCACCTCTAAAATTTGTTTTATGTTTTCTTTTTTTATTTTCTAATGTGTTTGTAAAAAAAATACAAAGATGAAATTTAGGCTTTTATAGCCGGATACAACTTTTAATTTCTACTTTTCTTTGTTTTTTTCTGGTTGTTTCTTCTGCTGTCTTGCATTGATTTCTCTCTGCATGTGTCAGACGCGCGTGGAGGAGGTTGGTGTGCGGCGACGTGGCGGCAACAGTGACATTCCTAGGTGCGGTGACAGGCTAGTGTTTAGGGTTTATTTTTGCTGAAATGTTTTAGGCTAATTGGGCTAGGGTTAGTTTTGGGTTATCTGATTGGGCTAGCTTTTGGGCCTGATATGTAATGGGTTTTAGTTTGGGTTCTTTGGTTTGTAAATGGACTATTAATTTTGGACTCTTTTTTATTTATTTATTTGGTTTGGGTTTTGTTTTGAAATCTGGCCCAGGTCAAAATTGGCCTATTACAAAGTATATTTTTATCTTTGATGTTCGATGAGGATAATAACTCTTCGATAAATTTAGAAAATTGTGATAGTTGATTAGGTATGTTTAGCTTAGGATAATTGTTTGAAAATTGATCCCTAAAAGTAGAATGCCCTAATTATAATTGCAATTAGTCTATAGTAGGTTTCTTTTAATACACTTAAAAATTCTTGAGCCTAAGATCAGTAAATTAGCAATGTGTAATAACAAATACCATGGCAAAGCTGAGGGTAAATCAAAAAGAAAATTAAAAGGACGCTATGAAGCACTCCAATGTTTGAAATTGTTGAGTAGGTCACTAATACTCTATTTCTCCATTGTATTATTGATTAGAAAAGCAAGATCAAATAAGAGTGAGAAAAAAAAAGAAAAAGAAAAAAGAGAGAAAACAGTTTAGGGGCACTCCACTGTAGTAGTCGGCTGAGTAGCTAAGAGAGTCGATATTGCTCCATCTATCATTTTAGACAAAAGCCTTAGCTTTATGAGTGAATTGCATTCAAATTGTGGCGTGATGTAATATTTGGCAATCTAGTGTATCCTCCATTGAGATTGTCAAGTAAAGAAATCATGTGAAAAAATGAATTCCCTAGGAAAAAAATATATAACTAAAGTATGCAATGACAAAATAATTATGAGAAGAGACACTGAGTTTTAGTGGAAAGATAGACTAAGTACATTAGGGGGTGCTTGCTATAGTCATAATTGCATGAATATTTAGGAAATTATATTTTTGGGTAACATTTTTTGCACCTCGTATGTTAAACAAACCTATAAAATTTGAACCAATTTTTTGAGATAGAAGACTGTTGAGAATGGAGGTATAAAATTTACTTCAGATAGTTTAGCACTATATGAGGTAATTGTAGTGTTATGGCAAATTCATGCATTCATGCAAACTTACACATATTTTGCTTGAGGACAAGCAAGAATTCAAGTTTGGTGGTGTGATAAATCTTGAAAAAATTTATATTTCGAGCATTTAAACTTGATTAAATGCCTATACTTAAGTAGATATATTTTATTTTTAGGTTATTTTTAGAACATTACATAATAATGCTTAGATTGTGCCTTGAATGCCATTTTATGTTACTTTTCATGTTGGGAGAAAGAGAATTGGTTGTTATATGCTATAGGTGCAGAAAAAGATGAAGAAAATGAGAAAATGAAGGACTAGAAAGAAGGAAGTGAAATATTTCCATGGCAAAAGGTTGGATGGATTGCCAACATAAATGCCATGGCAATTCCAAGATAACTGACACAGCACTTAGTCATCACCACTCTCAGCCAACTGTCCGTGTACCATATAAATCCATTTAAAATAGAGGGAGAAAAATGTATGATTAGAGTGGGGGACCTACCCTATAAAAGAGGAAAGAGAAAATAAAGGAGGAGAGGAATTTTTTGGAGAGAAGAATTAGAGACGATTTAGGGATTAGTTTTCTCTTTAGAAAATTCTGGTGGATAATTCTAGAGAGAGAGAAAAGGGTAGCAGCTTAAGAGAGCAGAATACATACGTGAAGAAGGGGGAAAGAAAACTATCCTGGATTCACGTACAATCTGAAGATCAAAGAGAAACTGGAGTGTAGCGAGAATTCCTGTATTTTTGCCTTTATTTTCCTGATTCTATGATGAATGATTTTATTTTGATGTTAACTTTTCCATCCATGAACTAAATCTTTTCTAGGTTGGAGTTATTTGGGTGAATGTTTTATCATCTTTAATGCCCGTGATTTGAGGTTCTCTATGTCATTGTTTCATTTGATTTATGCTTATTTTAAATACATGCATGCAAGCTCTAGACATAGTTGATTGCGTGTTGTGTTCTTAGATGTATTTTTTATTCTGAAAAGGTTAAATATACCAAATCTTGAATCGTTTGATGCAAACAATGACTCAACAGAATATTCGTAGCATTTTAGACATAGATGTTGCGAGTTGTATAGAGAAGAACGTTCATTGTAGTTATTAATACAGAGTTCTGTAGACATATAGTAACTTAGATTTCTAACTTAAGATCTAGCTATTGAAAGAGGCGGTTATTGTAGTGACTCTCTGAGCAGTTGATTAGACAATATTTTTCCATGGCATTATTTTGATATGAACATTTCACCTGAATAATTCCAACCCTATTCATTCAATAATAGAAATACTATTGATATTCTCTGTGATTTGCCACATCATTCTTTCTTTTTATCATTTAATTTCAGTAATTTATTATTCAAGCTTCTTATTCACTCTGAGATTACTTCCTGATATTTTGGTATAGTTAATAGGATTATAATAATGTACTCAAGTTCTTATTAGTTTCTAATCCCATTGGAGACGATACTTACTTATCATCTTATTACTTGAATGGCGTGTACAATTGCACAATTGCATTAGTTATTTAACATGCAACACGACACCTCCATGCCATACATAATATAAAATACTTAGAAGTCTCACGACAATGATTTATCCTCTAGCATAAACTTCGAAGGTTCCTTTACTTCGTCAGCAGGCTTGAGAAGAAAAGGTACCTAAATAAGTTCAAATAACTTAGTGGGTTCAAAGGGCAAACAATTCAACAATCATATACAATTCAAGTAAGCCCTTCCATCTCAACACGGTCACATAATTTTCTAGTTGGTGAATACCAAACACAGACAGAAAATACGCCAACCACTATACACTTGGCATGTACACTAGGCCCATGCAATTATACAAACAACCTTCTTCGTGTTATCCAAAAAATCTAGTCCATATTCAGAGTCATACCATTCGCTTATTTCTTTCTCCGTTGTCATGCCTTGTCAATTTGGTTTATAATAACACTTGCCCTACCAGAGGCTACACAACCATTTTCATATATCGTGATCTACTAGTTCAGTGCTCATTTCTTTGAAGGCATCACCATGAATTCATTTCCTTTTTTTATTTTAGACCATATGGTTCGTCAAAAAGGGGGAGAGAGTAATGGCTTAACATAAAAAAAAAGGCCCTTACTTCTTTCACACGGACTTACCAAAACAAATTGTTGACAATAACTTCTATCTCACTTGCACAAACTTTTCATTTTCATAGGATAGGTATAATTACCTTAGACCAATCACAAGCAAAAGCATACACACACATGGAGTAAGAAGGAACTCACTAGAAAAGTGTAGCTAGGTTACACAACAGGACCTTTGCCCTTATCTCGAGAGCCTTCGAGAGTATCTTGAGCTATAATATAAAAAGTTAACATTTTTAGATCGTTTTAACATAATACTATGCAAGTTTAGAAGAACATTAACAGGAAACCCAGAATTTGGGAGTTTCCTTCCTTACACTTTAATCTGACACTAAAACATGAAACCCTAAATCCTCATAAAACCATGAAATAACCTAAGTTTTATCTATTTTTACCAGGTGCTAACGACGATGGAACTAGCTTGACCCAAATCTTCCAGCAAGTCTTAGGTCTAAGGCTTTTCGAGAGAGAAAAAAATGTTGAGAAAGTTTTAGGAAGAAAATATGGTGGCCAAAGAAAGCATAAAATTTTTTAAGAAGACAATGCTGGCTTTATACAGAAACACACTTAAGGTAAACCTAGTGGGCACATCAAATTACCCCACTACCCTTCTTTTGGTACCCATGATTAAGAAATTTCTCTCTCATCTGAAATGAGTGTTCTGACATCTATAGTAACTTGTCTGATTTTAACTGGTTCTCATCAGGGAGACTAAATCGTTCAATAAAAATAATAAAATAATAATACAACAGACGATCCCTCCAAATTGAGGACTTAACATTAGGGACTCAACTTTAAGAGCTTAACTATAAGGATTCAACATATTTCCTTAACCATTGGGGTGGTGTATATTTATCACCCTTAACTAAGACTACCCTCCCAATTCATCTTCACTAAGGATTACCACTTAAGTCACCCTCTCAGTTTTTCCCTAGACATACAGATACCCTCCCGGGCTCTCTGCTCGGCACAAGTTATACACAATAGGATACCCTTCCGATCTCACCTATCTCGATATTCTATCAGGGGCATCGCTCCTTAATATACTAAGTACTCTTGTATAAGCAACCAATTTCGGATAAACAATCACTTAACAAATAAAGTAGTTTATTAATTGAATCATGCAAGAAATAAAATAAGCATAATAATCTATTATAATATTTATACAATGATTAATCGGTCGAATTAACAAAAGATAAATAAAAGAATAGAAGAGAAGAGATAGGAGAATGCTCATGAATAAATATATTGAAGCGTGACCCCGGAGCTATCTCCACTCACAATTGCTTACATACCAGAATAGAAAAGTTTCAACTAAATGAACATGAAAAGAAAACTAAAAATTGAATAGAAAAATTACCTGTCTAATTCTGCTCACAATCTCGGTGACCTTATGGTTGCTTATATAGGAAATAGGCTACTTGGTTACCACTCCACCCTAGATATACTTAGATACCAATAAATAAAATATTTTGGTAAATTTTAGGGGTCCAAATATGGAAATATACCCAAAAGTGTCATCTAAGGAAATCAGCTTCATTATAGCTTGCCATCATCACATTTTTGTAACGTGGGGATGTTCCTTGTCACAACATTAAGTTCATTTCTAGCCTTGGCAGCTTTGTTGCGCTATCGGTCCTCCTTTTTTTGTAGCCTAATCATTATCCCTTGTACTATTGGACCTAAATTGGCATCCTAGACACTTAAATGGTCCATTAGTCACTCACAAGGCCCGAGTCAGCCTTATAAGTCATCGAAATAGCAAAAAATGCGTAAACAGGCTAATTTTATTAGCTTTTTTATCCTAACCTACTAATACTAAAAAATATAATAATTAATATTAAAATGCCAAGAAAGCAAGCTCGCTAAGTGTAGAAATGACCTAAATCAACATTTGACGTCAAGTTAGTCTTCTCTAGCCATCAATCGATGCCTTTTCACCATCTTCTGGTGAGATTTTATGCATACACAAAGACGTTATGATACCTCAAATATTATCAATAGTCCACCCTATTGCCCTTATGAACTTCCTCAAAACATCAATTAGTTTTTCTTATTAATTCTCGACTAGCTCAACTAAAATGATAACAGCCTAAGTTGAAGAGGGACCTAAATAAACATATTTCAAATGGGACGGAAGTATTTTTAACTCCAATTCAGGTGGTTCCTTGATTGACATCTTTGGTTGGGTGTATTCCTGAGATGCTAGCTCTAATAACTCAAATCGAGATTTTGAAGTGAATCTCTTTAAATCAATGTCTAACAAAGCCAAACACTTATGCTCTTCATCGTTATTCGGTGGGTCAGATACTAAAATACATTCCAACGAATCATCTTCAGAATTCAGTTCCTATTCTAAAAAAATCATTTATTCTATCTAGGACATAGCAGAACATTCTTCAACTGTGTTTGGAAATCTCATGGCTCTAAGTACATTAAAAGTCACCTAATCATCTTGAATTTGCATTGTGAGTTCACCTTTCTTCACATCGATCAACGTTCTAACAGTTGCCAACAAAGGCCTCCCCGGATTTATAGGGGCTTTTTTATCTGTTTCAAAATAAAAAAATAATAAAATCAGCTGGAAATATAAATTTATCCACATGTACCAACATGTCTTGAATCTTCCCTTCAGGAAGTGCTAATGATCTTTCCGCCAATTGAAGTGTAATCATCGTCGATCTGACCTCACCAATATCCAATCGCCTAAACACAGACATGGGCATCAAGTTGATACTTGCTCCCAAATTACATAAAGCCATTCCACAATAAGAGTCTCCGATGTTGCATGCTATAGTGAAACTCCCTGGATCTTTCATTTTTTTGCGACAATTTGTTTTGAAAAAATACACTACATTCCTTTGTCAAAGACGCCGTCTCAAATTCCCCTAACTGTTTCTTTTTGGAGAGAATGTCTCTCATGAATTTCACATAATTGGACATATACTCAAGAGCTTCCACAAGTGGAATGTTGATATGTGATTGTTTCAACACGTCTAAAAACTTCTTAAATTATACCTCTTACTTTTGCTTCTAGAATCATTGAGGATATGGAGGCAGTGAGATTTTAAATTTATATGGACCACTCTGTTACAGTGCAACTTTAACCTTGGTGTCCGATGTTGATTTCTCAGGACTACTTTGTTACGGTAATGTTTCATCAGAGGTTGCGGGAACAAACTTTTGTAATGCGGGATTTCATCATTGGTTTGAATTTTTTCTCTATTTTGAATAATATAGGGTTCATTTTCAGCTTAAGGATCCCTAAACTCCAACGCCTTCCCACTCCTCAAAGTGACGGCTTTGCAATGTTTTTTACATGTACTTCTCAAATTTTTTGTGCTGCTTGGTAAAAGACCTTGGGGTCTACCTCTCAGCTCATTGGCTAGCTATCCCACTTGATTTTCCAAATTCTTCAACATTACTGCTTGGCCTTAGATCAATGTTACTTGGGCTTGAATCAGTGCATCATTATTTGCCATGTATACCTTTAGCAAATTCTCAAGATTACTCTTAGGTTCAGTTGGCGGAGGTTTCTAAACTTGTTAAGAGTGTCTTGGCTGATATTTTGGTTTTTTTGGCATATGAAGGTTACTCAAACCAACCCTTTGATTGCCACATAAAAAATTCGGATGATTTTGCTGACCGTCTCTCTCCCTCGATCTCGCAAATGACTGGAGAGAGTAGAAATCAACACTAGATAATTAAAATAATATATAAAAATCACGGGTTTACTGTAAGTGTGACAAGTTAGTTGCAATATTTGTAATGTTACAATGGATCAAACACAAAGGAATCACCAATTTAGCGATATATATTCAAAAGTGCTTGCAAGAAAGGAGTCTACCTATCTACTCGCTAATTGATATATTACGGGAAAACATAAATTGAAGTTGAATAAACTAATTAATTACCTACAACAGAAAAAGGACTAAATTATAAATAAAACAAAATATAAAACTACCAAATAAGATAACATAAAGTGGTTGGTTGATTTTTATGTTGTTGATTAACCCTCAAATTAGGGATCTAAATCGCTCACACTCCTACATTGGCTCCATTTTACCTCTCAGTCTCAACTTTATCAGATTAGACAAATTAATCCAGTTTATCTCTATATCTCATCGACTAACCTAGGACTAAAGAATTCGTGCCTAATAAGATTAGCTCTTGGTCTCACTTATCTTAATTTTCCCTTAGGGGAGTCAATCTTAAGTTTTGAAGTTTATTTAATTTAGTCCAACTTTGCAAGTTAGTCCTTAAACCCCAAAGACTAACTAAACACCACTTCCACCAACTACCCACCAAATATTTATCTACTCATCACTATATTAAAGCTAACAAACATCAAAGAAACAACTATGGAAGCCATTAACATAAACTTGAACAAAAAAATGAAACCTTCGATTTTTAACTTAATGAACTTAAATGAAAAGCAACTAACACAATGACAAAGAAACAAGAACAATAAAGATAAGCTTTATAATAGATGAAAATAAAGAAAACTAAAATAACATTAACTCAAAGATGAAAAAAATTATTACAAATAAGTTTAAAGTCTTTAACATGTAAATAAAACTAAGTTGTATCAAAAACTAACTTAACTAACAACTATGAAACTAAGTAAAACTAGAAAGAAACATAAACGAGAAAACTACCATATTACTAAGCTAAAAGATAAATGAAACCCCAAAATTATAGAGTTTTCTAACCTAAACTAAAGCCTCGTCTTTTACTCAGCCAAAAGTGGCTTTTATAATTGATTACAACCCAAAATTTAGTGACTAAAATTCCCCTGGACATTGTATTTTGATTGGTGTTGGTGTTGGACAAAAACTACCCCTGCAGTCATTTTTTTCCACGTCATACAGTGGTATCACGATACCCACAACAATTTACAAGTAGGAGTCCTTTGAGGTGGATACGCGATACCCAAGGGTAGGTATCACTACACAATTGCATATGGTTATTTTTCTTCTTCATTTCGGGCCTGTCGGAGATGTTGGGACTTCCATGCTTCGATGTTGTGATACCTCCATTCTAGGCAATGATTTTACCCACATTCGGGCCTCCAATGACTCCCTACAACACTTAATCAACCATTAAGTTCCCGATGATGCATTTAGCCATTTTAGGTGTCAAAAGTTGTGTAAAAACATAATATTTCATTTATTAAAACTAAGAATGAAAACTAAGTAAAAACATAATAAAAACATATAAGTTGCTCAAGAACAAGCTCGTTAAGAGTAATAATGGGCCTAATTTAACTCGTCAAATTATGAAAGATCATCCGCCATAAAGAATTGTAAAAATTTGACTGCGCACCACTCCAAATCTAATTTCCTATGTAATAAATTGACTCTAAATTTGACGGGAAATTCTCAAAAGCATGGCAGTCTCCAAAATATACACAATAGATGTTTTCACCCTGGTTCAACTGTTGACCTGTCAAGTTACCATTGAACCCATTTACAATTTTGTTGTTCAGCATAGCAAACATAGAAGATACGTGGGCTTTTAAAGAAGTAAATGCATCAATTTTATGAACTCCTGCCACTCTTCTTCCTATGGTTACTTGAGTAGTCAGCCACTGATAATTGCTACTAGAAATCCTTTCAAGAATTTCACATACTTCATTGTAAGACTTAGAAAGAAAGGTTCCATTAGCTAAAGCATCTACCACCATTCTCGTATGAGCATTGGGACCATTATAGAAAGTCTTCAACTGAATGCAATGTGGAATACCATGGTGATGGAACTTTCACAATAACTCATTGAACCACTTCCAGACCTCATATAAAGATTAGTCATCAAGTTGTTGGAATATGGTGATTTCATTTTGAAATTTCGCATCTTGCTAGGAGGAAACTATTTCATCAAGAATCATTCAACCAATTCTTGCCATGTAATTATTGAATTAGGCGGTAAGGATTTTAACCATGGTTGCTCTATCTCTTAAAGAGTATGGAAATATTTTCAGTCTCAAGGCATCTTCGGTCAGTCCGACCAATTTGAATGAGTCAGTCACCTCCACGAATAAGCATAGATAAAGGTACGGATCTTTAGTAGGAATCCCACTAAATTGACCCACTGTTTGAAGCATTTGGAACATGACTGGATTCAAATTGAATTGAGGTGCCTTAATATTGAGTCTCACAATACCCGGATTAAGCTCATTTAAGAGAAGCACAGCATATGTAACACCTTTTACCGGGCCGAGGAATCAAATGTCACAACAACCCAAAATAACTTAAAATTTTATTTAGAATTAAATTTTTCAAGTGGCTTGACACTACCAATTTACAATTCAGGACTTCGGCTAAAATCTTTATCCTTAGAAAAGTAGGTCCCTACAAAATTACTAACTTATCTAATCTAGTAGTGTATACAACTCAAAACAAGACTTAATATAAACTCGTCCAAATCAATCCCTGAGGTGAGGCCTCTAAGGGATCCCCTCTATACACATTAGAAACTTCCATGCTAACCCTTGAATTTGGTGATATCTGGCTTGGTCCCTCTACTCGATTCCCAAGAAAAATTTTATCTAGCAACCAAGCAATGAATTCATAAGTTCAAATGAACTTAGTGATGATCTGTGAAACCTTGCAATAGATATAATTCATCTTCTCAAAGATAATAGATTAGAGGCAGAAACTTCAGACTCCCTGGTCATCCTTGACCATTATCAACCTGTATCAGTGTGGTATTGGTCATTCCCTTTTCCTTGCAGCCCATTTCTAACAAAATTGTCTTCCAACTGTAGTACACAGTTTTTCTCAATATATAAATCCTTTGGGAATTTTGTGCCTGAGTACCTTAACCAAAATTTTCCTTCTCTTCATAAGCTTATATGTGAGACCTAATGTTAGCCATCAACTATTTGGTTTTTTACTTCTTTGGTTCTCAAATTTTATCCCTCCTATCTCTTATAGGATTGTCCATCTTAGGTTAGTCCTTAACGAACTCTTTTTTATGTTTATTCATGTAATATCCCGCTCGATGAAGTTTCGGTATTTGATTTTCATTTAAAGTGTTTTGGTTAATTAAGAGTATAGATGAGTAAGTAAATTATTTGTTTTGAGTAAGTATAGAATTCTTTGTCTGCGCCATTTAGCGAACTCTTAGCCTGGTGAAGATCTGTGGTTTGGCTGACTCTTCCGTTAAGTGTACGCCACCCAGATGATTTTGGCTAACTCGCTTGTTTTACTGTTGAATAAATTTGTTTACTATTTTAGTAAGGTAGTTTATTTATTTAAATGAAGACTTAGTTAGAATGGAACTAAGTAACTGTAGACGAAAAGATTAATTTTTTATAAGCGCAATTAATCACGAGAAGCAAGAGTGTTTGTGGAATTATCTAATTTTTCCACTAAACCATGTCTCCGTGCTTAAATAGTGCCTTCACCAAAAATTTTTGTGTTTTCTAAGCATTTTATCTTCCTCCTTGATTTTCTTTGTATTTTATAAAAACCAAAGTCTAGAAAACATGTCTAAAGTTATGTTCGCTGTAGTCAACCAATTTATACATTTGTCATAGCTCTCTGGTAATTTCTAATGAACCTTAGGATATTATTGAAGTTATTTACATATTCCTGGTTCTGCATACATAAGTGTTAGATTGGTGTATAAGGAAGGAAACTTATTGGTTCTGGGTTAAGTGTTAAATGTTTCGCGCATGCATGTTTAGATTTGATGAAGTAGTAATCTAATTTGTTTAAATAACATTATTTTTAGCTCAAGATGCTACTAAAGGTTTGACTGACAAAGGCAAAGGACTCGCTATTTAGACTTTGTTATTTTTCTAGTGAGTTCCTTCTCACTTTATAATATTGTAAGGTAAGTATTCTTACTCTGTAAAGGATAATTACTGTATGTGTGTGTGAATAATGGTTGTTTGTCCAAAGCCATTAGTCCAATTTTTGTATATCCAGGATAAAAAGTATGGCTCATTTCCATGTTAAGTCACTACCACCTGCTTCTGATATGAATGATACGATATGAACTAATCAAAGAAAATAGAGTTAAAGGAAATATGTTGTGTAGCCTCCAATAGGGTATATATATATTGCAAATCAGATTAGCATAACACAATTAAACATGCTACTGAATGATTCTGAAATGGGGAGCTATAAGAAGAGAATGTATATGAATGAAACGAAAACATCTGATATGAATCTGACTCTGAATTCTAAGTATGTAGCTAGCATGAAAATGGAAATGTCTATGTTATGTTGTGTTGGCATATAGAACTCACCCATGTAACATGCCATTGGTGTACTCAGTCTGTCTGAGTTCTGTACATGCAAGTGTACACGGTCGTACAAGTAATAAGTAGTAAGTAAAAGAGTATCGTCTCCACAGGGACCGTTGTATGAATTATTTGCATATTCAATTGTAATCAATTTGGAAGAAAACAAATAAAAGAGAATAGTGTTGAAAAAAGTCACAATTTAAGTTAACGAATATGATCAATATTCAAATACCCACAACATAAAACCTTTAGGAATTAACACAGGGAATAATATAACACAACATGAATAAATTAAAATGCATATTTCACTTAACAGGAATTTATTAGTAGTCATAGAAAGAATATCACGGAGGGTCGTGGCAAATATGAAAATTCATTAAACCCATTTTCATTAATGTATAGGCTTCTCCCGAAGTCCTATTATGTTCCTAAGTTAGTTAGCATATTCATTTGTCAAAAACTAACCTAGAAATCACCCTTCCGGGTATTTAAATAGTTTATGCATACAACAATTATCTTCCGAAATCATCATGATAAGCACCATTTAGGTCTTTTGTCTATTAACTATTACCTCTTCCCAGATTAAATAGTTAATACATTAACCTACAAATATTGACCATACATTTGCAAGTATAATCATGAATTAAACCTAAATGAATGAAATAATAATTTGCACAAAATATTCAGAAAACAAATATCAATTAATTTAAATCAACATTCATATCCATTTTGAACAAAAAAAATTAAGTCATGTCATATTAAGCTGAAAAGATAAAGATGAGATGCAATCTTGTCTCTCGACATACAAAACAATAATTAATAGTAAAGAGAAAGGTAGGAGAGAGTAGTCGAGGGGGGCTATCCACGGTTATTTCACAAAAAGAAGAGTAAATCATTGACTGCATGGGATTATCATCATCTAGACATCTTCAACTCATCCTTTTAGCTGCTCTTATTTTGGCAAGTGATTGCCTTATTTTGTTGAATTTAAGTGTTTAGCAAGCCATGAGAAAGGCAAGAACACTTAATAAAAACTTGATATCTGATGGCGTGTTTTTTGTGTTTTTTTATTCCACTTTGATGAAGAATGAAGTCTCTATTTATAGTTGATGGTGCTTCAACCTCCCATGCCAAAAATAGAAAACGAATCCCCCCAATTTATCCATGTATATAATGTCCCCTATTTAGTGGAAGAGTGGTTGCTTCCTTAATTTTAGCAAGGAAGTTAGCTTTATTTCCTCCCCCTTGTGATGCCGTCTCTTGGTGTGAGGTGTTGGTTGTACAGCTCATATGCAAGTCGTGCAAGTATACACTTCGAACAAGTAATAAAGTGATTAGTAAAATCATCTCTACAGGGATTAGATAGGTATAATTTGGTTGAGTTATTATAGTTAACCTTGATTAATGCTAAAGAAAAGTAATAATAAAAATGCGGTGGAAAAATGAGAGAATGATGATGTATAAAATGTGCAAAAAAAATACAAGTAAACGGAATAAGAATTCCACGGCAAAATCACTACGAAAAAAGGTTGAGGAACTACGATGTTAATTAGGACTGTTGGGATTACTAATGAATCTACCTTCACTAACTATTAATGCCACAGCAAAGTCGTGAATATTCTACTGCTCGATAGGTTTCTACAATAGTCTACTTCTCTCGAGAGCAAGACCTTGGGTTACCTTCCCTAAGGCACTATATGTCTATAGGCTTTGAGTTCAGCTACCACTAATATTTTCTACCTTCTTTCATATGAGGCAAGTCTCTATGTCTAGAGGTTGCTATGAATAAGTGATTAATCATTAACTCATATTATCTAACTTCTATTTAGTTAACCTAACCCTATCAGAATTAAGTCATCTTTATAAACCTGTCGCACAGTCGTCAATGTACAGCTTGCATATAACATGAAATACCATCGAATAAAACAGTAGCACAAACCAAACTTAAACTTTAAACATTAATAGAAATAAAGGTTTCATCAAAGTAGTCCCGAGAGTAAGAGATTTAGTTCATGCTTGGGCAAATCAAGTTTGATTTTAATACGATAACCAACATCATCAATAAAAAATAAGCTTTAAAAGAAGCATGATAAGAAACAAAGGAGGAAATCTTATATAACAGCTTTCGCCTCTCTAGCTCTCAACACAGGCAGCGCAATGTCTTGCGACTGCTAAAGATGATTGCAGTCATTTTTCTCCTTCTTCTACCGCCCTTGTTCTTGGCCCCTACCCGATACTCTTTGTTTCGTCTAAGGTTGTTCACCCTAATTAGGGTTCCCTACTTGGCTTTTATAAGTTTCATCTTCTAGGGTAGGTCCACTAGCCCATGATCCTTCCTCTATTTCCCAGGTAGATATATCTAGTACATGTACATGTGGGGCCAAGAACGGTGTGCATTAAGTGCTGACTAGGCATCTTCCCGGTATTGCCATGGCATTTGTGTTGGCAAATTTTCCATACTTTGCCACAACAAACCTTCAACTTTTTTTTCTACACTCTGCACCCGCCAAACAAATCCCTCCCACAAGTGGTTAAAAGCAACATGTAATAACAATTAAGCGCAACCCAAGCTCTTCAATGCAATGAATTAAAAATGCCAATACAGTATCCTAAAATTCAACTAAAAACACTTAAGTACAAGCAATTAACTAAGTCTAAGGGCATGAAATATAACTCTTTTCAAAAGTTATCATGAGGAAGAATGGGTCTTCCCTTGCTATTTTTAGTAAGGGAGTTAACTTATTCTCTTCATATGTGGTCGGCCAAAAAGTGGTCAAAAAGTGATGGTTTTTTTACTGTTATTTTTAGTAGTAAGGTGGATGGTTCAGGCTTATTTCAAGGAGAAAAAGGTGTTGATTTCTATTCAGTAAATATTGGGGTCAAATCAATAGGTTTGGTAATTGAATGGGTGGTTAGGGACTGCTAAGTTTAGCAGTAGATATTTGCCAATTTATTTCCTAATTAAAAAATATGGGTAGGTAGAATTGTTTTCGGGCCTTTAATTTAGGCAATATTGTACCTTCTTAGAATTAATCATGGATCAACATCATTTTGAAGTTCATGTGATTGCACTATCAATCTTTCAACCTGTACCTGTCTAAGACCCAAATATAGCCAAAATTCTGTCATCTTTTCCCTTAGCCCAATTAGTCCCAAAAATAGTAAAATAACATGTATTTAACATAAAATTCACCAAATTAACACATTCTCATGGAAATAGTAAAATATAACAAAATAAAGTGAAAAACCATAGAATTTGTTACTTACATACTCAGAATTTGCTTAAATTGTTCATAAAAGAGTGTTGAACTTGCATAAATTGTTCATAAAAGAGTGTTGAACTATCTACATATTTTAAAGTTTACACACCCCAAACTTAAATCATTGCTCGTCCGAGAATGCTAAAAACATGTCATAATGTAGAATTTTATTCATCCATGTAGTCATAGAAAAGCAAAATTATATTCTCAAATCAATTCTATAAATATGTAGTTCATATACAACATATCATTCATATTTATTCAAGTAGCTAAAATGCTAATAAATCATGATTTGAAAGCTAATTTTAAGAGTAAAGTAGGTTTAATCCTATAAAATATTAATTCCCTAAATTAACTAAGCATCATTCCCCAAATTTAGCACATGCCTTCATATGTTGAATTCAATACTTCCCTCTCCACTAATGTACTTAACTTAGCGGTTTAAATTACTAGGTCTTAATAAGGGTTGTAACGGGGCTAGGGTTAAGCCATGGAGAGAATAGATTCTTTAAGTTCAATAACCTTAGACTTAGCGTACCTTGGCCTTCAAAAATTTGTAACTGCACACCAAATAACAAACTCTTTTCTGCGCATATGCCCAATGGTACTCTTTTTTTTTTAATTCAAAGTACCTTTCAGAGAACATCTTTGAGTGCTTTATAATATACACCCCAATATTTCTCTTAAATCCTCCAAACTTCAACTTTGAATACTTCCAAAGAAGGCAAAACTAAGATTCAGTGGTTCAAGAGGTCAAAGAAACAATAATTTAGGAAAAGCTATTTATTTCATGGGTTATCTCAAAACAAATATAGGTCATACAGCTCAAAAGTGGTTTTCAATTGATTCAATTTAGGGTAGGCTTGAAAGGCTCAATCTATCCAAAGAAAATATGCCTAAATAATTTTTAAAGTTGTTTTGTTACTTAGGATTTCGCCTCAAGGAAAATAACAAACCAATTCTAGAGACTAAATCTTCATGCATGCTTAATTTCTAAGGAATATAAAACAATTATAGTGAATCTACATACTCACAAAATCAACATTCATTTCATAATTTACTTAACATAAAAATACTTGAAATAAATAAAAGATCATACCTGAATTTGAACTAACATACCATACAAAATTGATGATGAGCATCTTTTCTCCTTATCTACCTTCCCGCATGAATTCATCTTTTACAAAAACTAAGGCAAAAAAAAAAGTAAAGCACAGTCCCCCCCTCAAACTTAAGCGGAACAATGTCCCCATTGTTCAAAACATTCATCAGAGAAGAAATAAGAGAAAACACTTGAAAAATAATTGCAGTCAAAATTTATTTTTCTAAAATTAAAATAATAAAAAAATAAAATTAATGTTTTTAAAAATAAAAATAAAAATCTAACTAAAAAGAAATATAGAAAAACCCCCTCATCTATTTATTGGCCCATCATTGCATGTGTTTGTCTCCCCCTCTATGTTAATATCATGCCTCGATGTGGCAGAATCCTTAGGACCAGTTCTGCGAGTTGGGATCCATGGCTTGAATATCGAATCTAGAAATTCAAGAAGAACATCAAAATATTTAAATAATATCAAAGCAAGTTGATTCAACTCGTCTTGAATTTTGGCATACTTTCAGTGTACTTGTTGCTGCTTATTATATGTTGTAATAAATCCATAATTTCTGCCTGTGTTACTGAATTGGCAGGAGGCTGAGTAAACATAAAAGTAGGTGTGGGATCATCAAGTGGGTTGGTACTGCTTCAATCGGCTTTTGGTTCTACCATCTCAAACTCATCAATCTGAATTATCTTTCTTTTTCTGGTGATGTCGCCTACTACCCTAGAGATATCACAGGCAATAATCATACCTTTGTTGTAAGGTTCCTCAATGTCTCGCATCAGTATGTTTATTCGACGACACATGAGAGTGATGAGTGATGGGAAATAGCAATAACTTGTCTTTCCTATTGCACACTCCCGAATTTCATTAAGTATTATTCTCCCCATATTAAATGACTTTCTGATCAATATACAATATAGGAGAATCATTTGAGTTATTGAAACAGTGCAACTTAAAAAGGTAGGAATAATACTTGTTCGAATAAAGTAGAATCATACATTCGCCTCTCGGGTTAGATATTCTCTACGGCAATAGCGAGTACCTTGTCTCAAAATTGTCCATTTGGCTCCACGAATCGTGACAACTTCCAGAATATCTTAAATCATCTTTTCATTGGCATTGGCTATCATGGTATAATAGTCATCATTATCAATATCAGGTAAATTGAATACGACATTGATTATTTTTTATGATAGAGATAATTCCTTTCTTCGCACTTGAAGTGTTCTTAATGTTGGCGAATTCAAGTACGCATAAAACTCTCTGACAATGTCTTCATTAGGAGAAGACCGGATATCATACAGAAACTTTCATCCTCATTTCTGAATTATTTTCCAAATGAGTACTGGTATATCATACATACTATAAAGTTGAAAACCCTTTTCCAGAAACATGCATTTTTTCTTTAATATTCTGATGTATCTTGCTTTTATTCCTAGGGTTCGAAACCAAGGCTAAAATTCATCATCTTGAATCTCTGAATTCTTTTTTTTTTATTCATCTCCAAAAAATAACTGAGGCAAAAACCACTTAATAGAAAAACAAATCCCAAAAATATCTCAAAGATGGGCTAGGGGCGACAATTAAATATTGTCAAATGTTGAGGGGTCAGCCACAAATTGCCAAGGGGATCGCCGAAGAAGACGGTTGTTACTGTCGGTTGGTGACACACAAGGTTCGATAGAGCCCGATTGCTGCCGCAAGTGGCCGATAGTACTCGATGGTGCGCGATGTCTTCCCAAAAATGATCGAAAGAGGCCAATGACACCGAATTGCACTCGACTGCACTCGAAAAATACTGATGTTGACCAATGGCTGCCGCAAATGACAAAAAGATGTCGATGGTACCTGATGGCTAGAGTGCTAAAGGACTTGTTGCTGTATATAGGATGTGGCCAGTGCTGTTGGGCGGTGGATCGCATAAGGCTAGGCTGGTATGTGGTGTGGCGAGGGGTATTGGCCGACGACGGCGTGGATGGCAGTGGAAGAAAAGAAGGCGACGACTGAAAAGAATAAAAAACAAGAAAGAAAAGAAAAGTAGGGGAAAGAAAATAATAATAAAAAGAAATTAACTCTAATCTCACTTAAGTTAAAATTAACCTAATTTTAATTAAAAGTTTAATTAGTATTATTATTTTCATTTACCATATATTTATTTACAAAACTTATTTATTTTATTTACAGCTAAAAACTAGAAATAAAATGAAATTAAAATTAAAATAGACATAAACATAAAGAAAAAAACATTTATTTACAAAGAAAATAACACTCTTCCAACAGAAACAAAATTTCATGGATCGATTAAAATGAGCGAGGTATTTTTTTGGCTCGACTTCACCAATCCAGTAATGTTTCAATCGTTCACCATTAACCTTAAACTTACCTCTTTTATTGTTTCAGAGCTCAACTACTCCGTATGGGAAAACTTGATTAATTGTAAAGAGTCCTAACTATCGAGGTTTAAGTTTACCTGGGAAGAACTTTAATCTTAAATTAAACAGAAGGACATGTTGGCTCGTTTTGAACACACGGTGACAGATGTGCTTATCGTGCCATCTTTTTTTATTTTTCTTTAAAAATTTTGGCATTCTCGTAAGAGAATAATCTCATCTCTTCCAACTCATTGAGTTGTAACATCTGTTTGTCTCTGACGGATTTCAAGTCTAGATTGAGCTACTAAAGGCCCAATAGGCCTTATGTTCAAGTTCCAACGGTAAGTGGCAAGCTTTTCCATACGCTAAACTGCAAGCAGACATCCCTAAAATATTCTTAAATGTTGTTCAATAGGCCCATAAAGCTTCATCAAGTCTCCTGGACCAATCTCTTCGGTTTAGGCGCACTACTTTCTTAAGTATCCCTTTTATTTCTTTATTAGGAAACTCATCTTGGCCATTCGTCCAGGGATGCTAAGTTGTAGTGACTTTATGCTTCATATTATTTTTATCTAACAACCACTTTAGTCATTTATTCACGAAATGGGAACTTTCGTCGCTAATTATAGCTCTAGGAGTCCCAAATCTTGTAAATAAATGTTTTTGAAGGAACCGCATTACCACTTTGGCATCATTAGTCGGGTATGTCTCGGCTTCCACCCATTTATACACATAATCAATGGCTACCAAGATGTACCTGTTACCATAACAAAAAGGAAAGGATCTACAAAGTCAATACCCTAAACATCAAATAACTCTACCTTTAGAATGTTAGTTAGCGGTATCTCGTTACTTCTAGTTTCATTTCCAACTTTTTGGCACCGATCACAATCCTTCATGTAGGCATATGCATCTTTAAACAGGGTTGGCTAAAAGAAACCGGCTTGCAATACTTTGGTTGCAGTTCGTAACCCTCCAAAATGTCCCCTACTCAGAGATGAATGGTAGTGGTACAAAATATCGGCTACTTCGCTCTCAACAACACACCTTCTAATCATCTGGTCTACACACTGTTTAAACAAATATGGTTCCTCCCAAAAATAATATCTAACATCATGAAGGAATTTCCTCCTTTGTTGATATGTCAAGTCGGGCGGATCAAACCACTAGCTAAAAAATAAGCATAACCTACAAACCAAGGAGCTTTTTGGAAATGACTTACCTAAAAAATGTGTTCCTTTGGAAAGTACTCATTAATAGGAATTGAGGAGTGGGTTTCGTCTTCTTGTTCCAATTTGGACGGATGGTCTGCCACTTGATTCTTTACTCATTTCCTATCTTATATAACCAAATCAAACTCTTAGAGTAACAAAACCAAGGGAATCAATCGTGGTTTTGCATCCCTTTTCAACAATAGATATTTAATGGCTACGTGATCAGTATAAACTGTCACCTTTGTACCTACAAGATATGAATGAAATTTGTCAAAGGAAAAAACAACAAGTAGTTCTTTTTCTGTTACCGTATAGTTTAATTGTGCTCCCATCAAATTTCAGCTAGCATAGTAGATAGGATGGAAAATCTTATTCCTTCATTGTCCCAACGCAGCTTTTACTACATAATCGGTGGCGTCACACATCAGTTCAAATGGTGAACTCCAATCTAGGGTAATGGTGATTGGTGCTGAAATTAATATTTTCTTTAACTCCTCAAAAGTTGTTAAACAATCATCATTAAAAATAAATACTGAATCTTTCTCCGACAATTTACAAAATGGTCATTGTCAGAGTTTAGTTGGGACTTATTTTTTAACAGTCGTTTTTAGTGAAATCGAAACAGTGGTTTTAGGACCACAAATCTGACATAAAAATATTTATTTTAATATTATTTTAAATTCTACATATGATAGTAGTGTCGTATAAAAAATAGTTAAGACATTTTGATGTTTGCATGTTTAATTTGGTAAAATGACTAAATCGTAATAGATGCAAAATTAGAGTTCTATAAGTTAAAGGTACTAAATGGCTATGATATTAAATGGTTAAGGGATTTATGTGGTAATTATACAATTTTTAGTATGATTGGACAAATATGGACGTTAAATGTGTGATTTCAAAGGTTAATTAATAAGGTTAAATTTGTAATTTAATAAATAACTTAAAACAAAATATAGTAAAAGGAAGTATCATCTTCCAAAATGAGTTTTACCACTGAAAATAGGGTAGAAGGATGCCATAGCCAAGCTTGAATATTCGGCTACACAAATCCTTTACATGTAAGTGTAATTTTGTCTCATTTTTAATGATTTTTATGTTTTTGAAGTCGTAGCTTAATCTAGCTAGCCCAGGGACTAATTTGCAAAATTGTTAAAAGGTTAGGGTTTTTCCATGAATCTGTTCATGTGATTTTTTTATGTTTGATGGAATAAAATGAATCTTTGTTGATAAATGAACAACTTTTCCAAAGTAAATTTTGTTGAAAATGTCAAATAGGGATTTATTTGTAAAATGTATAAAATACATGGTGAAAATTGTAAAATAATAAATTTTATGAGTTTATATGGCCCTATATTGAATTTTTCAAGCTTGGGTAAGGATGAAATTGCATGAATTTTAATTTACAAGCTTAGGGACTAAATTGAAAAGAAATCAAAATAATAGGGGCAAAAGAGTAATTTTGAAAAAATATGAAATTTTGATTGACTTGAATAGAATGGATATTAAATAGATTGAATTCATTTATTTAGATCAAGATAGACTTCGAACGGCTTTAGATTGGGGTAAAGATAAAGTTTCGAATTAATCAACTCCGTTTCTACGCCTTTATTGTCGAGGTAAGTTCGTGTATTGTATAATGTTTTAATGCTATCTTTTGAGCTATATGTAAAATGTGGATTTTTTTATAAATAATTAATGCAAATCCAATGATGTTATGACAACTATCGAGCCCCGTTTGAACCTTAAGAATTCGTAGGATACAAATGACATGTCATTAAGGTTTCCATGTTTCGGGTACTGGTCTTGAATGTCCTACCGATGGCTGAGGTCCGATATGTGTTGCGAATACTCTACAGCTCGTGTGAGCAGCATCCTGTATCTTACATTCCGACCCACGGCTCGTGTGAGCAGGCCCATTTCACAACTCGTGTAAGCAACGATGTAAAAGAAAGGAAAGGTTATGATTATATGTTTGCCACACTTCGTGTAAGCTATCCCGTGTAACCGATGATATTCTAAATGGTTCAGTGGGTATGAATTTGAAAGGAAATGGTAAGTGTTCAATATGAACCAAGACATGTATGTATGAAATACATTGAAATGGTGAGCTACACGGAAAACATGTTATGTTATGATGGATGATAAATCCAATTAAATTATGTTCAAGTATAATGATTATCCATGTTAAATTCATATGAATTATGTTCAAGTATGCTAACATGTTTTTGTTGGTGTTTAGGCTTGTGACAAGCTAAAGGTTGGATTATATCATGTTAAATTTTAATGTTATGTAATGAAATGGTAAGTTATGTTTTATGTTATACGAACTTACTAAGCATTATATGCTTACATAGTCTCATTTCCCATGTTTTATAGATATTTGGAAGCTCATTCTATTTGGAAGCTCGTCAGAGACCTATCACACTATCCCATGGATAGATACCATATTAAATTTTCCTTATTATGCATGTTTTAGGTATGTTTTGAAGCTTGATTATATATGCAAATGGCTTGTAGGTCTGAACTTGAATTAGGTGAAAGAAATGGCTTAAATTTGGCCTATTTCTTATCCACAAACCTAATACACGGGCGTGTCTCTCAGCCATGTGTGACACATGGCCGTGTATCCCCTATAGGTTTCAATGGGTTGCAAGTCAGGCAGTTACACGCCTAGCACACGGCCTGGCACACAGGCTTGTGGCTTAGTCGTGTGACCCAAGTCAAAGAGTTGTACGGGCACGGACACGGGCTGGGACATGACCGTATGTCTCTATTTCGAATGTCCACATGGGCATGTGTCTCAGCCGTGTGAATCACATAGCTGTGTGAATCACATGGTTGTGTGACCCCTATAGTGTGAAATTTTATATCCTTTTTCATAAAATTCTAAATGTTTTTGATTTAGTCCCAAATCATTTTTAAAGTGTTTCTAGGGCCTCGAGGGCTCGAATATGGGACAATAAGCATGTGTTTGAATAAATTATGCTATGACTTATGAAATGTTTGGAAATTGATGATTTTAAGTTAAGTTCTTTTGGTAATGCTCCGTAACCCTATTCCGGCGATGGATACAGGTTAGGGGTTACATATTTGGAATTGAACTAGAGTACTATAGATGACAGCTTGATGTGTTTAGGTAGGTGAATGATTTGTTTTAGTGTGCAATCAATGTTTTACTACTCACTAAGTTGATTAGTGGTAGTAGTTATGTTTGGTAGATCATTAGGTTTCAAAATTTTAGGCAAGTCTATTCTCAAGTTTCAAGGGCTATAGTGGGACTTTCTGACCCTCCCACTAAGCTTTGTCCCGGTTGTCTGTGCTATATAAGGATGTCGATAGCCGGCATGCTTCACCTTTTTTTTCTCTACGTTCTTTTTAGAGTCTCTAGAAATTTTTAAGGTATCTTCGTTAGAGAAAACGAAGGAGGTTCTATTAGCTAGTCAAAACGCCCTTATTAAGTACCAACTTACTGATAATTTCTGGAAAGCCCTTAGGTTGTTGTCGAAGGGATTTACGTTTTACTTTAGTGCATGCATGATTAAATTAGATAAATAGCCTAATGGTTATAACTATTTCTTATTTAGCTCAATAAGCTAGTGAAGGCCCAAGTAATCAAGGCAAAGGACCAGTAGAGTAGATTTTGTTTTAAAGCTTGCTGGTGAGTTCCTTCTTACATCCTTTGAGTTATGATACTTCTATGATATGTGGGTTGTGTGCGATAAGTTGTATCTATTGTAAATGAGTCGATATGTTGTGTCTGGATGCGTGTGTAATAAACTAGTATTGTATGTGTGAGTATGGCCATTGTCGATGTAAAAAACCCTCCTTGTTGCACGAGCCCAGTACCTGATATGTGAAAACATGGAAAGAAAATCTATTTGTGATGCCTCCGATAGGGCATCTATATTGCAAACTGGATTGGCAGATCATGTCCCAGCCTTGTGGGAGAACACATGTTCAACTTAACAAGGATGATATGAATATGACTGATACATGATTCTGAATTATGGGTCCGAGGCTGGCACAGGGAAGTGTCATTTGTAAACATGCATGGTTATAAGAGATATGCATGATTTGGCAGACAATAAACGCCCATGTACTGTGTGTGCTATATTTAAATTAGCAAAGTGTTTTTGCCAGTGAACTGTAGATGGCATTATTTATGTATTGTACAGAGTCTCACAATTAAGTCTATTTTTCTTATGGGTATCGATGCTTATTGATTAGCGGTATTTCTGTAAATTATTTGCATCCATTTTCTAAGTTCAAACGAACTTACTTTGTTACTTTTCTTTCTCATGCATTAGATAGTAGAAGAAGAATCAATTGAAGGGGACTACGCCAGAGCTGTGCTTGCGAATGAGCCATTTTTTTGTTTTTGTATCATGCATGGCTATTTTGGTGAGTAGCATATAGATTCATTTTGTACTTAACTTATTTAATTATCCCCCGTCATTTATATTGTCTCTGTTTTGAAAGAATTTCCCTTTTCTCTAAGAGTGTATGCCAAATTTCCTTGATTTGTTGTTCATAAACTTATCATACGCCAAAACTGGGTAGTGTTGGATACTAGATCTTTCTTTTAAAATTCCTATTATTTTTTTAAATATGTGTTACAAAATGAAAGAAAAATAATGAATTTCAACAAAAAGGTAGATCTTCATAACTATTTTGAAAAAAAATAAGTTAAGTAAAAAAGGTTAGAATACTTTGGTAACACTCCAGCCCATTGGGCGGCCTGTCTGGCTAAATGTTATACACCATATTTACCCTGACGAACTAAGGGGTGTTACATGTCATCTCATGTATTCCATATAAGGGGAGTCGAGCCTTTTCTGTACTAGGTCCAATTATATGTGCTTCTTGTATTTTAACCCAGAACTTTATAATTTATTCCAACCCAATATATATTTTGTTTATTTCCCAAATTAAATACTATTTTTTCAATTAATTTAAATAAATAATTTTCTCAACCAAATAATTTTCTCAACCCAATTCTAATTTCATTAAAATCATGACAACTTTACCTTAAAAGAATCTATGATAAAATATATTTAATTTTTCTATATTCAATTGGATTCACAATAACCAATTAATTTAAATACATTTTTTAAATTTAATTAATTAATTAATTATTCAAAAAACCTTAAATTAATTCTCAATTCATTTTCATACTTAGTGAGAAAACCACATTCATCTCCGAATGTAACACAATTCACGAACTTTATCATTTCTATCAATTTATGTTCATTTGATTCATCTTGCAATTCATATTTTGTTTCAACGAGCTACCAGAGGGACTGATTGGGCATATGAAATCAAGATGATTTATATTTGAGTTTCAACTTTTCTCTTATTAATTATAAACTCATTTAGTCACGAATTTATTCCACTATTCTATTGTGACTGAGCTCTTTCTAGCAGTATATCATTACGAAAGCAACTTGATCAATACTCATTCAATGACATTGTCATAAGTGTGTTACTTTCATAGGATATCCTTAATCTCTTTGGGATAATATTCATTCTCTCAATACGATCCTATTTTTATCTCATGGTAACCATTACATCTTCCTTCATGAAAAATCAATTACTATCAAATAGTAATCAAGTCATTCATCACAAAGATGAACGGCCCATGGCCACGTTTACTTTTTATCAACCATGTAATGCCAATGAGAGGATATCATTTACCCATGTCTTGAGTTATGAATTCCATTTTTGTGAATGATGCTACATACTACAGAAGTCGTACACCTAACGCACTAGCTTCCGATTTCTTATCTATTCGAACTCTGGCTTTCACTTATATCAAAGTGTACGAGTCATGCATACATAGTTCGTCATCCACTCATGATTTAGGTATGCAACACTATAAACATCACAAGTGAATAAACCTATAAACGAATTCAAAATTTATTCTTCTTAGGTCCAGTCCGGTTAACTATCAGTCCAATCAGTCACATCTATGTCTCTATATTCTAGGAGTCATGCGCTCCAATGTCCAAGACAAAGCATCTCCCCAATTAGACTTTGATAGATGACATATTAGTCTTTCAATCAATTTACTCATTTCTGATTAGACTAAGGACACATTTAGGTTCATCTACTAATATCAGTTATTTTCTCATATTACGATCCGACCACGTAATACCACTTAGTATCAGTTAAACATTAGACAACCAATGAGCAACATTGGCTTCCATTTTGCTTTGCATGCAAAACCTATATTAGGACAATTATACAAAGTATATCAATGAATTTTTTTTATTAATCAATCTGTTCGGAAAAAATTACAAGTTTACAAACGAATATGCTACACTCAATGCACCAAATCCAACATCAATCTTTATTGTACAACCATTTGTGGAAGACATTTGACTGTGTCAACGCATATGACTCACAATGTTGGAATAATGGTGATCTCAAGTCTAAGGATCATATACATAATTATCATTATGAGAAATGTTGTGACTATTATATAATAATCTAGGAAGCATTCTCATGGTGGGTCGGTCCCTCATATTGTTCTCTAACAAATACTTATGTGTTAATTTGATATCACATATCCATAACAACACTTGCTATCAATCAAGCACATATTAGTCTCAATGCATTATTGTTGTTGTTAAGTATGACTCCTATTTTCAGTCAAATTTGAGAAATAATCTTTTAGTTAAACTCTGTTTATTTGTTTCAGTCAAACACTGATTAGTCTAGATTATTTTATTATTATTTGACATATGAATTTAGCCTATAAATAGGCTCTTTTACAACCTTAGAAAAAACACCCATTAGATTAGAACTCATAACACATTTAGAGAATTTTGTGTTTACGTTTTGAGGGTTCTTTATTTTTCGGGTTTTCGGGGTTTAGTTTTATCTCCATCTTTTGTACTCTTCATTATTTTGCCATTATAATAAAATTATCTTTGTCCGTGTTTTTTATCCTCTTTGGAGGAGTTTTTCCACGTTAAATTTGTGTGTTCAATCTTCTCAATTTATTCCGCTATTTTTGTTACTTGTTGCTTAATCGGGTTGATCCCTAACAAGTGGTATCAGAGCCAGTTCAATTTTCAAAGATTAGGCTATTCAGATATGGCAACAACAAGGTTTGAAATTGAGAAGTTCGATGGTGAGACAAATTTTAATCTGTGGCAAGTTTGGATTATGGCAATTCTAATTGAATCCGTTTTGAAAAAGGTTGTTACAGGGAAAAAGCCTGAGAATCTAAATAAAACATAATGGGAAGAGCTTGATGAAAAGGCCTTGTCTGCAATCCAGTTGTGCCTCGCAAATACGGTATTGCAGGAGGTATTGATAGAGAAGACCTCATCCGCCTTGTGGAAAAGGTTAGAAACTCTTTATGCGACTAAGTCTCTAGCTAATCGTTTAGTGTTGAAACAACGTCTATTTACGTTTCGCATGAACGAAGGTGAGCTTCTTAGAGATCACATCATTCAATTCATTACTCTTTTAAATGATTTAAAAAACGTTGAGGTTCATATTGATGATGAAGATCAAGCTATGCTATTATTGTGCTCTTTACCCCCTTCATACAAGTCTTTTAGGGAGACCCTGATTTATGGCAGAGATAAAATCCCGTTCGAAGATGTGAAGGGTCATTTGTTGAGTAGAGACAAACTCGACAATGAGCTTCATTTGGATAGCAAGGCAGATAGGCATGCTTCCGTTTTGGTAGCATCAAAGAAACGAGACAAAAGGTGTCGCTATTGTAAAAAGTTAGGTCATGTCAAAGCAGATTGTTATAAACTGTGAAATAAAAGAGCTGCTGAGAGTAACGAGGAAGATGTAGCTGGTGCTAATTTGGCCGATGAAAGCGGTGATGATTTCTTGTTAGTGTTAACGAGCGATAACTCCAAGCTCACATCCGAGTGGATCCTAGATTCGAGATGTTCTTTCCACATGTGTCCCAATAGAGAATGGTTCTCCACATACAGTTCGGTTGAAGGTGGAGTTGTGCGCATGGGAAATGATTCATCTAGTAAGGTAATTGGTATTGGTACTGTTAAAATTAGGATACACGATGGGACGATTAGGACACTCTCAGATGTCAGGTATGTACCTGATTTACGAAAGAATCTCATCTCATTGAGTATTTTAGACTTGAAAGGATGCAGAATCAACATCGAGTCAAGCGGCATTAAAGTATCTCGTGGAGCTCGTTTTGTTAAAAGGTAAAAGAACTGGCGGTCTTTATATTCGGAAGGTTCTCTAAAGGATCGGTGAAATCGGACGTCCTCGTCTGATTCTTGAATCAAGTCAACTCATTTGGAGTGGAGGCAACTTGGTCATAGGAGGGAAAAATGTATAACCGTTTCGTTGAAGAGAGGTTCTTTTTTGGATACAGGTTTTGAAAAGTTAGGGCACTGTGTTCGTGAAAATCAGACCCAGGTTAGTTTTGATTTGGTAGTGTACAAGTCGAAGGCTAGAAGTATTCCAGTTTCTAAGCACAGATTCGACTCAGTTAATTCCCTGCATAGTTCAAGATAGGCTCGTGGCGGGCTTTGGCAAAGATGGCGTTATGGAAATATGAGTCAAGGTGGAGATTTGTTAAGTATGAGTCCTATTTTCAGTCAAATTTGAGAAATAATCTTTTAGTTAAACTCTGTTTATTTGTTTCAGTCAAACACTGATTAGTTTAGATTATTTTATTATTATTTGACATATGAATTTAGCCTATAAATAGGCTCTTTTACAACCTTAGAAAAAACACCCATTAGATTAGAACTCATAACACATTCAGAGAATTTTGTGTTTACGTTTTGAGGGTTCTTTGTTTTTCGGGTTTTCGGGGTTTAGTTTTATCTCCATCTTTTGTACTGTTCATTCTTTTGCCATTTTAATAAAATTATCTTTGCCCGTGGTTTTTTATCCTCTTTAGAGGAGTTTTTCCACGTTAAATTTGTGTGTTCAATCTTCTCAATTTATTCCGCTATTTTTGTTACTTGTTGCTTAATCGGGTTGATCCCTAACAGTTGTCAAAGTCCACAAAAATACTAGACTAAGGACATTCAAGAATATGATCATATCATTCTTAGGACGTTATCATTATGCAGCTTATTTAACATAAAAATAAAGACTAAAAACAATAATGACAATACCTTTATTAATAAACTAGGTAAAAGTATATTATTACAATTATCATATGATTGGTCTTTGGCCATGCACCAATAGGATAAGTGTTATCTACGGAAGTTGATACCCCCTATTGTAAAATCACAAGGTTTTCATTTACTTCATTGTTCCCCGCTCTACACACTTTACATGGCACCCTGTATAGGCATGCCAAACCACAAATCCCCAACTGTATGTTCTGGTCATTTCAAAATTAGTTAACAACCATAAATACATGGAATGAACTAAGTTGCTAAACTTTTGTAACATCATCAGGCCCCAATTAACTAAAGAATGTAAGCTCAAGCATGACATTGAATATCTTCGAGAGTTCGATTCTCTAGATATGCCTGAAGTGGCTCTTCAATTATGTTAACTTTAATTTGAAGTCCATTAGAATCAAAATTAGACTAGGTACCTATTGTGAAGGTTGCAACAAGTACTTCTAGATTGTTATTAAAAAATTCTCATTACTGGATGCTTGTCCGCTAAAGGCTTGCCAATAACGTTACATATTCTAGCATTATTATAGTTTCACTGCATAGGAGATGAAATGTATGTGTCTCGGTATCCATCATTAATCAGAGCAAAAATGAATGTCATTACAAAAGTAAAATTCTCAATTTGACTAACATGACATAAACCAACATCTCTTAGGTGAGAAATGATAACTCGTGAGGCTTTCTTATTTCCATATTACTGCAACAATACGCTAATAGAGTATATTTCATTGTTTTGGCATTCTAAGTGACATGTCTTTCTTTCGATCTCAATAAAGGGAAACTATTATAAAATACTTTGAAATTCAAATTTAGAAAATATTGGACAGGTAAGATAGTACAAAATGTAGAGGATGAATGTTTAGGCCTTCTACGAAAAGTAAACAAGTGGAATGAGTTATTCATAGGTTCTAGCGTTAGGGTTCCACTAAAGCTTTTAATAGAACCTTAACACCCATAGGTGACAAGGTCAATTTAAATTACCGATATCTCCTCATTTAAAAAAAATGAATGAATGAAAACGTTAATATTATAATTTACATTTTTATAAATTTCACAAGGACCTCGAAAGCTATAGACATCAAGGTCAATTTAAATATTATCCATAATTGTTATAAGATACACAAACTATTACATATTAGGATTTAAAAAAAAAATTAGATGGATAACTCAATACCTATGGGTGTCAAGGTCCTACTATTCATTTCATAATAATTGACCTAAATGTAATAGGGCTTAAAAAACTTGGCCGCGCAAATCATAGCTCGGTACTCATTGATGTTGAGATTCCTATAAAAAAAACATATTATGAGAATTAACTTATATTAATATATAAATTTTTTGCTATATCCAAATAAAAAAATCAGAATTTAGATCATTGAAAAATATGATGCAATTAATCTAATATTTAAATAACTACAATAAATAACTATTATTCAAAGAAGGTTTTTTGTGGTACCTAGATGGTACATCTATTATACCTCAACCATTAACTAAACCTCTGAATAGTCGGTTTGGTTTCAAAGTGCTTTAAAATGTTTATACGGAACCATCAAAGCGGATTTCAAGAATAAAAAATTGTTAATGCAAATGAAAATAGCCATAAGCAAAGAACATTGATCCAAAACAAAAAATAAGAAGACAGACCTTGAAGATTTATGAATGGAAAAAGATGTCAACTTTACAAGACAAATCAAACTTTCTTTTTATCTTTTGTCCCTCGATACATTATATACACATGCTATGCATATATGAGCAAAAGGGGTTTAGATTACCCCCACATAGCATCAAATCTTTGATGAATCCATGAGACATCAAAATCTGTTTGGTACAACGAAAAACTCGGCTTCATCATTTATGTCCACCTACCGATGGCTTGCAATACCAATCTTGACATCGAACATCTGCAACTAAAATGCCAATCACTTGTTCCTAACCAGATGGCTTACGGGTAGTTGCTTTAGGGGAGATAAGCACCGGTTCATTACTTGCAGCTTTCATTGCAGCAATCTCTTCTAATCGTTTCCATGTTGCTTCTCGTTTTGATTTAACCTCGTTCTCTTGTGCTTCGTCTTCCTTAAACTTGTGCAAGCACTCCTCAAAGAGCTCAGGGTCAGTGGCGGAGAAAATCTTTCGGACGTTTAAAGTCAAACTCTGCACTGCCTGGTTCCAGTGGTTTCTTGCATTCTTCTCCAAGGATGGGAAAATAATTGGAAGTATAACTTTCCGGTTCTGTCTTATTAGGCTCTCGATATGATCATTGTTCCATAAGAACAAAGCCCTCTCTGCCACCTACAAACAAATTATAAACACAAGGGCATATTTCATGCTAGCATAACCAACTCGATACAGTTTCACATAGCAACAATGTCCAGATATCGTCAGACAATAAAGCCTTTAACTCATATCGATGAGTTCCCCTCGTTTTAAAATTCAATTTACTTATCTAGGTATATTCTGTTAAGGGACATTCATACGGAAAAGAAGCAAAAGTTGCAAGTAGAGAAACGAGGAAATCCCTACCTGAAAATGGGAACTACTCAAGCAACGGCCTATCTGACGGCACAAGGGTACCATGCAGCGTTGAAACTCGGCAGGTTGTGTGGCTTCTAAAACTTCCTCCAGTTCACCTAAGAACATGACTTCTTTCGAGCTATTTGTGATTGGCCAATACTTTAGCAACCCCCGTATAACGGTATCGGCAAGCTTGCAGTCCTTCTCCACGAATTGAGTAATGCAGTAAGATAACTGCTGGTGGTACATGGGTATACACTTTGGTTTATGAAGCGGTATCAGTGCACGGACAAGAAAGAGCTTATGTTCTTCCTTCAATGGCAAAGCAAACCCATTGATTATACTTCCCAGTATTTCTAGAAGCTCTGCGATTCCGTTATGTTTTTCAGTTTCGAAAATAAAGCGGTAAAAGATGTTATTGATTGCCTTCCTGATGAATGGACGATGGACCATAAATTTTCCGTAGATACGATGCAGAACAGTTTTCAGATACTCCCTTTCTCTGGGGTCCTCTGAATCGAAAAGATCTAACAGCCTTAGAACAAAAGAGTGATCAATATACCGCTTGGCCAATTTTGCATCTGTCTCGGGTGATGCCACAAATCTCAAGAGAAATTCATAAACAACTTGCAAATGAGGCCACGCAGGGTCCATCGAGGGTTCTTCCTCTTCCAAATCAAATGCTTCTAAAACCTTGTTCTCACGGGGCGGAGATGTTAGCGCTCTAAACAAATTTACAGATACCATCTTCACGATTTCTTGCATAACAATCTCCGAGAATTTTCCATTAGCAGATGAAACATAATCCACAAGCTCAAGCAAGGTTTGCCGCTTGAGATCCTTCTCTTTGAGATTTTTTGTCGGGTCAGTGAAGTCAAACACAATGCAACACAAGTTCAGTTTTCGGATAAGCAAGTTCTGCTTCTCAGAATTCGGTACATCTCTAAAACTAGGTAAAGCCTCGAAAGAAGTGGTTACCATATTCCCATTCAGTTTCGTATTCACGACTTGAGAAAACTTGTTACCTTGATTCAACCCAGAATTTGGAGAACTAGAGCTGGAAAAGGACGAACTGCTAGAGTTTGCATGGCGGTTACTAACTAGATCACTGCTTCTTGAACTGGTAGAAGCATTTGATGATGAAGTAGAGGTTCCTCCTCCCTCACGATTGTCACTCGACTTAGATGGTTTCCGTGGGAGCCTATTAAGTATTTGTTTGATCATCGTAGCTTAAAACCTCGATATGAAAAAGAAAACCCCTCAAAGCAAATGCAGTATCATCATACTCGAAGTGGACAATGAGTCAACCCAGCAATAAATATGGAACTCCATCCTCAATAAAATGAGTTATTACTCAAATTCCTCAACAGAGAAGCTTCATTGTTTGCCTTAACAACAACATCAACCAAACTTCATATGTTGAAAAAAATCTAAAACACATAAAACAAGCCCAAGATAGAGAACATCAATCAACTAAAAAAAAGCCCCAATTAGCAAATAGATGGCAAAGCATGCATCACTTAGAGGTATAAACAGATATATATATATATAGATAGATAGATAGATAGATAGATAGATAGATAGATAGATAGATAGATAAAGAAACCGTATGCCTAAAACAATAAACAAAAGTACCCAATTTTATCACCCATTAAAGCCATCAAATTCAGCTAAAAGCCTTAATTTTCAGGCTACATAACTTTAAAGAATGAAAAGGGGCAAAGAATTTCCACCTGTGTTCCCCTTGGCTCTATTTTTCCGTAGCTTCCAAAGATTAACAAAAGCATTAAGGTTGACCGAAAGGTAACAAGATCTGGGTTTGATCTTAAAATCCCAAACAGCATTTTCCAACAAAAGCAACCTACAAAATTATCCAAAAGAACATAACCCAAAATAAAACTCTAACTAATATGAAGAAAGAAAGAGAGCTTTGGTGCAAAACCAAGAAAAAGTTAGGAACAAAAATATGAACAAAAAAAAAGGTAAAATCTGTCTACTTACAAAAGAGATAGTTGAGCCACTCCTTTCTTTCTCACACAGAGAGATAGAGATTTTAGAATTTAAAGAAAAATAAGGGATTTAGGAAAAAGAAGAAAAACATAATCCATCAAACAACCTTTGGCTGTTGGTGTTGGTGTTTTAGTTTTCCTTTTCTTTCTTTTCTTTCTTTTATGGAAAATAATTGTTTAAATTAAACCCATATCTCTATTTCTTTTTTTTATTTTAGTAAAGATTTGATCTTTTTCTAAATTTTCTCAGCAAAATATCATTTTCAATCTCAAAGCTCACACTTTTTTTTCACTTTTGATTTTCTCCCGGATGAAGATGGAGAATGTTAAAAATGAGAAATACCATAAAAATGATAGTTTAATCTTCTCACGCGCTACTCAACTCGAGTGTAATTTTTAAAGACTTGACAGATCCATCGTTGTCCACAGTTATCATCTAAAGGCCAAAGCTTCCATCTTTTCTTCCGGCTTTAGCATAGGTTTCCGTTCTGGCCGGGCAAACGACCTCACGTGCACTTTGGCGCGTGCCTTAGAAACTATATTGTATCTTTTCTTTTTGTATTTATCTTTTGTGAGCTGTTTAAAATCATTACAAACTTGAATTATAATCTTTAGATAGCTTACAACATTATTACCATTACAAGGTTTTCTTCAAAATATTCATCTCATATAGATGAAGGTTTATAAAGATATAACTAATTTAAATTAAGGTATAATAACAAATGCAGCTCCTAGAGTTTATCTTTTTTGTCATTTTGATCCTTTTCTTTTTTGGATCACTTTGGCTTTCAACTTTTAAATTTTAGTTAAATTGTTAAAATTTTAATAGTATTGATGTAGCAGCGTGCGTGACAATCCACATGCTATATTTTTTAAATTTTTATGAAGTATATATAGACTGTTACAAGAGTTACCACATCAATATCATTAAACTTTTAACTGTTCCATCAATTTTTCCCTCCAACAAAAAGTAAATTGATTAAATTTTAAAGGTTGAGGATTAAAGTGATAAAAGAATTAAGATCAAAATGACAAAAAACCGTTAAATTTATTGTTATAACTTAAATTAAGGTTAAAGCTCGCATGTCACGCTATGAGTCATTTAAAATAATTAGTCTTGAACATCAAATCATTTT
The DNA here is from genome assembly GCF_025698545.1 of Gossypium raimondii. Taxonomy (NCBI): domain Eukaryota; kingdom Viridiplantae; phylum Streptophyta; class Magnoliopsida; order Malvales; family Malvaceae; genus Gossypium; species Gossypium raimondii. The sequence goes on from NC_068573.1 coordinate 10,801,323, forward strand.
TTTTCCTGGACTATAGTTGCAATGAAACCCTTCAATAGTATAATTATTAGTTTAGTTATCAATTGAGATAAATCTCAAATAATTATGAAAACATAATTTTAAATACGTTTAAGCATGTTTTGGAAAATCATAAGTGGAACTAAGTATTATATAAAAGGAAAATAAATCCTGGCTTTGACTTGATCTTTTAAATTAAGTTATCGAAAAGACTTTGTTGAAATACTATTTTAATTCAAAATTTTAATTGAAACAAGTTTTAAATTTTAAAAAACATCTGGTATACTTAACCTTGGAAAGGTATGTATCACATTTTTTGGTAGAAATTAAGGTGTTCACCGCCTAAAACAGTGATTAATTCCTCGAAAGAAGTAATTGCAGGCCATGAAATGCACAACACCACATTAATCTAAAACTTACAAAGTCAACAAAACTCCTTTGCAAGCAAAGCAATGAACGTCATCTATAACTTTCTGCATACAAAAACTGACAGCAATATCTAATGAATTTCGCTTTTAAAACATATCATGATGTTAAAGGATAAGCTAAATAATCTAAATCGAGAAACTTCAAAGAGCCATCTTACCAAAGTACCTGTCAGTACCAAAAGGTTCTTCAACATAATACGCTGACCTAAGAACAGTAATCAAGCTTTACTAATTTAAAAGTAAGATAAAGGAACATGCTTGCATTGTGGGCAAAATTATATAAATTTTCTTTAAACTTCAGTTGGTTACAAAATAATCGCAATAATCAAGGCTTCATCGTGGATCTGTCTCTCAAAAGTACATACAAGCATCGTGTTGAACAACAAAGCAATGGGTGAGTGCTGGACATCCAGACCAAGGACCCAAAACCAAAACCATATCCGAATGGAATTGTCCAATCCCTGGTTTCAATGCTCCATCAAGGCAGCTTCTGTTTCTGAAAGTGGAGCTGCACAAGACAAACCTCCAAATCAAATACGACCTCATGAGGAGGTAGAAAACGAACAAAACTCCGCTAAAAAAGTGGAACCATGGCGGCATTAGATTATTATACGCTTATAGTACAGCGCCTACATGGAAGCTATATAATAGTATTAGTTTGCAATAAAAACAACATACCGAGCAAATCCTCGTAAGTATCGGCTAACAAGGACATGTCCATCAGCAAAGGAGGAGAGAAGACCTGATCTTGAGCATCATCCATGTCAAAAAATGATTGTCCATCAGAAGTTGCAGAACTTGAAGCAGCGGCAGAGAGAAATCCATTTACTTGATCGTAATCATTAAGAGAATCTAGATTGTTCAATGTTTGCGGTAAGTCATCATAGTTATGACTCCCAATTCGACCATTACTGGCATGGCTATCGAGCAAGGAGTTGTCAGTTTGAGTTGAAAATAATCTCTTAGTCTTTATTAAGCTCACTTTATTTTCCGGTCCCCCACGAGAAAAATTAGTTGTCGAAACAGGTACAAAGAAGTGTTCAGAACTTTCATTAGATTGACTGTCCCGTGATGACTCTAAATTGCAGGATGGCGTTGACAATGCAGCTTGCCTAACAGATCTTTTTAAATTCTGAATATAAGAATTGTCACTATCTGCAACATTAAACGAGTTAAATTACCAATTCTCTTTCAACTAACAAAAGAAAACGCATTAAATCAATAACATGGACAAGTGGAGCATAAAAGAAGCAAACCTTGGGGTGGGTAATCTACATGATTGTTTACAGATGGCTGTTCCACTGAATTCCTTTCAGAAAAAGTATCAATTTGATTGGTCTGAGGAGCAAATGTATGTTGCTTCTGCCTGTTTCCACCTTTTCCAGCTGAATTTGGGGTTAGGGGAGCTCGCTTTTGCATGGCTCCACCTTTTCCAGATGAATTCGGGGTTAAACTAAACAATTGTGGAAGCTTTAAAGCAGGAGGACTAGCTGAAATCTTCTCAAGCTGAACAGTAGACATTTTTGAAGTAATGTCACCAACATCATCAGAGCTACTCTCCTGCATGATCAATAAAAATATCGTAAAAATGAGTCACAAGCTCTAGAAGCACAAGTATCCAAAATTTCAAATAATTTCAAATGCTTGCATAACATGAAAAATTGATGGAACATTATTTACCAAGGTCCTTCCACTGCTCTGAGCTTGAATAGGTGAAGAGGCTTGACCACGATGTTTGGCCATTGTAGGTAAGTTGGAGGAAATGCTATTTACTTTCTCTGTACAGTCTGATATCGACTTCTGGATTGCTGGAGCAACTTCCTTTAGTTGGTTAATAAGCACCTGCATTTGAATTGTATTAGAAATTTGTACATGTCATCTGGAAAAGATCAGTATCTAGAGTCGACAAAGATATGCCAAAAAGACCCTTTAGAGAGAACTTAGAAACCATAGAAGCAATTTATTATTTAGAAGAGGTATACCCACAAAACATGCTTGTATGAAGCAAAGCAAACTAATATATTCCCACTAGATTCTACACACCCACCGTGGGTGAAAAAAAAAGAAAGAGAAGTAAAACAAAAATACATATATAAATATCCCTGCCAGCATATTTTTATTTTTATTTTGCTGTAATATTTAACTATTTCATTTCAACAACTGATTTGTCTCTTGACTTGTAAAACCAACTCAATCAGAAGTTCTAATAATAGAATAGATTTGGTCAGTTTTCAATCTCCAAATAATTTAAGCTAAAACTTTCATATATATACTAACTACATTACCAAATTTTGGGGTTCTACATCATCAAGAACTACTTAACGTGCAATGGATATATCACCTGAAAGCTAGCTAGGTGTTGCTGATGCTCAGCAAGAGTTGCAGCTAATGACTCAGCATGTCCACTAGTGCCACCATCATGTGCACTTCGTAAAATATCAGGACCTTCTCCATCATTAGCTTTTGCCTGCAAAGCAATAGCAATACCATTATTGCATACTAGCATCTTACTTCAACACTGATAATTAGCAACATGAAATCCATAATTCCATAAAAAAGTTAATCATAATTTTGAATTTCTAAATTATTTTTCAATACTTTAGAAAGCGCATACTGAAAATTGCTCATTTCTGATATACCATAACAGATCTCTTATTCACATCTCAAAAAGATGGAAAACTTTAATTGAAGGACTTTGTTTATCACATAGAGGTCTTGTTCATTCGAAGTAGAACACCCAGCGGAAATTTCATTTCCACAACTTCAAAATTAATGTTGAAAAATATGATGTATCATTAATACCATAAATTGGAAAAATATCAAATTAATAATTATGTGCTATATACCATTATGGTATTCAGAAATTCAGTAAAGTTCTGGTGGCCAAGTATTAATACAAATTAAGACAGCTGACCGAACAGAAACAAAATAAAATAGCATACCAGCTGTAGTGACTGTTTATGAATGCGCTGTAATGCATGCGTCCAACGTCTGATAACTTCTGCTACATCAACAGTCTGGTGGATTCTCCCACTTCTATCATCTACCCGAGAATGTGTCTCTTCATTGAATTGTGTGTGAAATCCATCATTCTGTTCTTTGCCATCTAAATCACCCGACTGAACGGATAAGACATCTGTAGGAGGAACTTGAGAACTCTGATCCATAGCTGAAAGCAAAGCAGACCCAGATATGCGATACCTGGAAAGTGATATACATGAAAAGGGGAGAAAAAGTGTGCTATATGCACTATTCAGATTGACATGCAGGGGCAAATTACCTATGCTCCCGATGAGCTATCAAATCCTCGATAGGTCCTGAAGCAAGAACTTCATGCTGACCTAGACATATAGGTCGATAAATCAAGGTTATGAAAATCAAACAAGTTAATGAAGAAATAGATGATCGTGGCTTATTCATGGGCACTTACTTTTACGAGATAATATAGACTCCCATAAGCGAGTAGCCTTCGAAACCAAATGAGAATTCTGACTGGAAGTAGAGACGAGATCATCCCACTGCTCTCCTTCCAACTTCACTTTGTTCCTTAAGTCATGTAATTTTTCCAGTTCTTGCTGCAAATAAGCCTAAGATCCAGGTTTTCCAAGTTAAAGATATTAAATCAAAGCCATCCCTTAATAGCAAGGGGGATTATATTGATATTTCAACATAAAAACTCAAAAATCATGCAAATAAGTAATTAACCATTATCTACTTACCTCCTCAGCGCAAAGGCCACGAAATTCTGCAGTCATTTCATGAGCCAAATTAGACCACATAGCCTGTCTCTGCACTGCTGTTTCAGCATTTTTCAAAAATCTCCTCCTTTCAAGTGCTATTCTAGCCTGTTAAAAAACAAGCATGTTACTTCATAGATATGGAAGATCTAATAAAGAAAAGCACTTTGAAAAGTAAATGTTCGGTGTATTGAATGATGATTGATGATAAGTGCTGTTACCATACAAGAAGTGAACTATGACGATATAGGAAAAGTAACATAGAAAACCAAAAAAACAAAAGCACAGACCTAATATAAGGAACTTCAAATGTACTTCAAACGAAAAGTTTATAGAGATGCATTACCTTTGTTACAGGAAGCAGTGTGGCCGCATGTGAAAATGCAACATCAGTCAATGGTGCAGGCAATGGGTTAGAAGCAACATCTGCCGCAAAATTCCTTCTATGAGACTCTCTCAATGCATGCAATGAAAGTTGCCACAAAAGCTCAACAAATCTACAACAAAAAACATAAGAAAGCCTAATGTGATAATGAATTAACAAATTTCGTTAATGAAGAAAACCTACTCGTAAATAAAACAATTCAGGCTTTTTGAATCTTGCACTGATATTCAATGCCAATAGTAAACGATCCACTCTGATGAACCAAATGCAATTAGAACTAAGTAAAAGAGGCAAGCTAACCATATACTTTTTTTCCATTTTGCTGGATTTTGAATTTTCTTGGGAAATCAAAGAGAAATTAACTACTAACCTCGGTCCACAGCAAGTAGCAAGCGAAGAAACCCTCGAATTACTCCTCGGTAGAGCTCCTTGTGCTTCCAGCTCAGTAATTATCCCTTGCACAACCTAAATTAACAACAAATAAATAAAATTTCAACAAAACAGTAAAAATCAAAATTCAAAAAAGAAAAGAAGAAAACTCGAAAAATCAACCTTTCGAAAATCACGAGATTGCGCTGAGTCAAAAATCGGCCAAACTCTATCGAAATCCTGAAAGATCCGAGAGCAAAAAACCAAACTCAAAACCAATACGGACCAGATCAAAACTAAACCGAACGGGAAAAAAAGGAATAGGATCATTACTCTAGCGGATTGAGCGGGGCCACGAAGAGAAGAGAGGATGAAGTAAAGAAGCTGTTCCCCTAATTTAGGGTTCGAATGACGGAAAAGTCCGACCCGAGGGGTTCCGTTGGAGGCTCCGAGTCCGATTATGGATGGATCCAAACCTAAAAGCAAGCAATTCGTATACATTGCGCTTTCGAGCTCTATCTCTCTCTCCTTTTCTCTATCCATTGTCATCTCTCTCTCTCTCTGGGGAAATTTTCTTTAGAAAATAAAAGAAAGGATTAAACATTGAAATTTAGAAATGGTGGGTTTTTAATAGGGGCGTAAGTTTAAATTTTATAAAGTTGGGGGACTTTGTTTGGAATTCGGAATGGGACCGTAGGGATAAAGTGAGTCACGTTTAGCCGTTTGAAATTGATGGAGACTAGAGACATAAAGTGAAAGGGCCGATGCTAACGTGCGCTGGTGAATAAAAATTGAATCCAGAGTGACGTGTTCCTTCGGGAAGGAATCAAAATAAGGCTAACGTGCGCTAAACCGTTGCCGGCCTGCTCTGAAAATGTTTTAGGTGGCAGCATCCGGTTTTTTTGTACGGCCGCATTTTTTTGTTTTGTTTTTACCTCGTTGTTCGTCGGATCATTCAAATTTTCTCTTTTTTTTTTTTTTTTTTGGGTTTTTACTTTCCCAGTTATATATATTATTACCAGATCAAAGTTTGAAATTTAATTTTAGAGCTAATAATAAAAATTGCCTCTACCACAATTTTATATTTTTATAAGATCAAGGTAAGTCTATTATTTAGAGATTAAATTTGAAATTAATAAATTAACATTGTGGGTGTAATTTAATATATTTATATATTCCAACTTACTTCATTATAATTATACAGATTATGATAAAAGTGTTACAAATAAGGAAATAAAATAAAACCTTTATATTCAAAATAAAATTATCATAGGTGGATGATGCACTAAGTCTTGATTATTGCCTTCTCCATAATTCACTGCTTTTGCAAGCCAATGACCTTCTTTTGCTTAGCTTGAGTGCAAAAATTTAAATTGCTTGAAAGGCGAAAGAATGAGTAGAAAGAGGATATAGAATATTGTTAATATTATCAATTTATTTATATGTATCAATTACACATTAATTCAATCTGAAAAAACTTTTAATACAGACAACCAAATTTTAATTAATAAATTTATTTTCATTTTTTTGAAAAAAAAAATATTGTTTAAGCTTTTTTATATTATTTTCATTTATTCACTTGGATGGTAGGTGAGCTATTGAGAGTCTTCAGAAAAACCCTAAACTTAACCTTTCTTTACATTAACGGCAATCATTTAGCCCTTCTTGTTCAATCTTGTTCTTTCCTTTCTCCTCCGTCTACACTCCATCTCCCCCACCTTCTTCGAAATCTTTCCCGCTGGTTTCTGGTTAATCTCTCTGCGACTTAAGGCAACCATCGTCTCTCTTCTATCCCCCCTCCCTCCATCGATGCATCCTGGTCTCTATAATCTCATTCTTTATTCTCTTTGGTGATGATTGGCACCAGTTTTGATTAACCGTTCGTCTTTGCTTTTTTTCTCTTTTAACAAGTTCTAATTTGTACTTTTCATTCTTGTCTGTTCCTCTTTACTAATTCCTTATTCTCAATCTTGTTTCACGATTATGATTTATCACAATATATATTTAAAGCTGGTGAAATAGGCCCGAGCCCAAAAATTTATCCGTGTTGACTTGAGCCCAATAAAATTTAAGCTTAAGACTGATCTAGTCTAAGCTCGAGATAAGTACAACTCAGTTCAAAAAAATCCGATTTTATAATTAAATTGTCATATTAGACATTAATAATTAATATATTTTATGATATTACTTAAAATATAAATAAATGATAACTCTTTATTTTTTGAAAATGTATATATAAGTTTTGCATATTTATATTAAAATTTTATTAATAGGAAAAATAATTAATAATAATTTTCCATGTTAAATTATAAAGTTAAATAATTTTTAAAAATATTTTAATACTATAGTTATATATGTATAGTAGATATATAAAAATAAAGTTTAATGATAATATAATAATATAATATATATAACTATTACTGAAATCGAAATCGATTACTTAACTTGCCCTTAAACTGATATACTAAATTAGTATATTACTAATACATAAAATAATATTATAATATATAACTTTTATTAAAAATATTAATACATATATAACTATTATAATAATATAAATTATAATAAAAGATATGGTATTACATGACATTATAATGTTTAATCACGACGATATATATATAAACTATTAATGTATGATATGATATGATATGATACAACATTATGTAACATAATAGGTGAGCTAACTTTTAAATGTAGCAAAAGTATAGAGACTTAGAGCATGTTTCAATCAATATAATAATAAATAGTAATATATAATAATTAATATATAATGTACTACTATTATATATAACTATTATTATGATATAGATTATAATAAAAGATATAATATTACATGATATTATAATGTTTAGTCATTTATGCATGTATATAAACTATTAACATATTATATAATATAGCATTATATAATATAGTAAGAGGGCTAACTTTTAAATGTATGAAAAGTATAGAGATTTAGAGCATATTTCAACTAGTATATTAATAAATAATAATATATAATAATTAATATTAATGTACTACTATTATATATCACTATTATTATATTATATTTATAAATTATAATAAAAAATATAGTATTACATGATATTATCATGTTTAATCATTGATAAATATACATAAACTATTAATATAGTATATACTATATGATATGATATAACATAATATAATATAATAGGAGGATTAACTTTCAAATGTATGAAAAGTAGAGAGCATATTTCAACCAGTATAATAAATGATAATGTATTTGAACGATGAATAAATAAATAAAGTTAATTTCACTTTTCACTTTTTTTTTTTTGTCTTTCATGTTTTGCATGCATAGCGAAATTTTGACAAGCAAATATTAGCTCATTGATTGTCAAAGTTCAAATTGATGATAAGTGACACTGCAAGAACATTTACATTGCGATGAAGACAACTTACTTCAGAAGATAATCTAAACAAGTTCGTAATCTTGTAAAAGAATCAAAGTGAGCACTTGATTCAAATACTTAGAATGATTATTATGTCGTCTACAATTTCAATTGGGGAGATAGCTAGTATTGGCTACCGAAGCAGTTGAATCTATGGGTAGAGACATAAATGTATTCATTGGAAAAACGATACATTGGACTAGACCCAAGATGAATTAATCTAAGTCCGTTTGTGAATTAATTCACCTGTGACGTTCATGGTGTGAATTACCTAAATCCTAAGTTAGTCACTAACCATGCGTATGTAATTCATGTGCTTTGATATAAGTGGAGGGTTATGCTCTAAAGATGATTGAGCCCAAAGCAGGTTTGTTGGGTACATGACTTGTGTATGACATGTCTTTACTAGCAACAATGGAATTCATAGCTCGATTAAAGAGTTAACTATATTCTCTCATTGACTTTGTGTGGATTGATAAATATGGAACATGAACACGGGTTATTTGTCCTCAAACAAGCAATTTATCACAATCATTTGTTGACAGTGGTCATATTAATCATTAAAAAGACACAATGGTGACAATGAGATAAAATATGTTTACATTAAGTGAACAAATTTAATTCAAAAGAATCAATGATATCATATGAATGTAACACACACATAACAAGGTCATTGGACAAAGCAACTGGATGAATTGCTTTCGAAAGAGTATAAAATAAAGAGTTTTCAATCATGGTGCCTTTTGTGGACCAACTCCATGATTAAGTAAATTGTGAATTATCAGAACAATGCTTCTGGATATAATTGCAATTACTAGAGCCTAATTGTATATGTTCGATTGGTCCCTCCGCTAGCTTACAAAAAACTCGATCGGACTGCATTTGAATTAAAAGGAAATTCTACGACTTTGAAAATAATTTAATTGAGTCTATTTATTCGATGTGGAATTAAATTAGGCAGTCGTAAGAATTGTTCAACTAGAGAATTTAATTAAAGAATTTTCTTAAAAAATTAATTTTGGAAAATCTTAGTAATTTTTGGGAAATTTAATTTTGATCAAACAAAATTAAATTAATTAAAATTAATATGATATTCTTTTGGACATTAATTTTCAAGTTAGACAATTGGCCCAATGGATAAATTGAACTTTAAAATTGGACCTGAGATCGAAAATTGGGCCTGAGAACCTAGAACTGACACCCAAAAACTGGTTAAATCGAGTCTGATATGTGAAACCGAGCCGATGGTCCAACCGGTGGCACTACCGAACCGGACGGGCCGTCACTGACTTGGATCGAACCGGCAATAGTCAAACTGGCTAGGGTTGTCGTGAGGGTGTCGCACCTGCGATGGCACCACTAGACACGACGATGCCGATGGCGGTGATGGCGGCATTCTGATGGCCGATGGCTGGTCCTTCGACGGTCGAGCAGTGAAGGAATCACACTCCTACTAGGACTCTACCGGATAATTTGATTTCATATTAACTATTCCAAAATAATATTATTTTAATATATTTAATATTTAATTTAATTTAATACTTATCTTAATAGTATTATATTTAATATTAAAGTGATTATCTTAATATTAAATTTAATCTAATATTTATCTTTATCAGTATTATATTAATTTAATATTAAAGTAATTAAGTTTAATCATAGTTGAATTCTCTAAACTCTCTCTATATAAAGAGAGTCTTAGGTCATTATTTTTCACATACTTGAATTCAAGAGAAAGTTGTAGAGATTCTGAAATAATTCTCTGAAAAAATTATTTTAGAAAATTTATAGAGATATTTGTCATATTTACAACTTGAAAGTTTAGAGAAATTGTAAAATTGCCCCATTGGTAATTTTTGTGAAAAAATTTTTGATTCGAAATGAGACTACACTCAGCAGATGTGAGCTTGAGGATAGAAGAAAAGACTACTCAGTCAAAGCGTTCATCCTAAATGAATCGAAAAAGTACAATTTTAATTAAATGTTTATTACTTTAGATACCACAATCAAGTTATTGTTTTGAAAAAAAATTTAAAACTTTGGTTTTCCCTATAATATATCTTCGGCTACGTTTTCCAAACCCAATTTTCTAACAATTGGTATCATGAGCTAGATTGTGCACTATCTATAAGTATAAACAGGTAACCAAAATAAATTTCTCTTCTTCTTGAATGATTCGATTACATAGAACGTGACATTATTTAGATCTTATGTATGTTTTGAGTTATATATGAGAATGAATGTTATATTCTATATTTATTATATAATTGTTATTTTTTGCCAAGGTTGTGGTTCTTAGGAAATAGAATGTGGGCTATCATCTCCACATAGAACTATTTTTTTAAAATTCATAGAATTCTTGCGAGCCGAAAACGGACATAAGACTTAAATGTAAATTTTCCAAAAGGAGTCCATGACGAGGAGAAGATAAAGCGATGATGATTGAAAACCCAATGAATGCCTCGTGGTGAAAAATTGTGTAATTTTTTTATTTATTTTCTAGAAATAGAACCATAGAAACATTGGTTGATAATGTTATTTTAATTACACATCTCCATATATATATATATGTTTTTATAATTTTTATAATATTTATATTATGTTATATTATAATTTTGATATATATGTATGGGATGATCCACAATTGATTGATTAAAAAATAAGAAGTGTGGTAATGAGAAAATACACATGTTATATTGTTTTATTCACTTCTTTAGGTTATTTGATTGCTGTGAAAAGTGTGGTAATGAGAATATGCATGTCTAGAATTGACTTTGGCAAGGAAAAACTTGGTTTTTAAGTGGTCAAATATTACTCACCTTCATTTCCTGATACCTTACCTAGTGCACAGTTCACATTCACTTCTTCAGTCTGTAAAGAATCAAAATTGTTTGCTTTTATGATTGATTGATTCTTGTGAATAAATAAATGTGAATATTATAAAATTGTCATACAATGTCATTCATATATTGGAAGCATGTCATATAAATTAGGTAAGAATGCCACTAGGACTATTGTATGATCATTCTTGAAATCTAGGATAAAAACCTTGCATGTTTTTAAAATATTGAGTGGGAGAAGGTCCTTGAACAAGACCTACAACCTACATTGATGGTTCTTAAGTTGATAGCATGATGAATTTTCGAGCTAGTTCCTACCCTGACTGCACCCTAAGGTAAACTTTATCATGTGGGCTCACTAGATGAGATTTTCTTTTAAAGACAACTAGTCATGCATGACTTTCAGTAAGATTGTCCCAAGATAACTCACAAATGAAAGCATGTTCATGATGGGTGTTGAGTCAATGGTTCTACACTCAAGATCATCTCTTATTAAATAGTTTCTTAAGAAATGATATTTAAGCTAGAGATGATGGCTAAACATTAAACGGTCATTGGTTCGTGTGGAGTCTTTAGAATTAAGATCACGAACTAATTGGATGTAATCCATGTTTTTGTTAGTTAATCACGGGACCCTCAGGAGACATGATTGATGGGTGTGAGAAAAATCGTAGCAACGGAAAAATGTTTTTCAAGGTTTTAATACATGACGCATACATCATACTACATTCTTGATATGCTGCTAAAATGAAAATGTTTGCTTAATACAAATAAAATAATTAGTGAATCTTTATTGTTTTTCAGTTCAAATATGTCTTCTACTCCTCTTATTAGCATTCTTACTGATAATAAATTGAATGGGGATAACTTTCGAGAATAGAAACGGAACTTGCTAATAATTCTTAGTTATGAGAAACACAAATTCATTTTTGACGGACCTTGCCCACTTGAAATTCAGCCCAAAACGAGAAATCACTGGAGAGATTTTGACTCGATTGCTCGATGTTATATGTTAGCAAGCATGAGTAGTGTGTTGCAAAAGTAACACGAGAATTTTCATACTGCTGAAGAGATCATGACAAATTTGGAGGATTTGCTCAAAGGCCAAGATGCATTGACTCGACAATCCGCTATTATAAATTTGATGAACTCTCAACAGAAACTTAACACTTCGATCAAAGAACATATGCTTAACCTAATGAGATTCTTTGTAGAACTGGAGGACAATGAGGCTGAACTAGATGTGAATACTCAGATTGAAATGGTGTTCAAATCCTTGACCAAGGAGTTCATTGGCTTTAGTGTCGTTTACAACTTGGGGAACAATGCACTTACCTTGAGTCAACTCATAAACGAATTACAATCTTATGAGTTGATGTTGAATGGTGGTAAGCCGATTCAGGAGAAACCTAAGGCAAACTTAGCTGTATGCCCTTCGTCCTCTAAGGGGAAACAAAAAGCTAAGGGAAAGAAAAAATCGAATAAGTCTTCGATTCCACCTCGTGTGGATAGGAAAAACACTAAGGGGTTGAAGGATCCTAAAAAGATCAAATGCTTCTTCTACAACAAGAAATGTCACTTCAGATGAAACTGTAAGGAGTATTTAGATTACCTATCCGAAAAAGGAAAAGGTATGAAATTTTTTTGTGGTTGAAAATTGCTTAGTGGAAGAATCAATTGACAATTGTGTTATTGATTCTAGAGCCACTAACCATGTGTGTGTTTCTTTATAAGGGTTTAGCGAAACGAGAAGTTTACGTGGCAGGTGCCTCTCATTGCAAACCAGAGATGTGAGCTATGTTTCAACCAAAGGAACAGGAAAAGTTATTTTACATTTTGATAATTTTAGGAATTTTTTTTTAAAGTATGTGTTTTATGTACCTCATTTTAAGAGAAACTTAATTTTTGTAGCATGTTTGTTTAATGACGGTTATTCTGTAACATTCAATAAAGGGATTGTTATTCACAAAAATTATTTTTTGATCTGTAATGGATGGATGGAAAACAATCTCTACTTTATCAAACCAAATAACTACTTGATACTTCAAACTGAAATGGTGAATAATAAGCTTAAAAATTCTCACTCTAATAAGGGGTACCTATGAAACTTAAGACTTGGTCATATTAACCAAGAAAGAATCACTAGACTCGTGAAAGATGATCCCTTAAGTATACTTAAGGAACTTAATCTTCCACAATGTGAATCTTGCTTAGAAGGTCAAATGACTAAGAGGTCTTTTAATGCGAAAGGTATAAGGGACAACCAACTTTTAGAACTTGTGCACACTAATGTATGTGGTCTCATGAGTATCGGTGCCCTAAAAGGTCACGATTATTACATGACTTTCATCGATGACTTTCACCATTGGCTATGTTGTCAAAGGAAAGGAATAAAAAGTTTGCAAACTACTAAGATTCATTTTTGGACTTAAACAGGCGCTCATGGACTAAAAGATTTGATCAGACGATCAAGACTTTTGGACTTGAGAAAAATGCCAATGAACTTTGTGTTTATAAGCGTATAAAGGACAAAAATGTAGTCTTCCTCGTTTTGTATATCGATGATATTCCACTTGTCGGAAACGATGTAGGAGAATTATTATCAATTAAACTGTGGCTAGCTCGATAGTTTAGCGTGAAAGACTTGGGTGAAGTTGGTTATATTCTTGGAATTCAAATACCTAGGGATCGAAAGAATAAAATGATAGCTCTATCACAAGCTTCATACATCGATAAGCTTCATACATCGTTTTGGCCCCCGGGCTCGTTTCCAATTGATTTGCACATAAGGTTACTTGTTTTTATCTATCACAAATCATTTATGCACACAATTCATCTCATATCATTATAACATCTCATTTATATGCTATTTACCAAGTTTACCAATTATATATCCCTATTAATGTGACTTGGACGAATATATGGATCATCCAACCAATACACTAAACTAGCACTGAACTGCATTATCAGATAGACCGAAGTAGGATAACCTGGCATGTAAAGTGCATACTGGTGCTTGAAACGTATCACTAGCGCACAAAGAGCATAGTGGCAACGAAGTGCATCCTAGCACACGAAAAACATCCTGGAACACAAGTTGCATCCTGACGCATAAGCGCATAATCTTGTACACAATCAAATCCTATGGCATGCCAACTATATCTAACTCGATCTGACTAGTTAATAGGGTATCAATGTTCAAGTATATTATACAACATGATACATATATCATTTATCATTCATATACATAATCATAAGCCTATTTCATCATCAAGCACATATATTTCGTATCATATGACATACCTTATTTCAATTCTCATTTTACATATCACAATTCATGTATTTCATATCATTTTCCATTTTATTCATTTTAGTCCTCTATTTCGATAATCTATACCAAAACAAATCAAAACCAATCACAACATCACCATGTACTGACCTTGACATATATTCATCTAATTAACACATATAGGCAATCAATTAATCTATCCCGAATCATAAAAGTACAAACCGTGGTCTCTCATCACTTGTCGATAACTCTCGTTTTTTCTTTCATTCTCTAAGGTTTTGTGCTAATGTTAACTACAATTAGCCATAAACCATAACATACTATCAATTTCCAGCCAATTCATAATCAAATATCAGTTTACACATATTTTTCAATTTCTTTAATTTAATCCCTAAAATTGAGACAAGTATAACTTTCAATCTAAAGCTCTAGATTAAAATCCAATTTCACATATATTCATTAGGAACCTTCTAGTTCCTATTCCTACCGAAATTTTATGAAAATTTTTCATTTTATTCAATTTGATCCCTAATGTACTAAACTAACAATTAAGCTTTACAATTTAGTCTTTATCTCAATTTAAGCTTAATTTCTAATAATTTTACACCTAAATCATTCTATTATCAGCAATGTAAACTGACTAAAATTTCACCAATTGATCAAATTGATCCATGGGCTAGCTTAATCAAACTCTCATGATAAAAAGTACAAAAAATATAAAGAAAAATGGCTAAGGACTTACTTGGAATCAAAACTGAAAGCTCAAGGACTAAAAAATGGCATCCTCCCTTAGGTTTTCTTACTTTGGCTAGTTGGAGAAGATGAATTATCATCTATCATTTCACTAATTTCCTTTTTATATTATGATTAAGTTTTAGTTAATCTTATTTAACTTTTAATTAATCATTTTCTTATGTTTCTTTAACTATAATTAATTAGTTAAATTACGAACCATCATTACATTCCACTATCATATATTCTAAAATAGTTTATTTTCTATTCTAATCCTTTGGATAATTGCTATCTAAGTCTCTAAGTCTTTTCTTAATTAAAATCTATAACGATTAAAATTTTACAATATAGTCCCTAGGCCTGAATTAACACATTTTCAACTAAATTGCTTAACCAAATTTTAATTCATCAATATAATAACTCTGTAAATATCTCTATTTAATATTTACGGACTTGATTTACGAAAGCAATGTCCCAAAACCGCATTTTCCAACACCACTGGCTGAATATATGAAAAATTAGAAACATACTAGGTATGAATTTGATTAATACATTACTCATACGATGAAAAAGTATATATGAAAAATTCATGTGGCTGATTGGTTGAAGCCCATACTTATCTAAATTTTGTTCAGTCAAGAGCCAAAATCAATGTTGACATCAAATCTCTCACCATCCTCGAAAAGATAGAATAAAATAAGTCAATCAAATAAATCATAATTAATCATAAATTAACTAATTAAAAAAATTAATTCAATATAAAGCATTAAATAAAAGAAACTTCCTGAAAGATTTTGCATCTTGTTGTCTATGATCTCAAAGAATAAATTTGATATTCAGTACTTGATTGAACAAATCTAATCAAATATGGATAAAAGGTTTTTATAAATTTCGTGGCATGTATAGCCTCAAGGCTGGAGTAGCTGAGTGGTTGAAAGCAATGATGATATTCAGAGGGCGCAGGTTCGATAAAGATGGAATGTTTACAATATTTCTTCAAATTCTATATTTATTAACATAAGAAGTATACATAATATAAAACTCTACTTCTAATAAATATTCGAGTCCTAAAATACATCAAACTTATCTTAATCTTGATAAACATCGCTTAATAATATAATATTCACAAAACAATATGTTTTTATTTGTTGTTAATAGCTCTAGCTAAAATACAATTACAATTTTCAAATTAATATTTTTGTTTAAAGTTTTAAACTATCATTTTCTTTTACCTACTACTATAAAAATTTAAAGTTCAAATAAATAGTTATTTTTCTAAATAATTTTTCAATTTTTTATAGATTTTATAAGAAAAAGTAATTCAAACTTAAGATATGTTAATTTTGATATAGAAATTTGCAAGTAATATATATTATATGTTATAAGGTTTAAGACTCAAAATTGATATGAACAATTTACTTAATTTACTTAACTAGCATGTGGATAATTATTATTTTTAAGAATTTTAAATAAATAAAATTTGAAAGGATTAGGTAAATTTTGAAGATTTTACATAATAAAAGAATGAAAATTGTAATATTATCATAAATATAAATGTAAATATTATTTAATTATCATTAATATAATTAATATGTATTTCAATATTTAAATTTTTATCATTCGATTTTAAAATTACCATATAATTTAATTTAATTTAATTTAAAGTAATTTTGACATTGTTTAAAATTTATTTAAATTACTGTATTAAATTTAAAAACTATCATAAAATATGTATTATTTAATTTAAATTTAAATTTAAATTTAAGATAATTAGATATATAAATTTTAATTTTAAAAATTCTAAAAAATCTATATAAATATTTTCAATTATTGTACAAAATCATTTTAAAAATTAGTATTTTAATTTCTTTATTTTTAACATATCTTTTTATTTTTATGTTCTTACTTTCAATTTTCTTTTATGTGTCATCAATTCTTTTAAATTCTTTAGTATTAAATTTAAAATAAATTGTATTTTAATTAATACAATCAATATGTGCATCACATGCGAAAGAAACTAGTATATATAATATAAAAAGGTACTAAAGCATAATATTATGACAAGTGACAAATTTCTATTTTTCTTTTAAAAGATAATTAAATAAATAATTTATTTTAAAAATCAAATTAAATAGATAAATTAAAATTTCCAAATATTTTTAATTAACTATTTATCTTCAAAATAAAGTTTTAAAATATTTTAATTAACTAATATCTTAAAATAAAAATGTATTTATCCATTTAATCTATAACAATAAATAAAAGTGAGACGGGAGCACGGTAGATGTGCCTATCCATGTATCTTATCTTACACATGTTTTCAAGTGATTTTTTTTTGTCATCTCAAATTCTCAATTCATCTAAGCTAAAATTTCACCTACGTTATTAAAAGTTTAAATTTGTTAACATTTTTAAGAAATATTTATTACTTAATTGTTTTTATTTTATTTTTAATTACATTTTATTTTTAACTAAAAATGGATTTAGAATTCACAAGTGATCAGTTAAGGAAAAAGTTCAAAAATATTCAAAAATTAATTATTTTAAATTTGGATAATGTATTCAAAGATTTTTGAATATTTACTTAGGATAGTATAGAATTTTCTGTAGTTTATTTGCTTGCAAATTATTATTTTATTAAATAACATATTTAAATGATTTAATCTGTTTAGCCACATATTTGTTTAATGTTACGTGGAGTTTTTTTTTTAATTTCACGAGTATGATTGAAAAAGTGATATATGTTTTATTTGTTTCTATATTTAATATTTAAATTTTACTATACTTTTTAAGAGAGGAATTATTAAATAAACTCATCCTTCTAGACCAACCATGGTCACGACTAAATTTCTAATAAATAGTGAAAATTTTTGAAATTTATCAAAGAATTACAAGAATAGGTCGATTTTGTAAAAATACTTTTACGAAGATGCGTTTTCAGGTGAAATGCGAAAAAACACTTCCAGCTTTTCTACCACATCAACACTAAAAGTGACAACACCAATATTTTTTCTTATTTCCTAGTACCACTTATTAATGTGGAAATGAAATTTACAAAACAGGTCTTTATATAGACCCAAAGTCTCGTTTCTCTTATTTTCTTAAGTGATGTGGGATATGAGATGTGAGATATAGATATATATATAGACTCATAATCCATTTGTAACTTGTTACTAGACAATGTGAGATTACTTTCTCATATACCAACATCTTTTCCCATGTTTGGTGTTGTAAATAAAGGAGTGTGTGTGTGTGTGAGATATTATTAAATAATAATTTAATTTAATTTAATTTAATTTTTAATATTATTAAAATTGTCATGTATCAACTCTTAATTAGTTGAAAGAATTTTTCTAACAAATATAATAGTATAGGTCATAATAGAATTTTTAATATTATTAAAAATTTGCTTCAGTAGTTGGCAAAGCCACTGTAGTTTGAAATGTCGCTTTCCAACTAATGACACAATTCCCAAAAGAAAATAGGTAACCTGTGAGAGACCTTCTTCGATCTAAGTCTCTTGCATAATCAAAATCAACAAATCTTACTAGACCCTTTTGAGTTCTTCCAAACTCTAAGCACATGTTAGAAGCACCCCGTAAATATCTGAAAATCCACTTAACTGTATGTCAATGTAACTTACCAGGATTTGCCATGTATCGACTAACAACACTAACAACATTTGAAATATCTAGACGAGTGTATACCATTGCATACATCAAACTTCCAACTGCGCTTGAATATGGTACTTTTGACATATACCTTTCATCTTCTTTTTTCTGTGGGGAATCTGAAATTGAGAGTTTAAAGTGTGTAACTAAAGGAGTACTTACCAGTTTTGCATTTTGCATCTCAAATAGTTAAAGGATCTTCTTGATGTACCTTTGTTGCGATAAAAATAATTTCCTAAAATGTCTATCTCTCAAAACTTCGATCCCAAAATTTTCTTTGTTGTACCTAAATCTTTCATCTCAAACTTAGAGTTAAGCATGATTTTAATATGATCAATTTCAGATGGATTATTAGCCGCAATTAACATATAATTAACATAAAGCAGTAAATATATAAAAGAACCATCATCAAGACATTATAGATAAATACAACAGTTATACTTACTTTGAGAAAAACCAATACTCAACATGAAGGAGTCAAACTTTTTATACCATTGCCAAGGATACTGCTTCAAACCGTACAATGACTTTTGTAAGAGACAAACATGATCTTTTTTACCTTTAAATTTAAAGTGTTCTGGTTGTTGCATGTGGATGTCCTCCTCAAATTCACCGTGAAGGAAAGCATTCATTACATCTAACTACTTTAACTCAGGATTATTTGATGCAATAAGGGCCAAAAGTGCCCGAATGGACGTATGTTTCACAATGGGAGAGGAAACATCTTGAAAATCAACTCCCTCCATTTGGCTACAGCCCTTTGCAACCAGTCTTGCCTTGTACCTAGTGTCGTTAGGACCCGAACCTTCTTTCTTTTTAAACATTCATTTGCAACCAACGATTCTTTTACCAATGGGTGGTTTAACTAGCCTCAAAGTCTCATTCTTTTGAAGTGATTCCATCTCTTCTTCCATTATAATGAGCCATTTGCTAGAACCGGAGGCTTGAACTACCTTACAATAACATGAAAGATCAGTTGAATCAATGCTCTCGGTAACACTTAGAATATAAGCCACTAGGTTTCCTTCACTGTATTTCTGTGGTGGTCAAATTTCTTGCATTTTCCTGTCACGAGCCAACTTATAATTAGTTAACTGAGATGGTGAAGATACCTAAGGATTGGATGGAGCTCCAACTAGATTCGAAATGACTTCAAACAGGTAAGAATCAGAATTTTGTTGTGCTGTCGCGAAGTCGTGTGACTCTTCGTCGGGACAAGACCTTTTTTTGCCGCGTTGTTACGACGTTGAGATTTGCTCGTCAGGACATCACTCCCTATTTCAATTTTTGACTCTACCTTGCTTGAGACACTCTGATATATTGTGTCTTTAAAAGTAAAAGTCCTCTTTTCTAATCGAAACATGGTATATTCATCAAATGTAACATCTCTTCTAACAATTATTTTTCCAAATTCTGAACACCATAACTTAAAACATTTTGTACCGACAGAGTATCCCAGAAAGATGCATTTAATGACCATTGGTTCGATCTTTCCCTGTACAAATTTAGCATAAGTAGGACAACCGAAAATTCTAAGGTTAGCATAATTAGTAGGATTACCTGACCATATCTCCTTTGGAACTTTATCGTTCAATGCTTGATGGGCGTCGAAACCACCAAATATAAATTCCTACGACAAGATAACACTAAATAGTAGTATAGAGCAGTAGGGTCGAACCCACAGGGACTAGTTATCCAATTTCGCCTTTTCTCGTGACTAGAATTACTGTCACTGTCATAGTCGTGCCCACGACCTGTGCGTAGCAATACTAAAAAATGAAAAGGGGGTTTTAGTTTATAAAGATAATAAAATAAATATGTAATGTAATAAAATGAACACATATTCAAAATTGCAAAAATAAATCTTAAGAAAATAAAATAAATGGGAAAATAAAATATTTTAAAGCTTAGCCTTAGCCTCGATACACCCCGAACTTGAACCGATCCTTGAAAGAAGGTTTTTTACTTCCAACCGATAAGCTAGTTATAGCGATCGAGGATGCCTCAAACCACTCGCTTTTCCTCTTGTAGTCTATTCTGGTACAACCTGCAAATCGACCCTTGTCGAATTTCTAACCACGTGGCACATGCCCGTAATTTAAGACTTCGACAACCTTGCGATCTGAAAAGCCCAACTCAAATCAACAGTCTCAACTGTGTGGGTTGTTTAAATTCGATCACTATCTCCCTTGATGGAATCCAACTAGCTTTTCCTACCTGAACACGCCAACTTGTTCGCGAGATTTTGAATACAGCACGACCGACTTAACTTCCCAATTGTACGCCAAATGATTCCAACCCAACGCGCGCTTTTTGAGTTGAAATTGAATCAACTTTAAGGGACGAATTTGTACTATTCCATATATCGGAGGGATAATGAATATCGAATTACAAAGTATTTAGTGTAGGTTCCTATCTCACGATTACTTTGTCGGAGCGATAACTGGATTAAGTCTAAAAAGGTGATTAGTTAAGCATGAAATTAATCATGATAGATGGAGTATAGAAATAGCTTTTTAATGGAAATGGTGGAAAGTGAAAAAGGGAAAGGACTTGGAAGGCAATTTAGCCAAAATGCTAAAAATGGAAAAAGAATGGCAGAATGTCAAATTCACTTACACATGAATAAAGAAAATAAAGGAATTGTTTTTATTCAAAAAGCCAAGTCTGCCTAGTAGTTATAGCCACCAGGTATTCATACATACTTCTAAGGCTAAAACTTACTTAGATTTTTCCTAAACATTATCACTAGATAAATCAAAATTTAAAAATCAAATTTAAACTAAAGATCAAATTTAAACTAATTACGAATCTTAACAATATAAAAAAATAAGTTGATCTTTATCCAACCAATTTCAAATATTTAATCTTTATCCAGCCAATTTCAAATATTCAATCTTTCAATTTACCCCTTATCTTTGCTTTTTGTTCCAATTTAGCCCATTTTTATATGATTTTGAATTTCAGCACACCAATTTCATTTCTAATAAGAAAAACCAAATTTAGTAGCATCTTATTCAATAATTAGCCAAAAATAAATACATTAAAAAGAAAAAAATTATCTTGCTATCAATGCTCGATGAGGAGATCGATTTACCAAATAACTTTCCAGGTTTACGGCTTCAGCCCCAAATTCTTTCCCTAAGCCTGCATTAGAAAGTATGCATCGAGCCTTTTCCAACAATGTTCTGTTTATTTTTTCTGCAGCTTTATTCTACTACGAAGTTCCAACAACGGTTCGATGTCTTTCGATTCCTTCCTGTTTGCAAAAATCATTAAACCCTGAAGAACAAAACTCAAGACCATTATCCGTTCTCAACCGCTTCACGAATTTTTCGGTTTGTTTTTCTAATAGTGCCTTCCACTATTTGAAGATTCCAAAGACGTCGCTTTTTTGTTTCAAGAAACAAACCCAAATTTTTCTAGAATGATCACTAATAAAAGTTAGGAAATATTTATTACCTCCTTTTGAGATGTCAGAAGATGGACCCCATAGATCAGAATGAATGTAATCTAGAATCCCTTTTATTTTGTACACTGCTGAATCGAAATGACTCAGGTTTATTTCCCGAAAATGTAATGCTCGCAAAAACCTAACTTACCAAATCCAGCGTCTTTGAGAAGATCTCTATTGCACAAGATTGTCATACTTTCTCACTCATATGACCTAGTCGCATATGTCAAAGTTTGGTTGAATCAGAATGGATGGAGAAAGAGTCATGTTGTGTCATCGCGGCATCAGGTTGATTCTTGTCGCGACGTGATGGTGATTTTGGCTTTTCTTCGATAATCATAGTTGCATCAATAATCGTTGACCTTTGCAGAACGTATAGGCTACCATTTTTCTATCCTCTCATCACAAGAATAGCCCCACAAGAAACTTTTAACTCTTTTGATTCAATGCCTATCCTGTAATCGTTAGAATCCAAAATTCCTAATGAGATAAGATTTTTCTTTAAATCAGGAACATACCTGACATCTCACAGTGTCAGAATAATTTTGTTGTGCATCCTAATTTGTATTTTTCTAATTCTAGATATTTTACATGGAGAGTTATTCCCCATCAGCACAACTCTATCTTCAATTGAACGATACATGGAGAACCAGTCTCTGTTGGGACACATGTGATAGGAGCACTTTGAATCTAAGATCCATTCAAAAGTAAGATGAGAGCTTTCGCTCGTTGACACCAACAAGAAATCATCATATCTGTTCTCGGCTACACTAGCATTAGTAACTTCGGCTTTCTGCTTATCTTTCTCGTTGTTTTCGACATCCCTTTTGATTTTATTTTGAAGTTTCCAACATTCTTTCTTAACGTGACCTACCTTTTTACAATAGCCACAATATTTGTCATGATTTCTGGATTTGGACCTTGCTTTAAACTTGTTTCGATCTGTCTTTCTGGTTTGTTGTTTGCCTCTTGCAACTAGAACTGAGGCTTGCCTGTCTGATTTTTCATTTGGGCCTAACTCATTGTTGATTTTATCCTTGCTCAAAAGATTCCCCTCCACATCCTCAAACGAGAGATTATCTCTCCCATAAATCAGAGTTCTCCTGAAAGTTTTATAAAAAGAGGGTAAAGAGTATAACAACAATATAGCTTGATCCTCGTCACTAATCTTTACTTTAAGATTCTTTAAGTCATTAATAAGGGTAACAAACTCACTAATATGAGTTCTAATAGGCTCACATTCGGTCATTCTGAATATGTAAAGGCGTTGTTTTAATACAAACCTATTGACCAGATATTTCGTCATATATAAGGCTTCTAGTTTCTTCCATAACACAGACAGTATTTTCTCCATCAGAACCTCTTGTAACACATTATTCGTGAGGCATAATTGAATAACGGATAGAGCCTTCTCATCAAGCTCTTCCTATTCTGGCTGATCCATATCTAGGGGCTTCTTCCTTGTAACGACCTTTTTCAAACCGTTCTGAACTAGTATTGTCGTCACCTGAACTTGCCATAAACTACAATTTGTAATTCCATCGAACTTCTCAATATTGAACCTTGACGTTGCCATATCCGAACGGGTTGATTGCCAAAATTGAACTAGCTCTGATACCAGCCTGTAGGGAATAAACCCGATTAAACAACGAATAAAGTGAAGAAAATAAGAATTGAAAAAATTGAACATGCAAATTTTACATGGAAAAACTCCTTAAAAAAAAGATAAAAAACCACGCGTAAAAGGAGATTTCACTACAATAAAGAAGAGTACAAAAAATGGAGAGAATTAAAGGAAAAATTCGAAGCCCCACAAAAAAAAACCCTTCAAAACAAAGAACAAAATTCTCTTAATCTAAATATTTTTTGTGTAAAACCTAGAGTAAGTAAGGTCTATTTGTAGGCTGAAAATTCGAGCATCTATGACTACAACTCAAGGTTAATTAGAATTAGGTGGAAAACTAAAAACAGAGTTTAACTGGGAGAAAAAAGTCAAAATAAAAATTTGATCAAAATAAGAGGCATTCTCCCACATAATATATAGCAAAAAATAAAAAAATTAAAAAACTTTTTTAAATGATTGTAGTTGTAAAAACTTTTTACGTCAACTTTTACTTCAATTATAATTATTTTAACTAAATGTTTTTAAGTAATATTTTAAATTAAAATATAAATATTTTTAAATATGTAATTATCACAATTTTTATTAAATTATAATTTTTTAAATATTTAATTACCACATATTCTATTTTATGTTAATTTTTAATAAATAATAATTCTAAGTTAAACATTATAATTATTTTTAAATGTCAATTTAATAATATATTAAAAATAAAAGGTATTCTGGTCGGTTGAAATTTTTTTCAAACTCATACTTTTATATATATTATAGATATATAGATTTTAAAACATTACTTTTAAATACACTATTTTAATCATATTATTAATTTAACCAATAATTATTTAATATCTTCTTTTCATGTTCTATATATTTCCAAGAAAATGACCAGCAACTCATGGCACGGTAAATGTGATTTATATTTATGAAATAATTTTGTTAAATTATTTGTTTTGTTGTAGAAACTTTATGTTAAATAAACATATATAATGTCAGACGAAATATTACTACAAATTTTGTACAAACAAACAATATTCTAAGAATTATTTTTATGTATAGTAATTCATGTTAAAATTGATAT
Organism: Gossypium raimondii; assembly: GCF_025698545.1. Taxonomy (NCBI): domain Eukaryota; kingdom Viridiplantae; phylum Streptophyta; class Magnoliopsida; order Malvales; family Malvaceae; genus Gossypium; species Gossypium raimondii. The sequence goes on from NC_068573.1 coordinate 10,826,334, forward strand.
TTTAGATATTAAATTCCTTTTATATTAATTTATATTGATCAAATATAAATAAAAGTTTAATAAATAATTTTGTATTTAAATTTGACATTTTTTCTAATGTGGTACTTATGTTTTTTGTTATCTAATTTAATACCTATATTTACAAAATTTATATATTTTGATATCCATTATCTAATTGACTATTATTTGCACTTTCTTTTAACTCTTATTAATTGACCCAAATTAGTCCTTATATTATTAAAAAAATTTCAACAGAATTAGTATTTATTGTTCAAATAAATGTTTAACATAGTTAATATTTTGAAAATTTTAATAATTTTACAAATGATATATTTCGTTTGAAATTAAACTACAAATGAAAAAATAATTTTCATCAGAAATTTTAATTAATAAATATTAACTCTACAATATAGTTTTATTTAAAAAATTTAAGACATAAATTTCACAGACTGATGAGGTTATTTGTTGACTACAAAGCCTTTGCATTTTGTTGAATTGTGACCAAGGAAGTGTCAATGGTTTCGCACCACCAATTCTAATTTATGTTCAAAAAATAAGATAAAGAATTAGGTGCATCATTCATTACATCATCCCAATAATAATGGTTACACAACTACCACTTAATTGGTAGCTATTTTTTTTTGTTTAAAATTGCAAAGACATGAAGTAGGGAAGGCCCACTTTTTATTTTGTGTCATAAAATAACGTAACATTTTAATGAAATTATTGAAATTGATATATTCAACCTCGTCTTAGCACCCACGATCTTAACTGGATTCATCAAATCAAGGCCGCTCATCACGTGGAAAAAATGTTCTGATCCGATCTTTGTTTTTTTGGACAGCGACGGTTAGAAAGGGGCGTCTCCTTTTTATTATCCGCAATTTTGTTTTTTCTTTTCTGTTTGGGGGTTCAGTTGATTCGCAATTTTGTTAGCGCCAATAGTAAATTGGATTTCTTTATAACGTCGTCACCGTATACTTTTCGTATTTACAATATACTCCTTTGACTTTTGGATTTTTTTGTTTCAGCCCAAAATGAAAAAGATATTACTAAAGTATGCAAAAACTATGAGCCCATTTTAGCTATATTTTAAATTTTCTGTTATAAATATATTACTCCAGTTTGAATCTTATAAAAAATGAGTTTTATAGACTTAAATCTAATAAATTTATAAATTTGTATTTCATATATTATTGATGTATGAATTTATACAAAGATAGTGAAACACACCATAATACCTCGTTAAAATTACCATATAGAATCGGTGTCACCAATTAATCAAATATTAATATAGTTGAGAAATTACAAACTTTTTTCACAAAATAAAAATATTACTATGAGAGTATTTTTGTTTTATTTTATGTTAAATTTATAAAAAAAATCTAATTTAAACCCATAATGAATCTAGAAAATATTTATTATCTGAGTCATTATAATTTATATAGCATCAACTTTACCATTTCAACAATAGCTATTTTTTATAAATATATTTTTATATAATTTTTTGTCACTTTCATCATGGGTGTGTAATATATAATAAATTGTATCACATTTGTTTTGTATAAAGTAGAAACAGAAATTTCTTGGCAAAATAAAAATGTAAACAAAGTTAGAGGGGCATGAACATAAATACGGAGAATGAAGGTGGAAAATATGGAAAGGAAAAGACAAGTTATCGTATAACTACGGCGGCTGGTAAGAAAAGGATCCCACACTTTGAGACAAGGAGAGTTGGTGACAGAACAACAAGGGCGATACAAAGACTGCAATATAACCTCGAGCTCTGACACCCACTTTTCAAACCTTAACACCAAACTCATACCAAACACTCTTGCTCAATATATCTGCCTCTCTTTCTTTCTTTACAATTCTCAGGTTTCTGTTCTTTGAATACTGCTTTCAAGGTTTGTTTCACTTCTTTATCTCAGGTTCTTCATTCTTTCTTCCCAAACATGTTTTTATTGATATGATTGGTTTTCTCATTTGATCTGGGTTTTGAGTTTTTAATGTAAAGTCTGTTTCTTTATGGGATCCATGCAATGGAAAGTTTGCATATTTTTTGTATGTTTCTTTTGCATGTTCTTCACAAACCTTTGATTTCGTTGTCTTTATTAAGCCAACTGTCATTTAGTTGAGCGAAAATGAACTCTTTATGTCAAGCTCTGTTTCAGTTTTGGCAGATTAATCCAAATCATTTAATAGATATATGGGCAAAACGTGATTTTATTGAGCTTAATTTCATTGGTTTTCTCCTTTGATTTGGATTCTGAATCGAGTTTCGAGTTTTTCATTTAGAATTTGTTTCTTTTGAAAAGTTTGCAATTTTCTTTAACCTTTCTTTTGCATGTTGTTGATAAAAGTTGAGCAAAAATGAAGTCTTTTTGTTTTGCTTACAGCTTACATTTCTTTGAATACAGGTCATAATAGAAACAAAGAAAGGCAAAGCTTAGAAGATGGGATCAGGTGAATGGTGCCTTCAAAAACGAGATAGTTTCAAGAGTGAAACGCTTGTAGGCAATGAGACTGTGCCAGAAATTGGGTGCCTTTCGATTATTGTTCTTGGTGCCTCTGGTGATCTTGCCAAGAAGAAGACTTTCCCTGCCCTCTTTCATCTTTATTGCCAGGTTTAAGTGTTTTAGATTCATTGATCAACTTTGGCTTCCCTGATAAGGCTAACCTTAGATGGTAATTGTGTGTATGCAGGGATTTCTGCCACCAAATGAGGTGCACATTTTCGGCTATGCAAGGACTAAGATTTCAGATGACGAATTGAGAAATCGCATAAGTGGGTGAGACGTCTCCACCTATTACTAATCGGTTTTAGTCCAATGCTTAACATGGTATCAGAGTCCAGAGTTTGTTATGTTATTCTTCCTATCTAACCCCATGTGTGGTTGACTGCCCCTACGTGAGGTTGAGTGTTAAGTAGTGGTATCCCACATCCGTTTAGTATTAAAGTCAACTCCTTCCGTTATTATTGCTTGGTTTTAGGTTGGATGCTTAATGAATAGTTGCTCACACTTTAGCCAAATTGCGTTAATTTATGAATAATTGAAATGGCAGATATCTTGTGAGTGAAAGGAGTGCTTCACCATCAAAAGATGTATCAAAGTTCTTACAGCTGGTCAGTACAAGCCTAGTTATATGTTCAACATGCTTCACTCCTATTGTTTTTGCTTCTTAGCTTTTTACTAGCGATTGTTATGATTTGCAGATTAAATATGTAAGCGGATCATATGATGCCGCAGAGGGCTTTCAAACGTTAGACAAGGAGATTTCAAAGCATGAAACCTCGAAAAATAGCCTAGAAGGGTCATCTCGGAGGCTCTTTTATCTCGCACTTCCACCATCAGTATATCCATCTGTTTGCAGGATGATCAGGAGATATTGCATGAATAAATGTACGTACTTTTGATCCTCGAAGTTCTCCTTCATGATTAGAAGACAATATCTTATGTATGTCTTGTTTTCCAGCTAATCTTGGCGGATGGACTCGGATTGTTGTTGAGAAACCATTTGGAAGAGATTTAGGCTCCGCCGAGGAACTAAGTTCCCAGATTGGCAAGTTGTTTGATGAACCACAAATTTACCGTATTGATCACTATTTGGGAAAGGAATTGGTCCAGAACCTGGTAATGAATGTGTAAACAGTCGCTTTGTATTTCTTGATTTCTTTATCAGCTCGGCTCAAATCTGGCTTTGTGGCACTTGCAGCTGGTTCTCCGTTTTGCAAATCGCTTCTTCTTACCCCTTTGGAATCGTGACAACATTGATAATGTACAGGTGAGTATCCTTTGTTTAGGATATTGCAGATGTTCACACTATTGGTGGACTGCCGGAGCTTTGTTAATAAATTATGATTATTCTTTTGATATTAATCTCTATTTTCTTCGTTTCTTCGGATAGATTGTGTTCAGAGAGGACTTTGGAACTGAAGGTCGAGGTGGATATTTCGACGAATACGGGTGTGTTTGATGTCATTTATTTTCCCTAGCATCTTGTATGTGATTTCTATGTTAAGTATTTGCTTCTTAGTTCATTTTCCTTTTGTGCTCTTTGTGCAGCATTATCCGCGATATTATCCAAAATCACCTATTGCAGGTAATTGTTATAAACTGAAGTTCCTTAGATCTTTACCGAAACAAAAACAAGCTGGAGGAAAAACATGCTATGTACCGTTAGCCTACTTATTTATCGAGTTCATACCAACTGCAGGTCCTTTGTCTTGTTGCTATGGAGAAGCCTGTATCTCTCAAACCTGAGCACATTCGTGATGAAAAAGTGAAGGTGTGCATCTTATAACTCCATACTTTAGGAAGTGACTGCTAGTTGTTTCATAACTATGCCTGCAAAACAAGCCAATTATGTTCCTATCCATTTTGAAGTAGTATATGCTTGATGTAACGCTCCTAATTTCTATTTTTCCTTATATTTTAGGCGCTCTAAGTCCGTGCTTTCTTTACCATATGCTGATTATCATATGAAATCCAGGTTCTTCAATCGGTACTTCCAATTAAAGACGAAGAGGTTGTACTCGGACAATATGAAGGTTACAGAGATGATCCGACAGTTCCTGATCACTCAAACACCCCAACGTTTGCAACTGTTATTCTCCGTATACACAACGAAAGATGGGAAGGTAATAATTCTATACAAGTTTAAATTTAATTTAAATTTCTCTTCAGATTAGCTAATTTGACTTATTGGTTTGTTTCCAGGAGTTCCCTTTATACTAAAGGCAGGGAAAGCATTGAATTCGAGAAAGGCAGAGATTCGTGTTCAATTTAAGGATGTTCCTGGTGATATATTCAAATGTAAAACAATAAACCTTTAAGATTCTTTGTAACTTTGCTTATATTATTGCTTATTCCCACCGAGCTGCTTATGTAGTCTCTTCGATAAAATCATAAAGAGATGTGATGAATCTTTATTTAGGTAAAAAGCAAGGGAGAAATGAGTTCGTCATCCGCCTGCAACCTTCTGAAGCCATGTACATGAAGCTAATGGTGAGTTTTATAATCTTATTGTGTCGATCTGAAAGCTATTATAAACTTCAAAAACACTGCATATATGTTCCTCTGCTAAACTTGCATATTGACTAGTACTTCATCACCGATGCAGGTGAAGCAGCCTGGACTGGAGATGTCAACTGTTCAAAGTGAACTAGACTTGTCATACAGGCAACGCTATCAAGGTGTTACGATCCCAGAGGCTTATGAACGTCTCATTCTCGACACGTATGATCCTTGCCCTTTTTTATCCTTGAAATATTATTGTTTGCAATGCTTACCCTTACAGCTGGTAGGTTTGGTAATGTGGATCAGAAACTATGATAACTAGTTTCGTTTTCCGGTTTTATGTTTCCTGTGTAATGAACAGCAGAACTTTTTTTTTGGTTGTGTAGGATAAGAGGTGATCAGCAGCATTTTGTTCGTAGAGACGAGTTGAAGGTAAGAATTTGTATATACTCTGGAAGAAGATAATTTATAAGGGATTCAATCTGTAACATTCATATTGCTTTGTTCATAAGGCGGCATGGGAGATTTTCACGCCTCTTCTACATAGAATCGACAATGGTGAAATGAATCCGATTCCATACCAAGCAGGCAGCCGTGGACCGGCAGAAGCGGATGAGCTTTTGGAAAAAGCCGGTTACGTTCAAACACATGGATATATTTGGATTCCTCCCACCTTGTAGAAACTTGCTGTCTAGCTCGTGGTTTTCCATCACCATCACCATCTACATATAAGTTGAGGTTTGGTTAAAGGCCTCTTTGTAACACATCGAATAACCAGGCCTGCCGGTTGTAGTGAGTTTCGAAAATACTGTAAGCCTAAGAGCTGGTTACCCTACAATTTGATGTACCGTGTGTAGAGTATGATCCAATATCGTATTCGGAATGGTTCCGATCGGGGTCTAGGTTAACTAGACCCCGGAATAAAAAGCTCTTCCAAACCTGTTTATTTTCGAGTTCAGTTGGGTTCAAACTTGATCGAGTATTATTATTAAACTTAATCAAGTACTATTATACTTCGAGTTAAGCTTGTTTACACAAGTTGGAGCTTTCGAGTAGGCAAATGCCCACCCTTCCCTGAGGATATTTTATCAAACTAATACTTAGTAACAATCATTTTTATTTTTAATATTTTTTAAATTTATTGATGATTTCTCTTAATATGGAATATGAAACATAAAAAAATAATTAAAGCATGATAGAAAAATTATATAAAAAATAACACTATGTAACTATTATTAGTATGTTAAACTTTACATAATATATAATTTTTAAATATAATTATGATGAGATATGACAAATTTAAGTGTTCATTTTGGCACAAAATGGGGAAATTAATTAAGATACAGTATAAAAATAATATAAATATAACACAAATATACCAACATGTTAAAACGTAATTGAAAGGACTAATAAATTTTCAAATTTATAAAATATATAAGATATTATGCAATTATTATATAAAGCATAACATAAATATACATACATTTCTCTTTTCTCAATACCCTTCGCACCGAATTTATGTCTAAGATTACTTGTCCAAAGCACCACCCACTAATTGAAATTGAGAAACTCATTAGGGTTAAATGCTTTTATAAAATAATTAAATTTTTAATAAAAATGGCATTCAATTGAGGTCGTGATCATATAAATATTATCTAAAAGATCTAAAAGAATTTAAAATATATAAAATTAGTTTATTTTTGGCATGTGAAATCGATGGTTGCTATTCTTATCGTATCTAATTCTCTTCTAATTTTTCTTTTACACTTGGATTAGGAAATAAATAAATAGTGATTGTGGATTTGCATGAAAAACTAGAAAATGTTTGACATCTTTTTATAAATAGATAAGGTTGAAAATGTTAGATTTATAGATTGAACTCAATATTTTTATATCATGTAAAATAATAGAAATAAATAAATAATGATAGTGGATTTGTATGAAAAAACTAAAAAATGTTTGATTTATATATTTTTATAATTATAGATAAGGTTGAAAATGTTAAGACTTATTGATTCAACTCCAATTTTATAGCACTCAAAATAATAACAAAATAAAAAAAATATTCGAGGGACATTTTAGTAAAACTAAATTCAGTAAGTTTATTAATTAGCGTAAATGAAAACAAAAGACATGTCAAAGTAGATAGTTGAGAAAATTAAACTTAACGAGAAGATATCGTTAACTCTTTAATTGAATTATGAATTTTATTGTTGCTACTAAAATTATGTCATACATAAGTCATTTACCCAACATATCGAATATGGGCTCGATCATCTTTAGATATCGTCACTAATCATACGTATGTAACTAACTCAAGATTTAAGTAAATCATATCATAAACATCATAAGTAAATTAATTCACAAATAGATACAAAATTACATGATATTTGGTTCGCTGTAATCAGTATGCCATTACGCCTCTATTCCGTGGCCTCACCTATTCCGTCGTTTGGTTGGTGTAATGCCCTATTACGGGCTTATTACATTACCCCCTATTCCGTGCAATCTGCTGCTTTCTATTCCCGAAGGACAGCTCAGTTTTGCTTTCGTTTTGTTTCTCCCAATTTCTTCTGCCCTGTTTTACCCTCCCAACCCGAAAGCCACCTCCACCCTCTCTCCCTCCCAACATCAAACAGAACCGCCCCTTACATTTTCCTTCTTCTGTCCCGTCAAATTTTCTGCTTGTTTATTGTTTAAGCTCCAGGAAAATCGAAGAGGCCTTATCATTTTCGAGTTAGAACTAGGGCTCTGACAAGGTTTTTGATCTCAAAATTTTGACAAGGTTGCCTGTAAGTGGGGGTGTTTCTTTAACTTCAAACCTTGCAAATTGAGTCTCTTGTTTTGACTTTCTTGTTTGGTTCTTGATTAGGTCTCAAGATTTCCTTGATCTCCATCCTTTCTGGGTATGTTTTGAATTCCTTTTTGTCTGAAACTTGTAAAAAACAGTGTTTGCTTTTACCAATTGCATTGGTTTATTGATTGATTTTAATGGAAATTGAATGGTGTTGTTTGGTTTTATTGAAATATGGATCCCTTTTTGCTCATCCTTTCTGTATGTCTTCGATTCTTATATGGCTCCAACTCTTCATTTTTCTTGAAATTTTCGTGTTCGACATGTTTTTAGACATGGGTTTGGGGTATCAAACATTTATACCCGAATCTGAGCAACATAGCTTTGATGTGCCTGTGATAAAATTTTGTGTGTTTTATGTAGATTTTCTGAATAGACTTTTTAACTTTGATGCAACATATTCTTGCTTAATTTTGGATATTCCGTGGACTTTTTTGTTCGGTTCTTGATTGGCGTCAACTTCGTTTGCAGTAATTCTTGATTTTTAGTTTATACACATATGCGATACAGAACAGTTGCTGCATTCATAGGCTTCCATAGGCTTATGCAAGGCTCTTGTTTGCATTCATAGGCTTCCAAGACAAATTGATGAACAGCTTGGTAAACTGATCATAATATGGGAATTCTCTTCTTTTGCTACTGAAATGAAATTTAGTCGTGTATATATTGGTTGTGCCATAATTTGTTTTAAGGAAACTTCACAAGTTAGTTGATTCATTTATTTTGATCCCAATGAACCTTTCCTTCTTTTTCGTGCCCTTTTTTCCCAGATCTTCCATATTTTCCTTCTTATTTCTCCTTTTCCCAGTCATAGAAGGTTACTATTGAAGTGTTAGGAAAATATTTACCAGAACAACCAAGAAAAAAAAGACTGGTCTTGTTTCACATCAGTATAAGAAGTAGAGCAACTTGAGTTTGTACCTGTGTTACTTATGCTCAAATGTGTTCCAACACATGTATGTTCAATTTTCTATAATTTCCATGTATATGTGTTGGAAATAGATGTCGGACACACATATTTAAAGAATAATGAAGAGTTGGAGTAATGTAGATTTTCACTTGGTTGAATTCAGAAGTGTTGTTTGGTTTTGGAGAGATTTTCAAATTTTAACATAAAATTACTGATCAATACTTCTGCGAAGAATTATGACTTTTAAAGGCTTTCTTTGTGATCCATAAACATCACCACTTCTTTCTAAAAATTTGCAACGAGTGGTTTGGAGGGTTATTAGAGGCTGATTTAACATAATAAATTCTTGATTTTCATTTCATCATCATTTTTATCAGAATAGCTTGGTAGTTTAGTCTTCATTTAGCATTTAGGAAGGCAATTTCCTTGATGGGCTCAGGAAAGGAATGGCGATTTGGAGGTCTTTTAGCATTTGAGAATTCACTTTTATTGGTTATTTGAATTTCAGCCCATGGAGATGTTAAATAAAAAATGACTTTGCACCTTCTTAGCTATGTCTTTCACCTTCAAATTATAAGTCTGATGGAGGAATATAATCCAAGAAAGTGGCATGCTTTATCTTTGAAGGTCGTAATTTGAGAAGTTCTTTCTCATTTCTTGAACCCTATTTAGCGTACCATTTTCTTGGGCATGGCCAAAGTATCTGTTTGAGGCTCCACTAATGAAGTGAAATGTGAAGGGGTATTGCTGAAGGCAGTGATGCATGATTTGCCTATTATGATCTCATATATGGCATTACTGAGTGAAGCATGCTAGTGAGTTTAATAGCCTTTAAGACATGCTACAAGTTCTCTTGAACATTTGTCTCTTTCTGTGGTAAGCTTGAGCCTTATTTCTAGTGGTTTGTCTGTCACTGGTTTTCTCTCCTCCTGCCAGTGGTTATTGCTTGCTCTTACTATTTCCGAAAGTAAACCTCTCATAGAGTTTCCTTTCTTATGCTTCATGTGCTGCCAAATGTGTGAGTGCCTGGATAGTTTTACAAAACATTTTATGATGCCTAAAGTTGTAATACTGGACTTGCGCATCACAATTAACAACAGATCTTCAGCTTCATGTTTTTTCAATTTTACCTTCTTTTTTTCAATTGTAATACTGGACTTTTGCATCACAATCCATGGAACTTTTCTATTCTGCAGATAAAGCCAATCCCAAGTGAAAATCTGCCTCCTGGTTTTGATCCCGTTGAAGGTTGCAAGCTTAATTCTTTGCCTCTAGAAGGTACCTTTTTTTGAAGCAATGTAGGAATGGGATAGCAATGTAGGGTGTTGGATTTATTTTTTCTTAATCAATTTATATATATATGATTTTGAATTCGGTTTTATTTAAAATATTTATTTTGATTTTAATTTTAAATTGATTTCTTCGATTTTACCTTAGTTTAATATAGTTGGAGTTTTTTATTTATTATTGAAAAGAATTAAAACCACATTGATAAACTAACCAATTTTCCTAAAACAATTTACTTTTACCTCGACTTTAAGTGTGAAAAACGACAAAACACTATCGAAGTCCATTCATTTCTTTTCGTTAAAGTAAAACTTTTATTTATGCTTCATACCTATAAAATTATAGTAGATTGAAACCCATTAAATTGAGATTTTTTATCACCCTAATTGCGTCAATTTATCGTACATTTTATATATATTGAGAGAAATTTATGCTTAAAACCTAAAATATGGAACCATCTAAGTTTTAGTAAATTCCTATTTTCTTTTGATATATGAAAATAAAAAATTTAGTTCCTACAAATATATAATCTTTCATTTTATGTATGTTTAAAATATAAAATTTTAATAATATAAGTTGGCTACTTAACTCAATTCTATTTTATAATTAAAAATGTCATGATTTTGATAGTATAAGAAAGATAATAAATAAAGGTTCCATTTAAAAGCATGATATAAGAATATATATATATAAATAATATCATTTTATAATTATGATGTTTAAAATATGCTTTTATATATATAATAGTATGAGTTTGAATTTTTTATTTTAATTGACGAGAATATTTTGTACTTGTTATAATTATAAATTTAATGAGATATCCTTTCATCAAGTCGTAATGAAAAAATAATTAAATTTCAAGATTTTCCCTCTTCTTTTTTTCCCTTTATCAAGCTGTAATGAAACAAATATCCATATAAAGAAATGAATTTTAAGTTGCAAAGATAATTTTAATTTCTATTTTTTGCCTCGTAAAGATTCTAAATTTGTATTGCTATTTTTTCTTTGATAGTGTGTTATTGCTTCCTATTGAAGCGACTTGTTTGATTGTTTCCTCCACCCACAGTTGAGCGTCTTCTTTTCACACAATCACTGTAAATTTTTTGGCAATTAAATTATTTAATTTTATTTTACTGTTTTTTGGCAATTATGATTGGAACACATTAATATCTTGCAGTAATGGCTCGTCTGCCTTTAATTGCACAAAGTGTGAGGCGTATAAGAATTGGTATTGCATTGACAATATGGTTGCAAATCTGTAGAATTGCGAGTTGGTTCTTATTTACATTGGGTGCCAGCCATAGCCTACATACTTTTAGACCAAGGATTAGGTCCTATATTTTAGATTTTTATGCATAACGGGATTATGTGAAAAGGCTTATATATGCTAGTGACGAGACCTGTATTGAACAAGTTAGGATGAATAGATTTGTCTTTTTTAAACTATGTGAGATGTTACAAACGTTAGGGGATTGAAGTCGTCAAGGAACATGCTTGTTGATGAGCAAGTGGCAATGTTTTTACATATCATTTCTCATCACCTTAAAAATCGAGTTATCAAGCATCACTTCAATAGGTTTGGGAAAACTGTTAGCAAATCATTTCATAGTGTTTTAAATGCTGTCATACGCTTACAATGTGTTATTTAAAAAGGCAGAGCTAATTACAGCTAATTCTTCAGACACAAGGTGGAAATGGTTTAAGGTATTGGACTGAGTTTTATATATAGCTTGTACATAATTTAGATAATTTAGATTTAAATTTAGTATCCTAACTCAAGGTTTTATAACATGTGATATAGAATAGTATAGGTGCTCTTGATGGAACCCACATCAAGATTAGGATTCTAACAGTTGATAAACCTAGATATCGAACGCGAAAAGGTGGCATAGCAACAAATATGCTAGGTGTTTGTACACCTGATATGCAATTTGTTTATGTTCTTCCTGGTTGGAAAGGTTCTGTTGCTGATGGACGGGTTCTTCGAGATGCCATTAGTAGGAGACATGGACTAAAAGTTCCTCATGGTAAAGTGGATAGTTAGAGGACTTTGAATTATTCATTAAGATCAAAATTTTTGTGGTGAATTAATCATTTTAAAAAAAAAGTTTTTTTTAATAGATTGTTATTATCTAGTTGATTCTGGATACACTGGATACACAAATTGTGAGGGATTTCTTATACCTTTTAGAGGACAACGATATCATTTGAACGAGTGGCATCAGGGTTATCAGCCAAGTTCTCCACAGAAGTTTTTTTAATATGAAACATGCCTCAGCACGTAATGTTATTGAAGGATGCTTTGGGTTATTAAAACTTAGATGGGGAATATTTTGGAGTCCATCATTCTATCCTGTAAGGGTGCACAATAGAATCATTATTGCATGTTGTTTGCTCAATAATTTTATTCGAACCCATATGAGTATTGATCCTATTGAAGCGGATGTGGGAGAAGGATTACCTAGTAATGTGGTAGATGACGATGAACCGAATATCGTAAATATTCATCCATCAGATGCTTGGGCTATTTGGAGGATGGAACTAGCCAACCAAATGTTCAATGAATGGCAAGCATCTAGAAATTAGTTAGGTTTAGAGACAAAATGAGTTTGAGTTAATTTATTTATGTTATTTTATGTATCTAGTTTGTGAAACTTTGGTGGTGTTTGAATTATTTTTTGTATTGTACTAAACTTGTTGAATTATAATTTAATTTCTTTTCATTCATCATGTGTTATAATTTTATACGGTGTTGAGCTTTTGATTCATGATATTGAACTTAATTTTAATTTTATAAAGTGTTCACCTTTTGATTCATGATATTAATAGTAATTAATATAATTTGTTTTTTTTCTTAAGATAATTATATCAGGTGTTTCAGAATCAAATATTTCTTCTCAAGCTTCTCGAGGAACCAAAAGGAAATGGGTTCCAGAAGAAGATGCAGCATTGGTTTCCTGCATGGTGGACTTGCACAATGTTGGAACATTTAATGCTGATACCGGGTTCAAAGCTGGTTATTTAAACGAGTTGGAAAAAATGCTAGAAAAGGCTTCACCCAATGCAATGTTGAAGGCTAGACCTAATATTGAATCGAGGATTAGGTTACTAAAAAGGGATTAGTCAATCGTGTATGACATGCTTAATGGCCAAAACAATAGCGGTTTTGGTTGGGACGAGCATAGGCAGCTCGTTGTTGCTGAAGATGCGGTTTGAGACTCTTATTTAAATGTAAAAATTATTCAAGTCTTTATTATCTTATTTTTACCAAACTTATAACTAATATGATTTCCTCATTTTTATAGAGTCATAAAGAAGCCGGTCAATTCAGACATCGTAGTTTCCCTTACTACGACCAACTTACTGCTATATATGCAAGAGATCGAGCGACTGGGAAAGATGCTCAAACAGCCGCTGATGTTATTGAAGAAATAAATGTTCAGGATGTACATACTGCGGATATTAATGAAGAAAGAAACGAATTCTATGACTGCGAAGCTGATGTCTCTTTGGATGAGATGGATGTTTCTGCTACGGAGCCGCAAACAGATAGAAACCAAGGGGGTTCCTCATCTTCAAAGAAGAAAAAAAAGAATTCTGATGCAATTGATCATTTTTCTTCTTCATTTCATGATGCTGCCACTTTATTAGTGGAAAAGATGGGGGCCATTGGCGAACAAATCAATAGGAGTATTGCCTCCGATGTGGTAGTTCAACAAAAGTCAGAAGAATTCCAGATCATCCAAGAAAAAGCTACAAATTTATATTCAACCTTATGTGAAATAGAAGGTTTAACAGTGGATGAGCGGTATCGAGCATTGAGTAAAATTCCAGATCATCCAACTCAAATGCTCGTTTTCTTTAGTTTACCTTCTGATGTGTGGTTGGAATGGGTCAGAAGATTTCTTGCTGACCATTAAACTTCTTATTTCTGTTGATGATATTTTCGTAACTTTTTTTGTTTGTAATATTTGGGACGGTATGTCATTACAATCTTCTAACTTTTTTATGTTGTAAAATTGTATAACATATGGATTATGACATAAAATTTCATGAATTTCATTTAACCTTTTGTTAATATATGAAAATTATGTTTATGCAAAATATAATTCTCAAGTTATTTATTATCGCTAATATTTTTTATTGTAGAATAATTAAATTATTTGTTCCACTAATGATATTTTAGCACATTAAAATATGTATTACAATTTAAAAATAATAAAGTAGACTATAAATTATATTTAATAATAATTATTTTAAATTATATTTTATAGTTTTATATATTATGATTTTAATAAATTCATATAAGAATATTTAATACTAAAGAATTTTATCAAATTATATATTTTATTATATTATATTTAATAATAATTATTTTAAATTATATTTTATAGTATTATATATTATGATTTTAGTAAATTCATATAATAATATTTAATACTAAGAATTTTTTAAATTATATATTTTTATTAAATTATATTTAATAATAATTATTTTAAATTATATTTTATAGTATTATATATTATGATTTTAGTAAATTCATATAAGAATATTTAATACTAAGGATTTTATTAAATTATATATTTTTGTTAAATTATATTTAATAATAATTATTTTAAATTATATTTTATAGTATTATATATTATGATTTTAGTAAATTTATATATTTTATTAAATTATATTTAATAATTATTATTTTAAATTATATTTTATATTATTATATATTATGATTTTAGTAAATTCATATATTTTATTAAATTATATATTTTATTAAATTATATTTAATAATAATTATGTTAAAATATGATTAAATTATTTATTATTTATATTAATAATCTTATTAAAATTTAATAACAATAATCATCTACCTAAAAAAAATTCTGCTAAGGGTATTCTAGTCATTTTAGTTTTTTCCTTATGCTATTATAACATCATTCTATTCAACCAAACACAAGAATACCATTATGCCTCTATTCCATTCCATTCAACCAAACAAAAGGATTACCTACGCATCTATTCCATTACACCTCTATTCCATTACAGCGAACCAAACGTGCTCTTAATTCAACTTGGGTCCAATCCAATGTATCATTCTTCTAATGAGTACATCTATGTCTCTACCCGTGGAGTCAACTGCTCCAATAACCAAAACTAACCATCTCCCCAATTGAAATTGTAGATGATATAATAATCTTTCTTAAGTATTTGAATCAAATGCTCACTTTGATTCTTTTGCGAGATTACAGACTCGTTTAAATTATTTGCTGAAGTAAGTTGTCTTTCTCGCAATGTAAACATTCTTACAATGCCACTTATAATTAGTTTGAACTTAGACAATCAATGAGCTAATATTTGCTTGTCACAATTTCGTTATGCATGCAAAACATGAAAGACAAAAATATAAAAAAGATAATAGTGACATGTGAAATTAACTTTATTTATTCATTGTTCAAATACATAGAAAACAGTTACATGTTTACTACAATATGAGCATATTTCCCAACATCATCAATATAAAGCAGCAAATATATGAATGAACCATCATCAAGACATTGTAAAAATACACAATTGTCATGCTTACTCTGTGAAAAACCAATACTTAACATGAAAGAATCAAACTTTTTGTACCATTGCTGAGGAGACTGCTTCAAACCGTACATGATTTTTAAGAAGGCAAACATGATATTCATTTCCTTCAGTTCTAAAGCCTTTCGATTGCTGTATGTATGTGTCTTCCTCAAGGTCATCATGAAGGAAAGCAATCTTCACATTTAACTGCTTTAATTCAATATTGTTTTATGCAACAAGAGTCAAAAGTGCCCGAATGGACGTATGTTCTACAACGGAAGAGAAAACATCATGAAAACCAACTCCCTCCTCCACTTGAATTTAGCCCTTTGCAACCAATCTTGCTTTGTATCTATTTTTGTTTGGCTCGAACCTTCCTTCTTCTTAAACACTTATTTGCAGCCAACTATTTTCTTACCGATGGGTGGTTTTACTAGCCGCCAAGTCTCATTCTTTTGAAGTGATTTCATCTCTTTTTTCATAGCAACAAGCCATTTTCTAGAATCAAAGGCTTCAACTGCCTCGGAATAGCATGAAGGATCGGTCGAATTAATGTTCTCTGCAACACTTAAAGTA
Source organism: Gossypium raimondii (assembly GCF_025698545.1). NCBI lineage: Eukaryota > Viridiplantae > Streptophyta > Magnoliopsida > Malvales > Malvaceae > Gossypium > Gossypium raimondii. Next base: position 10,842,550 of record NC_068573.1, read on the forward strand.
TATGCCACTAAGTTTCCTTCACAGTACTTCTATGGTGGTCAAATTTCTCGCATTTTCTTGTCATGAGCCAACTTATAATTAGTTAACTGAGATGGTAAGGGTACCTAAGGGTCATATGAAGTTCCAAACGGATCCAAAATAGTTTCAATTTCGCAAGAATTTGGATTTCTTCGTGTTGTCGTGACGTCGCTTGCTTCCTCGTCGAGACGTTGCAACAAGGCTTTTCGTGTTGTTATGACGTCACCCCCTATTTTGGCATTTAACTCCTCCTTGCTTGAGACACTCTAATTTGTTGCATCTTTAAAAATAAGTGACTTTTTTTCTGATCAAAACATGACAGATTCATTGAACGTGACATATCTGCTAACAATAGTTTTGTTTGTTTCTGGACACCACAGTTTGAAACCTTTTGTACCGGCAAAGTAACCCAGATAAATGCACTTTACGACCCTTGAATCGAGCTTTCCCTAGATAACTTTAGCATAAGTAGGACAACCGAAAATTTTAAGATTAGAATAATTGGGAGGATTACCTAACCAAATCTACTCTGGAACTTTACCATTCAATTCTTGATGTGGAGGTCGATTTAACAAATAGCTTGCCAAATTTACGGCTTCAGCCCAAAACTACTTTCCTAGTCTTGCATTTGAAAGCATGCATCAGGCCTTTTCCAACAAGGTTCTGTTCATTATTTCTGCAACTCTATTCTGTTACAGAGTACCTAGAACGGTGCGATGTCTCTCTATCCCTTCTCGTTTGCAGTGGTCATTAAACTCAGATGAACAAAACTCAAGTCCATTGTCTGTTCTCAACCACTTCATAGACTTCTCGGTCTATTTTTCTAACAGTGTTTTCTACTACTTGAAGATTCCGAAGATTTTTTTCAGAAAATAAACCCAAACTTTTTTGGAATGGTCATTAATAAAAGTTAAAAAAAATATTTATTACCTCCTTTTGAGATGTCAAGAGTCGGACCCCATAAATCGAAATAGACGTAGTCAAGAGTCCTTTTTGTTTTGTGCACTGCTGAATCGAAACTTACTCCCGTTTACTTCCCACAAGTGCAGTGTTCACAAAAACCTAACTTACCAATTCCAGTGTCTTCTAGAAGACCTTGTTTGCACAATGTTGTCATACAATGTTGTCATACATTTCTCACTTATATGACCGAGTTGCATGTGCTAGAGTTTAGTTGAACTAGAATCTGTAGAGAAAGAATCACGTCGCATCATTGCGACGTCAGGTTGGTTCTCATCCTGGCATGGCAACGATTTTGGCTCATCTTCAGTAATTGCAACCGTACCAGTAACCGTTGACCCTTGCAAAATGTATAGGCTGCCCTTTTTATGTCCTCTCATTACAACGGGAGCTCCATAAGACACATTTAAGCCATTTGACTCAATGACTATTCTGCAAGCATTAGAATCCAAAATTCCCAACGATATGATATTTTTCTTTAAGTCGGGTACATACCTGACATCTGACAGTGTTCAAATAATTTCGTCGTGCATCTTGATTTGTACGATTCCTATTTCGATTATCTTACATGGATAATTATTCCCCATTAACACAACTCCACCTTTAACTGAACTATACGTGAAAAAAAAGTCTCTGTTGGGACACATGTAATAGGAGCATCCTAAATATAGGATCTATTCAGAAGTAAGCTTAGAGCTTTCACTCGTCGACACTAACAAGAAATCATCACCTTTATCTTCAACTACACTAGCATTAGCAACTTTGGCTTTTTGCTTATCTTTATCGTCGTTTTCGACATCCTTTTTAATTTTTTTGAAGTTTGTAGCATTCCGACTTGATGTGACACTTCTTATTGTAGTAGTTGCATTCTTTGTCTCAGTTTCTGGATTTAGATCTCATGCTAGACCTATTTTGATCTGGCTTTCTGGATTGTTGTCTACCTCTTACGGCTAGAACTGAGGTTTGCCCGTTTGACCTTTTGTTTGGGCCTAACTCGTTCTCAAGTTTATCCTTACTTAGTAGTTCCCTTTTTACGCCCTCCCCATAACTAAAAGTTTCTCTGAAAGTTTTACAAAAAGAGGGCAAAGAACATAACAATAACATAGTTTGATCCTTGTCTCTAATTTCTGCTTCGAGATTCTTTAGGTCATTTAGAAGGTAACAAACTCACTAATATGAGCTCTAATAGAGTCATCTTCAGCCATTCTGAACATGTAGATACGTTGTTTTAGCATTAACTTTTTGGCCAAGGATTTCGTCATGTACAAAGCTTCTAGTTTCTTCCATAATGTAAAAGTTGTTTTTTCCTTCAAAACCTCCTGTAATACATTATTTGTTAAACATAATTGAATTGTGGATAGAACTTTTTTTTATCTAACCTATCCCATTTTGACTATTCCATGTTAGCGTGCTTCTTCTCTGTAAGGATCCTCTCAAGATCACTCTAAATCAATATGGCTGACGTACGAACTTGCCACAGATTGAAATTTGCGATGTCGTTGAACTTATCAATATCAAATCTTGATGCTGCAATCTCTGAATGGGTTGAATGCGAAAATCGAACAAGCTTTGATACCAATTTGTAAGGAAATAACCCGTGTATGCAACGAACAAGTAAATAAACTAAAATTGACAAGATCAAACACTCAAATCTTACATAGAAAAACTCCTCAAAAGAGGATAAAAAAAATGAGAAAAAAGAGATTTTACTATAATAAAAATAGAGTACAAAAGATAAAGAGAATCAAAGAAAAACTTGAAACCTTGAAAAAAACTCGTTTAAAATAAAGAACAAAATTCTCTAATCTCAATATTTCTGTCATATGAAACTTAGAGTAACTAAGGCCCATTTATAGGTTAAAATTCGTAACATATGACTAAAATATCCCTAGGTTAATCAGAGTTTAAGTGGCAAACGAAAATAGAGTTTAACTGAGAGAATAAAATCGAGAAAACTTGAGAAACACGTCGCCATGCCGTGACGTGGCATTCGCGTCATCGGGAGGAAAGGGATGTCACATCGTCAGGATGAAAACTCTTTTCTCGTCGTGACGTCGGCTATTCGTCGGAACAAAGAACAGTTCCTTATTGTGACGTCACAAACTATTTAGCCTGAAAATGCGAGGCATAACTCCACACCTATGATTCAAAACTCTAGCTACTTCACACATAGTGCAAGTCTCAACCATAGAAACCTCAAACAATTAATCATAATCAAATTGGTCGCCAATCCTATACAACTTGAAGATTGCAGCTTCAAAGGAGAACAATAGCTTAGAAGCTCAAAGGTGGAGACGTTGATAAACTCAAGGGATCAACTTTAAGGTCTCTAGTGCATTTTGTTGAACGCAATGTAGGCAAGAAACTGTAGCAAGTTTTGGATAACCAAGTTAGATGATATCCAAATGAGGAGAAAAAAGATGGTCCAAACCAAGAAAAAGAAACTAAAAAAACAAGACTCTGGACAAGGGCTCGGGGGAAGACGAGACAAGAGCTCGTGGACAAAACTTCTTCTTGTTTTGTAAATAATATTTGAAAACCTAATTTTATTGCATGACATATCAATTTTTTTGGATTTTGTGGGTAAAAAAATATAGCATTTAAATTTTAATACTAGACTAGATAAAATGCCAATATCATGCTATTCTATGTTTTTTACATAATTTAAAAAATATGTATACCATGGAAAATTAATTTCCAGATTTTATTGCTCCTCCTTTTATCATTTCCCTCTAATTATCTAATATATTAAGTTATTAATTAAGATGGTGTTATAAGTCAATCGAACACCAATTCGGTTGGGTAATGATTAAAATATCATTGTTTTACAAAATAAATTATATTATTTTAAAGATACTTTTATTTTTTTATATCTTATATGTAAAAATTAGAAAAATAGAGACACATAATGAAATTTAAACATTAGACACCATAGCTTTTAACATCTTTGCTTAACTATTTCAACTGAACTCTTATTTGTTTTTTATATCAACATGTTTAATTGGGGGAAGGCTATTCAATTCCCCCACTTATTACATATGTAACAATAATTCGTTTGTTTGGATTTGAATTCTATTCCATTGAATGAGTTGTTCAACAATTTCGTTGAATAGTCAAACTCAAGGATAACATCCTAAATAGGATCAAAATCTTTAACATCATTTTAACCCCTACGACCCTCCACTATCAATCTTGTTATTGTTAATTTTCATATAAGCCAACATCTACCGTCTTTTCAAAAGAATGAAAATGAAATAGATAAAAGTAATAGGAAAAGCTTTTGTTATTGTTAATCATTTTTAACATGGTTAACCACATAAAGATAAGACAAAAGGGATAAACTAAAGAGACATATCAAATCAAATAAGGAAATTTTGAACCCAAAGTTTTGGAAAAAATAAAATTTTAGATCTTCTTTTGGATTTATAAAAAGAAACTATGCATTAAAAATCATATTGAAAAAAAATGATAAAAAAAAACAAATAAGAACCAAAAACCAATCATGGTGGTGGGATGAACTACAATGCTAAAATTTGGGGAGGGGAGAGAAATGAGATAAGAGAACATTTTAGCAACTTTATATTTTTAAGCGTAAAATATGAATTATATATAATATATTTAATTGTTTCGACTATAATATATTATTTGGTTGCAATCAGAACATCCATCATTGATAGCAATGACTAATTCCTTTGTCGTGGGTGTTCTTTGAAGAGGTAATCGGTTGACTATGAAATGTACTCTATTTCCATTGGCAAAAATCAAATTGCCCATGGGTCTGGTTGAGGCTTAGTTTCAAAAAAAATCCATGTCCAAGCCCACTTTTGGATTGAGGCAGCTCGCCCAAAAAACTTATTTTATTGTTCCAATAATAATAAAATATTAAAAAAAATATTTTTAATTGATATTTTATATATTTTACAATTAAATTTAAATTTTAAAATATTTTTATTATTTAAATTGAACTCCAACTCAGCTTGAAACACAGATTTTTTTTGTCCAAATTCAGTCCAAGTCGAGCCGAATGAGCTACTCGACGCTTGGACAGATTTAGGCGATGATACTATATAATATTTATAGATCTTAATTTTTCATACAATATTTTTATTAATATACATTTTTTTTTATTTTTTATCGAATACAATTCAAATTTATTTAATTATGATATAATAATATAAATGTATTATCGATTAGTTAATTAAATTTATAATTTACATATTCCTAAAATCATTTTATTTAACCAAACAATTCGATTTTTTTGCCATTAATCTATTCCTTATTTATTTCATTCCTACGGAATAACCATCCCATTCGTATTTTCTTTCAGTTTAGGGAACCAAACATACTATAATTTTATTTTTTTAGTGATGGGCATCTTTCAAATTTATGATATATAGAGTGGGCCTCTTTTATTTTCTTTTCGGTTCTTAAATTTGTTAATTCGATTGGGCCTTTATTCATTCTTTCGCAAACTCTGATAACCTAAAATTTTAATGTTCAATTAAGCAAATTTCAAATCAAATAAGTCAAAGTTTGGAGAATTATAAGAATTCGCTTTGAAATTAATTTGGGCATTTTTAAGAACAGTATTTTCCTCATTTTTTGTTGCCGCCATTGTTAGCACTTGAAGCTCTCCCTTTTCTTCTCATAAATTTTATTTTGCTTTCATCAGAAATATCTGCCCATGGAGAACGGAGAAATCCCAGAAAACGCCAATGAACGTATGTTTTCTCAGTCAATTTTGTGGATTACTTTTTTTTATATAGTTTATTCATTTTCTTCATTCCTCTTCAGATTGTCCGGGTCCTCAATCGGAGTCAGCTGGTAAATCCGATGCATGCCAAGGTTGCCCTAATCAAGAAGTTTGTGCCACCGCCCCTAAGGGCCCTGACCCGGGTTTACTCTTTCTTTCCAATATTTTCATTATATTTTCTAAGTTTGGGTTTTATTTTGTTTTTTCATTAAGTATTATTACTTTCATGGTGATCTGGTGACTTGTTTTTGGTAGCTAAAATAGAATTTATGGTTTCTTTAGCATGTGAAGCCTTATTATTTCTTTCTTTTTGTTCGAAGCATATGAAGCTTTACCAGAGAAAATAGCAGCTGTTGTAGATGTCACCAGTATGGTTCTCTCATAATCGATTGGAGCTAGAATTTGTTAATAACCTTTAGTGGTGATGGAGCTCTTATGTTTTCAATGATAAGTTATTGCTTCAAAAGTTCTAGTATTGTATGTTAGGGTAGCTTACTCATGAAGTGGGGTTGAATAGCTTAGCACTTTAATTGGAATTTCGGATCTTGTAGGAGATTGGAATTAGTATTAGATGATTTCGGATATTGACTCTTCGACATTCATATGCTATGGTGGTAGTTCAATAGTTTTTTAGTATTAAGTTGTATTGCATATACTAGTGCATCGGGTCTTATCTATACGAGGGCTTTGACTTTTGACACGGTTTATCACCCTTTAACTGTTCCATGTTTTGGTTGTCCTTGTAATTTCATTTCATTATTTTCACACTTCTTGATTTAAATTTTGATAATGGTCTGTAAAAATATGCTCTCTTATAATTGCTTTAACTGTCTAAAGCTCAATAGATTTTACCTCATATATTAATGAGGAGAACTGTTTGCAGTGAACATATATGCCATAAATGAGAAGTGATGAATTCTTTTGGGCTATGTAACTTGCTCTGTCCATTTTAGTTGCTATGTTGTTTTTTTCCTTTTTCATCTGTTCTATTTTATATTTGGCATGTTGTGGGTTTTATATGGAAGGATTATCATCTATCTTTGTATGGCTATATAGTTTATGAAACATAAAGTTCTTTGCTTCTTTCCTAGCTTGACCATGTTATCCAGAGTATGAATCTGTTATTGGACATACTAATATTTATAATGCTTTGCATTTTGCAGACTTGGTTGCAATTGCAGAGAGAATGGCTACTGTTAAGCATAAGATACTGGTTTTATCGGGGAAGGGAGGGGTTGGCAAAAGCACTTTCTCTGCCCAACTCTCATTTGCACTAGCAGCTAAGGATTTCCAGGTGGGTCTACTGGACATTGATATTTGTGGTCCAAGCATTCCGAAAATGCTTGGCCTAGAAGGTCAAGACATTCACCAGAGTAACCTTGGCTGGTCCCCTGTTTATGTTGAGTCCAACCTTGGCGTAATGTCAATTGGGTTCATGCTCCCCAACCCTGATGAAGCTGTCATTTGGAGAGGACCGCGTAAAAATGGGCTCATCAAACAATTCCTTAAAGATGTATACTGGGGAGAGCTTGATTTTTTGGTTGTTGATGCCCCTCCTGGGACCTCTGATGAGCACATCTCAATCGTTCAGTTCCTACAGGCTACTGGGATAGATGGAGCTATCATCGTCACTACGCCGCAGCAAGTCTCTTTGATTGATGTGCGTAAAGAAGTTAGTTTCTGCAAAAAAGTTGGAGTACCAGTTCTTGGAGTTGTTGAGAACATGAGTGGCTTGTGTCAGCCGTTGAAAGATTTCAGGTTTTTGAGGATGACAGAGAATGGTGAACATACTGATCTCACAGAGAAGGTTATTGAGTATATGAAGGAGAAAGCACCTGAAATGCTAGATCTCATTGCTGCCAGTGAAATCTTTGATAGCAGTGGTGGTGGTGCAGCAAAAATGTGTACAGAAATGGGAGTACCATTTCTCGGAAAGGTTCCATTGGATCCACAGCTTTGCAAGGCAGCTGAAGAAGGCAAATCTTGTTTTTCTGAACAGAAGTGCAGTATTAGCGCTCCTGCATTGAAGAGTATTGTTGAGAAGCTGATGGCAAAGTATTGGTGTAAAGAAATGTCTGTGGAACAGTAGCCCAGGGTGAACTAATGTTCAGCTGTACTTGGAGATCTTTGTGTAATAGAAGTTTGTTTGCATGTCATGTAATATTCATATAATTATTCCTTATTTTCTGGAATTTTCTGTGAGGTACAATACTTGAGTTATAGAAGTTCAGTACCCTACAGTCTGGACACCGAAACTTTACAAATTAGGACTGTAATTTTTTTTGGTAATTCTGAACTTTGTTTTTGTAATGTTTGCTTAATGGGATCACTCAGCCGTTAGAACAGATCTCCTGGTGCTCACCAGGATGCATTCATACACAACTGTCCTTTTAAGTTTATAGAGAGTTGGGTCGGTGTCAGGTGCTTTGTGGATTCTTGTGTAAAATGATTTTATGCTCTTACTTTGATGTGAAAAGCTTCGCCATTTGGTATGCAGCAGGTTACCGGTCAACAGCTAAACCAGATCAGGCATTAGATCATGGAGGTGACATTCCGGTCATTACTGTCACTAAGGTTTCTTCTTCCTCTCATTTTTGCTTTTATTCTTGGAACTTGATCAAGGGTACTGGGGGTACAACTAACGAAGCAGTTGTCTTTGCCTAGGTGATGAACTAAACAAGTGTTTGGTTAGAGGATGAGGACATCCTTTTAGGAAATCATGCTCTCCGTCTCGATAAGGGTATTTAACGTCCTTAACTTGCATTTCATATAATGAAATTGCAAAATTGTTCATCAGAAGCTGTCGTACAATCCTTGTGTTTGTTGGCAGGGAATGAATTGTGCCTTCAAACTGAATTTGAGTGCAAAACTATTGGCACTGTGGTTGTACACAAAAGATGGTCTCCATGCCTTGACTTGACAGGGTTAAGAGAGAGACAAACACAGATGCATCACATGTTGAAGCAAATGAAAGTAACGCATACCTCAAGCATGGTTAATCAATTGATTTCAAAGACGAAAGATGAAAGTTTTAACCAGAAGTAAAAAAAAAAAGAGAATTAGGATAGTCACAAAGTAGAGGCGAGGCGAATGTTCTTGAAGAAATTCAAGATATAACCTGTCGAAACTGTTTTTTTGAAAACAAAAATTTGGTTGTCGACTTTAAAAACGAAAATGGGAGTCGCCACCGATCCTTGATTAAGGTGTGATCGGCTCACCTTAAAAATGATTTTGGTCTACGAAATTTGAGAAAATGAGTTCGGGAGTCAGTTACGCACGAGGAAGGATTAGCACCCTCGTAACGCCCAAAATTGGTACCAAATTGATTCTTTAATGCCTTGGTGTGGAAAATTTGAAAAGATTTTAAGAGGAAACTTTTTATCCCATGAATGAATCAAAATAATAAGACATTCTTATTTCAAAGAAATAAAACACCACACTCAGTAAGTTAGGGCACAATATTTTAAATCTTCAAAATACGAATATTGCCTTTTGCTTTTGAAAATTCTTACTTGAGTAGTCAAAGTATCGGACCGAGAAGTTAGGACCCAACATTTTGAATTCCCGAGAATAAGCTTTTATTTAAAATTTGTGAATTTAATGCAAAATGAATACTTAGCGTTCTAAATTCATCGAAGAATAATCGCAATCCAGTAAGTTAGGACACGGTCTTTCTCGAGAATCATGTACACCAAGTACTTTGAAAATTTATAAAATATGATGATTTTAATGTTTTGTGAAACCAAAATACATATTTTCTAAAAGGTATGCTAAAAATTAATGTATAACATGAAACAAATGCTTTAATTTAAATATATATGTACATGTATTTACAAAATATATATATACAGCACAATATACAAGTAAAATTGAGAATCTGTGTATGCATATATTTAATACACATATACAAGTATACATATAAAAAGAAGGAATGGAATATATCAAACAAAAAACTAATAAAAAATGCATGTATATATGTGTTTGAAAATCGTGAAAATAAGATAAAAATATAAAAATATGTATTTGTGTATATGTTTAAAAATAATAAAATGTGTAAGTATATATATACATATAAAATATAAGGTATACAAAAGTTAAAAAGATAAAAGATAAAACAAAAAGAAATAAAAAGATTTATGAAGGACAATACAAAAGGTATACGTATACATATTTACAAAAAGAAAATTTGAAACTAAAATATAAGAGTACATATATATATATATATATATATAAATTAGGAATAAAATTGAAAATAAAACATATGAATAAAAATATATATAAACGTATACTAAAAACATATGTGCATTATATAAAAAATCTATGCGCATGTATATAGAGTAGTAATGATAATAATACTAATGGTATAATATAATAGAAATAATAACATTAAAAAAAAATAGTAACACAGTAAAAAAATGGACTAGATTGAATTAAAGATGAAAAAATAGGGTAGATTTGAAAATAGACAAAAAGAGACCGATTTGAATGCGCTAGCAATAACGGAGGACCAAAAGGGGAATTATTCCCGCCTTCCTAAACACTGCGCAGCACGGGACCGAATTGAAACAAAATTAAAATATGCGGCCCAAATTTAAAACAAGTAAAAAGGTTTAATTGAAACGCGCCACAAACAAGATGGCCTCAATGTGCAATTTACCCCTTAAAGCCCAACGCGCGGATCCTCCCCCTCCGGGTCGGGTCATCGCGTGGGTTATACTGGGGCTAAACGGCGCCGTTTCCTCTACTTATAAAAGGCCAAAATTTTTCACCAAAATTCACTTTTTCCCTTTTTTAAAAGCAATAGGTGGGTTTCTTTTCCATGCCGCCGCTGCTGCTCAAGCCATTCCACGGCCTCCGACGACGCCCCAGCCTTCGATTGCGACAGAGAGGGGTCACCGCGACGGCACGTCGGCCCCGGCGATTAGGTGAGTTTTCCTTCTCCTTTTTTGATTTTTGTTTACAAAATAAAAACAATAATAATAATAGAAAATATACAAAAAAGAGAAACCCGATTCACCTTTGTATTTTAGAAATTTCTCTGTGTTTTTTGCTTCTATTTTTGTATCTTTTTTACACTGAAAATCCCCCCCCCTTTTACATATTAAAAGTGGCCTTTTATAGGCCGAAAAGAAAAAAAGAAAATAAATCGATGATCTTGTTTCTTTGCTTGTTTTTCTCCTCCGGATTCTTTGAGTCCGCGATTGCAGGAGTTCGTGGAGCAAACGACGCGCGTGGGAGTGGAGGCCGGTTTAGGGTTTCAGCAATTTGATTTTTTTTAGGCTAGGGTCTGTATTGGGGCTAGGGTAATTGGGTTAATTTTGGGCCCATTTATTTGTTTGGGCCCGGGCATATTTGGGCTCTACATAACTAATTAGGGAACTCAAAAAGAGATTTAGATACTTGAAAATAAAAACGAAAACAATTAAAAATTTCGATGAATTATGTCAATACGATAAAATATAGAATCAAAATGAAAAAATTACCAACAACATTTATATATATAATGTTACTATCGAAATGATAAAAATAAATGAGGATTTTGAACATAAATAAAGCAATTGATTTGAGTCCTTGAATAGTTTTGAAGTTTCTTGTTAATTCCTTTATTTTGTCATCTTGGCTCTTATTTGGCATTATTTTTAGGTATTTTTGGAAAGAATTTCTTTGCTTGTATGTGAGGTTACTTTCAGAAGAGTGATATGTAACCATTGGAGCCATTGTTAGGGTTGTTGGATCTGGTGCTCTGGGTGTAATATATTCATTTGTAAACTTATAATTTTTACGAATAGATTAGTTAATAAAATAAATTCATAAATTACATTAATATACTTTTTATAATTGTCATCATATGGTTTTTGCACGCAAAGCAAAATAAAAAAATATTATCTTATTGGTTGTCTAATGTTTAAACTAATATTAAGCGATATTATGTGGTCGGATCGTAATACAAAAAGACAACTTATCTTAGTAAATGAACCTAAATATGTTATTAGTCTAATCAGAAATGAGTAAACCAATTTAAAGACTAATATGCCGTCTATAAAATGAAATGTTTTGTCTTGAGTATTAAAGCAGATGACTCCTAGAAGATATTATCAGATGTGACTGACTAGATTAATAATAAATCAATAAACTCAAGAAAATAAATCATTAATTCATTTATAGATTTATTCACTCTGTCCTCTTTGATTTTACGTTTTTACCCTTGCTTCTTCTTCTTCTCATCATCCTCCAAAGAACACGTGAGCAACGACCCCACTTTCCTCGTGAGAATCTCCGTCATTTCCCCTTTTCTATCATTCTGTCACCAATACTTCCTCTCATATATAAACAACCCCCCTTTTTACTCATTTTTTCCTCTCAATTCTCACTTCCTTTACCTCCGTTCTTTTGCCGTCGTATTTTTTTTTCCAGAGATTTGTTCTTTTCGCTTCTTTCGTTATGGGGAAGATCAAGATCGGAATCAACGGTACTCTTATTATTATTATTATTATTATTATTATTATTATGGATCTGATTTTCTTTTTCTGTTTGGTGAAGGATTTGGAAGGATCGGGCGTTTGGTTGCCAGAGTTGCTCTCCAAAGTGAAGATGTTGAGCTCGTTGCTGTTAACGATCCTTTCATCACCACCGATTACATGGTCCGTGCACTGTATTTTCCTTCCTATTTCTCACTTATTTACTAGGTTTTGGCATTAGTCTCCGTGCATGTTTGTGTTATATTGGTTTTAGTTTTAAGAAAGCTGATCTGATCTTCTCTGCTCTGAGATGAGTGCTGATCTGAATTTCTTTCTTTCTTTTTTTCTTGTGATATGGTTCTTGAACTTTTAGTGTTTCCTAACAGAGCATGATGAAATAGTTTAAATTTCAACTGGTAAACTGATGTATTTCATGTTCGGTCTTTAAGAGATTTATTATAAACTTACTGGTTCTGCTTGGGTGTTTTTTAGTGAGCGAATCTTGTGTCTAATTTGAAAAGAAAGGATGAAAAATGAAGAACCGTTTTAATCAGTTTTTTTAACGATTTAATTATTGATGTGATTTGATAATTGTATTTGTACAGACCTACATGTTTAAGTATGACAGTGTTCACGGTCAATGGAAGCACCATGAGCTTAAGGTGAAGGACCCAAAAACCCTTCTCTTTGGTGAAAAGCCTGTCACTGTTTTCGGCATCAGGTGATATCATGTGTTTCTTTTCAAAATGGGTTGTTGTAATTGACTTGAGGAACATGGTGAGTTTTTCCATTTAGGAGCTATTTTATTAATTGGCTTTTGATTTATGCCAGAAACCCTGAAGAAATCCCTTGGGGTGAGACTGGAGCTGATTATGTCGTTGAGTCTACTGGTGTTTTCACTGACAAGGACAAAGCTGCTGCCCATTTGAAGGTTTGTGATAATAATTTGATCCTATGTTTATTTTATGGTACCAGCTGAGTTCTCTTTTTTGGAGTTAAGGCCCCCAAAAGTTGTGTGTTTGGAACTTGATTTTCTTCTTCTTATCTTCGTGTATGGTATTCTCATCTGATCTATGCTTTTTCACTTTTTAGGGTGGTGCAAAGAAGGTAATCATCTCTGCTCCCAGTAAGGATGCTCCCATGTTTGTTGTGGGTGTCAATGAGAAGGAATACAAGCCTGACCTTCACATTGTATCCAATGCTAGCTGCACTACCAACTGCCTTGCTCCATTGGCTAAGGTAATAGTGGTTTCCCTTTTATTTGTTTTGGAGCTTCTGACAAATAGTTTTATCTTCATGGTAATAATGGTCTTGTAAACATGGTGGCAGGTCATCCATGACAAATTTGGCATTGTTGAGGGTCTTATGACCACTGTCCATTCGATTACTGGTAAGTATATATGGTGTTTTATTGCTTTCTGTTGCTATCAGTATGTATTGTTTATTGATTAGTCTCTTCACTTCAGCTACTCAAAAGACTGTTGATGGTCCATCAATGAAGGACTGGAGAGGTGGTAGAGCTGCTTCGTTCAATATCATTCCTAGCAGCACTGGAGCTGCCAAGGTATATAATCATCTTTAGATTTTCAAATACTAATAACTGTTTTCACCCTTAAATAAATGAATTACGATCAACAATGACTGTCTTTATTATTGTTAAATAGTCGTTGGATTTGAAGTTTGACAGTTTATATTGTAATTGTATAGGCTGTTGGCAAAGTGTTGCCATCATTGAATGGCAAGCTGACTGGAATGGCATTCCGTGTTCCCACAGTTGATGTCTCTGTGGTTGACCTCACGGTTAGGCTTGAGAAGAAGGCTTCTTATGAAGATATCAAGGGCGCTATCAAGTAAGGATTAGAATATTTTTATATTGTAATGATATTTTTAATATTTCAGAATATAATATTATCTATATAATGTACCTAAATAATATATATTTTTATGTAGGGCGGAATCTGAAACTAATTTGAAAGGAATTCTTGGCTACGTAGATGAAGACTTGGTATCGACTGACTTTGTTGGGGACAGCAGGTGTGAAGCTTAATTCTTAATGCCTTTCATAATGTTGATTTGCATGCTTGAGACAGTTCTTTGTTGATCAGTCAATTCTGACCTAAATCCGTAGAAGTCAACAATCAAACACGATAATGATTTGAACAAGAAATTACCTGAATTTGAAATAACCTGAACAACTAACTTAAATTGATCAAAACTTGAGTTTCAAAAATATGAAATTTCTCCAACTTGAAATGACCTAACCTAAAAACCCTGATTGTCGAACCTGAATGAGTTGAACTCAAAACTGCCCAAACTTGAATAGACCTAAACCTGAAGCAGCTTGAACTCGAAATTGACTTGAATACGAAATGATTTGACCTGAAAATGTCTCGAAAATTTTGACACTTAGATTGATCTTATCTAGATTTACCTGATCTGAAACCAATCCATTCTGTCCTATTGTGATTAAGGTGATACAAATATATAAATGGAACTTACCTTCTGTTGTATTCTAACAGGTCAAGCATCTTTGATGCCAAGGCTGGCATTGCATTAAATGACAATTTTGTTAAGCTTGTCGCGTGGTACGATAACGAATGGGGTTACAGGTAAACTAACATTTCATTATTAGCTTGAGATATATGTATATATATATGCTTGTTCTCCGCGGCTTTTTTGACGGTGTCATGATTTTCTATCACAGTTCTCGTGTGATCGACTTGATCCGGCACATGGCTTCTGCGTAAGTGAGTGATTTTGGTGAACCAAACTCATTTCATAATGGACTTTTTAATAATAGCCTCGTTCTTCTGCTTTAGCAAAATATAGAAGAGATGCTATGGGAATAATAATAGAAATTGCTCGGGATTCTGGGAGTTTCTAATTTTACACTGTAATTGTGTTCTGTCTGAAACACTTGTAATATATGTCAAAACCGTTTTTTGAAAACAAAAATTTTTAGTTTCGACTTAAAATAAAAACTGGAGTCGCCACCGATCCTTGATTAAGGTGTGATCGGCTCACTTTAAAAATGACTTTGGTCTGCGAAATTTGAGAAAATAGGTTCGGGAGTCAGTTACGCACGAGGAAGGATTAGCACCCTCGTAACGCCCAAAATTGATACCAAATTGATTTTTTAATGCCTCGGTGTCGAAAATTTGAAAAGATTTTAAAAGGAAACTTTTATTTCATGAATGGATTAAAATAAAAAGACACTCGTATTTCAAAGAAATAAAGCACCACACCCAGTGAGTTAGGGCACAATGTTTTTAAATCTTCAAAATACCCGAATATTGCCTTTTGTTTTTGAAAATTCTTACTTCGAGAAGAAAATGTCATGACCAGTAAGTTAGGACCTAACATTTTGAATTCCCGAGAATAAGCTTTTATTTAAAATTCGTGAATTTGTTGCAAAACAAATACTTGGCTTTCTAAATTCATCGAAAAATAATCGCGATCGAGAGTCATGAATGCCAAATATTTTGGAATTTATAAAATAGGATGATTTAAATACTTTGAGAAAATCAAAATTGATATTTTAAAGAGATGCCAAAAAAGGGTTAAGGCATAACATGAAATAAATACTCTAGTTTAAAACAAATATGAACAAATATTTACAAGTATATGTACAAGTAGGTAAAATATACAAATAAATTTACAATTATGCGTTAGCATATATTTAACACACATGTATAAGTGCATGTATAAAAGAAAGAATAAAGTGCATTAAACAAAAACACCAAAAGAATGCATGTGTATAAGTATATGAAGATCGTGAAAATAAAATAGAAGCATAAGACATGCCTATATGTAAAAAATGTATGAGTATATATACGTATAATGTAAAATACATAAACGTTAAAAAATGTATGTATATATCTTTATTTACAAAAGTGAAAAGAATTTGAAACTAAAATATAAAATACACATTTTAAAAAAATGTTTAGTATGTACAAAATTTATGCGGGATTTATAAAAAAATTAGAGAATGCATGTATGATTTAAATTGTAAAATATAGGAATAAATATGTTACAACAGTGTATACCTATATAAAATATGAATGCACGTAAAAGTATATGAAAGTTATGCGCATAGAATGATAATAAAATATATATGTAAGATGCATGTGTTTATAAAAATCGTTAAAAATGTTTATTGCAGAGAATATGCGAATGTGTATATACATATATAGAAAATATAAGGTATATAAAATATATAGGATAAAAAGATAAAATAAAGGAAATAAAATATATGTAAAACGTACAAAAACATATGCATGCATTTTAAAGCTTAAGAATATATATATATGCTAGTAATGAAAATATGAAAAGAAAATAATAAAAGTTATGCGTTTGCAAAAAAAAAAATCGAAATATAAAACAATATGTATATACACGTACACGAAAATCATAAATAGTATTAGTATAATAATAAGTGATAATAGTAATAACAAATGAGTAACAGTATATTAAAAAAAAAAAAAAAACTGAATAAAGTAAGAAAAAACCAAATTGAACAAAAGACCAAAAATTGGGGGCAAATTCATAAATAATAAAAAATGGATCGATTCGAACACGCGTGTGATAATGGGGGACTAAAAAGGAAATAATTCCTTCCCTTCCAAAACGCTGCGCAATGGGGTATCAAATTGAAATAAAAATGGAATACGCGGCCCAATTTCTAAAATAAGTAAAAAGGATTTAATTGAAAATCGTTGCAAAAAGAGAGGGGCCAAATGCGAAATTTCCCCTTTAGGCCAGATTTGCGCAGGTCATACCACCTAAACGGCGCCGTTTTACTTATAGAATTAAAACCCCAAATTTCCTTTCAAAAGAACATCTCTGCTTCATTTTTTTTGTTTTAAAACAATAAACAGAGGGGTGGGGAAATTTTGCTAGGGTTTTTCAACCCCCCAGCCCTCCATGCCGCCGCCGCCGCTCAAGCCATCCACGGCCTCCGTCGACGCCCCAGCCTCCGATTGCGACGGAGAGGGGTCACCGCAACGGCACGTCGGCTCCGGCGATTAGGTGAGTTTTCCTTCTCCTTTTTTGATTTTTGTTTACAAAAAAAAAACAATAATAATAATAGAAAATATACAAAAAAAAAGAAACCCGATTCACCTTTGTATTTTAGAAATTTCTCTGTGTTTTTTTTTGCTTCTATTTTCGTATTTTTTTTACACTAAAAAATCCCCTTTTTACAAACAATATTGGCCGTTTTATAGCCCGAGAACAACTTATTTCCCTCTTTCGCGTTGTTTTACATTGTTTGGACTCTTTGAATCCGTTTTGCAGGTGATCGTGGGAGCACGTGCGAGGAAGGCGTGCAAGGGCCGGCGACAAGGGTGGCTGCTGTTGAGGGTGGCTGCTGCTAGTTTTTCTGCTTAGGTTTTTCTTGATTTAATTTTGTGTTGGGCTAGGGTTAGTTTTTTAGGTTATTGGGCTTGGTAATTTGGGCCTGTTTTTATTTATTTTGGTATTTGTTTTAAATTTGTTTTTTTGGTTTTATTATTTGTATATGGGCTGGGCTAAATTGGGTATTACAATATATATAATTACGAGGAAACAAACAAACAAGGCAAGGCTAAGGTAAACTTGGGAACAAGAGCTAAACATTCTATTTAGCATCAAAACCTAAAGAATTTAATTTACTTATTTAAATCTAAAATCGGCGTACTGAAAATGGTTGAACGAGAATGTTAGACCTGTTTTTTATTATACACATTATTCCCAACGTAAGATGCTTCTAAGTTGAAACGTCACTAATTCAAAAAGAAAAAAAAAGGTTGAAACGTTAAAAGGCCTAAATTAAGGCATAAATGTCGATTTTAAAACTTAATTGAGTGATTAGGTCCATTTTTGTACGGGTTTTTCTCTCTTTGGTCGGATTTTGATTTTAGGGTTTGTTTGGTTTGTGTTAGGGTTTTGGTTAAGGTAGTAGTTGGATTTTAGGGTCTTGTTAGAGTTTTTAAGGGTTTAGGGAGGTTGATTTATTCGTGTTTGTGTTTGTGCTTTAGGTAGATATCAAAGGTATATTTCAATTGTCGGTGTCGGGATGAAACCATTGCCTTAGAAGTCGATATTGATAATAATTGTAGGAAAAATTTAGGGGCTTTCCTGTATAACCATATATTGTTTTTCTCTATCTCCACCAAAATGAGTATCGATAACCTACTTATTGTTTGAAACGGTGAAAGTGAGGTCAAGAAGTAAGTGTGTATTGATTGATTTGTTAGGTAGGTAGGAGAGGTCAAGAGGTAATATTGTTTAGTTAGTAATTAATCATCCTTAAAATCTGATTTCTCCTGTTAATTACAATCATTAAAGCAATTTAGTCTTCTACTTGTTAATCAGATATAGGCTAAAGCTCTCATTAGTGATGCCAGGAATAGGAAATTCTATTAGGTTAATTTAGGGTAATTAATTTAATTAATTAATTTAGTCTTTCAATTTGGATTCGCACTACTAACTTGTAAATCGATTAAATTAGTAATTATTTTTTGTAATTTATTTAATAATAATTTTTTTCAATCTGCAATCTCTTGGGTACGATATTTGGAATATTTACCGATGTTTCATTGTAACACTTCTATATATTACAATTTGACCTATTCTTTTGCAAATACCACACTTAATATATATATTATTTGCACGAATTTTACTCTGAATGGTTGCACGTTTAGAGGTGGTCAGTACACTGATCTAATCTTAATGCATGCCAACTATACTCAACTTTGCCCGAGACAGTTAATAGGATAACCAATGAATCAATACATTTATGTTCATTATCACATCTCATAGTTTCATACCATGCTCATTTATACTATGCTTGTCTTAATTTAAATTCTCGACATTCTATATCATCATATACAAACTAAATCATAAGACAATAGAATGCTTACCTCCATAAGCTAGTTTTTAACAAATCATGTATACATGCATATTGAACTCAAATCATAAAAATACAAATCGTATTTCCTTTACTCGTCTATGATCTCGTTTTTCCTTTCTCTCAAGATGACCCAACATCGTCTTAGTTACGTTAGATAATTTAATTAAGACAATGGCATTAGTTCGTATCCAAATCACATTCAAACTCAAAATCAACATATTTTACATTTTATTCATTTTAGTCCTTATATAATATATATGAAATACTCATTTTTCTTATATTTAACATCGGTTCAAAATTTGATTTCACATCCTTATATTAAGGACCCTATACTATTTATCTATAACATAATTTCATGATAGCTTTCACTTTATTTAATTTTGTCCCTAATGTCACAAAATCTTCTAACAAGCTTCACTTAATTTCTAACTTCATCTTTAACATAATCTAAATTCACTATTTAACAATCTCTTCAATTTCAAGCTTAATTTCATTAATTATGCTTTAATGACAACTTGCTAAACATCAAACGATTGAAGAAATTAACACATGAACTAACTAGATCAAATTCCCATGATTCAAATTCCATAAAAATATTAAAGATTTAGCTTAATTCCGTTAGTGAATTGGTGGCCGAATGTTTGCTTAAGAAAATTAAGGTTTTTCTTTCTTCTTAATAGTTTAGGCGATTGAAGGAAGGACAAGATGGGCGATGTTAATTTCTCTCTCCACTAACTTGCTTATATATTACTATCAACACTTAATTTATTTAATTTAATCATGTTTAGTTAAAGAAATTTTAAGCTTTTATTATATGTTATAATGATAATTGTAAAGTTAATTAATCACCGTCGTTATCATCCACTATAGTACAAGAAACCATGGTTTCGTAATTATTTAGGCTCTTTGGATAATTGCTAATTAAGTCCTCAAACATTTTCTAATTTAAAATTTAATAGTGATTGAACTTTTATAATTTAATCTTTGAGTTTTAATTAACGATTTTCTCTGTTAAATTACTTAACCGATCTTTAATATATTTTCATACTAATACCGTACATCTTCTAATTTTATCCTTACAAACTCAATTTATAGAAATAAAATTTCGAAACCGCATTTGTCGTCACCGAAAAAAATCGAATTGTTACATAGAGGCTATTGGGTGAATGATTTCATCAAAATTATAGGGAAATGCTCAGCCTTTGATGCAGAGCTATGGGACATATACGAGGGATTTTGAATGGCTTGGGAGCTGCGTATTAAGCAGCTAACCATTGAATCTGATAATATGAGTATTGTGCGGATGATCTCCAAGTGTGATGGCCATAGCAACCTACTACTGCGAAGAATTCGTTCGCTGTTACAATTGAACTGGACTGTGAGGCTATCGGGCACTGGGACTGAAAATCCCTCAATCACCACCGGATGTAGTCTTACAAGCTTTGCATGATGATATTAGTCAGATAGGAAATGCATAGGGTCTGTTTGGGTTACGTAGAAAATCAAAAAAAAGAAAGAAGCAAACGTTCGGATATGACGTGGAAGAGGACATTGGCGGTACAAGAAATGAAAAATGATCTCATTCAAGCTTTGAACCCACCTTCCAACTTACGCCCCCACTGGATGTAGAAGTACTAAAGAACTCAACAGGTACTTTTTATATTTTTATGGTTATTAGTCTTGCAAATTGCTTCAGTGAGATTTATACCAACAGACCATCAAGTATCCACTAGTGAACAACAATGATTAACTGATACCGTCGAAGAATTTTATTATCAATAAGCAACCTTACATGGTAAGATTAAGGAATACTTTGGGAACAATAAGAAGCGGACATATATTTAGCATCAAAACCATCTTTAAAGTTCTAAAATCACTGATTTCTACTAGTAATCTAATTCTAAAAAGCACATGTTCTCCAACTGGACATCAAAAACACCTTAAAGCTAAGCATGGTCCTTCAAACTTTATTTTCTTTTTCCTAGACATAAGATTGTTTCAAACATCACAAAGTTCCCATCAATGATAATGCAATAAAAATACGTAAATTCACAACCAGTCGAGCCTCGTTCCAAGTCATAAGCTCCTGCAACAACCAGAAGGGAAAACAAAAGCAGAACCATTAAAACAGCAGTAAAATATCATAGTCGATCTTCACCATAAGGCCTGAATTACAAATTGTAGAATTACACATACAGCCTTCTATGAAGGTATCATAATTGCATGAGCCATGTAATCAAAACAGAAAAAAAATACTAAATGATGTTAAAACCCGATTACATATTATAAATTTATGAGGAGAGCAGATGACTGTAGGCATTCGTACTTCTAAGCTACATCAAGTTCCCATTGAAATAGGATCCATACAAGGAAAATCACTTCCCATTCGTTGGTTATTAGCAGCACCCCGAAAAACATTTGAGTCAAAGTATCACTTTCAAATTAAGTTCTGAATTAGTAGATGCTGCCAAAGGGAGTGGCAATGCCATACGCGATAAGGAAGAGACTCATAGATTGGCAGAGGCAAATTTTGCCTTAGCAGCAAGGTATCAAATTTGGTTTATTTTACGTTGCTTCCTTTCTAAATCTATTACTTCCTTCATTCGTTAATTGTAACAGTTCTTTACTTGGAAGGTTCGAAATCTCCATTCTGTATGTATTCCATTCTGTATGTATTCATCCCTGAAACTGACATTTGGCATCTAATATCAAAATAGGAACAATGCATTAATAAGAGGATGTTGAAAGGAACCATACTTCATAATTAGTTGAAAAAATTCAGATGCAGACAAATATGACCTAATGAAAGCTAGAGGAAGTTGCTAAACAGCCTCACCGCAGATAAGCAAATATAATCTTCAAAAAATTCATTCTCTCGGTAACAGTTAAATCAAGTACTATGTAAAAACAACAGAAAATAAACACCAGTATCCATTTTCAGTCAGCAAATTCATGCAATGTTTGACACAGAGATTATTGAGAGAGCATGATAAGTAGTGATGTAACAATAACTGTAAATGCCATGACACATATATAGGTAATGAAAAAGGAAATTACCATCATGGCCTAGATGGATTCATAGCGAGAAGCATGTTTTGTCCACCAGGAATATATTGCACGTTGGGTGACTTAGCAAGGGTTCCAGCAATTTCCCTTGATGCCTCAATCCTCCTTAGCTCAATCAGTCCCATACCAGCAGTCAGAGTTGCTTCCGAAATTAACTTCGCAGCCTCACTTTCACCTTCTGCTCGGATAACAGCAGCCCTCCTTTCCTGATCAGCTTTCGCCACAACGTACCTCGACCGCTCTGCCTCCTGTTGTGCAACCTGTTTTTGCTCCACTGCTCTTGAGAATTCAGCACCATACGACAAGTGTGTAATCGCTACATCGGCTAGCTCAATGTTAAAGTCCCTCGCACGCTGTGTCAGTGAATTCCGGACCAATGCAGACACTTGGGGACGCTCGGTGAGAAGCTGATCAGCATTGAACTGTGCAACCACAGCTTTCAACACCTCATTTCCAATGGAGGGAAGCACTTTCTCATCGTACTCAAGACCAAGGCGTTGATAAATTTCAGGAAGCTTATCCACCTTTTTCGCAAAATACAACCAATCAAACAATAATCTTTAAATAACAAACTAAACCGTAGCATTCATCAAGCATACATACATGATCAAAACTACAATGTTAGTAGAATCAGAACTCCGGTCATAGCATCAAAAAAGCCTTTTCTTTTCTTAAAATGCAAAAAGCAAAAACCAGAACCTTCATTAACCCATTTCATAATTACATACAAAAAAGTCATGCCTAATCAAGATTTAGTTCTTCATACGTATACGTAAAAGAAAACCCATTTAATTTGAATAATAATAAAAAAAGGCTTTCTTGATTACCTTAGGTTTAGAAAGGACTCGAAGAGTGAGATTAACCATCTGGAGATCCTTGGTTCCGGAAATAGATGAGAAGGTGTGAGGCTTCATACGGATATCATAGATGAAAGGCTTCTGCAGCCATGGGACCAAAAAGTGGGTACCTTCTTCGGCCGTTTTGTCCAACACTCCTCTTAAACGATCAAAGATTACAGCTCTTTCGCCACCGTCCACGGTGTACATGGAGGCATTGAGGAGAGTTGCAGCGGCACCGAGGCCAAAAGCTGCGCGTGCGATGTTGGTTAAGAAAGACACTGCAGCTTGATTGCTTCCCATTTTTCTGGAATTCCTTGTTTGATTTGCTTTCTGCCGGTTGACAGGGATTTTTGATTTTTTTTTGGGCAAGTGGGGGTTATTATTAGGGTTTATCTACATATATTTATATAGAGAGGGGCTTAATGCATATTTTAGTCCCTAAAAATACTGTTTTTCTCACTTTGGTCTTTAAAGGTTTTTGTAGTTCAGTCCCTAACGTTATTATAAGTTCATAGGTTCAGTCATTTGGATGTAAAAAAAAAAAAGATGATATATCTAACCAATCATAAAATTATAAAAAAGTAGTAATTTATGATTTACTAAATATCTCAACGGAGGGTTTCTAAGGATTGAACTAATTGTTAACGTTAAGAATTGAAGTGGGCCAAAAAACATTTAAAGATCAAAATAGAAAAGGAAAATTACTTTAGGGACTAAAATAAGCATAAGCTATATTAATTTTTCAATTTCACACCTAAACTTCTTTTTGTACAGCTTTAGTTCTTAAATCACCAAATACATGCTACTTGACACATTCTTATTGGGTGCTAATAAATTTTCAGATAAATAATAATTCTCTTATTAAAGTGAGAAAATAGTATAATTCAAAGGCCTAATCATAAATAAAGCCGGATTTTAAAGTGGGTTGGCTTCCTATTTAAGCGCTAAACAATGAGCCCGAATTAGCCCAAAAGGATTCCAGTTTTCTTCATCTTCCGCTTACAGCTCTTTTCGTTTCAGTTTCAATCCAGAATAACCGTAAATCCCCAAATTTGAATCCAACAAAGGGAGGCGTAAGGATTCAATTTTACGAGCTCTCAAGAAAGGTAACTTCTTTTACTTGTATTTCTTTTTTATATTGTGCCATTAAACTCCTAGAAATCAAACAAAGGAAACTCATTTCCTTTTTTCATACACTACCCAGTTGATCTCTCTTCATTTTACTTCAAACCCCATAAGAAGAAGAAACACTTTTTCCTCTTTTCTTCTTTGTTGGGGTTGATTGATTTTTCTGCTGAATGGATGTTTCTTTGTTGGGGTTGATTAAATTCCTAGTACAGCGGCTCCATGACACTTTTACTATTTTTTGCTTTCAGACATTAATCAAAGTTGGCTAGTCTCAACACATTTCAATTTAATCAAAATTCTTTGCTCATAGGACTCAAGAATGGCTGGGAAAGCAGCACAATCTGTGGTGAAGGCAGTGGGAGAATACCAATACCCATGGCGTGAAAAGTTGGCTAAGTATAAAGTAGAGTTATCAAAGGGAGTATGGGCTATTGGGAACTTGGAGCTTGGAAGCCTCTAGGCATCAGCGCTAGGCGTCGACCCAGACTCTGAAAAGAAATGCTTCTAGCGGGCCAAGATTGGTCGTACGATCCAGAGGAGAAAGAGATGAGAAGCAAGATGAAAGGTCACAAGTGCGACAGAATAGCTGCTGAGAGAAGGGAGAATACTGCTAATTTGATGCAGAAAATGCCTGAGATGTTGCTTGCTTATAAGAAACGCAGGTGGGAGAAGAAAATAAAGGCAGAAGAGAAAGCTAAAGATAAATAAATCTGCATTTTTTCCTTATTTGGGTGGTTGAGAACAAAAAAAAAAAATGTTGAACCTTGTACTAATGAATTCAATGTTGGGTTTTTTTGTTTAAATTATTATGTATTGGCTGAATAATATTGATACATATGTTACTAATGAGATAGAGCTATGGGTTCTCAGATAACGAATTAAATGAATTCAGGTAGTTCAAAGAATAGTATGGGATATTATCATTTTGGAATATAAAATTGTTATTTGAACTTGTCCTAAATTTATACTCGAAATTTTTTTGTGACATTGGCCAATCGAGCGTTGTCACGTGGCATCCTCTTGTACTTATTTTTTTTTTTATTTTTCATCCTCCTCCCTTTTTCTTTTCTTTTCTTATGTTTATTTTCTTTTTCTGCCTTACTTCTACACATTTTCATCTTTCTTCTGCCAAAAACTTCTAAAATTTTCTCTCACTTTAATACCATCCAATCACCAACAAAATTGCATCTCTTCAACCCTTTTCATTTTCTTCTTCATTTTCCAACCACCAGCAACTAATCCCCACCACTTCCCCTCTCCTTTTCAAACTAACCCACAAAGACAAAATCTAATAGAAATATCACGATAGAAATTGTCGAAACCGTTTTTTGTGAAAATAAAAATTTTAGTTGTCGACTTAAAAAACAAAAATTGGAGTCACCACCGATCCTTTATTAATGTGTGATCGGCTCACCTTAAAATGATTTTGGTCTACGAATTTTGAGAAAACGAGTTCGGGAGTCAGTTACGCATGAGGAAGGGTTAGCACCCTCGTAACGCCCAAAATCGGTACCAAATTAATTATTTGATGTCTTAGTGTCGAAGGTTTTAAAAAAAATTTAAAATCAACTCAAATGATGAAATTTGAAAAAGGATAATCAATTGCTCAAGTCATGTAAAGAAATCGAGTCCCAATACGTTAGGGTACAATTCCTCAAAATCCCCGAACTTTGAATATCACTTTATTTTATGCGAAAATCTTCATTTTGAGAAAGTAACATGCCACACCCAATACGTTAGGACACGACAAGTTAAGTTCCCAAAAATGATTTTTATACTCATGCATTTTGAATAAAGAATATTCTCGGCTTTTTAAGATTGACAAAGAAAATCAGAACCCAATGCGTTAGGGCTCAATTTCCCTCGAAAATCCCAAACTTCGAATAATGCTTTTATTCAAAAAAAAAACTTTTGAATCAAGAAAATCACTTTGATATAAGGTTAAAATCAAAATATATTTTCAAAAGGGTATGTTGAAAAGTTAATGTACAATATGATGCAAATACTTTAATTTAAAACATATATGAATAAATATTTACTAATATACAAATACAAGTACAATATACAAGTAAATTTGAAAATATGTATGCATATATTTAACACACATACGATAGTACATATAAAAAGATGGAAAGCAATACATATAAAAAATGCATGTATGGGTGAATACGGAAATCGCAGAAAATGAAAAATGTACATACGTTAATGCACATATATAAGTGTACAAATAAAAACAAAATTTATAATGATTTCTAAAAAGCATGTATATGTAAAAAAATGCATATGAATTATAAAATGTAGGCATATATATATATATATATATACATATTTATTTATAAAAACTATGAAAGCATAATATATATAAAATGTATAAAATATGTGTATGTAAGAATTAAAGTATGTATGTATATATATGTATCTATTTTAAAATGTATAAGTATATATATGAAATATAAAGTATGAGAAGGTTAAAAAACTGAAAAACTGTAAAAAACAAGTTTAAAAAATGTATGAATGCATGTGTTAATGAAAACTAAAAATGTATATGTATTAAATAGGCATGTAGATTAAAATAGGCGTGTGTATGAATGAAATAATAATAGTAATAATAATATTAATAATAACAATAAATAAGATAAAATAAAAGATATAGCATAGTCATGATAAAAACAAAAAAAATGGATCAAATTGAGTTAAAAACGAAAAAATGGGGCAAATTTAGAATAAAATTTAAAAAAAGGGGCCCCCTTGAATGCGCGCGTAACAGGGGAGGACCAAAAGGGAAATTATCCCGTCCTTCCAAAACGCTGCGCATTAACACTGGCTAAAATGAACAGAAACATAAACATTTGGGCTAAATTTAAAAAAAACAAAAATTGGCTTAATAAAACATGACGCAAAAGAGGGAGGACTGATCGCGCAAATTCCCCCTCTGACGTTAGAACGCGCGGATCCTCCCCTCCGGGTCGAGTCACCGCGCGGATCGCACCTGGCTAAAACGGCGCCGTTTCACTTTTGTTATTTAAAACAATTTTTGTTTAAAAAAACAGCAGAAAGAGAGGAAAAAAAAATAAAAATTAAGAACCCTCTTCTAGGGTTTTCTTTTGACTCCTTTTTGCACCGCCGCCGCAACCAGCCTCCACCGCGCTTTCACCGATCGGAGATGCGACGCGATGGGCTCCAAAGGTAAGTTTCTTTCTTTTATTTCTTTTTATTATTTTTAAAAAGCGATGGAAATAAAAATAAAGAATAAAACGCGAAAAAAAAACCCGATTTCACCTTGAACAAAAATCTGTATTCTCAATGCTCTTTTCCAATTTTCTTGTGTATTCTCCCTATTTCTTTTTCTCCCTCTCTTTACAAAATCAAACGGCTTTATATAGCCCGAAAAAAGAAAAACTAAATCGAATAAATCTATTATTTTGCTGTTTTCTCTCTATTGGACTCCTTGAGTTCGTTTTGCAGGTATTCGTGGAGAGAAACGTGTGCGTGGAGGAGCTAGTCCCGAAACGTGCACCGATCGGGGTCTATTGGAGACGGGGAGGCTGCTGCGGCTAGGTTGAGTGGCGCTAGGGTTTCTGCTTTCAGTGTTTTTGGGCTGGGGTTTGTATTGGGCTAGGGTAATTATTGGGCCACTTATTTGTTGGGTTAGAACTGTTTTCTTTTTGTGTTTGGACCCAGCCGATTGGGCCTTATTACAGAAATATTTCAGTTCTTTCTTCTATTTCTTTTTGCAGTTACACGAAAATTATATATGATATTATCATTCACATTTATGTTCAAGTTTGAAACTTTAATTTTTTTTGTAAATAAAGTCGACTTCAAATTTTAGATTTTAATTTTTTATTAAATTATTTATTAACCAAAATAATAAAAACAAAAGAAAATAAAAAATTCTTTAAACCTAAAATCCTTAAAAAAATTAAACCCATTAGTTGGAAGAAAATTAACATCACAAAAAAACCATAAATATCCCCAAGAACACAAAACCTAGAAAATTTTCAAACCCTAACAAACATGTTGGTGGGGACTTCAAAGTGATGGCATAGGTGAGCGAAGAGCGTGGTGGTTTTGGTTGTAACACCCCAGATCTGACAAGTCTAAAGTTTTAGGCGTATAGCAGTAAATAGTCTGTTTGGCGAAGTGTTATCCGTCCAAATGATTATTTTGGCGTATAGTAATCGCCATATGAGTTTGTAACAAGTTGACTTCATGATATTCTGCTATATTAAAGAGAAGTTCTTGTTAATTGATAAAAGGGTAAGTATGGAATAAGTATTTGCCAAAGGTATA
Organism: Gossypium raimondii; assembly: GCF_025698545.1. Classification (NCBI taxonomy): domain Eukaryota; kingdom Viridiplantae; phylum Streptophyta; class Magnoliopsida; order Malvales; family Malvaceae; genus Gossypium; species Gossypium raimondii. The sequence goes on from NC_068573.1 coordinate 10,870,957, forward strand.
GTATGCCTGGTTTGTATGGAATACTGTGTTAGTTAGATTCCAAGTAATTTGGTTAGAAATCAACTAGTTAGCCTAACTTGATAATTGTGATTGGAAGGTGTTTATTTATATTTCGCTTAGAATCTCTATGCCATTAAGAAGACAAGTTTTGAAATGTATGACACTTGTTAAATTCCACTAAGTGGAGTCATATTTATATATGAGAGATGAGTTCTGAAAGGGTTTTTCTTTCTTCTTCCTCTTCCTTAAGTGGTATTTACTGATACCTACCTTAAGTTTGAATTATCTTACATCGATGATCTAGAAGCTATGGTTCTTTTATGACCAAAGGTTATTTCGTATCAGGGTAAGCATTTTAGCTCTGCATGTTAAGTTTTGGATGAGTAAATCTGTATGTGGTGATCGAACTGTAAGACTGTAAGTATAAGGTTTCCGTATGAGATTGTCAACGATTAATATGATAAGTCTTTCGTATGTACAAAAGTGGTAATAGTGAAATTTTGTTTCTAAGAAGTGGTTGTTACTGGTTTGAGATGATATCTGGATTTGGAGTTTTAAACTGCAGTAAGTGTGAATCAGGTGGGTCTTTACTTTAAATCTTACATGTGAACAATGCCAGTAAATAATTTAAATAGTGATGAATTTTGAGTATTTAGTGAATGAGTAAAACATAAGAAAGATGTTGCATGTGCAAATATAATATGTACAAAGTATTTTAGGAATAGGAAGTTGAATGATAAGTATGCAGGAAAGTTCAATATGGAAAGGTAAGAATCAGTCAGGTGAGTTTCTACTCTGGCTCTTGTACGTATGAAGAGTGTTATGAAATTATGAAATCTTGGGTCTGGGATATGTCTGGTTTGTAGAGTTTGTAAGGTGAGTCGACCATGGTGGTAAATAAGAAAATTCGTCGGGACAGTAAACACGAACTCTGATATGAAACTCTGAAGAAAAAATTCCATGGCTATGACATACTCTGAAAAAGAAATGTTGAATGTCAATTTATCTAATAGGGTTCTTTGTATGTCCCAGGGCGGTGATGGGCAAATCTCACTCTTTGTGAGTTTAAGAAAATCCATATCGTAAACATGACTATTTTGGGATGCCTATGTGGCATCTTGTCAGCCTTTGTGGCATACTCTGAATGAATCGCCTTTGGGGCATACTTTGTACGGATCACCTTTGTGGCGTACTCTGATTAAATTGCTTTAAAGCGTATTCTTTAATAAGGACTTATGGTGCATTCGATATATGTTTGTTTGCCTCTGATGTGTTCTGACCGGGACAGTAACAAGAGGTTCTATATGATTGCCTGTATGGCGTGCTTTGTTAGGTCTACATGGCGTGAACTGTTAGGAATGTCTGGAATGATTTGAGTGTAAATATCTGTCTCTATGGTAAAATAGAAGCAAATTCTTGTAATTCTATAATAAATATAGTTAAGAGGAGGTATTGATGTGTTCTGAGTTAAGAATGAATAAGTCTTAAGGGTTTCCATGAAAAAGAGATGTGTATTTGTATGTTAAGAAGGGTATCTGTTATGATGATTTATAAATGTGGAAAGTGAAGGGGTATTTAATCTTCTTCTAGAATTATTTTGAATCTGAATTAGTGGTATCTTGAGTTATGGGATTTTGATATAATACGATATGGAATCGAATGAATGGTCTAGCAGTACTCTTCTACACGAGTATGAGCAGTGTTGAACCAGGATATGTCTGAAGATGAAATTGATGGTATCTAGTTCTACATAGGAATTTGCCAAACATTTATGTATCCGTCCGTGATAAATGTTATTGAAAAACTATTTGAAATAAGAGTATGTGTTAAGATATGTTTTTTGGAAGTGGACTCGGAGGGTATGTCTGCAAAGAATTTATTTTGTGACTAGATTTATGGAAGTTTTGGACGGATTCCTCAGTTAATTGGATAGGAAGATTGAATATGACAAGAGCATGATAATTGGAGTATAAGAATATGATAAAATTGTAGTGGTATCTGCCGAAATAAATGATGCAGAATAATGGTTGACACAATAGTTCATATAAGATTTCAATTATCCATCAAGGTATTGTTATGTTAAGCTCACTAAGTACTCGTGTACTTACAAGATTTGTTACTGCTTTTCAGGTACTTGAGATGAGACATCGCTTGAAGGGACAATGATAGGAGTACGCTAAAATGGTTGCGGAGTGGGCTATTATGCATACAATGGAGATGTGGCGTAGTCTAGGAATACGCCTTTTGAGTCAGTATTAAATAAACTTCCATTTTGTAAGGATTTGTATTGAGTCTATTGTAATAAGATTATTTCAAGTTACTTCCCTTGTTTTCATACAGTAAGTTTCTAATTAAAATGTCAAATAGCATGCTTAAAGAAATGTGAAATTGTAAATTGTTTTCATTAATGGTTTAACTTTGTGAAGTAGCACATGAAATTCAGACCTAGTGAATCGGGTTAGGTTTGGGGCATTGCACTGGCGGTGTTCAAAAAGTTGTTTTGACCAAACCTTGGTTGGAAAGAAAATGTTGGAGAAAACCCAATTGTTGACCCTAAAGATCTCATGTATTGAAATGCTTTCTATTTTTTAATTGGAAGAATAACAAAAAGAAACAAAGGCTGTAGAATGTGAAAAATCTTCTTGAAGATCAATTTTGTGAGTAGATTTTGTCTATGCTTTTGGTTTGGTTTAAATTAATTAATGGTGAATCTTGAAAGTGGGATGACAAACAAAAGCAGCCATGGAAGTTGGTGAGGGTTGGTTGATGGTGGTTGGAAAATGGGGAGAAAAATGAAAGGGGTTTAAGAGGTGTGATTTTGGTGGTGATTGGATGGTGAGAAAGTGAACGAAAATTTGGGGGCGGGGAGGTTGACAGAAGAAAGAAAGAAGAAAGATGAAGAATTGTAGAAACAAGGCTAGAAAAAGAAAAAAGGGAAGAAAATGAGGGAAAACAAAAAGAAAAAGAGGTACAAGAGGACGCCACGTGGTGGCGTGTGATTGGTCAGCGCTGCCACGTCAGCAAAAAATTAACAACGTTAGATTTGAGTACCAATTTAGTTGACTGAAAAAAGTTCGAGTATTAATCTGGGACAAAAAAAACCATAAGTATCAATCTGAGAGAAATGGACAAGTTCAGGTACCAATTTTATATTTAACCCTTTTGAAAATGGTTAGCTGATTTTAGCTGTTTTTTTGTAGAGTTAATATATACAAAGGTGCCTGGACTTGACAATTTATTCTTATTTGATACTTAAGGTTTTTTTAACCAATTTAACACCTAGGGCACGTTTGGTTCGTTGTAATGGAATAGAACTGTAATGGAATAGAGGCGTAATAGTAATTCAATTGTTTGGTTGAATGTAATGGACTAGAGGCGTAATAGTATTCTTGTGTTTGGTTGAATGGAATGATGTTGTAATAGCATAAGGAAAAAAACTAAAATGACTAGAATACCCTTAGTAGAAATTTTTTTAGGTAGATGATTATTGTTATTAAATTTTAATAAGATTATTAATATAAATAATAAATAATAAATAATTTAATCATATATTAACATAGTTATTATTAAATATAATTTAATAAAATATATAATTTAATAAAATTCTTAATATTAAATATTCTTATATGAATTTTCTAAAATCATAATATATAATACTATAAAATATAATTTAACATAATTATTATTAAATATAATTTATAAAAATATATAATTTAATAAAATTCTTAATATTAAATATTCTCATATGAATTTTCTAAAATCATAATATGTAATACTATAAAATATAATTTAACATAATTATTATTAAATATAATTTAATAAAAATATATAATTTAATAAAATTCTTAATATTAAATAGTCTTAAATGAATTTACTAAAATCATAATATATAATAATATAAAATATAATTTAACATAATTATTATTAAATATAATTTAATAAAATATATAATTTAATAAAATTCTTAATATTAAATAGTCTTAAATGAATTTACTAAAATCATAATATATAATACTATAAAATATAATTTAAAATAATAATTATTAAAAATATAATTTAGTAAAAATATATAATTTAATAAAATTCTTAATATTAAATATTATTAGAATTTACTAAAATCATAATATATAATACTATAAAATATAATTTAAATTAATTATTTTTAAATATAATTTAATAAAAATATATAATTTAATAAAACTCTTAATATTAAATATTCTTAAATGAATTTACTAAAATCATAATATATAACACTATAAAATATAATTTAAAATAATAATTATTAAAATATAATTTAGTAAAAATATATAATTTAATAAAATTATTAATATTAAATATTTTAGAATTTACTAAAATCATAATCTATAATACTATAAAATATAATTTAAATTAATTATTTTTAAATATAATTTAATAAAATATATAATTTAATAAAATTCTTAATATTAAATATTCTTATATGAATTTACTAAAATCATAATATATAATACTATAAAATATAATTTAAAATAATTATTATTAAGTATAATTTATTAAAATATATAATTTAATAAAATTCTTAATATTAAATATTCTTATATGAATTTACTATAATCATAATATATAATACTATAAAATATAATCTAAAATAATTATTATTAAATATAATTTAATAAAATATATAATTTAATAAAATTCTTAATATTAAATATTCTTATATGAATTTACTAAAATCATAATATACAATACTATAAAATATAATTTATAATCTACTTTATTATTTTTAAACGCAATACATATTTAATGTGCTAAAATATCATTAGTGAAACAAATAATTTAATTATTCTACAATAAAAAAATTAGAAGTAATAAATAACTTGAGAATTATATTTTGCATAAACATAATATTCATATATTAACAAAAGGTTACATGAAATTCATGAAATTCTATGTCATAATCCATATGTTATATAGTTTTACAACATCACAAAGTTAGAACATTGTAATGACATACCATCCCAAATATTACAAACAGAAAAAGTTACGAAAATATCATCAACAGAACCATGATTTTTAATGGTCAGCAAGAAATCTTCTGACCCATTCCAACCGCACATCAGAAGGTAAACTAAAGAAAACGAGCATTTGAGTTGGATGATATGGAATTTTGCTCAATGCTCGATAGCGCTCATCCACAGTTAAACCTTCTATTTCACATAATGTTGGATATAAATTTGTAGCTTTTTCTTGGATGATCTGGAATTCTTCTGACTTTTGTTGAACTACCACATCGGAGGTAATACTCCTACTGATTTGTTCGCCAATGGCCCGCATGTTTTTTGCCAATAAAGTGGCAGCATCATGAAATGAAGAAGAAATATGATCACTTGCATCAAAATTCTTTTTTTCTTCTTCTTTGAAGATGTGGAACCCCACTTGGTTTCTATCTGGTTGCGGTTCCGTAGCAGAAACATCCATGTCATCCAAAGAGACATCAGCTTCGTAGTCATAGAATTCATTTCTTTCTTCATTAATATCTGTAGTAGGTACATCCTGAACATTTATTTCTTCAATAACATCAGCGTCTGTTTGAGCATCTCTCCCAGTCGCTCGATCTCTTGCATAGATGGCAGTAAGTTGGTCGTAGTAAGGAAAACTACGATGTCTGAATTGACCGGCTTCTTTATGACTCTATAAAAAAGAGGAAATCATATTAGTTATAAGTTTGGTAAAAATAAGATAATAAAGACTTGAAATAATTCTTACATTTAAATAAGAGTTCCAAACCGCATCTTCAGCAACAACGATCTGCCTATGCTCATCCCAACAAAAACCGCTATTGTTTTGGCCATTAAGCATGTCATACACGATTGACCAATCCTTTTTTAGTAACCCAATCCTCGATTCAATATTAGGTCTAGCCTTCAACATTACATTGGGTAAAGCCTTTTCTAACATTTTTTCCAACTCGTTTAAATAACCGGCTTTGAACCCCGTATCAGCATTAAAGGTTCCAACATTGTGCAAGTCCACCATGCAAGAAACCAATGCCGCATCTTCTTCTGGAACCCATTTCCTTTTGGTTCCTCGAGAAGCTTGGGAAGAAACATTTGATTCTGAAACACCTGACATAATTATCTTAAGAAAAAAAAACTAATTAAAATTAAGTATAATATCATGAATCAAAAGGTGAACACTTTATAAAATTAAAATTAAGTTCAATATCATGAATCAAAAGCTCAAGACTTTATAAAATTATAACACATGATGAATGAAAAGAAATTAAATTATAATTCAACAAGTTTAGTACAATACAAAAAATAATTCAAACACCACCAAAGTTTCACAAACTAGATACATAAAATAACATAAACAAATTAACTTAAACTCATTTTGTCCCTAAACCTAACTAATTTCTAGATGCTTGCCATTCATCGAACATTTGGTTGGCTAGTTCCATCCTCTAAGTAGCCCATGCATCCGATGGATGAATATTTACGATATTCGGTTCATCGTCATCTACCACATTACTAGGTAATCCTTCTCCCACCTCCGATTCAATAGGATCAATACTCATATGGGTTCGAATAAAATTATGGAGCAAACAGCATGTAATAATGATTCTATTATGCACCTTACAGGATAGAATGATGGACTCCTAAGTATTCCCCATCTAAGTTTTAATAACCCAAAGCATCTTTCAATAACATTACGTGCTGAGGCATGTTTCATATTAAAAAATTCTTGGGGAGTACTTGGCTAATAACCCTGACACCACTCAGTCAAATGATATCGTTGTCCTCTAAAAGGTGCAAGAAATCCCTCACAATTTGTGTATCCAGTATCAACTAGATAATAAGAACCTATATATATTTTTTAAAATGATTAATTCCCTAAAAAAAGTTTGATCTTAATGAATAATTCAAAGTCCTCTAACTATCCAGTTTACCATGAGGAAATTTTAGTTCATGTCTCCTACTAATGGCATCTCGAAGAACCCGTCCATCAACAACAGAACCTTCCGAACCAGGAAAAACATAAACAAATTGCATATCAGGTGTACAAACACCTAGCATATTTGTTGCTATGTCACCTTTTCGCGTTCTATATCTAGGTTTATCAACTGTTGGAACCCTAATCTTGATGTGGGTTCCATCAAGAGCACCTAAGCAGTTCTATATCACATGTTATAAAACCTTGAGTTAGGATACTAAACTTAAATCTAAATCAACTAAATTATGTACAAGCTATATATAAAACTCAATCCAATACCTTAAACCATTTCCACCTTGTGTAGTAATTGGCTCTTCCTTTTTAAATAACACAACTTGTAAGCTTATGACAACATTTAAAACACTATGAAATGATCTGCTAACTGTTTCCCCGGACCTATTAAAGTGATGCTTGATAACTCGATTTTTAAGGTGATGGGAAATGATATGTAAAAACATTGCCACTTGCTAATCAACAAGCATGTTCCTTGACGACTTCAATCCCCCTAACGTTTGTAACATCTCACATAGTTTAAAAAAGGCAAATCTATTCATCCTAACTTGTTCAATACAGGTCTCGTCACTAGCATATATAAGTCTTTTCACATAATCCCGTTTTGCATAAAAATATAAAATATAGGACCTAATCCTTGGTCTATAAGTATGTAGGCTATGGCTGGCACCCAATGTAAGTAAGAACCAACTCGCAATTCTACAGATTTGCAACCATATTGTCAATGCAATACCAATTCTTTTACGCCTCACACTTTGTGCAATTAAAGGCAGACGAGCCATTACTGCAACATATTAAAGTGTTCTATAGCTTGAGATCATAGTAAAAGGGTCACATTTCTCCAATCATAATTTCAATAACAGTAAGATAAAATTAAATAATTTAATTGCCAAATAACTTACAGTGATTATGTGAATAGAATACGCTTAACTGTGGGTGGAGGAAGCAATCAAACAAGCCAAAGAATTCAAGTTACAATAACACACTATCAAAGAAAAATGAACAATACAAATTTAGAATCTTTACGAAGCAAAAAATAGAAATTAAAATTATCTTTGCAACTTGAAATTCATTTCTTTATCAAATTAGTTGTCATGATATAAAAGCACTTTAGGCCTTGATAATACAATCACAGATGGCATGCCTAGTCTATTAACCAAAACCTTATGTAGAAATAGACTATCCTTGTGAGGTGAACAAATTTTGAAAATAGTCTAAAGCAATTTTCATAAATTCATCTATATATTGAATTAAAATTAAAATTATATTTATACAATTGCATTCAGAATGTAACAATCCAATCTCAATCCAAAATAGCAAGCAACAAGGGAAAAAGAAGAGAACAGATTGAAGACCTAACATTCTCCCAACATGGTATGTATAAAAATACGGGCATAGTTTGTTGTTAGACGGTAAAAAAATAGGCCAAAAATAGAGAGGAGCCCCATTCGATAACATCTTCCTCATTAATATTCATTTATATCTGAAGCTCACATCCAAGTCCAAATAACAAATTGAAGGATGTCCTATCCCCAAAACAAATTTTTTTGTATTTAGTTCCACCAATAAAGTCAGCATAACTTCAACTGTCAATCATAACTATATAGACTAAGTTGCTTGATCAACCAGTAATAAAGGATATGTTAGGAAGTTTCTAAGATCGTTCACTATCTTTCTTAGTTTTTCTTTGTTTGTGCGCCGAGGAAACATAATCTATCACCATCATACCATATTATTAATTTTAGTTCCAAAAGCTCATAAGGCAATGTAGAGAAGAAAATTCAACAAATATCGTTCACTTCATCACTGAGAACATGTACCATTCTTCCAAAGCAATAATCGTTATCCATTAAGCAGACACTATTGACATTTTTCATAGAAACAAACAAACAAAAATTAGACACAAACAAAATCCACCAACTAATCCCAAACTTTTGAACTAAAGTAAAACAAAAACAGTAACACCCACTTGCAATTTTCATGTCAAATAAAACATTTCAAAATTAAAATGTGCACTTTTATGCCATTAAAAACAAAAGATAATCAATTTATACACACCAAAGTAATATATCCATTTTCTATGTTCATGCCAAGAATGAAAAAAAAATCATTGAAACCTCAAATGAACCATAAACAAAAAGGACCCATTTTTCATCTTCATCTAAAAACTGTAAAAAAAATAAAAATAAAAATCCATAGAAACCTCAAAATGAAGCAATCCTAAAAACAAAAACAGGAAGTACCCATTTTCAATCTTCATCTAAAAAATGTAATAAACAACAATTCGAACATTAAATGAACTATCTCAACACACACCAAAAGAAAAGAAAAACGAACAAACCCTCATCTAAGAATGTAGTGAATCATTCGAACTGTAAAACTACTCATATCTAAACAAACAAATAGATAATATGCCAAAAATTAAAAGCCATTTGACATTCATGTAAACAATGTCCTTAATAAACATCCACTCCAACCTTCAAATATCCCATTAAAAAACTGCATATACCAATGCACATATACAAACAAAATACACTCATTTGCCAACACAATCCCAGAGACGATACAAACCATTCAAAAATTAAAGTGCACCATTAGAATTCAAAAACACAAAAAATAAAACAAACCCATTCTCCAGATTCTTTTTAAAAGGAACATTCTAATTGATCGATCAAAATAAATAAATAACTCAAACCCGATGCTCTAATAAACATTCCAATAACAGAAACAACACCATTCAAAAAGATAAAAAGAACCAAAAATTGATCAATCAAAATTCTCAAAAGCCACATGCAAACATATCTTCCAATCTACATTACACAGATTAAGCAAATAATCATAACAAAAAACATACCCAATGACAAAGCGAAAACCACCTCGTACCTTTCTTTGAAGACGACCAGACGGGCCACCAAATAAGAAAACGATGGAAGAAGAAGCAGAAATTGATGGAAGAAGAAGCAAAAATTACCTCTGCAATATCGATGGAAGAAGAAGCAGAAATCGATGAGGGCAGAAAAAGGAAATGAAAATAAGAAACGGGTAAGGAATCCCTAATCGGCGCTGAATGGGGGAATGCCTATTACGGGATGTGGGCGTATTAGGGACGGAATGGATTCGGGACATAATAGCATTAAGGGCAACCAAACGCTCGTTTGGTGGTGGGCCCGCATAATAGGGGGAATGCATTCCTATTCCCCCCAACCAAACAACCCGCTAGGAAATTGTAAGTTAATTAGGTAGTTTTTTAAGTATCTAATTAATACTATCAAATATAATTATATAGTATTGATGATCAATAACATGGTAGCAACTCACAGTTTGACATGTGACAAAAAAATAATGTTTATAGTACACTTTTTTATTCACTCAGAGCATAAACTTGGAAGTCATTTTTTGAAGCTCTTTCTAGGTTTTGAACCTTTTGAGGAATTATATACTCATGGCATTTCATTCATGTTGGAGAAAGTTACTATGGTTTATTAAATAATTTGGGGTCACCTATTGATGTTTAGCTTCCCTCCTCATGGCCATCTTTTCTCCAAATTTATCAATGGATTATATAAATCCATAATTTGCCAATTTTGCTCATATATAAAAACTTACGAAATGAACACATAAAGCTAGAAGTTATTTTAAATGACAACCATTGATTGTTTTCATTCTCAATGTTTTCCCATAGCATAAATAATTTTGGGTTTAATTTGAAGCGAAGACTTGATTTCATGGTAGTCAGTTTAGGCTGAAATTTGTTTGTACGTTACTTTGATTCTTAAGTTGTTTAAACCTTGAAATTTGTGTATTTGATCTTTGGAAATGGGGATGTTCAGTCGGTTAACCGACCCGAAATAACATTAATCGAATTAACTGACCTTTCAAAATTTTTAACCGTTAATCGAACCGAAAATTTTTTTAAAAAATTAACCGAAACGAAATTTTTTCAGTTAATTCGGTCGGTTAACTAAATTAACTTAAAATTATATGTTTTTTATTTTTGGTTAAAAATTAACCGAATTAACTGAATTACCAGAATTAACTGAATTACCCGAATTAACCAAATTGAATCACTACATAATTAAAAACATTACATAAGTCTTGAAATTAACACATAATTGAAAATTTATTTTTATTTATTAAATTATTTGTAATTTTTATGATCGGGTTGGGTTGGATACTTGGGTTTGGATTGGGTTTAGGTGAATAGTGGGCCTATTTATATATTATAATTTTATTTATTAATTTTTTCGGTTAAATCGAAAAAATTCAGTTAACCGACCGGTTTTGAACCGAATTAACCGTTAACCGATAAATCAAAAAATAATTAATCGACCCCCGACCGAAAAAATTCGATTAACTGACCGATTAACTGAATTCGGCCGGTTAACCGAATTTTTTCGATTTTACCCGAATTTTGCACACCCATGCTTAGAAATATGGATTGAAGTTGGATTTTTTTAAAAATTAAAATTCTGAAATTAGACTATAGGGAGAGTTGTCGTATTGATTGAAGTAGAGTTTGACCGAAACTGTGTATTTTATGAAGTGGACATTCATTTCCATAGAATGTTATATGAAAAATTATCATAAAATATAAATCCATGAATGGTATGGTAAGTTTCAAAGTTATTAAAATGAGTATTCCAATATAAATATTCAATTTCCATACATGTGGATATAGGGCAATTTATAGTTTTAAAAAATGTGAATATTTTGTATATTTATTTTAAATTAATGTAAAATAAAGAGAAATATAATTAATGTGGCAAAAAAACAGAGAAATATAATTAATAGTTGTATTTGGTTTGGAATGAGAATATTTATTTTATTAGTTTTAACTAAAAATTGAGTCAACAGTACAAATAAAATGAGCAAGTAACTAAAAAAATGAAAAGTATAAACCCGCATGGGACATGCTAATTTATTATGAATTTGAAAAAAGAATTATTTAAACATTAAAATATTTTTAATTAATGTAGTAGCACATTCAAATAATAAAATTAAAATATATATCTTCTTTTAAACTATAATTAATATTATTAAGATGGTACTTTTTTATCGTAAATTTTTTTTTTTCATACTTTTATATCATCTTTAAATAAAACAATTATAAATTCAAGAATCAAATGCGTGTTACCACTTAACCAGGTTACCAACTCAATTATGAAATTACTTCCTTGACTTTTGAAATAGACTACCAATTTTTACCACTTTTAGATTTGAACTCAAGAATCGTAGGTTTTGCTGATATTTTAGGGTTTTCAAAATCAATTCCAAGGTTTCTAGGAATCTATGAAACCAACAAAAGGTGTTAATCCCATTTGATTTTTATAAACCCTTGGTTTATGATGCGAAATGAGTTTCGATGGAGATCAAACAAATTTGTGTTGCTAAATGAGGCCACGGTAAATCATCCAGAGAAGTTGAAGACCTAAAAAATGCTTTTGGGTAAACTTTGTAATCTAATTGAATTTTTTTTCTTTTTCTTGAGACAGAACCATGGAAATTTTTGGCAGGTCAGAGTTTTTATTTTTCAATTGTTAGATAGATATTGTAGATATTTGTATGAAGAAATTGATTAAGCATGCTATGCATATATGATTGCATGTCATTTACACTAGGGTTAATGTCACTTGGTTATATTTGCATTTGATCATACATGGAAACTAAAAAGCTTGCGTGTTTTTAAAATATTAAGTGAAAGAGAGTTCTTAAACAAGACCCACAACCTCTATTAATGGTCCTTATGTGATAGTGTGATAATACCTCAAGTTGATTTTACCCTAGACACACCTTATAGTAAGTCTTATCATGCGGGTTCACTAGGTAGATTTCCTTTAAGAGGACAACTAGTCATATATTATTCTTGTTAAAATTATCCCAAGATAAGTCATTTTGAGGACGTATTTATGATAGGTGTTGAATTAATGGTTGTACAATCAAGATTATTTTAATTAAATAACTCCCCACAAAGTTATATTTAAGTTAAAATAATGGCTAAAGTAAAAAGATTGTTAATATGTGTAGAGTCCTACGGTTAGATTATTTTAATTAAACAACTCCCCACAAAGTTATATTTAAGTTAAAATAATGGCTAAAGTAAAAAGATGTTAATATGTGTAGAGTCTTACGGTTAGATTCACATATTAATTGGATGGAACCCATGTTCTTACTAGTTGTTTATGATTACCCTATAATGACATAATAAATGGGACATTCTCTTCTTTTTTCAACACTTGTGACACTGTATTCCCTTCTTTTTCTCATTAGGAGCATTCAGTCATTTCTATTACCTTGCCTTTGTCCTTCTTGGTGTTTTGCTTCCTATCAAACTTTTTGTTTTTTTTGGTTATCTTTTTAAACGCCTTGTTGAAATTTTGGATGAGAAGAGCCAACTATTCTTATAGATCCCCAATGGTAGTTTCACCCTCAATTGCAACTGATGATGCAACTTGTAATGTTATATTCTTCTATGTTTTGCCTTGACTCTTCTGTAACATCCTTAAAAACCCCTTAAGAGTACTAATATGAGATGACACATGTTAGAATTTTTGAAGGAAATAAAATAAGAATTATTAGTGTTGTAGAAAAGGTAGTCAGATACTGGAGGAAGTTGAAAAGATTCGCGTGTTAAGAGAAATAAATCCAATGTATAGACTAAATTGTAAGGGAGTGAAAGTGTTAGGGAAAAAATGTGAAAAATTAAAAATAAGAACAATTAAATTGAAGTGAAATGAGAAAGGGGAAGGACTAGAAATGTGATTTTACCAAAAGTGAACAATGAATCAATGATGGAATTGTAGAGAAAGTTTAATTGCAAACTGGTCATTCTATAATTATATATTTTTGACAAAAATTTAATGAAATTGTGGTAAAATTTAAGCCCTTGGATGAAATTGAAATTGGAGAAAAAATGTTGACGATTAGATGAAAATGATGATGTTGGGATTATTTTATTATATTTTAATATTTTAATAATTTAATTAATAGACTTTTATGATGGAAAAATGTAGATTTCTCCATATTTTTTCTTCCATTCTCACAACACTTTCATTCATGTATGAAGGAAACCTTCATTTTCTTTCGTTATAGTCTTTTTCCACCATTTTTAACCGAATCAAGCTTGAAACCTTCAAAATTTCTTAGAGATTCTAGTGAAATCAATAGAGCAACAACATAGAGAGCTTAGTTTCATGTGGAGACAATATATTTTCATGTTGGAGGAGAGAGAAAATCAAGTTAGGGTTTGAAATCAACAGAACAATATATGAATATTAAGGTTTTATTATGTTTTCAAGTTTAATCTTGTTGGAAAAGTAAGGAAGTGATGTTAAAGTAGAGATTTCTTATGAGAAGTTTTATATTTTTGACTTGTTATTGAAGAAAGAAATAGAGGAAGCGATTCAAGTGATATTGAGATGAGAGAATAAGTGATTTATGGTGGAAGATAGGTAAGTACCCTTGAATTCTTTTGTTACTTAAGGACTAAAATGTAAACTTTATGAAATTTGTGGTAAACTAATAAAATAAAGTGTAAAATAATTTTGATATGTGAAATAAAATATTATGATAGTAGGCTTAATTGAAGTGTAATATGATAGTGAATAAAACATAAAGCGATGTTAAAGTGAAATTATAGTAAATATGGAATTTTCATGATACTAAGGACAAAATTGTAAAATATCCAAAAGTTTGTATATGAATTAATTGTTGAATGAAACATTATATGAAAATAAAGTGTTTATAAAGTGATCAAGAAGTGAATATTGAATTTCATGGCAATAGGGACTAAATTGAAAATAATGTAAAGTCTTACATGATACTAATTGTTTAATGAAAGTGGTTATATAATTTGATAGTTTTAGAGATCTTGAAAATTAATATACATTTCTTGAATATTTATTATGAAATAGAACTCTTGATAAGTGATAAAATAAATAGGGTTAAATATAATATTGGTAACCAAACTTGTCCACTTCTTCTAGATTGGTACTTATGTTTTTTTTCTCAGATTGGTACCCGAACTATTTTTCCGTCCACTATATTGGTACCCAAGCCTAATGAAATTACTTTTTTGCTGACGTGGTAGCTCTTTCCATTCGCACGCCACCACGTGGACTGCTATTTGCAGCTTTTTTCTTTTACATTTTTCCTCTTTTTCTTTTCTCCTTTTTCTTTTTCCTACCCTAGTTGCCTTGCTTCTACACTCGTCTGGCCTACTCCAGTGAGCTCTTCAACCAACGACAACACTAGAGTTGCATGGAGATTCCCATCTCCTCTCATTTCTTGTTCTACTAATATGACAACAGTGGCGACGACGAGATTCCCTTCCCCTTCTCGATTTCTTTCCCTTCACTTATTTTTTTCCTGAAAATCCTTGTTAACAGCTCCCACCCACCAAATTTTCTTCTCTAGACCTTTCCATTAATCTATTTTCAATTCTCTCTTTTAAGTCCAAATCACTGCATAAGCCTATTTTGTATTTCAATGTTTAAGTTCTTTTTAAACAAGAAACCCATCTTCTACAAAGGTTGCTAGTTGTTTAAAGCTTGCATGTTGTGTTAATGAAACCTTTGATTCTTTTGAGCCAAACAATCTTGTATGTCTTTAAATATTGAATTCGGGGTTAAAAGAAATATTGGGATAATTTTTGTGTTTCTTTTTTTAGCTATAAAAATTGGTGGTGATTTGGTTAATTGAGTTTTGTACTTAAAATTTAGTAGGTTTAGGCTTTGCTACATTTGCTTTTTGGGTTACTTTCACTTCCTTCTCACCACTAGCAATAGCGATTAGTGAGGATGACGGGATTCCCTTCCCCTGCCCCTTCCCTTCTTCTTTTCTTTCCTTTCACTTATTTTTTCTAAAAATCCTTGCTAATAGCTCCCACTCACCAAATTTTCTTCTCCAGACCTTTCCATTAATCTATTTTCAATTCTCTATTTTAAGTCCAAATCATTACTTAAGCCTATTTAGTACTTCAATTTTTAAGTTCTCTTTAAACAAGAAACCCATCTTTTGCAAAGGTTGCCAGTTGGTTTTCAAGGTAGCTTTTTTGCAATTTTTTTGGGTTTAAAACTTGCATGTTGTGTTAATGGAACCTTTGATTCTTTTGAGCCAAACAATTTTGTATGTCTTTAAATATTGATTTCGGGGTTAAAAGAAATATTAGGATAATTTTTGTGTTTTCTTTTTTTAGCCATAAAAATTGGGTAGTGATTTGGTTAATTGAGTTTTGTACCTATATTGGGTTTAATATAAAATTCTTTGAACATATGTTATTCCCAATGGGTTCACGAAGCTCTCGACAAACTACCTGACAATTTTACCATCTTATCCTTCAATTTCAGGTCACCTTATCATTTTCGCCAATCGGGGCTTCCTGAAAATGTTGAGTTATTCCCTAGAAGAAATGATCGGCCGAAATGGCAAGATATCTCAGGACCCCATGATGAAAATAATTCGACAGAAGAGGGATAAAAGTTAATCCCTTTCAATTTTTCTCTAATTGATTCTTCCTACTAACATGGGTGAGATTTTGAGAATGATTGCTCATATCGAAGAGTGGTAGTTCATGTCAATAGCGGCAAAAGACAATGGGATTTTTGAGAGAAGAAGAAGAGTGAATGAACGAAAGAAAAGAGATAAGAAAAAGACAGAAAGACGATAAAGAGAAGGAAATAAAATAAATGGGGAAAAAGAATGTGAAAAAAATGAAAGGATAAATAAATGAAAAAGAAAAAAGCTGCAAATAATAGTCCACGTGGCAGCGTGTGAATGGTCAGCGTTGCCACATCAGCAAAAAAGTAACGACGTTAGGCTCAGGTACCAATATCATGGACGAAAAAATGTTCGGGTGCTAATCTAGGACAAAAAATCATAAGTAACAATCCGGGAGAAGTGGACAAGTTCGGGTACCAATTTTATATTTAACCCAAATAAATAAATAGTTTTAATAATTTTGATAATTAATTTATGTGTGTATAAACGTTCTAGTGATATGAAAAATGGGATTAAATTGTGAATGAAGCCAAAGTGAGTTAAATTGTGTAAACAATGAAATCAATGCTAGTGAATATGAAATATAGATTTTCATAAATTAAAATACTAGTGCTTGAAATCTAATGAATCTTTATAATTGAAATTACAAGTATTATTGAAATTGTGTAAATGAGGACTAGTTTAAAAGATGTGAAAAAGTGTAGTGAAATCATGGAGATAGTGAAATTTTACATCCGTGTAGAAAAAATGTGAATGCAATGACATTTTAATGCCCATATAGACTAGCACTGAACTTTATGGCTATAATTGGCATGCTATAGGAACCCGAGTGCTCCTTTGTTATTCGTGATATTCGTGGTAGGGAAAAGATTTCTTTAAATGTCGAATGTAAAGCGATTGTTTCTAGGAAGGTCCCACCGAAATTAAAAGACCTTAGAAGTTTCATCATCCTGATAGAAATAGGAGGGGTGAATTTTGGGAGAGCCCTTTGTGATCTTTGAGCTAGTATTAACCTCATGCCTTTTTTGATTTATCGTAAGCTAGGGTTAGAGGACGTTAGAGAGATTTCAGTGACTTTGCAGCTGACCAATCGATCCTTAGTCCATCCTAGTCCTTGAGGATGTATTGGTTTAGGTTCAACAATTCATTCTTCATGTAACCTTTATAGTGGTTGACTTTGAGGAAGACTTAGAGATATCAATCTTATTGAGGAGGCCTTTGTTAGCTACTTCTAGGGCCACCATCGATGTTGGTAAATGAGAGTTTACCATTGACATCGATGGGGAGGTCAAGGTTTTTAACTGTGTTGATCCTGACCATAGCTCTAGGGAAAAGTCACCCTCTTCGAGGTATGGTGTCAAGTTTTTAATTTGTATGATTGCCATGCCACTGATCCCGCTGCTTGTTTGGAGTGGTGTAAATTTCATGGGGTAAAATTGACATTGTAGAGGATTTAGAGGAAAAAGAGGGTCACAATCCGTTAGTAATCCTCGAGTAGCCTCAGTCAAGAGATGAACAAGAGGCTCGTCAAAGTGTCAAAAATGCCATGCAAGCTTAATTTTGGGGGCGTAACTGGTAGCCCCGAAATGCATTTGTAATTTGCCAATGGGTAATTCAAACAAAATTTGTACATAATTGAATGATTCGAGTATAGACTACTTTTAATTTTCTTTCTTAGTTTAGGTTTAAATTTGTTGCATGTTGAATTTTTGGACTTGGTAAGGTTTAATATTTTATAGTTGGGAGTTAGAATAAAATTTGGGAAATTTTTGGGGTACCACACAGTGAAATTGCAAGACCCAAGGATTGGTATCACGATACCCCGAGCAGACTCAAGGGGAGACCAAAAGTCTTATGGATATCGCGATACAAGACCCTTTGTTTTGCGATACCAGACCCTTTGTATCGCAATATCTCGGGTAGTTTCAATTAAAGTTTTGGCCAAACACAATGGCACAATACCGAGACATTGGTATCACGATACCCTCGTCAATTTCAAAATCGGAGGGGTGTACAATTTTTTAGCGATATCACGATAACCATGTCGGGTTGTGCAAAATACCCGGGTTGGGTATCGCGATCCACGTGTTTTTAACCTTAATACCCCTCAAAACACCTATACAGCTCATTTTCACCTTTTTTCTCTCAATTTTTTTCTTTAATCTCTTTATCTCTAGATTTAGGGTTTTTGGTTCTTTGTTTGTTTTTCCTTTCATTTTTTAGATTTCGTCATTTGGTTTGGGAATGGAGCACACCAAGTAGTCTTCACCCACAACAATCACTTACGGTTTAAAGTTCTCAGTCTCTTGTTATTTTCCTTCGTCGCTATTTTCTGAAAAAAAATTCGTTGCATGTTAGAGTATTGGATAATTTGTTAGTTTGCCTATAGGATTGTTAACTGATTGAGGCTAGTTAGTTAGTATTTTTATTGAATTCTTGATTAAAAATGAAGAGAAATGCCATTGAAACAAGAAAAACGAACTAGATCCCAACCGAAACCTACTCTACCCCAAAGTATGTTTTGAATAAATTTAAATCGGAAGAGGCTGAACAATTTTT
Source organism: Gossypium raimondii (assembly GCF_025698545.1). Taxonomy (NCBI): domain Eukaryota; kingdom Viridiplantae; phylum Streptophyta; class Magnoliopsida; order Malvales; family Malvaceae; genus Gossypium; species Gossypium raimondii. The sequence goes on from NC_068573.1 coordinate 10,889,995, forward strand.
CTTAATGTTTCAAGGACGAACGTTCATCCTTGAATGCAATTTTGACCAAGCCTCTTCTTTGTGTGATGAAATCTACGATTTAGTTCGGTTTCATGGTTGGAATAGTTTCTAATTGTTGCCAAAAGCACCTGCGGTTATCCCCATGGTTGGAATAATTAGATTAAGGCTTACAAACTTAAATAGCAATTATCCAAAGGACTAAAATGGAAAATAGACCAAATTAAAATAGATGTCAGTGGATGATGATGTTGCATTTCATTAGCTTAGTTAATTAAAGGTTTATGTTTAATTAAATATGATTAACTTAAATTAATTAAGCTTATTGAGAATTAAATTTAGGATATATAAGGTGATAGTGGAAAAAAGATGAAACCATCTTCTTCATCTTTCACCACCGTCCACCATTAAAGGGTTTGGGAAGGTTGGGTTTTAACATTCGACCATTAATTTCAAGTAAGTCCCTAGCCATTTTTAATTAATTTTTATAGATTTGAGAGCTTTCATGTACTAATTTGTAAAACTGTTATAGTTTTGAAAGTTGCCATTGTTGAATGAAATTGGTGTGAAATTGTTAGAAATTAATCTTAGTATATGAAATGACTAAATTATGAATCTTAATTGTTAGTTTCGTACATTAGGGCCCAAATTGAATAAATTGAAAATTTTCATGAATTTTTATTAGGGACAGAAAATAGAGGGTGCGTAATGAGTTTTCATAAAATTAAATTTTAAACCGATGCCCTAAATTAAAAGTTATGCTTATATTGATTTAGGGATTAAATTGAATAAACTAAAAAAATATGTAAAACTGGTATTTGATTTAGATTTGACTGGAATTGGATAATGTGGTATGTTTTATGATTATTCATAGCTAACAACAACATCGAACTGACGAGAGGGAAAGGAAAAGCAAAAATCATTGACAAGTGACACACGAAATCTCGGTTTGTACATTTATGATTTAAGGTCGTTTCAATTGATTGTATTTTCATGTTATCTATATATGGGAATGTCAATGTGAGTATATAATGATAAATTGAACTATTGAATTGAGCTTGAATATGAATTGTCGAAATAGAGGACTAAAGTGAATAAAATGTAAAATAGCATGAATTGTTTGAAATATGGTGTGTTATGGAATTGGGTGAAAATATGTATTGAATGATATGGTAATGAATTGAAGTATGATAGTGAATATGATTGAAAAATGATATGTGTACTAAATTGTAAATGGAATTGAATATTGATACCCTATTTACTAGTCAGGCCGAGTCGAATATAGTTGGCATGACATAGGATTGGATTGCGTATAGGACTATGCACTTATGCACCAAGATGCACTTCATGTGCTAGTATGTGCTTTGTGCACTAGCATGCACTTACGTGCCTGTTAACCCTATTTCCGTTTATCCGATGATGCACTTCGATGCCAATTTAGTGTGTTGGTTGGACAATTCGAGTATCCATCCAAGTTTGAGTTGAGTTAATAGGGGTTATAAATGGTGCGTATGATTTATAATGCTGAAAATAGAATTGGTAATGCTATGAACTTGATTGTACATTTGAATATGGTTTGTAACTTGAGAAAAGTTTGCAATCCAACTTGCAAGTTAGTCGAAACGAACCCTAGGGGCCAAAACGAATATGAATGAGTCGGTAGACTCTAAAATTAGATTGAATGCCATGGTTACATAAATGTATGTGATTAATTCTTAAATGTATTGTATGCTTGTTAATTGGTGAACAAGTTTGAATTGAACATATATGTGCATTGTTGAGTAGGTTGGTTAATAACATGTTGGTATGCTTATACATGTAGATTAAATATTCAGAACATAAATGCATGATTTGTGCTAAAGCTTATTGTTAATGTTAGGTTATATATTTATGTCTTGAATTATAAATGTACCACTGAGCCTATTGCTCAGCGTATGGTTTATTTTCCTAGTGTGCATGTTCAGGTATTCCTCAAGGCCTTGGAAATTGAAGTCAACATCTAGATCATCATTTTCGACTTAATTAAGTTCGTATAGTTCGTTTGTTTTGGTCTTGTGGCATGTACCTAGAAACTCTTAGCTAAATGTTTCAAATGGTTAGATTGTTTAAGTTGTGACCTTATGCAAATATTAAAAATCATGTTTGAATATGTTCCCAAAGTTGATTTGGAGCCTAAAAGTTAATAGTTATGCATCTTTATGTGCTTTGATTGGTTTATTTTGAAAGTGTAATGGTTGAAATTAGATTTGATAGTTTATATTTTAGAGACCATCATTTTTAAATACATTTTTTATAACACTTTAGAATAACGTATTTTTATGTATTAATTATATATTTATTCTGAGTATGATCTTGCTAATTTGAGCTATTTATGATCTTTTATCTCATAGGAACTAAATTTGAGGCAAAAGCAAAATTAAGGGCCAAAAGCGTGAATTTTGAGATAAAATGGGCCAATGTGCGACACAAGGAAAAGTTTGTACCAAAAGTGCAAGCATGGAGGACACAAGGGTTGAAATGCAAAAAGAAGAGATTTTATTCTATCAGACTTTATTTTAATTATATTAGGATAATTAATATTAAGATAATTATTAAGGATTATTTAATTTTAGGATTTTATTTATCTTCAATTAAATGTATTTATCTTTTGGGAGTTTAAGTAGGATTAGACTATCTCCCCTAACACTATAAATAGTGGGTGAAGTGACTCAAAAGCCATCCATATTTTTCTGTAAACACTCTCTGCCCAAAAGTCTAGGCTTTTGTTCTTCTCATATTTCCTTTCAATAAAATCTCTATTTTTATTTTATTTATTTTCTTTTCCACCACAACCATGAGCCACTAAACCCATCTAGCCGAAGGTTGTCGATATTCCCCAAAAAGGGTTATTGAGGCTTAGAGTCCGTACTTAGCCTCCTCACCAAGTATTCTTCATTTCTCCGCACTACGGGGATGATGCTTCCGTCCATGTCCCTTAAGAAGTAAGTTTTTCAACGTATGCAAAGGCGGCCGCTTTGTATGTTTTGGGAAGGTTGCACAGTCGGTTCGTTAGCTTACTACATCAGAGGTTAGTGAGCCTAAGAGACAAAATTGCGTGGGATTCGCCATTGAAAAGTGTTGATCTAGCATAAGACGATCCCACAGAAGCGATTATTGGCTAGAGTCAGGTTCCACTAAACCGTAAGTATAAATCCTTGGAGCTAGTAGTCGTAGGCGTCCTCTTCCACTATAACTGGCTTATTCGGTTTGGGAAGTATCATCTAGAAGCCAAGGATTGAACCCAAGGCAGAACGAGACAACTAGAGACTAGAACCTTCCATAAGAATTTCCTTTCTCTCCATTCTATTTTTAATTTCTCGAATCTTCGATTCAATATTCTTAATTCTGTTTTTATTTTATTTTTCATTTCCAGATCCAAACCTTTAATTCTGTTATTTTCTTTTTTTTCCAGGAACGCAAGTTTTCTTGGGTAAGATTCTGCCTGGGATTTCATGGAACAAGACATTGTGGAAATCTAGTCCCTAAGGATTTGACCCTACTTCCCTTTTACTATTTTTTTCATTATTTGTTAGGGATAGGATATTTTTGGTGTTTTCAACAATTGCATCAAATTTTGGCGCCGTTGTCGGGGACTGGCAACGTACTACTTTTTTTTTTGTTTTCTTATGACCAAATCTGCTCTAGGTACTCTTACGTTCGATTCAAAAATTGAGAAGACTGCTAGAGCCAATCGTAGGGAGACAAAGTTATGGAAAAAACAGTCAGCTGTGGTTGGAACTCAAAGTAACCCACCACCAGAAATCGAAGTTGACAACAAAGCTGAGTCCAGGGTTAACGAAAACCCTACTCAAACACTTGAATGCGAAAAAGTAGAAGTTGACTCACCAGAAGAAGTGCTTAATGCTAGGGTTAACGAAAACCCGAATCTAGCACACCAACCAATGGCTCAAACGGTTTGGCAACTTACCGAAGCTCTGACAGAACAGTCGCCATTGGGCATCACATATCCTACTGTGGATACCGATTTTGAGTTAAAGTCAGGTTTAATCCAGTTACTGCCAACTTTTCGTGGGTTGCAAAAAGAAAATCCCCACAGGTTTAATCCAGTTACTGCCAACTTTTCGTGGGTTGCAAAATGAAAATCCCCACAAGCATCTGAAAGAGTTTCATATGGTTTGTCTTAGCATGAAACCTCAGTGGGTAACTGAGGATCAGATTAAATTGCGTGCTTTCCCTTTCTCCCTAGCAGATTCTGCTAAGGAATGGTTATTTTATTTACCCCCTGGATCTATTACAACTTGGGCCGATCTATCTCGTTTATTTCTGAACAGGTTTTTTCCAGTGTCTCGAGCAGCTGAGCTAAGAAGAGAGATCGTTGGAAAAAGGCAAAAAGAAGCTGAGTCCCTTTACGATTATTGAGAGCGGTTTAAGAAGTTGTGTGCAAGCTACCCACAACATGGTATAACGGAGAAATCTCTCCTCCAATACTTTTACGAAGGTTTGAAGCTCATGAAGATGAATATGGTAGACACCGCTAGTGGAGGAGCATAGGCCAACATGACTCCCCAACAAGCGAGAGACTTGATCTGCATGATGGCTACAAATTTTCAACAGTTCCGAGCCAATACTAAACCCCTTAGAAAGGTTCACCAGCTAAGTAATTCAACCTTAGAGGATAAAGTTGACAGACTTACTAATATGATGAACTCTCTTATTGCAGAAAAAGCGAAGACAGCCCGGTTATGCGGAATATGTGCTACACATGATCATGCAACTGATGCATGTCCCAGTTTGTATGATGATACCATGGCCCATATGAATGCTGTGGGAAATTTCCCTAGGCCGCCACAAAGGTGATATGACCCCTACGCTAATACCTTCAACCCAGGGTGGAGGGACCATCCTAAGTTAAGTTATGGGGTCAATCCACCAAATAACCAGCCATACCAAAATCGGTTTCCGCAACAACCGCATGGTTCAGGTAATTCTCTAGAAACCATGGTCAATAAGTTAGCAAATAATATTCTTGATTTTCAATAGTAAACTCTTAATTTCCAAAAAGAGACTGAGGATTTTCAACAGAAAACCAAGGCGTCCATTAGAGAGTTGACCACATCGATCGAGAAATTAACCTCTCAAGGGAAGCTACCATCACAAACAGAACCAAACCCTAGACAAAATACGAATGCAGTGACGTTGTACTGAAATCAATTCCTGACAGGAATCTTGGCTGAGAAATTGCCCTGGAAAAACCCGAGAAAGACGAACAGATCCGACCGAAGCCTCCATTGGCTAAAATTCAACCTCCATTTCCAGAACGATTCAACTAGTGTCGAAGAGGTAAAGAGGACAAAGAAATCCTCGAAACATTTAGGAATATCGAGATCAACATTCCGCTGTTGGACGTCATCAAGCAAATATCGCGGTATGCTGAATTTCTTAAAGAGCTTTACACCAACAAGCGAAAAGTAAGAGGTAATGAAAGGGTGAATGTTGGTGAGAATGTATTCGCAGTGTTACAACGGAAAATGCCGGCAAAATGCAAGGATGGGGGCATATTTGCAATACCATGCAAAATAGGCCATTTGGGAATTAAGAAGGCTATGTATGATCTAAGGGATTCTATAAATATAATGTCATATTCTATTATGAATCACTTAACGCGTGTTTTTTGACAAAAACAGGTGTTATCATTCAATTGACGGACAGGTCTGTTGTGCATCCAGAAGGAGTCCTTGAGGATGTTCTGGTAAAAGTTAACGAGCTTATTTTCCTTGCAGATTTTTATGTGATCAAAATGGAGGAGGATAGCACTCTTGGATCTTCAAGTCTACTGCTGGGTCGACCGTTCCTTAGTACAGTTGGTACTAAAATCGACGTTTGAAGTGGAACTCTCACGATGGAGTTTGATGCGGAGATCGTAAAGTTTAATGTCTAGAACGCCATTAGCCATCCAAGCGAAATCTTGAGCGTAAATTGTATCAACATAATTGACTCTTTAGTGGAAGAGAATTTTGATTCAATTTATGGAGATAATTATGAACTTGATAAATTTGAATTTCTTAATGAGTTATTATCTCCAAATACTAAACTGTTACCTTCTATTATACAGGCACCAGAGTTGGAGTTAGAACCCGCAGGAAAGATAAGGAAATTAGACATCCAAGAGTTATAAGAATTTTGCAATGATGCCTACGAGAATGCTCGTTTATATAAAGACAAGACAAAGTTGTTTCACGATAAGAGAATAACTCAGAAGCATTTCCATTAGGACAAAAAGTTGTACTTTATAACTCTGTGTTAAAGTTATTCCCAGATAAGCTTCAATCACGATGGCAAGGACCTTTTATTGTTACTGAAGTGTTCACACATGGAGCGTTTGAAACAGAGAGTGAAGAATCTAAAAAACGGTTCGTAGTCAAGGGCTAGCGGTTGAAGCTATTTTATGAGAATTTTCAAGCCCACACGGTTGAGAAAATCCATTTGGAACCACCATAGAACCAATAACGGCGTCAAGCTAACGACGTTAAACGAGCGCTTGGTGGGAGGCAATCCAATTTTTATTTATTTATTTATTTATTATTTTTACCTTATTTATTACTTTATTTTATTTTATTATTTATTACTTATTTGGATATTAATAAATTTTTTTCTTTTGCTTAGATTAAACAAAGCGAAAATGCGAAGAAAAAAGGAAAAAGCTAAAAAATAGAACCAAACAGCCTTATCCATGGTACCAAACAGCTTCTATTTCAGATAATATTCTAGACCAGAATGCCTGCAGCCAAACTACCCTATTCCTGCAGCCAACCACCCTTATCCCTGCACCCTAGCACCACCAATCAGCACAAATTAATCCCCAAACCCTAAAATTTTAAAACATTTTTTCCTTTTCCCACAAAACCACCATAGCCGCCGCTCTTCCCTCCACCATTCTCTCTCACCATCGATTGCCACCACCATGGTTTGAACCCATAGTCGTGTCGCCGTTGAGCCCTCCTTCACTATGAACCCACGACGGCGCCGTTTCTCTGCACCCCAGCCATCATATGCGATCGACAGTAACAACACGGGGAGTTTTTCTAAACTTTTCTACCTATTTATTTCTTTTCGTCCACATTGAGGACAATGTGCTTTCAGTAGGGGGTACTCTTATTACTATCATTTTCTGCTGTGATTTTGGTTGTTGTTGCTGTTGCTGTGATTATTTTTGGCTGTTATTGCTGCTTGAGGCTCCATTTTGTCCATATTTATTTATTTTTTTTAGAATCTCCTGCCTCTTTTCATGCCCAAGATTTTTACCAAGAATTGCCTACTATTTGACCTACAAGCATGATTCTTATTTTCTGAGAAAATTACAGATTTTCCATAATTGATACCATCTCCACTGTTTTATTCTTATTAGGCTAAAAATAATTGTGATTCATAGAGTTAACTTTATCTTGCTTTTCGTAAAATTAATCAAGTTTAATACAAAGTGGACACTTAATATGTTTGCATGCTAAAATATGTTCATAACTATTAAGGTAATTACTGAAACTTATTTTTGACACTTGATTATTCTTTTTCTCGAAAGTCCTCATAAAAAAAAGTTATTATTAAAATGTCGTTTAATGTTTTCGTGGTTATGAGTACAGCTTAGAAACGTGACTGACTGAGTAACCGGGGTAGGGTGCTTGAGTTGTCATCCTATTTCGCTTCAAAAGGTTGTGTGACGTGTTAGGTAAAACTCCGCTAATCGAAATTAATTTTAAAGAACATGTTGGGCTGAGTAACTGAGGTGAGGTGCTTAACTGTCATCGCTCTTCACGTCAAAAGGTTCGATTTGTTCTTAAGAAAAAAATATAATAAATTAGGAGTCTTCTGGACTGAGTAACCGGGGTAGGGTGCTTGGCTGTCATCTCTCTTCGCGTCAAAAGGTTTAGTATATTCCTAAAGCATAAAAAATATAAATAATAAATAAATCAAAATCAAAATAAATAAAAAAGAAAAAAATATAATTTAGGGACTAAAGGAGTAAACAAATAAGGTGTCTTGGTAGGTTTGGTAATTTACCTAATTTTCATTAAATAATTCAAATCGATTCTAATTTTTGTGTGTATTAATTGGAAAACTTTTTCTGTTTTAATTAAAGCAAGCTTGGGGTTCTCTTTATTTTTCATTTGCATTTTTGACTGATTTGTATAAAACTTTAGAGTGGTATTTCTTTTATGGCAGAATCTAACTTTCACAGTAGATAGGAACCATACTTGAAGGCAAGCATGGGCTAAGTAGGGGGAATTTGATAACACTCTAGAATAACGTATTTTTATGTATTAATTATGTATTTATTCTGAGTATGATCCTGCTAATTTGAGCTATTTATGATCTTTTATCTCTTAGGGACTAAATTTGAGGCAAAAGCAAAATTAAGGGCCAAAAGAGTGAATTTAGAGATAAAATGGGCCAATGTACGACACAAGAAAAAGTTGGTGCCAAAAGTGCAAGCATGGAGGACACAAGGGTTGAAATGCAAAAAGAAGAGATTTTATTCTATCGACTCTATTTTAATTATATTAGGATAATTAATATTGAGATAATTATTAAGGATTATTTAATTTTAGGATTTTATTTATCTTCAATTAAATGTATTTATCTTTTGGGAGTTTAAGTAGGATTAGACTATCTCCCCTAGCACTATAAATAGGGGGTGAAGTGAAGCAAAAGGCATCAATATTTTTCTGTAAACACTCTCTCCCCAAAAGTCTAGACTTTTGTTCTTCTCATATTTTCTTTCAATAAAATATCCATTTTTTATTTTATTTATTTTCTTTTCCACCACAACCATGAGCCACTAAACCCATCTAGCCGAAGGTTGTCGATATTCCCCAAAAATGGTTCTTGAGGATTAGAGTCCATACTTAGCCTCCTCGCCGAGTATTCATCATTTCTCCGCACTATGAGGCTGACGCTTTCGTCCATGTCCCTTAAGAAGTAAGCTTTTCAACGTATGCAAAGGCGGCCGCTTTGTATGTTTTGGGAAGGTTGCACAGTCGGTTCGTTAGCTTACTGCGTCAGAGGTTTGCGAGCTTAAGAGACAAAATGGCGTGGGATTCGCCATTGAGAAGCGTTGATCTAGCATAAGATGATCCTACAGAAGCGATTGTTGGCTAGAGTCAGGTTCCACTAAATCGTAAGTCTAAATCCTTGGAGCTGGTGGTCGTAGGCGTCCTCTTCTACTATAACTGGCTTATTCGGTTTGGGAAGGATCATCTAAAAGCCGAGGATTGAACCCAAGGCGGAACGAGACAACTGGAGGCTGGAACCTCCCATAAGAATTTCCTTTCTCTCAACTCTATTTTTAATTTCTCAAATCTTCGATTCAATATTCTTAATTATGTTTTTATTTTATTTTTCGTTTTAAGATTCAAACCTTTAATTCTGTTATTTTCTTATTTTTTTCAGGAACGCATGTTTTCTTGGGCAAGATTCTGCGTGGGATTTCACAGAATAAGACATTGTGCAAATCCAGTCCCTGAGGATTTGACTCTACTTCCCTTTTACTATTCTTTTTCATTATTTATTAGGGATAGGATATTTTTGGTGCTTTCAACGATCGCATCAATTTTCACTTGGTATCCCTGGTGGTTTGACAATTTGATAGCATGAAAATATATTATAAGTGTTTTCAGGTCTTTTTAACTTGCACCAGTTTGAATTTGGATGTAACAGGTTGTCACGTCATGATGACAAACCCCTGGTGTCGTGACGAGGAACAGAACAGGATTCTCACTGTGATGTCGTTGCTTCGAGAACACGACGAGCCTAGTTAGAAAGACATGTTGCGACAAGAAAACCTTGAAGTTGCAACATCGGCTCAAAACTTTCAATTCTTTACAATTTGGTCTAATTTCAATCTCGGACTAGAAAATAAGCTTTTGTAAGCTCATATAAGCCCAGAATTGATAACATACAATATAATATGCATGAACCTTTTATATTTAGATGTATAAAGATGTTGGATTGAATGTTGTTGAATATAGTTCTCCGGCAACAAATGTGGTACATTGTAGCTCGGGCTTGGTGATTGGGTTGGGTATTGGGGGAGCTATAATACCAATACATTATATGGCAAGTTACAATATAATCTCGATTTAAGATGAGTTGCAATTGGAGATGCATTATGGACAGTGTAACTAGCACTAACAGATTTAACAACTACCATTTGGGTATGGCTTGAAATTTCAAAATTTAGAAAGTACAATAATTAAAAACAACCAAATTAGAATAGATGGACTAAATTCGAAACTTGCGCATAGTATCAAGCCTAACAACAAAATATGATCTATACTTTATATTCATATTAAATTACAGTTTTACTATCATTTAAAAAGATAATTGTCTAAATTATATGTGATCTTTGATCTAATATGCAATGTTATGAATGGACTGAACAAATATTGAGTTTATTGTTCTATTTTCGATCAATAAATCGAATCATTTGTCTTAAAAAATCTGACAACTCAATTATTTTTATTTAATTTTAAAAAGTTGTGTAAACTAAATTATTTAGTTACAACTTTACATATATAGTTTGTTGATACTTGAAACTGTCAAAGATTGTTTTGGTTACTAAATCAAAATTTTGTTATAACCTATCATCATAATTAATTGTTATTATATAATTAAAATGCATACGTTAGGAGTAGATATATTCCAAATTTTAAAAAAAAAAATGGTGCCCAATGGTGAAGGTTGATATAGTTAACTGGAGAAAGTTTCTAAATACAAAAAGTAAAACATCAATGCTTCAATTGTCCGAAGAATTGCGTAAAAGAAGGTTCGGTGCAAACCTAATTTCTCCAAATATTTACATTCTATTGAAACTCTAATTATTATTTCTTTGGCACGCTACTTTAAAAATCATTAATTATTTTATTTTTAAAATTTGTTTGAATATCATATAATTATTATTGGAGAATTTTTTTGGATTTAATTGTAGAAAACGTCTTCAAGTTATAGCCCTAATTTTTAAAATAATATTTAAATTCCAAAATATTTTAATTAAAATTTTAAAATATCATTATTATATTAATTAATATTGAAAAACAAAATTGATGATTGAATTTATGAGACCCTCAAATTCCTAGTTCAACAATCGCTGAATAAAAATTAGAAACTAAGAAAAATAAAACTAAAAAAAAAATCTAAGAAATTAATAAACACAAATGGTACTAACAAGTATTTGGTGCAATAGTAAGACACATTACATCCCTAAAGAGAGATGTAAGTTGAAACCTTGAAAATGATATTATTGGGAGAGACAGTGACGAGCCTCAAATATGAAATGTGAAAAATACCCAAAAAGAACACAATTGGTAAAATTTAGTTAATAAATATGGGTCAAACTGATTGGTCCATCCTGGTTCTAACAACGCACGCCAGCTTGGTCATTAAATGTCAATTTAGATATAAATCGAACATATTTAAACACGTGTATACTTATTGCATGAGTATCTGAAATCTAACATATTTAAAAAATAATAATGTCATTAAAATGTATAGAGATTATTTCTCCTTTTTAACAGGTGGAACCCTATGTTTAAAATTTAATTAAAATATTTCAAAATTAATTTAAAATCTAAATCAATATTTAATGCAATTAACCTATGCTTACAAATGCTTTTGTTGAGTATTTATTTAATTTAATAAAATGAACCGACACCAAATCGAACATGAACCGTTGAATTATGAGGAGTAAAAAAAATAAAATAAAAGTAATAAAATATTGTGAAATGGGAATTCAAATCCGTGAACATCTTTCAGGGTGCAGCCATAAGTGTATTTTCAACGTCCCTTACCCTACTTTTGACTTTTTAATTCCATAAATTAATTATTCAGCCAAATTTTCCTTTCCATGTTTGAAGTGATGAATTTATCTTCTTCTTTTTTTCATTTTAACACTTTGATTGTAAGTGTTGAATCTGTTGTCCCTTACATGGGATTATTTGTTTCCTGACTATTTTACTAAGTGTTTATCCAATCATAATGTCCAAAGTCTTCATGATAAAGTTGTGTGGGGATGCATTGTTTTTGTTTTGGTACAGGTAGGTTTGGATTTGTATACTGATGTGTTATGGTATATTGTTTTGAGTTTATCAATAATTTAAATAATATATATTTATAGTTGAATTTTAGTTTCTTAATAAAGTATATAGGGTAAATTACATCTAAGGCATTAAATTATTACTAAGTTTATATTTTAGTCACTTAACTTCAAAAAGTTACAAAATGGTCATTGAACTATTCAAAAAATTTCATTTAAATCACTATCGTATGGTCTTTTCTATTCGCATTGCCTACACCAATCGAAAGCTTTCATTTCCCTTCTATTCTATAATTCAGTTCGTTTTCATGAAATAACTTTAATGTCACAAATTTGTGAACCAAAATCCAAACAAAATTTTTCTTCGATCTCTAACACTGACCATCGGATCGACTTGGATCTAAGGTATGTTCTTCTACTCATCGATGGGTATTGATCCATTGTACCGACAATCCAAATCATTACTTTAGAATAGTTCAATGACTTAAATGAAAACTTAAGAATAGTTTAGTGATCATTTTGTAACTTTTTTAAAAGTTGAGTGCCCAAAATTTAAGCTTACTAATAATTTAGTGACCTTGTTTTTAGTTTACCCAAATATATATTATATATGAATGCAAATATACATTGTTAACCAGTTGGATTAATAAATGGAGGAAGTGGTGGTTCACCTAAGAGAGGCGGAGAGCCACTAATGATGAAGCTGGTTTTTTGGCAGGGGAATTGTAGAGGAGGAAGTTTTGAGTATGGAATGGGACTTAGCCTCATGAGCTATTGCATGGGCTTTAATACTACCTATGTGTTTAGGGACTACTAATGGTGAGATCCTATATAGTTCCCTGTAGTGACGGTGATGCTATGTCTTAGGTTATGGCCGTTGGGAAATGTGTCCATATTGTAGTAAACATGTAATCGTTTTCTATGTATTTGAACAAATAATAAATAAATTTCACATTTCACTCTTATGTATTTTGTATTTCTATCTTTCATATTTTGCATATGTAGCGAAATTGTGACAAGCAAATATTAGCTCATTGATTGTCTAAGTTCAAAATAATGATAAGTGGCATTGTAAGAATGTTTACATTACGAGAAAGACTACTTACTTCAGTAGATAATTTAAATAAGTCTGTAATCCTGTAAAAGAATCTAAGTGAGCATTGGATTCAAATACTGAGAAGGATTATTATACCGTCTACAATTTCAATTGAGGAGATGACTAGTCTTGGCTATCGGAGCAGTGGGTAGAGGCATAGATGTATTCATTAGCAGAATGATACATTGGACTAGACTCAAGATGAATTAATTCTGAATCCGTTTGTGAATTAATTCACTTGTGATATTCATGGTGTGATTTACCTAAATTCTGAGTTAGCCACTGACCATAAGTATGTAACTTATGTGCTTTCATATAAGTGGAAGCTTATGTTGTAAAGACAATCGAGCAGATCGTTGGTATATTGGGTACATAACTTGTGTATGTCATGGCTTTACTAGCAACAGTGGAATCCATAGCTCAACTAAAGAGTTATCGATATCCTCTCATTGACATTGCGTGGAATGATAAATATGGAACGTGGCCACGGGTTGCTTGTTCACGAACAAGAAATTTATCACAGTCATTTGTTGATAGTGATCATATTAATCATTAAGAAGACACAATGGTGACAATGAGATAAAATAGGATTTGATGCGATCCCGGCCGCATCTTGTTTCGATACAACTCGACGACCTCAGAATTGGCCTAAGCTCGAGGGGCCTAAGTGCAAAATGAAGCTTAATTACAAGCTCATTCAGCTTACTAAGCGTGCATGGCAATTTATTGCAAGCTGAATTTTAATTTAATCAAACTCATCTTAGTTAATAATTGAGTTGCTGGACTTTATTAAAGTCATCTTAGTCAATAATTAAGTTATTGTTAAACTTTATTTAATATATGTTTCTTTTAATTAATCTAGTTGTTAGAATAGTTTATTGATGCATAAAATTTTAAGCTTATTTATTTAAGTGTTTAATGTGTTTTGTGTTTAATATGAGTTTAAATGTGATTAATGTGTTTGTTTTAATGTGTTGATTGTAGGTGTCTTTTCAACTGGAAACCGTTACATTCAAGGGCTGTTACAAATTGATTAAAGTGACTTTTCAAGTAGAAATCAGTTACATACAAAGGGAGCATTATATATCATTTAAAGGAGCTGTTATATCAATTAAAAAGGAGAGCATTATACCTCCTTAAATTGGCAGTAGCCTTTTCTTATTCCATAACTGTTTGTTGCTTAAATGGTCACTCCATGAGCTTAAATTTCATTAAAAGCTGATGGTGTCCATTCGGTTGGCTAAGAGGGACTTCAAAAGTTTTCTTAAACACTTTTGGATGCTTAAGAATGAAACCTAAGCATTCAAGCTTATTGGATTAGCTGAATTAGGACATTGAATTTTATTAATAGTTGATGTTATTTGGGCCTGGAATTTTAAGAGTTTGAGCTTAGTGATTAAGTTTTATTTCTGCTCATTATTAGCTCAGTTAAGCTAAACAATTGTGACCTTTCATCTAGGCGTTCTCTACCACTATAAATATTTATAATCAACTCATTGTGAAGAGACTTTTGCTGAATTTATGCTAAATTTGAGTTTTGTGAGTTATCTAATTCTTTTTGATTCTTTTGGAATTGATCCGACTTATCAAGCATAGCTTGTGGCATCTATCCTTTCCTTTGTTTGCCGAAATTATCACTTTTAAGTGTGGCGTTCGTATACCTTTGGTTCCTATCACCATTGATAGCGGGTCAATGTTTTCCATTATTTTCTTAAACCTTAAATCACCTAAGAGCCATTTGAGATTCGGGTCAATAATCCAATATTGTTGGTTCTTTTTCAGCCTTAGTTAAAATTATCCGTTATCTTTGCTTAACCATTCTATTACCTTATTTTAAATCCATTTCTTTCATTCTTTAACCTTTTTTTCTTTGTTTAAAAACTTAGTTAATTTCTAAACGAATCAATTCTACTCAAAATCACGATTGGGCATCAAACGACTCGAATCATTCACGAAACGAGTTCGTATCAGGATTGTATTGAGTGAACGAATTTAACTCAAAGGAATCAAGGATATCATATAAGGGTAATGTTGGAAAATGTGTTCATATTGTAATAAACATGTAACTATTTTCTATGTATTTGAACGATGAATAAATAAGTTTCACATTTCACTATTATGTCTTTTGTATTTTTGTCTTTAGTATTTTGCATGCATAGCGAAATTGTGACAAGCAAATATTAGTTCATTGATTGTCTAAGTTCAAACTGATGATAAGTGGCATTGTAAGAACATTTATATTGCGAGAAAGAAAACTTACTGTAGTAGATAATCTATATAAGTTTATAATCCCGTAAAAGAATTAAAAAGAGCATTTGATTCAAATACTGAGAAGGATTATTATGTCGTCTACAATTCCCATTGAGGAGATGACTAGTCTTGGCTATCGGAGCAGTTGACTCCACGGGTAGAGACATATATGTATTCATTGGTAGAAAAATACATTAGACTGGACCCAAGATGAATCTGTTTGTCAATTAATGCACTTGTGAAATTCATGGTGTGATTTACCTAAATCCTGAGTTAGTCACTCACCATGTGCATGTAACTCCTGTGTTTTGATATAAGTGGAGGCTTATGCTCTAAAGACGATCGAGCAAATAGTCGATATGTTGGGTACATGACTTGTGTATGACATGACTTTACTAGCAATAGTGCAATTTATAGCTCAATTAAAGAGTTATCGATATCCTCTCATTGACATTGTATGGATTGATGAATATGGAATGTGGCCACGAGTTTTTTGTTCTCGAACAAGCAATTTATCATAGTCATTTGTTGAAAATGATCATATTAATCATTACAAAGACACAATGGTAACAATGAGATAAAATAAGATTGTATTGAGTGCACGAATTTAACTCAAAGGAATCAAGGATATCATATGAAGGTAACACACACATGATGAGGTCATTGGACAAAGTAGTTGGATGAATTGCTTTCGTAAAGAGTATACAATAAGGAGTTTTCAATCATAATACTTATTGTGGACTGACTACATGATTAAGTAATTGTGAATGATCGAACTTTAATTTAATATTAAAGTGATTATCTTAATATTAAAATTAATATAATGTTCATGCGTCTGTTCTTGCTGGGAATATTTACTGTTTTTGCTAGAGAATATTTCCTGTTCACTTGTCTTTTCTTGTAGGGAATATTTACTATTTTCGTCAGAGAATATTTCATGTTCACTCGTCTTTTCTTGCATCAATTTTTCTTGGTCCTGGTGATGGTTACTGAAGTGGTATCATCTGCAAGATCTACCATTTTGATTGAAGACGCTGAAGATTTCTCATCTTCGGATTCATAATCCAATGAGTTGAGCATTTCAGCAATGAGTTTTTTACATTCTTTCTTGGTCTTGGCTTGAGCTAACATCGCACTAGCTGTTGACTTTGCTTGAAAGAATTTTGCTGTGGTTTGATCTAGGGCTGCGGACTTACATAATCTTGGATTCTTGTTGAAAAAATTATCCAAATATTTTGAATCATATTTTTCATCATTGAAGTTGTCCCACCATTTAGTTTTGCAGTTTCGAACTAGTAATGGAATTCCAATATATTGATCTTGCTCATAAGATTAATTCCATGAAACAATCCAAGAAATGCACAGTTTTGAGAAAAAATGGATTGTCTTGTAAATGTGTTTTTGGTCTGCTTCAGGCTAAAATTTGTCAAAGAATTTGGAACATAAGTTTTGAATTTTTTCTGGTAGTATCTCAAAGGATGATGGTCCATTCCAATTCCACCATTCTTGGAACCAGTTTGGGAATTTGAATTGGGTACCATATTTGAAATATATGAGCCAAGAATGTCTCATGTGTTGGTTGTTCATTAAGAAGGCATTATACCATGCCATTTGGTAATCCCAATATGTAAAATATGGGTGGTAGTCAATTTTGGTGGTAAATTTGGTTGGGAATTTCTGGATAGAATTTGGGTTTTCACTCCAATCTCTTGGTTAAAGAATCTTTAGTATTTGGGCTGTTGAATGGGTAATAAAATTTAGATCTTTTGGGTCTGTGTAGTGTTTGAACAGTACTGATCCAGTTTGAACCAGTATGTTTGCATAATATTGTTGGGGTTTTTGAAAATCCAATGGTTTGAAAGCCATCTATTGAAAAGTTCTTTTGCAAGTATATGTGGAGGTTTTTCTGAAAATTCTTCCTCCATAACAAGAATTTTTTCAAAATATTTGTTTGGAAAATATATTGAGGATTTTTGTGTAACAGTTTGTGAAGACACTACTGTTTGTTTTGGAAAAACTTCTTGGAGAGATGTCTCTTTTAAAACATTTTTGAGAGGTTTTTATTTGTGTAAAACAATCTCTTTATTTTTTGAAATCTTTGCTGCTTTAGTAGCAATTTGTTTAAGAGTTTCCTCTTTCATTTGTGAAAAGGCTAATGCTACTTTCGGGGATTGAGAAAGGGACTCAATCCATTTATTGATTTGAGAACCAATTTCATTTGGATCTTGTGCATCTTGAACTATTGTGTTTTTGGAGGATTTTGATGATGATGATGATTTCTCATTTTCTTCTTCATGACAAATTTCATACCATGACTTAATTGGTTTTGAGGAAATTTGGGTTTTGGATGACTCTCCTATTTTCCCTTTTCCTTTATCTCGGAGTTTGGGTGTCATTTTTGAAGAAATTTTCTGGTGAGAAAATCAGCCAAAGAATTAGTTTCTCCTTTCATGTATTCAATATCAAAATCAAATACGCTCAAAATTCCCTGCCATCTTGCAAAAATCTGTTTGAGACAATATTTTGAACATCTTTTTGTAAAACTTCTTTCTCTGATTTGCAATCGATTCGTAAAAGAAATTTTTGATTTAGTAAATCACTTTGGAATTTTGTAATGTACAAAATAATTGATAAAAATTCTTTTTTAATAGTACTATAATTTTGCTGAGTTGGATTCCAATGTTTGGAAGTAAACTGGACTATTTGCTCTTTTCCCCTTTTAACTTGTTTTTAAATCTCACCGTACCCTATTTCAGAAGCATCTGTTTCTACAATGTTGGGGCATTTGGATCGGCTAAATATAAACAAAGAAGTTTAGTGATTTGTTTTTTAATTTGGGTGATAATATTGGTGTGGTCATTTGTCCAAGGTTTTGGATTCTTTTTGAGCCTATCATATAACGGTTTACATAATTTGCTAGGACATGGATAAAAGTCTATGACATAATTGAGACTTCCTAAGAATCTTTGTAGTTGGACTTTATCAAGGATTTGGTTTGGGAATTTGCTAGCAAACTCTATGGACCGTTCTATTGGAGTAATGGTTCCTTGGGTAATATAATGACCTAAAAACCTTACTTTGGTTTGGAACAAACTTATCTTGGATTTTGAAACTACTAAACCATTATTTTTTATGACTTTAATAAAGATGGATAATGTTTGAAGTGTTTTTCTAAGTTTTCTGAAAACACTAATACATCATCGATGTATACTATTGTGAAATGAGAATATTGGTAAAAAGATCATTCATTATTTTTTGAAACTCGGATGGAGCATTTTTTAATCCAAAAGGCATTACATTCCATTCATATTGTCCAAATGGTACAGTAAATGTCGTTTTATATCTTTCTTCTTCTTTTATTTGGATTTGCCAAAATCGAGATTTCATATCAAATTTTGAGAAAATATTTGCATTACAAAGTTTCTGTAGCAAATCATTCTTATTTGGTATTGGGTATCTAATCCATTTTAAGTCTTGATTGAGAGGCTTGTAATTAATTACTAATATTGGCGTTCCTCTTTCGAGTTCTGCATTTTTTTTACATAAAATACTGAACAACTCCAATGAGAATTACTTTTCCTAATTAATTTTTTTATTAAAAGGTCTTGTATTTCTTTTTATAAAATTCTTCTATTTCTTTGTTCATTTATATGGGTCTTGCTTTTGTAGGTATTTGTCTTTCATCAAAATTGTTTTCATATGGTAATGTTACTTCATGTTTTTTCTTATTCCAAAAGTGTTAGGAATGTTAGAACAAATTGTTGATTCTATTTGTTTTTGATTTGATTTATCCTTTTTGCACTTCTCTTTTTCTAATTGTTCATCAACTTTTTAAAACATATTTCTTCTTTTAGAAAAGAAATTTGTTTTTGTTTATGATTAATTAAATTATTGATTTTCCCATTATGGATGGATAAATATTTTAATAAGTTGAGATTTCTTATTTTTGGTTTTTCTACAAAAGAAAATTCTACTTTAGTGTTTAAAACTTTGGTGGAAATAGAATTATTTGTTACTTTATAAGGTTTGAGTAAGGATATGAATGGAGTTCCTAATATGGCATCTTGGGTAATATCTTTTACCATTAAAAAACATGTTTGATATTTTATAGCTTTATTGGATATTTCTGCATTGGTAATTTTGTAAGTAATTTTTAGTTTTTTACCATTTGTAGCTTTAAGAGATTCTGATGTTTTGTCATAATATTTTGTTGGAATTGTCTCTTCTCTGATGCAGTTTTGGTCCACTCCTGTATCAAAAAGGGCTATTGTTTCTAATTGAAATTCATTGTTTATGACAATATTTATTTTTATTAAATATCTTTGAATAGATACTTCAATTAGAACCATCATATATTCCTGTGTATTTTCTTCAAGTTCAGATTCAGTTTCTGATAAACTTTTTTTTTGAGATTTCATGTTTTAAGGTCTGCATTTGCTTTTTCATTTATTGATGTTCCATTTTAAGCTGAGAAAGTTCTAATTTAATTTGTTTTATTTCTACCGTAATTGAATTTGTAATTTGTGTTGATTTTATTTTTCATATTTATTAAATATTATATCTTGTATATTATACATTTGTGATTGATTAGAAATATTTTTTTCTTTTATGGTTTCCTTTTAATGAGGAGTTAATTTCAAAAGGTATTCTCTTTTAAGTTCGGGTCTTGAATTTTATCAATAACTTCATCATAAATTCTTGATCTTTGGTTAACATATTAATTGAGGGTTAATTTTCATCATCGGAAGACCGAGATGTTGTATGTAATTCGTCTATTTGTAATCCATATGTTTTGGTAGATGTATCATTTTCGAAGAAGTTATTTCTTAATCGGAAGAAGTTGATTTTATTTTAATTTTACAATATTTTGAGATATGTTCGGTTTTCCACATCTATAACATTTTATTGTTTTATCAATTTTGTTTTCTATTTTTGTTGTTTCTTTCCTTTTTCGTATTTTTTATATTTGGGTTTTTATAATATTCGATATATCATTTTTCCTATTTTTGGTTTCTGAGGCAACATGTTTTTGAAGAAGAAGATTCATTTCTAATGTCAAATTGGTTGCGAATGATCCTAATTCCTTTCTACATTGATATCTTTCTTTCTTAAGTTGTTTTTGTAATTTTAAATCTTGATAAATTTTTAATCATTCTTTTGGGTGAAATTAATTAGTTCACCATATGTAAGCTTTTCATATGGAATAATACCTCTGTAATTTTCTCTTAGTTGATTTCTAACTTTTTCTCCTAATAAAGTGGGAAGTCCTGCTAGAAACTTTTCTTTTCAAAACGGTTGTTGATTATCAGATCTTTGCATAACTCTAGTCATAAAGACATCTTTATACCATTTAAAATCGGTTGATTTTTTGCATTTTAAATTTGATAATAGTTCTGAATTTCTATCTTTAAGATGAGTAGGATCTCCTATAAAGTGTTTAGAGATTGAGAAGATTAAAGTTGCTACTGCATCTTGGATTTCTCTTCCTTATTCATCTAAAATAATTCTTCCTTGATCATTCTTTTTTATTGCTTTTAAAATTTCTTCCTGTTGGGTTTTAGTGAATGCATGATTCCACCATCCTTTTAATTGACTAGTAAATTCAACAACTAAAAGGTTAGCTATAGCATGATCATTGATTAATCCATTTTGGTTTTGGGTTTTATAAACATTTAAAACCACTGTCATTTGTTGTAATAAACTAAGAATATTGTATTCAGACATTCCATCTATATTCCATTCATAAATTGTATTAGCATTGTATTTATTCTGGAAAACAAGTTTTTCTTCTATATTAAGATCAGGTGCAGTGTTTTTTGGATAATATAATCTTTTTGGTTCTTTCCAAGCCATCTTGTTAATTTGTTGTTCATCTCACTGGTCAGAGTCAGATTGGGAAGATTGGTGTAATGTATTTACTGAATGTTGAGCTTGTATTGGGGTATCAAGTGCAATTAATTCAGACTTGTAACTTTCCAAAGCATCAAGTCTATTTTGGATTTTTGTTAAGAAATCATTTTGGGATTTTTGGAAAGGTTTTGGAATCTCATAAGGTGTGAATATTGGTTCTTTAGAAACTTGAGTATTAGATTAAATTTAATATTAAAGTAATTAAGTTCAATTATAGTTGAACTCTCTAAACTCTCCCCATATAAAGAGAGTCTTAGGTCTTTATTATACACACTTGGATCCAAGAGAAAGTTGTAGAGAGAAAATTATCTAAATAAATTATTTTAAAAAATTTCTAGAGATAATTTTCTTATTTACAACTTGACCTAAAATTTTAGAGAAATTATAAAATTACCCCACTAGTAATTTTTGTGAAATTTATTTTTGATTTAAAGCAAACCCACTCTCAGCAGACGTGAGCTTGAGGATAACAGAAAAGACTACTTGATTGAAGTGTTCATCTTAGACGAATCAAAAATGCACAATTTTTACTAAGTGTTTATTACTTTAGATATCACAACCAGTTCTAGTTTTGGGGGAAAAAAAATTAAAACTCAGGTTTTTCCCTTAAACTATTTTTCATTGCGTTTTCTAAACCCGATTTTTCAACAATTGGTGTGAGAGTCAGGTTGTGCTCTATCTATAAGTATAAACATATAATCAAAATATATTTCTTTTCTTCTTGAATGATTCGATTACATGGAAAGTAACATTCTTTAGATCTTATGCATGTTTTGAGTTATACATGGGAATGGATGTGATATTATATATTTATTATATAATTTTTTTTGCCAAGATTATGGTTCTTAGGAAATAGACCGTGGACTATCATCTCCACGTAGGGTATTTTTTAATTCATAGAATTCTTGTGAGCCGGAAACAGATATAGTACTTAAATGTAATTTTTTCAAAAGAAGTCCATGACGAGGAGAAGATGGAGCAATGTCGATTGAAGAGTCAAGAAATGCCTTGTGGTGAAAAAGTATGTAATTTTTTTTCATTTATTTTTTAGTAATAGAACCATGGAAACCTTGGTTGACAATTTTATTTTAAATTCCTATCTCTTTATATATATGTTTTATAATTGTTTATAATATTTATATTATGTTAGGTTATAATTGTGATATATATATATGAGATGATCCACAATTGATCGATTAAAAAAATAAGAAGTGTGGTAATAAGAAAATACATGTGTTGTATTATTCTATTCACTTCTTTAGGTTATTCGATTACTGTGGTAATGTTGGTAATAAGAAGCTGTATGTCTAGGATTGGCTCTGGCTAGGAAATGCTTGGTTTTTAAGAAGTCAAATTTGACTCACCTCCATTTCCTAGGACCCTACCTGGTACATGGTTCACATTCACTTCTTCAATTTTTCCTTTAAAAGAAAAATGTGGAGAATCGAAATTGTTTTTTTTATGATTGAGTGGTTCTTTTGAATAAATGAATGTGAATACTATAAAATTGTCATATCATGCCATGCATATATTGGAAGCATTTCACATAGATTAGGTAAAAATATAACTACGACTATTGTATGATCATTCTTGAAATATGGGATAAAAAAACCATGTATGTTATTTTAAAATATTGAGTGGGAGAAGGTCATGGAATAAGACCTAATTCCTCCACCGATTGTCCCTAAGAGATAGCATGATAAAGTTTTGAGTCAGTTCCCATCTTGGCCGCACCCCAAGGTAAACTTTATCACGTGAGTTCACTGGATGAGATTTCCTTTTAAGGACAACTAGTCATGTATGATTCTCAGAGTGATTGTCCCAAAATGACTCACAAACGAAAGCATGTTCATGATGGGTGTTGAGTCAATGGTTACACACTCAAAATCTTCTCTTATTAAATGATATTTAAGTTAAAGATGATGGCTAAACGTTAAACAGTTATTGGTTCTTGTAGAGTCTTGATAATTAAGATTCACAAAGTCAAATAGAAAATTTGATCAACTAATTTCTCAAAATTTTCAATTTGGCCCCCTTTTATTACTTTTGGTCCAATTTAGCCCAATTTGCTTGTTAACTCAAACTTCGATACTCTAACTGTGTTCCTTATAAAATTAAACAAAACTTATTGAAATTGGGTGTGTTAAACATACAAATTCAGCCTGTTATCAATTAAAATTGATAAAAATGTGAGAAAAATTGATTGAAATGGAAAATTTTATACAATTATATTCATCGAGCCCAGATGAACATAGGATAGGATACAATTGGCATGCTAATAGGTTATTTTGCGCATTTTATAAGATTAACTTGTGATAAGATGATGATTCATGACTTTTTATTATACACTAAATACACTGGAGTCCAACTTTTGTTGTGTACTACCGAGTTGTACTTACCGTGATTTTGGCATGTTTTTGGGGGCCGATGTAAAGCCACGGGCTTGGCACTTGGTGCCCAAGCATGTTTCTGGAGGGATGTTAGCCTACGGGCTATGCACTTAGTGTCTTGGCGGGTCTTGGGTGGATAATCACGTATTCGCATTTGTATACATTCGTTCATCGGGTAGAGTCATGCTTGTTAAATAAAATAATGATTTGTATTGACTTGGTGATAATGTAATGTTGATGACTTGAAAATATATACTCATGATTATTATGATATGTAGTGACTTGATATGGAACTATCTTGTTTAACTTGAATGGTTATTTGACTTGTAAGTTATGACCTCGCCTCTTGATACGGTTGTGATGATAGGATTATTCTAATTAATGGTTTTATTAAGTTATAATTGTGAACATAAGGTATGTATATTTTTTTTAACCTATGAACTTACTAAGCTCATTGAAGCTTACTCGTGTCATTTTCTTATTTTCTTGTAGATATTGTTTTGCAGAACCGAGCAATCAGATCGAGTAGAAGATCATACTATCCGGTTATCTTTCAATAGAATTTAAAAAGGTTTATTTTGGGATATGTGGCATGTAATAGGAGTAACTTGTGATTATATATAAGTGTTCATTATAAGTGTTTTATTTTGTACTTGTCTATAAGTTGTGTATTTGAGGTTAATAATGTGGTTGATCATGGATTGGTATGTGATGATATAATGGTCGAAACTATTTTGAAAGGTTAATAGCATGGTAGATGGAATGATGATTGTCAAAGATATATACATATGCATATTTGGTCATTTGATACTTGGTTGTGGTATTGTACCTTGTTGGTTGATGTTGAAATGTTTGGCATTTTATATGATCTTGTTAGGTAAGCTAGAATTTATTAGAAAATGGATATGAGTAATAGGTTTAATTATTGTTTGTGATGGTGTCTTATGGCATATTGGTTAGAATTAGGTTAATGGCATGATTTAGTATGTTTATGGTGTGATTTGAACTAGTTGAATGATTGATTAATGACATAAATGAGGCCTAAGTAAGCATGAAATTGTATGACTTGAATTTGAAGACACATTTAGGTTGTAACACCCTCTACCCTACTTGAATCACTGGGTCCAGATATTGGATGTTACAACACAAAACAATTAATAGAAAATTTATACAACAAGCATAAACTATTTCTAAACATACTTCATATTATTTTGTATTGTTCTTAATATAATAGAGAATATCAAATTATTACATTTAAGTATTAAACCGTGTACAACGTTGCAATATAAAACTTTATTAAAACAGACTCTTTAAGGCGTGATATACTATACACCATACTCCTAAGATGTCTTTTGCATGCATAATATACCAACTTGTCGTTTCCTTGGTGCATTCCTGGCTTGGTCCCTCCCGGTGTACTCACTCTCACAGCAGATCATGAAACATGAACAAACACTTTGTAAGTTCACTCTAACTTAGTCAGTGCTAATATAAAATACCTTTGAGACTTTCTAGTTGAACTTTTGATCTTTAAATTTCGGGCTACATCTCTGTCTTTGGTGAATACTTTCATAATATCATATATATATACCTATAGGTCGACTTCCATACTTAACGTATCAACTCTCACTTTGCTCCTTGGCTAACTTTAGATCTTACTAGACGATACGTACCTTATTCTTTCTTAGAACAACAAAGGTACCTCTGAAAAGAATATCTATACAGAGCCCACTTTTAACAGATTCTTCTTCAAACAAACATTGAATATTTTTCCCCAGGATGGTTATTCACAGATACTATTCTTTAGCAGATAATTAACAAATTGATCTTTTACGATGAACTCCCTATTGATCTCACATTTGATGGATTCTCATACTAATTTTGATAACTATTAAAACAACAGTCAACCATAACATGAAACAGTAAAATTCTCAACATATTCTAAGGGAGGCAACGTTCTAATTCAACCTAGGAAATCCCTAACAACCTTAACACATTCTATAACAACAATTTTGTCAGACAACATTTTTATAACCTCTATATAACGTGAAATACTCAATTTGGAAGATACCATAGAATTTACATATCTTTCATACATAACAATAACAAACTTAGATCTGATAAACACATACTGATAATTTTGAATATGCCAAATCTTCTGTACTAAAAAATTCATATGGCAGATTTACCTTTCAAATTACACCTCTAAAAATCCCTTCAAAAGTTTCCCTTAGGTCATACTCACTCTTTGTCATAAAACTAACCAAATAGAGATATCTTCAAACCTACCAAATCTTTCACATGGCATCGGTTAGTGGAAAAATCTCAGAACATACCCAGATCGCAACATAGAAATGTTTGTCCTAACTTCGTCTCAAGGGCGGTACGGAATATGTCACATGAATATCACAAATTGAGCCACACATGCTTCATTGAATATGCCACAAAGGCTTTACAAAAAAACCACAAAGGCGTAATAGAGAATTACGTGTTTACTGTTTCGTTGGACTTACTCAAAGGATGCCATGGGGTTCTCCCACCTGGCCTTATACATAACTTCATGTCTGATCCGCCAGTCTAGTCTGTATCTCACAGGAGGCATCACAATGAATATTTTCTTTATCACACGATGGCATGGGTCTCAACCACTTCGTCTTATACATACTCTCATGTCGTGATCTGTTAGTCCAGTCTATTAGATCTAGTGCCCTGAGTGTAGTATATTTGTTTATAAACTTGTAATTTTTCTGAATAGATTGATTAATAAAATCATTCATGAATTAAATTAATATGCTTTGTATTATTGTCCTCACATGGTTTTTGCATTCAAAGCAAAATAGAAGCAAATGTTACTCATTGGTTGTCTAAATGTTTAACTAATACTAAGCAGTATTATGTGGTCGAATCATAGTACAGAAAGATAGCTTGTATTAATAAACAAACCTAAACATGTCTTTAGTCTAATAAAAAATGAGCAAACTAGTTGAAAGGCTAATATGTCATCTATCAAGTCCAACTGGGGAGATGTCTTGTCTTAAGCGTTGGGGCAGATGATTCGAAAAAGATAGAGACATAGGTGTGACTAACTGAACTGGCAATACATCGAATAAGACCCAAGCAAGATAGATCCTGAATCCGTTTATGGATTTATTCACTTGTGATGTTCATAGTGTAGCATACCTAAACCCTAAGTAGATTGCCGACTATGTATGAGTGACTCGTAAACTTTGATGTAAGTAAAAGCCTGAGCTCAAATAAATAAGGAACCGAAGCAGATGCATTGGGTGTACGACTTCTGTAGTATGTAGCGTCATTCATAACAGTGGAATTCGTAGCTCAAAATATGGGTAAATGATATCCTCTCATTGATATTACATGGTTGACGGAAAGTAAACATGGCCATGGGTCATTCGTCTTTATGATTGATGACTTGATCACTATTTGATATTGATTAAATTTTCATGAAGAAAGATGTAATGATTACCATGAGATAAAATAGGATCATATTGGGAGAATGTATATTATCCCAAAAAGATTAAAAATATCCTATAAGGGTAACACACATATGACAAGGTCATTGGACGAGCACTGAGTAGTTACTTTCGTAATGGTATGTCGTTGAGGAGAGCTCAGTCACGATACTATAATAAAATTAATTTGTGACTAAATGAGTTTATAATTAATAGGAAAAAAGCCAGAACTCAATTATAAATCATTTGAGCCTTAACCACATATGTGCAATTGGTCCCTTTGTTAGCTTTTTGAAACCATAAATGAATTGTGTGTTTGAATAGAAAAAGAGAAATTGGAAACATTCAGGAATAATTATGATTTTTTTTTCAAAATGGAAAAATGGAATCATTTGAAAATAAATGTAGGTTTCTAAAATGGAAATGGAAATGGAAATTTGTAATCCTATATTAGGATTACTTAAAAATGATAGAAGAATGAGTTTATATTTTTGGACTATTTTGAAGCCTTAAAATGAAAATAAATCATTCAATCATAATGAACATGTTGAGTTGTGACATATTGAACGAATTTTCTCAGAATTTTACCGGGTTCTCGAAATTTTACCAAAGGTAAAATTGTCAAAACTTTATTATGGTAAAATTGGGTGAGAAAATTATTTAATATGTAGATATTAAATTTTATTTTTGGAAATAGAAAAACTGAATTGGGTTGGATCATATTATAGAGCACTGACTCAAAAAGGCCCAAGAAGTACAAGTAATTGGACTCGGTGTGAGAGAGGCCCAAAACCCCACATGTAAGGAGGTGGGATAGTAAAACCCTAGTATCATTAACTAGGGTTATTGCCCCCTATATCTTAGATAAACTAGGATATTATTTTTCTACAAGGGTTCTACCTTCTCTTCCTATAAATAGATGGCACTGGTAGAGTTATTGAAATAGTTTTTGAGAGATTGTTATTCTTTTGAAAACTAAAGAGATTTTGTTCTCAAGTTATAAATATATTTTTCATAATAACAATTTTATCGGTTTCTATTATAGAAGAGAGAATTTTTGTTTTCATCCTAAAAAGGAAACTTTTTCTAGTACTTTGGTTACAGAGGCTACTCTTGATGATGTGGTGGTCACAAAAATGACTAAATTAGTGGTCACACCCTCTGCCCCTTTAAGAAGAAGAACAAGAAATGAAACCAAACAAGAGTTGGAAGCTCTGGCTATGACAAAGAAGAAGGAGAAAGATAAGGTTATTGTTGCCCCTAAGCCATCCTAGAAACACAAGAAGGATGATATTTCTGACTCGTCTGATGAGTCATTTTCTAATTCTAGTTTCAGTTCTGATTCAAGATTTGAGGAAAATGTTCCTCTAAAGGAGATCGTATCATCCAAGATTAATTTCAAGAAGCCTTTGATAAAAAATTCTTCCATCTAAATAAACAAAAAGGCTAAAGAAGGGTGATGTTCCCTCAATGTTGGTTAATGTAGTTGAAAAGGCTAAAGCAATGAAAGATATCCTATTAGCAAAAAAAGTATATGACATTCCAGATGCCAGATTCCTTCTAATATTATTTGGCCTTTAGGACCAAGGGATTCATTGAGGATGTAAGTTTTGTTGAGCATGGAATCGACACCATATGATAAACAGTCGATTACTTAGTATTGTGGCATTTGTGAAGCCATATGTAAGAGAATTCGTGATGGATTTCTATGCCAATTTATTCCTCCCTATCATTAATGCCAAGAGCAAACTATTCCGAAAGGTGTATGTTCTAGGGCATTAGTATTAGTTCAATTTTGTATTTATATAGAAGATGTTTAAGTGCTTCAGTAGAAACATGGTTGAACTGGAAGAATCCCTGGATGAAACTACTATTGCCATTACCAACAACATCTACTGATCAAGGTCTAAGAAAGGAAGCACTAGAGCTTCTTCATTATCCATTATTTATGTAGGATTGTTTGGTATTGTTGGACAATACACACGTTAGTGAAACAAAATAGATAAATATAAATATAAATATATAAATATTTATATAAATAAAATATAAATGGAACAATTTATAATTAAATTCTGAAATATGAAAATCAAACAAAACCATAGTACAAAGTTGAAATAAAGAAGAAAGAATAGGGATTTTACGAAATGTTGAGGCTTGTGAAACACAATTTCCGTAAGACAGATTCGGTCGCTCCTACGGTACTTGGAGTAACATTGGTCGAATGTCTCCCACGATACAACAACAACAGTGATCAAAGTAGTAGCACCTCTACAACGATCAATGAACGAACAATGCCTTTTTTATCACTGAAATGTTTGAAACTACGAAGAGCAAAAGAAAAAGATTTTGAGAGCAACAGAGTTTTGGTAAGAGAAAAATATCCATAGGCCCATTTAGGCTCGACTAGTCCTGACATTTCGCGTCACCCACGTTGTGCAAGTGCGCCCCAACCTCGTCGGGTTTGGATCTGCACCCCCTTCTACGCACGAGGCAGGGTTACAAGCTTAGTCATTCAATTACCCTTTAAGAGGATTCTCATATATAAACACATCTCACACTTTGGTATTTAACCAATGTGGGATCTAAGCCTTTACTTTTCCTCAATAATATTTCCAAGTAACTTACTTTGAGCATCAATTTGTCATTCATCACTCAACCATTTTGAGCATATGATATACCATTGTAAAGGTCTCATGGAGTAGAATATGAAACCATAATTTTATGATTCAACTCTCTACCTTTACCTATTGATAATATGCCTCAAAGTTTCCATAAAAGTAATTTTTCCAACAATACCCCACATGAATGAACATTGATAGTTTTATCGAAAAATATTGACTCGATGTGATGATAGAATCTACGGTTGCATAGGATAGGTAGGTATCCACCCTTGAACCTTCTTTACAAAAGTATATTTACTTTACTAACTGACCAATAGACATGATGTCTTTGAACTACTCTTCCTTTTGTATAAACGATGATATACCTCACACAACTACCTCTCTGGCAAGGTTTTAGTTCTCATGGTTATGTTCATATAGTTGTGAACATCTCCTGATTCTGCAAGAGTTTGAGAGAACTATGCCCCAATATTTTCCTTGAAGCGGCCCCACTTCACTCTCACATAGGTGACTTATGTTGTTCGGCTCATCGAAACACACAATGGTTATTAAAAGTATTGTTTAACCTATCCCATTTTTAGTCATTGTTTACATCATAGGAACGATCTTGGAATAAGTACCCCCACAGTGACCTCACAAGGTCTATGCAATTAGGTTGTCCCTTTGAACCTAAATCTGAGGATCTCTAGTCAACTAGGTAGGGTTTTCCTTCACATAGCGCTTTTTATTTTCATGGGCTTTAGTCACATTCCTTTCGATGTTTTATCAACATGATCTAGTTTTAAGCCTTTAGTTAGCGGATCTGCAATGTTATCTTTTGATTTTCCAAAATCAATAGAGATAACTCCAATTGAGATCAGTTATTTTAAAGGTATTGTGTCGACGACACATATGTCTCGACTTACCATTATACGTTATGCAAGCAAGACACCCCCCACACTTTCAAGCGGTTGTAGGATGGTTTTCTACTTTTCCATAACTCATATGGTGTCCAGTCCTTTTTCTTATGGGGCACCTTATATGAAAGGTAATTAACTCATAGAAGTGCTCCCCCCCCACATTTCCTGTGATAACCCAGAGCTTTTTAGCAGTGCGTTCATCTTTTCCTTTAAAGTCCGATTTTCTACTCAGTTACTCTATTTGAGGAAAGTATGGTGGTTTTTATTGAAATGATTCAATATATCCACCACCACGATCACTTAATCTTTTCATTAAGTTGGTTTTCAACTTCTTGCTTATAGAGAATCAATTCTCTTCGTCTTAGCTCGGAGTAATGAAGGTAATAAAAATTTGTATTCCTTCATTTCGTTTAAGCAAGCTTTACAAGCATTACTATGTATTAGATCAAGTGATTTTTGACATTTGTTAATTTTGCCTCAACACATGTTTCACAGTTATAATTATAATTATTGTAAAACAAAGGAATGTGCTCTAAGTTAATTTATGTACGTAAAGTATCATAATTAACATGTCCGAGCCTACTATACCATAAATTAAATGACTTAAGCATATAAATAGAAAAGAATAACTTTCTTATTCATAGTTTTTCTTTTACAGAGATAGCATTTAGTTTAATACATATCACATTCCCACAGACATTCCCCCTTTTGAAAATCTATTCTTATTCATAGTTATTTCATATATTAGGCACATAATTCCATATCGAACACTTCCTTGGAAATTTCTTCCACAGCATTAGCCTCGTTTGCTCTAGCTTTCTTTGGGATCCTACAGTTGAATGACTTATGCGCCATCTTGTTACAATTGAAACATTTACCTTGAAATTTTTAATTCTTGGAAACACCACCTTTTGGTCCCAATTTAGACCAATTCTACAGTTTTTTTCCTTTCTTGAAGTCTTTCTTGACTTCTACGACGTTTACCCTAGCAACATTGTCATTTGCTACTTTGTTGAGCCTCTTTTCCGTACCTCTATTGTCTTCTTCAATCCAAAGTCTGACAATTAGGTCTTCCACTGACATTTCCTTTCTTTTGTGCTTTAGGTAATTCTTGAAGTCATTATAAGCAAGAGGCAACTTCTCAATAATGGTTGCCACTTGGAAGGATTCACTTATTATCATCCCTTCAACAGCAGTGAAAGCGATAACTTCATCTACCTCGTCCTCTTTAATAGTAGGAGGGTCATCTTTCAAAAATTTGGCCAAGTTCAACATGGTCAAATAAAACAACATTTTCTGTTGCCAAGTCTTGAAATTCTGTCCCGATAATTTTGCAGGTCTCTCGTTGTGGCTTACAGCAGCTGCCACCGGCAATACTGAGTTTTGGATCGAAGATTGTGTTTAAACCAAAGCTTCAAATTCCGAGTTGATTGAATTGGTAGGAGTCTCCATTTTTCTGTTAAGAAACAAAACCAAAATTAGAAAACTTATCAACTTTCGTTAGACGACAGGAATCTAATAAAACCTAAAACAAAATTTTATACGGTCTAATAAAAAATATAATAAAACAATGCACCAGGTAGGTAACCCTAAAAGAGAGGTGGTGTTCTCAACACGCTTAAATACCAAGTCTTTCAAAGAACCAATTCTAGACATGCATTCTTATATTGTCTTTTTAATTCACCATTGATAAATTTCTTTTAATTCAATTTAAAGCTACAATTAAGGCCACCATAAACAGAAAATTTTCCTTTGATTTGTTAAAAGACAGAATAAAAATTCTAAAACGAAATTTAAAAAACAATTTTGTTAAACGGCAGGATTAAATCCCGAAACAAAATTATATCAAAATCAAATTAAAATCTGTTAAACGGCAGGAATAAATCTCGAAACAGAATTATATGATTACGTCTTTTTTTGGAAACAAAACAATATCGAATAAAATCTTTTTAAATGGCGAGAATAAATCCCGAAACAGATTTTATTTAATTCTATCCTAATTTGGAAACAAAATAAAATCAAATAAAATCTTGTTAAATGGCGAGAATAAATCCCAAAACAGATTTTATTTAATTCTATTCTAATTTGGAAACAAAATAAAATCTTGTTAAACGGCGAGAATAAATCCCGAAATAGATTTTATTTTATTTAATTTCTCGTTTTTGGCAACAAAATCAAAATGTAATAAATCTGTTGAACGGTGGGAATAAATCCTGAAATGGATTTTATTTTACTCGTTTTTGGAAATAAAACAAAATTTGAAATAAAATCGTTGAACATGGGAATCAATCCCGAAACGGATTTTATTTTACTTGTTTTTCGAAATAAAACAAAATTTGGAATAAAATCGTTAAACGACGGGAATCAATCCTGAAACGGATTTTATTTACCTTTAATTTCTCGTTTGGAAAGAAAATCAAAATAATAGAATAAAATCAGTTGAACGGCGGGAATAAATCCTGAAACGGATTTTATTTACTTTTAATTTTGGAAACAAAATCGAATAAAATTTGTTAAACGGTGGGAAAAATCCCACAACAGATTTTATTAGTTTTAATATCCATTTGGAAATAAAAACAAAATAGAGGAAAAGAAATATGTTGAATGGCGGGAAAAATCCAAAAGCATTTATTTAATTTTTAAAAGAAAATTGATTTTTGAAAAATATTTTTTTCACCTTGGTGTCTCGTTTGTCTCAGATTAAAAAATTAAAAATAATCAAATATGTCTTAAGATTGTTAGACAATATACACGTTAGCGAAACAAAATAGATAAATATAAATAAATAAATATTTACATAAATAAAATATAAATGGAACAATTTATAATTAATTTGTGAAATATGAAAATCAAATAAAACCATAATGCAAAGTTGAAATAAAGAAGAAAGAATAGGGATTTTACGAAACGTTGAAGCTTGTGAAACACAGTTTTCTTAAGACAAATTTGGCCTCTCCTACGGTAATTGGAATAACGTTGGTTGAATGTCTCCCAGGATACAACAACAACAGTGATCAAAGTAGTAGCACCTCTACAATGATCAACGAACGAACAATGCCTTTTTCTACACCAAAATGTTTGAAAAATACGAAGAGGAAAAGGAAGAGTTTTTGGGAGCAACTTAGTTTCGGTAAGAGAAAAATATCAAAGAGTATTTTCTTGTGAAAAACCCTTCAGAAATCATGGCCTTTTATAAGCATGGAGAAGGTTGGAATTTTGGAGAAAAAAATATCCACAAAATCTGCCATTAAATCAATTTAATTACAAATTTTAATCAAATTTATTGGAATCAAATCAATAAGATAAGTACCTTATATAAGCAAAATCAACCCAGACATTTCGCGTCGCCCACGTTGTGCGGCTACTTCCCAACCCCATCAAGTTTGAATCTACACTCTCCCCCTGTGCGCGAGGCAAGATTACAAGCGTAGTCATTTAATTATTTTTAAGAGGGTTCACATATATAAACACATTTCACACTTTAGTATTTAACTAATGTGGGATCTAAGCCTTTACTTTTCCTCAACAATATTTTCAGGTAGCTTACATTGAGCATCAATTTCTCATTCACAACTCAACCATTTTGAGCATATGATATACCGTTGTAAAGGTCTTATTGAGCATATGAAACTATAATTTTATGATTCAATCCTCCACCTTTACCTATTGAGAATATGCCTCGAAGTTATCATAAAAGTAATTTTTTCAACAGGTATTACAACAAGGAATTGAGTCCCAAACAATTGGAGGGATTCAATTACTCCAAGGGTTGTTGTGTTAATTAGAAAGGCAGTGGAGATGCTTGAGCTTGATCTGGCTCAACTAGTATTCAATCAGGTAGTTGGTCATGCCAAGAAGGTACATGCTAGATATCTCTTACCATTTTCATATTTGATTTTCCAAGTTCCTGAGCTTAAGATGCGAGAGGATGTTCTTAAGCTTAAGTTTTCTCTCAAGTGGTTGGAGGGTAAACATATTACTACTACAAAGATAGTAGAGGAGGGAGTTTATCAAAAATTTTCTTACGAGATTTTGATATTTTAGTCCTAATCATTTTTACTTTTATAATTATATTTTAAAAAAAAAATCCTTGGTTAAATAAAGATGGAAATCAAATTATAAACTTCATTTGACATTTCTATGAAGAGACAAATCTGATCGTAGTCTTAAGTTTTGTTGTACATAGGGATATTATTCTAGCTGTTGAAGCGGTTTCGATTATCAAACAAGAATTTAGGTGCAAACCAAGTAAATAAACAAACAAACAAGCGGAGACTATATATGTGGGTCACTTGGATTCAATTTTTTGTACGCATTCATGTAAGTTTCAAAGATTTGATTTTAGAACAAATTAGCCCAACTTGGGTCGTAAACAATTCCTTAAAACTCTCTCATTTTTCAATTACCGTACCAAGATTTCTCATCATATTTTAGTTCAACTCTAAATAGACAACTCATTGTTTTGATTTTCTTTTTCAAAACTAAATTTTGATAAAAATAGGAGAATTGAAGTCCAAGTTTTGACACCATCAACTCTTTCACTTTGGTTTTGGGAATTATTGTTGGCACCCGGCCATGCAAGTTGATGCTCTTCATTTTCTTTTTCTTTTCCAAATTGGCATCCATGTAACCAGGGTCGAAGCTAGAAAATTGTGTTATTAAAAAAGTCAAAGTATAATTTTATCATTATACTAATATGTAATTTCATAAAAACATAAGGAACTAAATGACAAATCTACCTCCCCCACTCACAATTAACTCAAAAGTAGAACTGTTTGTGGATTAATTTGATGTATTTTGAGTATATTTTTCAATTCCAGTTCTTCTTAATTGATTTTATTACTTTAAAATAATATAAAACATAATTATATATATATATATATTAAATTTAAATAAAAATATTTTTTAACAGTGAAACAGACTGTTTGGCAGAACAACCTCAACTTGTAAGGAAAAGGAAAAATCAAAATGAGCATAAAAGAGACATCGCTTCACAAGTTGCGGTGAAATTGTATAAGAAAACGGAAGTGGCCCATCTCAATTCCTCAACATTATCATAAAAATACAAGTGTAAATTTCCTAGTCATACTTGTCGTCTCTCTTCTTGTAACTCATGTCTTCGCCATCCCTTCTTTTTCTTTTAGAGAAGAAAAAAAGGGAATTTGTTGGATGGGTGGGTGGGTGGGTGGGTGGATGATGGGATAAAGTTAAGCCGTTATTCTGATTAATTTATTTAATATCTAAAAAATTTAAAATTTTAATTAATAAATAAATAATAATTGAAACCAGATGAATCTGAAATCATGCTGTTGGACATGTTTATAAAAAAATCAACTAGTTGGTTCAAATTCACATGATTTTATCGCCTAAAAACAAAGAAAACACATGACCTTATCTCCACTTTACGTCATACATCAAATTTAAAATTGTTGTATGCATTGTTAATTTAAACATCATTAAACTGGTTACCTTACAACGTTAATATAAAAATGACATAAATTTATTCTTCAGAAAATGGGAATTCTTTTTATGAAAGGTCTTGCTACTATGCCAATTTTTACGGATTCCATCCTTTCATTATAATTTGGTGTATTTTTAGATTTCTATGCCAATTTTTTCACCAATTCTGCCAAATAAAAAAAGAAAACCGAGGGAGAGATAAAAAGATGCAGGGTTGTTTGTCTATTTGGCAAGTCAAACACGGACTAGTTCATAGATCTTTGGACTTTGATTACTAAGGAATAGAGACGTTACAAATAAAGCTTGAGGATTGGCATTCCATTGCTGTTATTTTATATGTATAAACTTACAATTATCTATGTTTCCAATGTGCCTATGATGTAGCATCAGGAGGACTGTATTCCGATTGAAATGCTTAATTGAGTAAAAATTTTGACGGAAAATGGATATTAATTATATTATTATTATTGAAAATTATTACTGATAATAATACACGGCTTTGTGGATTTTCAAAACTACGACATTAATTGAGTCCCACACTCCACTTTTTAAAGGGTACGTGGGAACATGGAAGATTCAACCCTTCATCTAAACACAACTTTTGCCTACTTTTATGCTCCAATTGACCCTCCACATCCATACCATACATACACTATGCAAGATTTTCTATAAAGAAATAATTAATTATATTATAAATTTTTTTTTTAAAAAAGTACGATTCTAGCAACGAAGAAAGAATCTCAAAATGTTTTTTTTTAATGAAAAAAAATTAATAAAGAGAAGTCAACCTTCTCAAGTTCTCATCAACTTGTGGTATTATTGCTTTTTATAAAAATCAATTTTGGACAGCTTAACATTCAAAATCAAAAGAGGTCATCATTTTTTCATCAACAAAATATCCATTGACTTCAATTCTAACTTCCATTTTTACGAAAACAAATAGCTTAATATTTTTCTATTGCCTGAAATTTTGAATCTTTCTTCATACAATTAGAAAATACTATAAAATAGCAATTTCCTTACGTTGACTAGCTAGCTAATGCATTGCAGAAAATATAATCTCAGTGATTGGTCCAACCTAGCAGAATAATTTGAATAAACGCACCACATGGTGAGCTAAAAGAGTTGAAATTTTGTATTTATATAAAAACACAAATAAGAAATGTTACCTTTGTTAGAAGCAAACGGGATGTGTTCTATACACTCTTACTTATGTATCCTTAAGTTCAAAGGAGACGTGATTTCAAGTCTAGTTGATAAATCAAGATTATGTATCAAACTGTGATTATTAGTCGCAGAGGATGGTTCTCAGTTTATCTTGTCTAATTGGGATGGTCACACAATTATTTGATAAATTTTCATTTTTTGTATAAATTATGAGTTGTAATATGGTGGTTGTTCATCTCATCCCTTAATCATGAAGCCAAGGGTTTAATCGTGATAAAGAAAATTAATCACTGTTATTGACGATAGATATCCTAATTTCGAAAAAAGAAAACAGAAAAGGATAGCTTGCAGTGAAGAAATTTGAATGTTTCCAAAGTTACCAAAAATAAAATGAAAACAAACTATTTACATCAATTTCAAGCTATTGCAACACTGAACGAGTTTGAGTTGAAGAATGTATGCCTGACCGGAAAATGAACACGTGCATAGAATATTGCTTTTTTGGGGCTTAAAATAATAAATAAGACTTGAATTTTATGATTATTATTTTATATAAGTAATTGTTATAAGGGATCATCTCACCCAAGTCAACTACCTCAACCAAAAGGATGAACATCGAGGAGCTCATCTTTTATGACTAAGAAACCCCTCACTCAAAAAGAGGGCTCGCTTAATAACGTCAGGTGAGCGATCTCAAGGGACCCCCTGCCTAGTCCGAGATCGCCGCATCAACGAAGACTAAGACACCACCAGTATCTTACATTCTTACTTATATAACACATAGGCAAACAACAGATTAAAGTTTACTTCTAGTCTCTATACTGTATCATAAACTTCATTTTAATCTATCTATGATCAAAAGTAACGTTTTAGTCTCTATATATTTGAAAAGCTAACATTTTAATCTCTGCATGTTAATTTTATCGTTAATGGAGTGGTATGATTGGTGTCTGACATGCCATTAAATCAAATTAAAAAGTTAAACAACAGCTTTGAAGAATGAGTAGAGGTTAGAAATTGATTTTTCTTTTACCCCATATTGTTTTCAATTCTTTTCTTTTTTTTTTACATAATTGTTGTGTTTATATTATTTGTGGTTTGGTCCATTCAATTACCATTAAGTCACGCCATTCCATTTATTTTCAAGATCAATAAGCTTTTAATTTGATTTAATATTTAATTTAATGCCATATCAATCACGGTCAAGCAAAGTCATTCCATTAACGACAAAGTTAATGTGTAGGGACTAAAATGTCAATTTTTAAATGTACATGGACTAAAATATTCCTTTTAATAGTAAAGTGATTAAAATGAACTTTTTGATGTGGTACAAGGACTTGTAGTAAACTTTAACCACAAACAACATGTCACATCAATTGTACTTGGGAACCCTTCGATAGGGTATCAAACCTCCAATCACATCTAAATTTACATGTTACAAGCTCACCACGAATCAATTTGTTATTCTCTATGACTTAACATCTCTACTTAAAGGACATACTTGGAAGGGTATAAACCCTAAAATCTAGTGACTAGACCTATGGAAGACACTTTAACCAAACAAAAACTTTGCCATATTATCCTCAAATTCTAGCCGCTCAACTCTAGGAACCACCAATATTAGCTCTCGTCACCACTATGCAAACCACTGCCTTCTAATTTACCCTTAACATTAAATTAACAATTTGGCATCATCTATGAGAAAATAAATAAATAAATGTCTCTTCCACACAAAAATAACCCCACTCCTGATCATCATAACCAAGAAATCCAAGAAAGTTTTCATCAATACTACATTTAAGCCACATTAATGCCATTTAACACAGTCAATCAGTTTAAGAAAATAGGCGAGGATTATCAAGTTAGATCTCATTATGATTACTTTTACTCTTAATATCTTACATAGCCAAACCAAATGCATGAACAACCACAAGTATACACTTATCAAACTCAACCATCATTCTCACCACCACCCAGAGTACACACCTCTAATGATCCTACTCCAAAAAGCCCGATAACAGAGGCAAATCCCACTTACCAACATAACTTCTGCAATACTCAAAACTACAAGAACAAATAATGTTGCTTCAAGCCCAATTTTAACAAAAAGAAGAAACTTTGCAACATAATAACCAATTGGTAAAATAATTATGAGTGACTAGTAATTTGGATGATATCCAATCACCTTTAAGATAAGAAGACGTGGCATCTTCCATTTCAATCAGTCAAGGTAACCTCAGGCTAGACAAAGAACATTGCGAAGAATATTAGCCTCAAAGTTTTTAACCTCGACATCCTAACACCATGTTAGAATATCCAATATAGAAATAATTATAATCCTTAGGAAGAGTTAGGTCAAAGAAAGTTAAATAAGGCAAATGATCCCTTGGCCATTGAAATTATCAAGGAGCTAGTACCTCAACCTCTCAAACCTTAAAAAGAGACATATGATGGTACAAATGACCCTACATGTAACACTCATTTGTTCGATCTAGTTCCCTGAGTGTAGTATATTCATTTTGTATACTTGTATTTTTCAAACAAGTTGGTTTAATAAAATATCCATTGATTACATTAATAATCTTTGTATATTATCCTCATTGTTTTTGCACACAAAGAAAAACAGAATCAAATATTGGTTCATTGGTTATCTAACGTTTAACTAATACTAAGTGGTATTACATGGTCAGACTGTAATACGAAAAGATAGCTTATATTAGCCGATAAACCTAAACATGTCCATAGTCTAATAAAAAAATGAGCAAACTGAGTGAAAGACTAATATACCACCTATCAAGTCCAAATGAGGAGATTCTTTATCTTTAGCATCGAAGCAGATGACTCTCAGAAGATAGAGACAGATGTGACTAACTGGACTGACAGTTCATTGAGTAGGACCCAAGTAGAATAGATCCTAGATTCGTTTATGGATTTTTTTTCATTTGTGACGTTCATAGTGTGGCATACCTTAATCTTGAGTGGATGATGGACTATGTATGCGTGACTCGTATACTTTAATGTAAGTAAAAACTTGAGTTCAAATAGATAAGGAAATGAAAACTGGTGCATTGAGTATATGACTTCTGTAGTGTATAGCATCATTCAAAATAATGGAATTCACAGCCCAACTAATAGTTAAATGATATTATTTCATTGGCATTACATGGTAGATGAAAACTAAAACATGGTCATGGGTCATTTGTCTTTATCGTAAATGACTTAATTACCATCTTTATGGTAAAAGACTTGATTACCATTTGATAGTAATTGATTTTTCATGAAGAAAGATGTAATGGTTACCATGAGATAAAACAGGATCATATTGAGAGAACAAATTTATCTCAAAGAGATTAAAGATATCCTATATGTTGGATCTAGTACCCTAAGTGTAGTATTTTTGTCTGTGAACACTTGTAATTTTTTCGAACAAATTGGTTAATAAAAAAATTCATGGATTACATTAATATACTTTGTATAATTTTCCTCATGTGGTTTTTGCACGCAAAGTAAAATAGGAGCAAATGTTGTTCACTGGTTGTCTAATGTTTAAGCTAATACTAAGCAGTATTATGTGGTCGAATCGTATATATGGAAAGATAACTTATATTAGTAGACGAACCTAAACATGTCCTTAGTCTAATTGAAATTGAGCAAATCGATTGAAAGACTAATATGTTTTCTATCAAGTCCAATTGGGGAGATGTTTTGTCTTGGGCATCAAAACGGATGACCCCCAAAAGATAGAGACATAGATGTCACTGACTGAATTGAGAGTACATCGGACAAGACCCAAGAAGAATATATTCTCAATTTGTTTATGGATTTATTCACTTGTAATGTTCATAGTATAGCATACCTAAATCCTGAGTAGATGACGGACTATGTATGCATGACTCATATACTTTGATGTAAGTAAAAGCCAAAGTTCAAATAAATTAGGAACCGAAAGCTAGTGTGTTGGGTATACAACTTTTGCAGTATGTAGCATCATTCACAATAGTAGAATTTTGTAACACCCAGATTTTCCTTAATTGACTTGAAATATACGAAAGTTAGAACTAAATTGAAAGAAGTCATAAGTTGGCGGTCTCTACTAAAAAACCGGGAAAAAATGAATCAAAATTGGACAAGGTTAAAATCTGATTCTAGTTCGGTTGGTCCTTTAATGGGGGACAAAATGATTATCAATGGATGGTTTCTAAATAGTTGAAAACCGTGCGGGAAGGGCTATAAATAATTGGCAAATGACTTCCCGGGGAGGATTCAACTTAATTCTCTATCATTTTCTTTTCTTCTTCATCTTCTTCCTTGGGAGCTCTAAAAAAAGATGGTTACAGGAAACTCTGAATGAGGTGATGATCATAAGGTTCGAGTAGAGAAAGTAGAGGATCCAGCAAACTGGTAAAGTACTAAGACCTTCGATATTTGTAAGTTTAAGGACTAAATATTAAGGATTTCTAAAACCATTTTACAGGTTCTGCATGTTTCTGGAAAATTGAGTTTTAAGTTGAAGATTCTAAGTTTAACTCATGGTTTTGGTTATAATGCTTAACTGTTGGGAATGTAACATCCCCAACCTGGCATAGACGTTATGGCCAGATCGTGAAGAATACATTAGTCACCGAAATGACTAAGTAACCCTAAAGACCATAAAAACCCTCATTCAACTAACTTTAGAAAACTATAGTTGCATTTAAGTTAGTTTGAAAATCATACATTTATTAAGTTTTCTACTCTTAAGTCCCATTTTTGTTATTGATGTGACGATTTTAGAAACTCGTTGTTTGTTTCCTTGTTTTGCAAAATTTCATTATCTTTTAATGCAACAGAAAAATACTATTCATCTCTGGTTTTAATTAGGTCAAGTAACATGCATTTTTCAGTTAACTTATAAAACCATTGTGTTGAATAATGCATGCATAAAACCAAATACAAAACCATAAACCATAGTCCAAAATTAAACTTTACAGTCCAAAAATTGAATAAATACTTATTAATAATTACCAATAGTAAAATAGTCCGAAGTCCATGCTACATTCGAATGTTAGGCTCGATGCTAGTCTCGATCATTACCTGAGAAGTTAAGACTAGAGGGTGAGCTTAAAATGGCTTAATGTGAGTCAACAACAATATAATCATACAATCAGTGAACAAACCATGCTATCATTGTCAATCTCGATACAATGGCATGCCTAACATGCGTATCAATAGTCAGTGTCAGTATATGCCTTGTATACTTTTCATTTTCAATAATAGTGGTATGCATACGTTTTTTCCATACAATCATTTTCACATATGGTATGTAATTTTGCATACAAGCTCAATATCATACATGACATTTTACATGTTCAATCAGTGTCTCAAAACTTAGTAAGCTATAGATGCATACAATTCGCATACTTCCAACAAAGCTTAGCAAACAAAAGTTTGTCATACCAAACATGCTATCATCCAATTACATCACAATGTCATACATCATATTTAGCTCATACATATCACAACCAGTCCCAATAGGGCTTTTAACAATCGAGTTTTTAAGTAGTGTACGTACCTACCTTGGCACCTCCTTATTAGCAATTAGTCCATTCGACCATTCCAAAACTAGAAAGTAAATTTTCCATTTAAACATATTTATACAAATTTTACACTAATTAAAATAAAGGAAAATACCCACGCCTTAAAAGAGCAAGTCTGTATCACTAATACACAAAGTCCGCGCTATCACACTTAGACCTTAAACGTGCCTAAAACCAAGTTATAACACTTAACATGCTAAAATACTGTTAAAAGAATCCTTGAAACACCCCCTAAGGGTTCAACCAAATCAGTGTTACACCATTTAATTTTCAGATCCAATGCGACAAATTTACTTACGCTGATTTCATGCGAAACAAGGGAGCGAATGAAATCCGACTTCACTGCTAATCCAGGACGTTCAAATCAGTATCTACATCTAAAATTTAATTGAAAATAATTAAATTAAATCCAATTCCAAAACCTAGAACAATCATCCATTACATCCCCTCTTAACGAAAACAATACTACGTAGGTACTCGCAACAAACCGCACTTACATTTTTCGTTTTACTAGATCCGAGTTGCTAAAGGAATGGGATCGATCACACATATGATAAATAAGATTAAAGGCCAATTAGAATAGAGGAATAATTACTTTAACTTTGTTGGAGATAGGCAGCAAAAAGAAGAAAAATGATAAGCCTGTAGTGGTGATCCAAGGGATGACACACCACCACAATCGACACAACAATGGGATGTTTTTGTTTGACACAAAAAGGGGAATCTAAGGGTTGGTTAAGGACTAATTTTAGGCTTGAAAAACAAAGTAAAATAAGCTTGAAAATAGCAGCACAAAACAACAATTAAAGGCTTAATATGGCAACCAACAAAGGGGGCCTTGGGGGCGACAGACACTACCAATGGCAGCGGCTCTAGGACTGCTTTGAGGCGGTTCAAAAGAGGTGTTTAGGGTTGAATACAGATGATTTGAAAATAAAAAAAAATGAGGTCTCAGAAAAACAACAGCTTAAAATCGATAACAAAAGAAATAAGAGAAAAAAGAGAAAGAACGACACTTACACTAAGAAGAGAATGAGCAGCACAAAAGAGGTTGTTGGCGGTACATAAATAGAATAAAAGAAGAAAAAACGAGAGAATTTGATAGGGGAAAGCGGTTGGATGGCTATAGCAAAAGAAAATATGACAAAATGATGAACAACAATTGAAAATGTTGCATTTATACATAGGTTAACTAGGCTAGCAGTACAAAAATAGGAGGAGGAAAAAAATTAGCAAGAATTTAGTCATTTTACAAAAGAAAAGAATCAAACTCAAGTCCCTAAGATATTTAAACTATCTCATTGTTTTCTCTTAACCACTAAGTTAATTACTCATTCTTGAAATAATTCAATAAACTTTAATCCAAAAATTTGAGATGTTACAACTCTCCCCTCCTTAAAGAAATTTTAGCCTCGAAATTTACCTGATTCAAAGAGATTAGGATAGTG
The DNA here is from genome assembly GCF_025698545.1 of Gossypium raimondii. Lineage (NCBI taxonomy): Eukaryota > Viridiplantae > Streptophyta > Magnoliopsida > Malvales > Malvaceae > Gossypium > Gossypium raimondii. Next base: position 10,934,364 of record NC_068573.1, read on the forward strand.
GAGCCAAATCGCGTCCCTTGGCTCCAAAGTAGCCTCTTTAGTTCCATGATTCCTCCAAAGCACTTTAAGCAAAGGAATATGTTTCCTCCTCAAAAATTTAATCTCCTGATCTAAAATCTGGATAGGCTTTTCCTTAAAAGATAGATCTGGTTTAACTTCGATCTCCTCAATCAGAATAATGTGGAAGGGTCAGATCAATACCGTCTCAACATCAAGACATGGAAAACATTGTGAATGCAATCTAACTCTGGAGGCAACTCAAGCTGGTATGCCATTGGACCAATCCTTTTAAGTATCCGATAAGATCCAATGAACCCAAGGCTCAACTTGCCCTTTCGACCAAACCTCATAATTTTCTTCCATGGAGCAACCTTAGGAAAAACCTGATCTCCATCACTAACTTCTATGTCCTTTCATTTTAAATCAGCATAGAACTTCTGTCTATCCAAAGCTGCCTTTTAATTTGTCTTGAATTAAACGAACCTTATCCTCAATCTTTAGAACCAAATTTGAACTTAAGATTTTCCTCTCGCCCAATTCAGTTCAACATAAGGGTGAGCGACACTTACGACTATAAAGGAGCCTCGTATGGTGTCATCTGGATAGTAGACTGGAAGATGTTATTATAAAGGAACTCAACCAATTGAAGATGCCCTTCCCAACTACCCTGAAAATCAATCATACAACTCCTCAGCATATCCTCTAAAATCTGAATGACCCTTTTAGACTGACCATCTGACTGTGGATGAAATGTCATACTGAATTGTAAACGTGTACCCAAAGCCTCATGCAACTTTTTCCAGAATTGAGACATAAAACGGGGATCCCGATCTGAAATAATTGGCACTAGCACCCCATGCAATCTCACTATCTCAAAAATGTAGAGCTTAGCAAGCTTCTGAAGAGAATAATCAGTGCGAACCGGTATGAAATGGGTAGACTTGGTCAATCTATCAACAATGACTCAAACCGAATCTTTCTTAGTAAGTGTTAGTAGGGGTATTTATACAACTTTAAGATATTGCTACTCTACTCGAAGATAGAGAGAATTTATTCTCAACTGTTAAATCTATTTTTTGGAATAACAATTTTGTCGATTTCTATTTGAGAAGATATTTTTTGTTTTCACACTTAAACAAAGAAAACTATTTATGGTTTTGTGTTTGATTTGAATCATTTAAGCCCACACTCAAAGCATATCATTGTACAAGGTCATTGGACGAGCACTTATTAAGTAGCTTTCGTCATTGTATGTAGTTGGGGAGAGCACAGTCAATACTATAGTAGAATGACATCATGACTAAATAAGTTTATAATTAATAGGCAAAAAGTTAGAACTTAGTTATAAATTATTTGAGAGTTAATTATATATGACCAATTGGTCCCATCGTTAGCTCATTGAAACTAGAAATGAATTGCAAGTAGAACCAAAAGAATAAAAATGAATGAAAATGATGATGTTAGAGCAATGAGTCGCATTCGCAAATGAATGTGTTTTCTCACTTAGTATAGAAATGACTTGAGAATTAATTTAAGGTTTTTGAATTATAATTTATTAATAATTATAATTAATTAGTTATTAGCACAGTGACTACGAAAGCAGACACTTTTTTCAATAAATGAGACAAGCACAATGAAACAAGGGACAACAAAGTTGTTTATGTAGTTCAGTTTCACTACATCAGCGAAGTTTAGCTCAGTGAGATAAATCCACCATCTTTGAAACAAATGCAACTAGTGTTCCTAGATCTAACACATCCCAATGAAGAATCCTCCCTCTTGTACTTCAAAGACTAGATCTCTCACCACTAAATTCTCCCCCTAAGAACTTAGCTTGTAAAACCAACCACAAAAAGGTTTTGCAATTGCAATTGCACTACCACGATAAAAGCTCCTAACTAAACAAAAAAGTGCCCTAAAAAATTAGTACATTAACCTATACAAATCTTTCGATTATATAAGGCTTTTGGGACTTGCTAACATAATAAAGATCAATCACGATACCTTTTAAACAGAAGCTAAAATAGTTTAATACAATATAATATTAACAACCAAAGTAAAATGGATTGTTGGCAAATAAGTTTTCAAGTTTCGATCTGATCCAACTTCCTTAATCTAAGGGATTTGATATACTCAATCCGAGTCAATCTGATCCAATTCTCCATATATGATTCTCAAAGTGAATTGATCTCCATTAATGGGTTTGAATCATTCCATGATATTAGCACAATCTAAAGATTTAGTTAAATAAACTGTCAATCTTCCAAATATGACAAGTTGTTGTTTCATCGCACAAATTCGTAGACCTTTAAATATATCAACGTGTGAATCAAAAGGTTGTTATCAACTTAGTTTTAGAGCAATTTTCAGTAATTCAACTGACCAAAAAAAAAAAACAGTAAAAGAGTACTTTTCAGTACTTCAACATAGTAAGCTATTTGTGTGAACACTTGGACATATTTATAAGAAATCCAACTATTTTACTCATCCATTGAATTCACATACAAATTTAATAAGTGAATTACGTTGAAAAATTGGGTTTATCCAATAAATTTATTAATCACTTTCAAAATAATATTTCAATATTCAAACACTTACCTCTTTTGTACTTAAAAAGATTTTGGATGCTCAACACAAACTAATTTCGTTGAAATCAAATGTATCCCATGCCATTTTATGATATCTGCGGGTAATTTAGATATCATTTCACCTCTCATAACTCTAAAACCAATACTAAACCTGTTGAAAGAAACTTCTCCCGAAACCGTGAAAATCCCTCAACAACACCCCACCACCAATCCTATTCTTGCCAAACTCATCATTCCTGGAAATTTCGACCTTCATCCAGCTAAGAGAAAGATATTTGATTAAATGAAATTAGTCCCATTTGTTTTTTGTCCATATAATGAGGACTTGTAAAGTCAAACAAAAACATCAAATAAAACGTCATCTTCAAGAACTCCGTTATCCCCTCTTTTTTTTCTATTTCTTCAGTTTTACTACTGAAGTGGGGGATTTTTTCCCTTTATAAATTCTACACAAACCAGTTGGAATTTTCTCCAGGGTTCAACTTCCTCTCTTGTTCTTTCAGTTTCCTTTGGTGTTTTAAGACATGGGAACTCAAGCTCCTCCAGAAAATGGTTATGGCAGAAGCAACAGTGTATGTGATTTTCCCTAACACCTTTTTCTCTTTATGCATGGAATAATCCCCGCTACTGTTTTGTCTTCATTTCTTTTAGTACATATATAAAAAGAAAAATAAAGTTAAATCGAATACTTTCCAAACTCATTGGAGTTTTGTCTTTCTACCTTTGTTCTCTTGTGATGATTCTTCTTCGACAACAATTAAAATTTAAAAGCTGCCTACTAATTTTCATGAAATATATGCCTGTTTTTTTTTTTTTTTTCTTTTCCTTTTTTGCTTTGCTATCTCAGATTTGGCTTAATCTCAGATTGAGAAAAAAGAAAATTCATTTTTTTTCAACACACGTGATATCTAGGGTTCATCACATGCCACTACTGTATACTTCTTGACTTTTCATTTTTTTAATATTTTATTTCATATATATTTTAAAATCAAATATTTTCTTATATGGTATACATTTAGATAATTAATCTTAAACTTTATCAAAATTCATGATTTTAAAAAATCATTATATTAACAGTCCTACAACTATAAAAAGTTACAAAATATTTATTTAATTATTTAATTTTATCTTTTTTATCACCCGACTATCTTAAATTTTTATTTACATTAACAAGCTCGTGGCATAAAAATTTTTACTAATAATTAAATAACCATTTTATAATTTTTATAATTAATTTATAAATTAAATAATCTTTACCCTAGTGTAAAAAATAATCACAACTGTGGACTAAGTTAAATCCAAACTTGTAATATTCGTTAAATAATTCTTATAAAAATTGAAGATAGTTTACATTAAAATTATTTAACGATTTGTTATAATAATATAATTTAATGAAATTAATTGAAATGACTCGAAATTTAATGAATTTAAAATGTAAATTATGTGATAAAACTTGAATAAATAGCTGTAAACCCTAGCCCTGGAACCCTATTTATCTTACCTTTAACCTTCTTCTTACGGCACCTTATTTATTTTTTCAACCATGATTATTTAATAACAATCCTTTGTTTAAAGGAACTTAAAATTATGATAAAAAATATTTTCTAATTTATGAAATATAGATAACTAAAATAACATTTTTTTTAAAATTCCCATTGGTTGTGGCTGGGCGTACGGGACGTTGTTTTTTTCCATTTAGTTTTTGTCTTTGCATTTAATTCTTGTAACAATTATTGAATCAATTTGCATATACTTTTATTAACAAAGACTTACAAAATTTTCTTCCAAAGAAAACGACTTATGAAATTAGGCACACTGCCAAATATCTCCCCCCCAAAAAATTCTATACATATTTAAAATTATTATTTCGTATAATAATGTAGAGATTTTTTAACTTTTAATTAATTTATTTTATTTTAAATATTAATTAAGAATGTTTATAATAATGTTTATTATACTATATTGATCGAATTTACAGCTTGGAATTATTTAAATTCCAAAAACTATTGACTTTTGATTACATTTACGTTACAATATTTCCTCAGAAAAAAAAACAAAACAAAATCCTCTAGGAACTTTGTCTGCATCTGCTGATAAGCAGGAATTTAATCTGATTGATTTAGAATCAATTAAAAGTTTGAAATACAATATTTTTATAATAAAAATGAATCCCAGACCCAATATTGCTTTGACATTCAAACACACCAATCCTTACTCCATGATTACCGCTACACAAATATAGATAAAAGCATTATACTTAATAAATTATTAACATAAAAGTTTAATTATTAACAAATGTCAAGTGCAGTAACGAGAGACGCTGTATTTTTAAGATTTCAACAAAAAATTAAGGTTTAGCGAATAAAATGTAGGAGTGGTGAAGGAGATAAACGTGGTGAAGTGGAGACCAAGTAAGTGGCCGACATGTTCAAACTCGATAGGACGTGCGGAAGCTAAATATGAATCTATTGAAACCATAACTTGAATTTAGACTTTTTCCCCCTCCAACAATTGGGGGATATTTTCCGTACTTAAACATTAAAAAGAAAAAAACACACAGAGTCATATTTTGGTGCCTTTCTACCTCAACTTTTATTTGCTTTTATGATTTTCTTCTTCTTTCATCTTACTTTCACTTTTTTAGGAAAATATTTTATCCAAATGATAATAGTTAAATTCATCCAATTAAAATGCTGATAATAGTCTTGCATCAATAAATATTATATAAATTTTGAAATTCCCATCTTGAAATAAATAATAATTTTTGTCTTTATTTTTAATACAATAAAATAATACGATGTTACATATGTAATACTAGAACTTAATTTAGTGAATTTAACTGTTATAGTTCGGGCAAAACTAAGATTTTAAATTTCAAAAAAATAGAATTTTAATTTTAAGTATGGGAAGCTTAAACTATATTTAGTTTAAAAGTAACAAAAAGAAGAAAAACAAAGTAAGAGAGAGGGAAGTTAAGAGATAATTGTTATATATAGAAAATGATTCTTTTTAAGGTTTTTTTTTTTTTTTGGTCAGAAATTGTGTTCAGTTAAAGAGTTGTCGCAATTTAGTGTTGGTATGAATTTGTTGTTGTGAAAACTAGTTGAAGGAATTGCTTCAACTGTCTGTTATTCATAGTTGGAAGAGAAATCAGCAAAGGAGAAAGCAATCGATGAGTGGCTGCCAATCACCTCATCAAGAAATGCAAAATGGTGGTATTCAGCTTTCCACAATGTCACCGCTATGGTGGGAGCTGGTGTCCTCAGTCTCCCTTATGCCATGTCAGAACTCGGATGGTACGCTCACCAACTGTTCACTAAAATTACCCAATCAAAGATGAGACAAGAAATCCAACCATTTTTGTTTTTTTTTTTTACTTGGTTTCAGGGGTCCTGGTGTGACTGTTCTAATCCTATCATGGATTATTACCCTATATACACTATGGCAAATGGTTGAAATGCATGAAATGGTTCCTGGAAGACGTTTCGATAGATACCATGAACTGGGTCAATATGCCTTTGGTGAAAAACTTGGCCTCTACATTGTGGTGCCACAGCAACTTATTGTTGAAGTTGGTGTCTGCATTGTTTATATGGTTACTGGTGGCAAATCATTGAAGAAGTTCCATGACACTGTTTGCAGTACCTGCAAAGATATAAAACTAACTTATTTCATCATGATTTTTGCCTCTGTTCACTTTGTTCTCTCTCACCTTCCCAACTTCAACTCCATTTCGGGTGTCTCCTTGGCTGCCGCCGTCATGTCTTTGAGGTATCAAATCATTTTATATGCCATTTCCAATAAATTAAACTGACCCCCGAAAGTAAAGTCTCAATGTTAATGTTTGATGATTGTCTCGACATACAGTTATTCTACCATTGCTTGGGGAGCTTCAGTGGATAAGGGAGTTCAACAAGATGTGCAATATGGCTACAAAGCTAAGACTACAGCAGGAACAGTTTTCAACTTCTTCAGTGCCTTGGGGGATGTGGCTTTTGCCTATGCTGGCCACAATGTAGTGTTGGAGATCCAAGCTACAATCCCCTCTACACCTGAGAAGCCATCGAAGGGACCAATGTGGAGAGGTGTTATCGTTGCCTATATCGTTGTAGCCTTGTGCTACTTCCCTGTCGCTTTAGTCGGGTATTGGATGTTTGGCAATTCAGTCCAAGACAACATCCTCATCTCACTAGAGAAACCAGCATGGCTTATTGCAATGGCTAACATGTTTGTCGTTGTTCATGTTATCGGAAGCTACCAGGTTCGTATTTGATCAATTCCATTCAAGGTAACATCCTCATCTCAGACCAGATAATTGATCAGATTTTGGGTTTAACTTGTGTCTTTGGATATGCAGATCTATGCGATGCCAGTTTTTGACATGATGGAAACCGTATTAGTTAAGAAATTAAATTTCAAGCCGAGTACAACACTTCGATTCATTGTCCGCAATCTTTATGTTGGTAAGTAAAACTCTTCATATATTTTCATCTTGCATGCAAATGAAGTTCATGATCTCAACTAGAAAGAAGGGGTTTAGAGGGTTTTAATTTTTATATCAAATCTTTATTGCAGCATTCACGATGTTCATCGGCATTACCTTCCCTTTCTTCGGAGGTCTTCTCGGATTTTTCGGAGGATTTGCTTTTGCACCAACAACATACTTTGTAAGCCACATTAATTCCTTCATCCCATGTTTTCTTCTTACAAGAAAAGATACTTTTCTCTTTGAAGAATCTAACTCATTTTCACTGGTTTTTCTTTAGCTCCCTTGCATCATGTGGCTTGCCATTTACAAACCAAGAAAGTTTAGCTTATCTTGGTGGACTAACTGGGTATGTAAACTTGATTTTGATTCTACTACAACCTCATTGCTTCGATGTGCTTCGAATTGGTTTTTATTCAGCTTTCCCTTTTCGGTTTTTCAGATCTGCATTGTATTTGGTCTTATGTTGATGATCTTATCACCAATTGGAGGGTTGAGGCAAATCATCCTTCAAGCCAAAGATTATGAATTCTACTCTTAAATTGTTTTCTTCTCAGTGAAGAATCAAGTGGGGAGTAGGAACAAATGAAGAACATGATAGTTAAAAGTTTGTCTTATGGAAGCATAACATAAGGCTATTGTCAAGAGTCAATGTTGCCAGCCTCCGTTGTCAGAAAATCAAAGTCACAATACACAAACATGGGAGATTGAACTGTTGGAAATCAGATCACAGGAGTATTGGCCGTCACTGTTTCTTCATTCTATCACTTGTGTTAATGTATGAATACAAAATAGTCTTCTTCTTTTTTCTTTTTCTTTTTCTTTTTTTTTTTTTTTGCTTGTTTTGCTGTTTGTGAAGAAAAAAAAGATACTACAGTTATGTAATGGTTTCCACTTAAAATGTTGTATTTGCTTTCAACAAGAGTTCCCAAGGTTTGTTTCAGCAAATTTATGGAATCAACGTTTCATGGATTCTTCATTTTACTTTGCAAATATGACCCTCTAAGGATCTTCCAAATACATCACAGGAACAGAACGAATAATGGTATCCACCTAAACCCAGGAATAGAAGTAGGACCACTGAATTTAACACTTAATAACAACCTATAGGGTTCAAGCCAAAGGTATAGACACAATGGTTTAATTCATTAAAATTGGTTATTTATGACGAGAAGTGTAAAGTCAAAATAGAACCATATGTCGGGTAAAGTGAAATAAAACATGTTGGAATTTAAACTACAATGTTATCCAGGCAGCAACAAGAGTTCTTAATGTAAAACAAAAGATGTTTATAATTTGAATTTCATTGAAGAAAAAGAGCATCTGAAACTGAATTGCTGCATTGATAGCCTACAAAAGTATGCATTCAAATACCACAAAAACAAGATTGTTCTGAAAAAAAAAACAATTCGATTGTCATAATTCCTTCTCCAATTTAGCCTTTTTCTCTTTAAACAATTCAACCCACAAATTAGAAATCCACAAGATACTAACACCAATAGCTGTAATAACAACACACATCCAAGAAACCCAAAGCCATCTAGGGATTACATTATCAGCTACCCCACTTGAATAAAACACTCCCATTTGGTACAAAAAGAATGGACCAAAAATCCCTCTAACAACACTATAAAAGGCATAAAAATAAGGGGACAAATTCGAATAAACCTTTGCAGCCAACTGGTTATCGTGCCTCCTAGCGGTTGCCAATGTCCAAACGTTCTGGCAAAAGCTTGTAACTTCAGCTAAAATCAAGAGAGTGAGGATAGCATAGGAGCCATGGAAGACGACGTGGCGACAAGTGATGAAAACAAAGAGGGTAGCCAAATGATGACCAATGAAGAGGACGTCTGTAGGGAAGAAAATAAGGTAGTGAAGCAGATCTGTGAGGAAATAAGCAATACTGTAATCCAAAACTAAATTCTGGGTTTTTGTGTTCGGTGAAGAAAACCCACGGTTTTGGTCGGAAAAGATTGCGAAAGTGGCTAAGAAAACGGCTGGGGTGCCATGGAAGAGAGAGATAAAGCAAGAACAAGCTTCGGGGCGAATCTTGGGACTCCAGTTACGGAAAACAATGGAGTAAGCAATCGAATATAGGATCAAAAACATGGAGAAAAACAAAGGGAGATTTGGGATTGAGGAGAAAGGGAAATTTTCCATTGGGTTTCTGGGTTGGAGAAGAAATCAAAAAGAAAAAAGGAAATTTTATAAGAATGGTGGAGCTGGGGATGGGTTAGATTTTGGGAATGTTTGGTAAGTTAGGTAAAATGGTAGAGTGGAAGAAAAGGATGGTTGTATCAAATCGAGAGTTATTGAGAGCTTCAACGGTTTCTCGGGAAAATGAAAGTTCATAGGAGTAGGAGAAGGGAAGGCGACAAATTAGGCTTTCAGATTTTTTATTTAAGAAAAAAAAAAGGAATTAGGCATTAGGATGGTTTTAGAGATTCAAAGATATGTAGGAAGTTGACAATGACATTCATTTCTTTCTAGATCTTCATGTTTTAAAGCCATAAATCTAAAATGAAATTCCATTGGGATTAATGAATTTTGTTTAATCTAACTACAACATTGGGATCCCCACTATATGATTGTTTTTTTTAATACACTGCTTGTCGAAACCATTTTTTAAAATAAAAAAAAGGGTCGACTTTTATTTTTTAAAAAAATGAGAAAATAAGAGTCGTCACTGATATTTTATTGAGGTGTGATCAAATTACTTTGCAATTTAATCGTTTTAATAAAACGTTTTAATTTTACAAAAAAATGATTTTGGTCTACGAAATGCAAGAAAAACGGGTTCGGGAGTCGGTTACATGCGAGGAAGGATTAGCACCCTCGTCATGCCCAAAATTGGTACCTAATTGATTAATTAATGTCTTAATATCGAAAATTGAAAACTTTGAGGAGATTTAAAATATGATCATTTGTTAAAAAATCCCTTAATTGAATTTTTACAAAGAAAATATTTTACGTTAATCGAGAAAAAGAATTACGTCCTGTAAGTTAGGATGCAATACCTTAAATCCTCGAAACGAGAATAAATAACAAAAATTTATTTATTTTTAGAAATTTTGATTATCTCGGTTTCGGAGAAGAAATCATATCCCGTAAATTGGGACACGATCCTTTTTTAATTCCCGAGATAATTTTAAAAATGTATTTTTTTAAATAGTTCGTATATTCGGATTTATCAAAAAAATTGAGACCCCGTAAGTCAGGGAACAAAATCTCGAATTCCAAAATACGAAATAAAAAAATGCATTTGAGTCGAAATTAATGTAATATTTAAAATGTTACACGAAATAAACATTAAATTGACCAATGGCTGCAATACGAATGTATTAATAAATAGTTTATAGCATGTACAACAACAATGATTACATAACAAACATCATTTTAATGCTAATATTATCAATCAAAAAGAATAAAATAAGTAATAACAATGAATAACAACAACAATAACCATAATAATAAATTTAAAATTTGAAAGTATTTAAAAAGGCAAATAAATTAATAACGGAATAAAACAATACTAATAATGGCAAAAAGAAACATTAAATAATAATAATAATAATAATAAAACAAGCCAATATATAAAATGATAAAATAAAACTAATATAAGATAGATTAAAATGGAAAGTAAGTTAATAAATAAATAAAATATTAAATAAAACAGTAAAAAATGATGAAAATGATGATGATGATGATGATGATGATGATGATAATATTGTAAAAACAAGATAATAAATATGTAAATAAAGCATACATATGACCATATTTAAGGATTATAAAAGAAAAAATATTAAGATTTAAATATACATAAAAAATAATAGATATAAAATAATATTAACTAAAAAATGAAGAACAATAGACAAATTAATAGGTAAATAATAAAGTAAAATTAATCAAAGAACTACATTGAAATCAGAATAAAATTTGAAGCAAAATTCGTAGTAAATTTAAAGATAAAATCGAAATAGGATTAAAATGTAACACGCACGAAGAAATGAATGCCAAATGGGCAATAAGTTCGATTCCTGGACACGCGTCACTTCCCCAGAGGATTAGCGCGTCAGGGACTAAATTGCCAATAAAAAAACTTGAAGTCCAATTTAAAAATAAAGGAAAAAGTGTGAAAAGGACTAAATTGAAACAGATCAAAAATGTAGAAGGACTTAGAACGCAAATAACCCATTAATAGAAAACACGCGGGTCTCATAATCTGTCTAACCATTGTGAAACCACTGGCATGTGTTCCGCAAATACCCTCATGGACCTCCTCCAAGATTTTCTTAGCCTCCACAGCGTTCACACATCTTAATAGTACCTGATCCTTTCCTCTTTTATATAAGATCTCCCCATCTAAGACATAATCAAAGGCTAGTCTTCTCAGAGTCCTCTTATCATTTTCAGCTGCCTAGTCAGGATACTCACGATTCTTCACATATTGTAATATATCTTGATAACAAGGGCTGTCAGCCTTTTCTCCCTCTTTGATATTGTAACAATAAGCTAGGGTTTCATAGATGCTCATTTGGATAGGCTTCATGTCCTCTTGTCTGTTCACTTTGATCATGGAGGCTAGAGTATCCAACGCGTCGGCTATTTAGTTTTCATCTCGTGAGAGATAGCAGAAAGTAATGTCATCAAACTCTTCAATCAATTCGAGAACCAGCTTTTGATAACTGATTAATTTGGGATCTCTTATTTCCCATTCACCTTTGAGTTGGTAAATCACCAATGCTGAATCCCCATATACCTCTAGTACTTTGATTTCACGTTCTATAGCTACATAAATGCCCATGATGCACATTTTATATTTTGCCATGTTATTTGTACAATCAAAATCCAATTTGCAGGTAAAAGGATAATGATCTCTGTTTGGGGATACTAAGACTGCCCCAATTTCATTGCCCATAGTGTTCGAGGCTCCATCAAAGTTTAGCTTCCAAATGTGACCCACTTAGGAATTTTCTTCAGTGGCTGCCACATACATCAAGTCCTCATTTAGGAAATCAAAATTCAAGGGCTCGTAATCCTCCAAGGCTCTACTAGCTAGAAACTCAACTATCGCACTCCCTTTCATGGTCTTCTGGCTCACATAGACTATGTCAAATTCAGAAAGCAAAATCTGCCATCTGGCCATCCTCCCATCCAAAGCAGTCGACTCCATCATATACTTTAAGGGGTCTAACTTTGAAATCAGCTAAGTCGTATAGTATAACATGTACTGCCTTAATATCTGAGTTGTCCAAATCAGGGCACAACATAATTTCTCAATAGGCGAGTATCTCATTTCATAGTCAGTGAATTTCTTACTGAGATAATATATTGCCCTTTCTTTCCTTCCTGTCTCATCATGCTGGCCTAGCACACATCCCATGGAATTATCAAACACTGTTAAATAAAATATCAGTGGCCTATCCAGGCTAGGTGGTGACAGCACTAGAGTATTAGACAAGTACTGCTTTATCTTGTCAAAATCTTCTTGACATTTTTCATCCCATACACCTGGATTATGTTTTTTCAGAAGAAGACATATGGGGTCACATTTTTCGGTTAGTTGTGAAATAAACCGGGCAATGTAATTCAATCTTCCTAAAAAACCTTGAACTTCCTTCTGAGTACATGGCGAAGATAAATCTCGTATTGCCTTGACTTTGTCTGGGTTGATCTCGATTCCTTTTTTGCTGACTATAAAATCCAACAGCTTTCCTGACCTAGCTCCGAAAGTACATTTCGTTGGATTAAGCTTGAGCTGGAACTTTCTCAGTCTTAAGAACAACTTTTTCAGGACCTGCACATGTTCCTATTCTATTCTAGATTTTGCAATCATATCGTTAACGTAAACCTCGATTTCTTTGTGCATCATGTCATGGAACAAGGCTACCGTGGCTCTTTGATATGTTACTCCTGCATTCTTTAAACCAAATGACATCACTTTATAGCAAAATGTTCTCCACAATGTGATGAATGTGGTCTTTCCCATATCTTCGGGATGTATCTTTATCTGATTGTATCCAGAGAAGCTGTCCATAAAGGAAAACAGAGAGTAGCCTGCTGTATTATCCACTAAAGTGTTAATATGAGACAATGGGAAATTATCTTTTGGGCTGGCCTTGTTCTGGTCGCTGTAATCCACACACATTCGTACTTTCCCATCTTTTTTAGGGACTGGAACGATATTGGCTACCCCATTCGAAATATTTGACCACTTGTAAGAACCCAGCATCAACCTGATTTTTGAATTCCTCCTTTATTTTTAGCACAATATCAGGCCTCATCCTCCAGAGTTTCTGCCGAACTGGCTTGCAATCCTCTCTTATAGAAAGGCGATGCACTACAATGCCAGTGCTTAACCCGGGCATATCCTGGTATGACCATATGAATACATCTTTGAATTCTTGGAGTAACTCAATGAGGTCTCACCTCGTCTTTATGGTAATGCAGTTCCAACCTTTACCACTTTTCCCCCTTTCAAGCTCACAATTTCTGTTGATCCTTTGTGAGGTAGGATTTGTTTCTCTTCCTGTTCTACCATCCTTAACAAGTTAGGAGATAAACTATAGTCTACGTCATCTTCAAAGTCATACGATCCCTCTGAACACATGTCTTATTCAAAAGGAAATTCTGAGTTTGTTGCAGCGTTACTCATGTCATTGATATCAAGGGACCTATTATAGGTACAAAATAATAAACAAAGAATGTATGAATTTATGAATAATTACTTGTACAGTATAATTATGAATGAATAAAATAATGATTTGGAAGAAAATCCAAAAGAATGAAAGAATAAAAATAATTACTCATATGAAATGAAAGAATATTTGCTCAAAATGATTGCAAAGGTGTACTTCATTAAAATAATGATGTTTGGGCATGAGTCTATTTCACAAAGGGGTTCTTATCACTTCTAGGCTAAAAGCAATAAAAATGTTCTGAACATTACTCTGAGTAAGCTCTAAATACTACAGGGATTTCTTCTGCAGTCCAATTGTTTAGCACGCTCCCAGGTTCATAAGGGCGGATATCTAACAAGGTCCCTCCTTCAGTTGTTTCTTCATGAATGTCATTGATATGAACGTTTCCCAACATTTCTTCAATACTTTCTCTCATTGACGTCTTTCGCTCGGTATGAATAATCCCTCCTGACACAAAAATTTTAGATATGCGGGGGAATATCATTAGTTCCCACTTGATTTCGTCCTCACTCATGCGTGTCATTCTTCTTTCTTGCCTCTTCTCTAACTATTTCCTTCTTTGTCTTGTATTTGGCTTGTACCCTAAGCCAAAATGGTCATGCTTGTCCTTCAGCATTGGAGCCTCAACTCTTCCTTGAAGATGTCTCCCTAGTCCTTTTCCCGGTAAGGCTCCTCTTCCTACTATCAACTGTAGACCCATTCTTGTAGTCTTGGACATTTTTACCACCGAAATCCTGCTTCCCTCAATAATAAATGTTGCATTCACAAACTCCAAAGACCGGAAAGAACATTCAACTGCCTCATCATTCGTCTCTAAGTACGGCGCATCACTGGTTACGGCCGTAATAATATCCTCTTTGGTATTCATCGTCACTAGCCTACCTTCTAACACTAGCTTCAGCTTTTGATGTAGTGATAAAGGTACGGCTCCTACCGAATGTATCCAAGGTCTCCCTAACAAACAATTGTAGGAAGCCTTGATATTCATTACTAAGAAGTCTACCTCATAGGTAGTTGGGCCAATCAACAGAGGTATTTCAATTCTTCTCATGACTCTCCTTTCTGTGCCATCAAAGGCCCTTACTATATTCTGACACATCTTCATCTGTGAACTATCCACGGGTAATCTATTAAGCGTGGATAGGGGCAATACGTTCAATACCGATCCATTATCAACCAGAACCCCCGGTAAAGTGTACCCCTTGCATTTGGTAGTGATGTGCAAAGCTTTAGTGGATCCCATACCCCCTGGTGGTATCTCGTCGTCGTTAAAGAAAATGAAGTTATTAGCACTTATGTTATTAACCAGCTGATCTAATTTATTGACTGAAATATCATTGGCCACGTATGTCTCATTTAACACTTTCATCAATGCAGTTCGGTGTACTTCTAAGCTCAAAAGTAAAGTTAATACATATATACGAGCTAGTTGTTTATGCAGTTGCTCCACAACACTATACTCGTTGTGTTTCAAAAACTTCAAAAATTTTCTGGCTTCTTCCTCTTTCACTAGCTCATTAATTGGCGGCTCAAGTTCAACTGTTTTTCCCTTCTTTTACTCTACCGTCAGGTCTTTTCCTTTTATAGGTTCTATTTGGGCATATATCGGATCATAGTGTCTCCTACTACGCATATGAAAACCTGCATCTTGATCTTTTTTTGAAGCATTGGCTGAATCTTCTTTTCCCGGGATTGTCACATTACAATCATAAATCTAGGGGACCCTCTTGCTATACTCATAAGCAAAGACTGCAGGTTTTTGAATTATGATCTTTGGTGTCCTCTGTACTCCATCTTCATTATTTTTAGGTCGCGAAATGATGACCACAGGATAATTGACTTTTAGAACCTCCGTCGTTGATTCTGACGTGCATCTACTTCCCTTTTTTTAACTTTTTCACAGAACTCCATCTCTTTATTGTCCATCATGCCTTGAACCAAGGCTCTGAATTCTACGCACTCCTGGATCTCATGCCCCACTTCATGATGGAACTCACAGTAGTTCCTCATCTTTTTGTAACTTCTTTCTGAATTCGAAATGATTGACCCCCTTTTTACCATCTCCTTCTAGACCCATCTCAAAGAGTTTTTATTTCTGCAATGTCTATCTTGATTCTTCTCCCCATATCTTCACTCATCATATTTACCCCATTATCTATATGATTGGGTAACGGATTTTTTGCACTAGATGGGTCATCAAATTTGACAATGCCCATATTGATGAACCTTTCGACTAACTTTTTGAAAGTAGTGTAGTTTTCTATTAAGTGTCCCTTGATTCCTACATGGTATTCGCATTGGGCACTTACGTCATACCACTTGGGGTATAGGGGTTGTAGAGGTTTTAAGTATAAAGGGGAAACAACGCGTGCATCAAATAAACTCTGATACAACTCCCGATACGACATTGGGATTGGAGTAAATTGAAGTTTCTCAGTGTTTTGCTTTGTGCAGAATTCTTGTCTTGATAAACCTTGTTGACCAGCAACTACCTTTCTTGGCTAATTTACAGTAATCGATTTAAAGTAACCCTTTTAATATGTACTTGTGTTGTTCACTTCATTTTTTTTCCTCGAGGCTGACCTTTTGTTACTTTCTCTGGCATCTATCTTCCTACTTCTTATGGCATTCTCAATCATCTCACCATTCATGACTATATCTGAAAAACTTTTTGTGGCACTTCCTAGCATGTGTGTGATGAATGGGGCTTTTAGCGTGTTGATAAAGAGCATCGTAGTTTCTTTTTCTAGGAGCGGCGGCTGAACTTGGATGTCAACCTCCCTCCATCTCTGCGTATATTGCCTACAACTCTCATTAGGTTTCTTCTCCATATTTTGTAAAGTAATTCTATCAGGAGTCATATCTGTTACATGACTATATTACTTCATGAATGCTTGTGCTAGGTCCCTCCACGAACTAATACTGGTACAGCTCAAT
The DNA here is from genome assembly GCF_025698545.1 of Gossypium raimondii. Taxonomy (NCBI): domain Eukaryota; kingdom Viridiplantae; phylum Streptophyta; class Magnoliopsida; order Malvales; family Malvaceae; genus Gossypium; species Gossypium raimondii. The sequence continues at coordinate 10,951,076 of NC_068573.1, forward strand.
TGATTGTACCATTTAGATGCTACCTCCACCAGGCTGTCCTAGAAGCAGTGTATTAGTAGTTGGTCATTGTTAACGTATCCAACCATCCGTCTGTAAAACATGGTGATGTGAGTTTCAGGGCAACTGGTCCCGTTGTACTTTTCAAATTCTAGTATTTTGAACTTGTAAGGAAAAGCTCAATCTGGACCAAGCTCAGATCTTCAGCGTCAATTCCATGATGACTGTCAGCACTTTCCATTGCTTTGAATATTTCCTCCAGCCATCTACACCTGTCCTTTAGCTGTTTTGGCAATTCTGCATTTGCTTTTTCCTTTTCTGCCACTTCATCAAATTTGGGGATAACAGGATTAGTTGGGTTATCTCCTGGGTTTGAACCTGATCCAGCCTATCCAAATTTCCCTTAATTTTATTCTTCCCTTTTCTTAATTTCTTGATTTCTAGCTTCTAAACATCCATGTCTACTCTCAAATTCATCTTCTCTTCTTCCATTTGTTCTATCTTTTTTTCTAACTCTAAATTTCTTCTTTTAAAATCCTGCCTTATGATTTCTAGCTCGGAAGGGATAACTCGTAAATGTTTTCCTATCGACTGACTGTCTTCCTGACTTAGCCCGTGGATGTTATCATTAATCCTCCTACCCTACCACTCGATATGCTCAGAGGTTGTCATTGGACCTACTGCTAATCTCTTCATCCGTCGAGTCAGGTTCCAGGCATTGGACATCTTTCGAATCTTCTTCTTGTAACCATCGCCTTTATATGAGTATTTGCATTGAGCTAGTCCTTAGGTTGCGGGTATGAACTGCCTTGACCTATACTATCTTAGTACTAGCAACGGTGCATAGCCAATAGCTCCCCAAATCCCAAGTAGAGGGACCTAGTCAAAATCACCACATCTATATAATATCTCATCTGGAAGCATCCAAGGAGCTCTCCATTCGATATCCTCTTCTTGAAGATTATGAAGAATTGCCATCCATTTTTCCTTCGAGATATCATCCCGCCTCGGTATAACTACTATCTCTTTCAAAGACGAATAATTTTTAGAGAAGACCCGATAAGAAACCTTATCAACTTTCTAAAAGTGACTGTAGAACCATGCTAAAAGGAGCTGCGCACATCCAATGAATCTACCCTCACCCGCTCTCCGGCATTCATTTAGTGATCTGAAGGTTTCTACTAAAATTATCAAGGACTGGTGTAACCCTCTTATCAAGTCGGTCAAAGAGATCGGTGATTGCTTCATCAATATGTTCCAAGGCTTTGGGAAAGACAACTAAGCCGTAGACACTCAAGGCAAAGACACCAACTTTCTTATTCGTATCTGGGTGTGCTAGAATTAGATCATTCAAGTTCTTCTAAGGAATGCATTTGTTATCCCCCTTCTGCTTGATCCGTGCTGCAACCCATTGCTCACTCATCCTGGTAATATTCATCAATTTCATCAAAAAGGTTGGGGCATTAACAGCTATCGAGTAGGCTTTGTCTACTAGAATCTTCGAGCAACAAAGTAAGGCCATGTATTCCTCCACTGTAGGCACCAGATCAACTCCCCCAAAAGTGAAACAACTGTAAGCAGGATTCCAAAACTGGACAAGGGCGCGAAACAAGTGTTTATCCACCTTTATGTCAAACAGATAAGGCAGATCTTCATAGCCAGAGTAAAAAAGCTGCTTGACCTCATCATTCCACTGATCCCAGATTTTCTTCAATTCTTGCAAACTATTATGGGTTACACTAATATGAGTGAAGTCCCATGACTCTGATAGGTATCCTTCAGCCAAAATATCACCTTTTTCTCACTGTGTTGTCTCAGACCAAGTTTAGACAGCCACATTATCCTCCACCTTATCAAGAAATCACTTTTCCATGATAAGCTCTCTATCTAGTAACCAAATATGAACCAATGCCTTTTATGATGAAATACTCTGCAGTCAAAATGCCATTCAACCAAAGCAAAACAAAAAAAAAGTTAGTGTCATATATAAAAAATAATAAAGCACCTATTCGGGAATCTACTAGGGTTTTGTATAGTTCTACCTAGGGCAAGTTCCTAAAGTTCGCTACATGAGGTTTGGCTTCTAGAGCAAAGGTACCCGAACCAGCAGATTCTTCGATCCTCACCCATTATAGGCTCATGCGGACCGAGTTTGGTTCAGGGAAATACATTTCCCTATGGCTGTACGGAGATGAAAATCTCACGAAGACATAGGTACAGATGTATTCCGAAAGCGATCCACTATCCTGCACGGAGGTGAAGACCTCACGAAGGACTAGTATCTCACTCCCACTTCAAAGGGTAAAATTGACCAACTTATGTAATGCAAAATGCAAATACACATTAACAGATTTGGACCAACCAAACAAACACACTATGACTAAAACCATAAAAATAATGGATAAAATGCAAAAGGGAAAATTTTAAAACAAATTTTGATTTTTCGACAAAAAGACAAAAATTAATCAATTTGTGGCTTGACTCTCAACCAGTCCCCAGTGGAGTTGCCAAGCTGTCGAAACCATTTTTTAAAACAAAAAGGGGCTGACTTTTATTTTGAAAATGAAAATGAGAAAACAGGAGTCGCCACCGGAATTTTATTGAGGTGTGATCTGATCACCTTGCAATTTAATCGTTTTAATAAAACCTTTTAATTTTACAAAAAAACAATGATTTTGGTCTACGAAATGTAAGAAAAACGGGTTCGGGAGTCGGTTACATGCGAGGAAGGATTAGCACCCTCGTCATGCTCAAAATTGGTACCTAATTGATTAATTAATGTCTTAATATCGAAAATTGAAAACTTTGAGGAGATTTAAAATACGATCATTTGTTACAAAATCACCTGATTGAATTTTTACAATGAAAATGTTTCACGTTAATCGAGAAAAAGGATTACGTCCTGTAAGTTAGGATGCAATACCTTAAATCCTCGAAACGAGAATAAACAACAAAAATTTATTTATTTTTGGAAATTTTGATTATCTCGATTTCGAAGAAGAAATCATATCCTGTAAGTTGGGACACGATCCTTTTTTTATTCCCGAGATAATTTTAAAAATGTATTTTTTTAAAATAGTTCGTATATTCAGATTTATCAGAAAAATCGAGACCCCGTAAGTTAGGGAACAAAATCTCGAATTCCAAAATACGAAATAAAAAATGCATTTGAGTCGAAATTAATGTAATATTTAAAATGTTACACGAAATAAACATTAAACTGACCAATGGCTGCAATACGAATATATTAATAAACAGTTTATAGCATGTACAACAACAATGATTACATAACAAACATCATTTTAATGCTAATATTATCAATCAAGGAGAATAAAATAAGTAATAAAATGAATAGCAACAACAATAACCATAATAATAAATTTAAAATTTGAAAGTATTTAAAAAGGAAAATAAATTAATAATGGAATAAAACAATACTAATAATGGCAAAAAGAAACATAAAAAAAATAAAACAAGCCAATATATAAAATGATAAAATAAAAACTAATATAAGATAGATTAAAATGGATAGTAAGTAAATAAATAAATGAAATATTAAATAAAACCGTAAAAAATGATGAAAATGATGATGATGATGATGATGATGATGATGATGATGATGATGATAATAATAATATTGTAAAAACAAGATAATAAATACGTAAATAAAGCATACATATGACCATATTTAAGGATTATAAAAGAAAAATATTAAGATTTAAATATACATAAAAAATAATAGATATAAAAATAATATTAACTAAAAAATGAAGAACAATAGACAAATTAATAGGTAAAAAATAAAGTAAAATTAATCAAAGGACTAATTGAAATCAGAATAAAATTTGAAGCAAAATTCATAGTAAATTTAAAGATAAAACCGAAATAGGATTAAAATGTAACACGCGCGAAGAAACGAGGGTCAAATGGGCAATAAGTCTGATTCCTGGACACACGTCACTTCCCCAGAGGATTAGCGCCAGGGACTAAATTGCCAATAAAAAAAACTTGAGTCCAATTTAAAAATAAAGGAAAAAGTGCGAAAAGGACTAAATTGAAACAGATCGAAAATGTGGAAGGACTTGGAACGCAAATAACCCATTAATGGAAAACACGCGGATCCTTCCCCGGGTCGGGTCACCACGCGGGTCAAGGGGGTATAAAGGTCAAAACGACGTTGTTTTAGGGCTATAGAGACCAGCCTTAAACGGCGTCGTTTCATTTGCCTATAAAACCAAAAAAAATTTAAAAATTTTCATTCTTCCTCTTCTTTTAAAAAAAACAGAGAAACACAAAAAAAACTCTTCTCCTCTAAACTATTTTCCAAAATCTTGCCCAACTCCGACGCCGAACCATCATGGCCACGATGCCATTCTTGGCGACAATGCAGCTCTGATGGTGAAAAATCGAAAATACCTATTTTTTTGGGCTTTTCGACTTCTTGACTCAAAAATCCCCGATTTTCTTCGGAATTGGCACCTCTTTTGCAAAAAAGGTACGATTTTTATCTTTTTCTTCTCATTTTTTGTTACCTAAAAAAATAAAAATAAATGTAAATAAATAAATAACGACACAACTACCTTTGAAAGTGGTCTGTATTTGAATTGATTTTTCTCTATTTTCTTTTGATTCATTCGTAAGTAAAAACATAAAATCGGGGCCCTTTTTATAGCTCGAAAATACCACTTATTTTTCTTTTTTTCCTATTTTTTACACTTTTTTTTTACTTTTGGACTCTTGTAATTCGTTTTGCAAGTACAGACGTGGCGCGGTGCATGGCAGAGGCGACGCGAAGGGCGGTGCATTGTTTGGCTACTGTTGCGACAGCTGGAGGCCTAGGCTGTTAGGGTTTTTTGTTTCTGAAAATTTATGTTTTGGGTCATACTGGGTTTGGGTTATTTATTGGTTTTGGGTTTTAGTTATCTGGGCTTATTTGTATTTGTTTATTTCTTGTGTTTATTTTGGTTTTGGGCCTAGGCCAAAATTGGCCTATTACACTATTCTTAAAATATTTATTTGGTTGAATTTGTTAAGTTATTTCATAATGCATGTAAATATTTTAATCTATCTAATATTTTTGTTATATCGATCTAAAATATTGTTTATATTAATATATATTGTTAGTTCGATTAATCATTAGAAATAACCAAGAGGGGAAGTAAATTGGCCTTTAAGAAAATGGTGGAAGCAAAGAAAGAATATTCAAGAAAGAACACAACGATTTATAGTGATTCGACCTCAATTGCCTACTCTACTACCTTAACTTTCCACAACTAAATATATTCCCAAATTCACTAATTTGACAACTTTTGATAAGATTTAACCTTACAATCTCTTAACTTTTGATAACTTTTGATAACTTTTGACAACTTTTGATACCTTAACTTTTGATAACCTTTGACAACTTTTGTTTATTTGTGCTTAATTGGCAAATCCCTTAAGATTTCTACTTAAACTTTAAGATTCAACCCTCTAAAAAGGATACAAAGAAGAAAACAAAGAAATAATCCTTATAAGATCAGAATGTTTGCCAATTAAGCACAAATAAACAAAAATACACTTTAGCTAAAGAATAACAATGAAAGCTCACAAGTGCAAAGTATGAAAGAATTAAGCAATAAGGTTGTTTTGATTGATCTTTAAGCTTGATAATCTCTCTTGTTGTTGTAGGACCTTTTAAAGATGATACTTGTACTCTCTATTTCATTTGCAATCGTTGTGGTTGTTGAGAAAATAAATAGAGTCGTTGGGGATGAAAATATCATATCATTAAATTCAACTACAACAAAAGGTATCGACACCTTATCTACAAGTATTGATACTATTAGCATTTAATGCATTAGTGATTATTGGAGCTAAAGATATCGATACAAATGGACGTTTATCGATACCATATGATTAGCTGAATTGGTTGAAAATAGAATGTCAATTTGGTATTGATTATAAAATGGGTATCAATATTTTGAAAACTATCGATACTTGGCCAAAAAGTAACAATACTAACTTGTTTTAAAACAATTTTAACTTGATTGAAAATTTTAACTCAATTGAAATCATTTTAACTTGATTTCATCATTTCACCAATTTTGTTCAACTTTAATCTGTTATTCAAAAATATTTTAATTTGTTATATCAAAACATATTATCAAATAAAGCTAGGTATGACATATTTAACAGTTAACTATTTTTTATATAAAACAAATAATTAGAAATTGTGAATTTATGTTAAACTTAACATGCATAATCAATATGAATGGAGCATGAAATATACCAATTTAATTGTTAAAATCTTAATAGTATAAAAAGTTACAAAATTGTGTAAACCACTTAAGTTTTACACCAGTTTAAGTGGATCATTCTTCATTTTAAAATGTTCAATTTAGTCTTAACTCAATTGTCACGATTGTCATTGCAATAATTAGAGGAATTAGGATTTGACTGATTTGAGAGCGTTTTCCTCTTATTTAAGAGTTAAGATGGGTTATGGGTAGAACTATACATTATATAAAAATTATTCATATTTAAAAAGGAATAAATTACAAATTTAGTTATTTAGCTATAGTTTAAATATGTTTTGGTCATCAAACTTTAAAAAGTTATGATATGTTAACTAGTATTATTAATTTGTTACATTTTGATAATTAAACAGGTAACAATGTAACAACAAGCTGACATGACACATTATATCACCATTTCAAACGAATAAACTGAATTATACCAAAAACCCAATAAATCGAATGGACCCTGAGAGCAAAACCTGTAACACCCCTAACCCTCATTCATTACCAGAAAAGAGTTACGAACATTACTGAACTTTAAGAATTAAAAACGGACATTTCTCAACTTTTGTTACACGTATTAAGAATCAATTATATAAAACTCATATTATCCCTTAGATGGACCTTCGAGACCCAATATGTACCTTAGAAGTGAATCGAGACTAAACCGAGTATTCAGGGAAAATTTTCTTAGAAGTAAGGGACACATGCCTATGTCTCTGCCCATGTGAACAAAAATAGGTCATTTTATAAGCCATATTTCTCACCCAATTTTGCGTCTATCTACAATCAACATTACATATATCAACAAGCTATAATTAGACATTCAAAATAAGCCAAAATAAGTGGCTAAACTCAACACACTACATATAAGCCATCATTAAATAAAATACAATACATGCCATTATAACCAAAATCAAAACATTCGAAAATACCGATAGAACCAATGGATAGTGTGATATATCTTCGACAAGCTTCCTACCCAATCGAGCTTCCGATAATCTGAAAAGTAGAAGAAAACAAATACATAAGCAATGAATGCTTAGTAAGCTCATATAAACTTTAATCATATTACTTCGTTTTCAAATATGAAATTTATTCTTATCAAGAATAATCTAATGTTGCTACCACAATACTCATGAAGTTATATTTAACAACTTACTAAGTGAATAAATTTACAGTATCACTTATACATAATATTCTTAGCATAGTAGGATTTTAAACAACTTTAACTCTTCCAAAATTTCTTTATTTGCATTTGCGTTTATTTACTTTCCACAATCATTCTATATGCATAATACAACAGTCATAAGCATATCATTCAACCATAAATACAAGCTAGTGCATTTAAACATAGACCTTTTTCGAATTAATCACACAATAACTCATTTTATAAGAAATTGCATAACTAAAAACTTACCACTCTTTCATTAGCACAAGTATATTTTCATTTGAGCACTTACCCTTTCAACGCATCATATAATAAACATATTACCATTTAACCAGTAACTTGGTACTTGTCTAAGCGTCAACAACAACACTTGTTAGCATACTTGAACATATTTCATATAAATTCAACATTCATAAACTTATTTTATCCACATATCACACTTGAGTTTATTACTCATCACAATTTGCATAATTTCCATGTATCAACATATCAAGATATTTATATATATACATATCATGACACATATCATTCTCTTACTGCTTCTTCATATACATATATCATCCAAAAACATCTCCTGTTATTTTACCATTCAAAGAACGACTTACGGATATGAGTATATCATTTTTAGAAGCCCGAAGGCTAAACAGAAGCTCATGAAAGCTAAACAGAAAGTAAACACGAAAGTTCGCAACAAATGCTGAACCTCAGTTTATTTGGGTAATTTTTCGTCAATTCATCCTTTACATTTTCCATCAATTCATCCTTTACATTCATATTGTCATAACCCAATTATGTTCTTATCAACAAAATGCCATAGCCCAGCTTTGGTCTTTCATATAAACACTGCCATGGTCCAACCATGGTCTTACATTCATAGTGTCCTAACCCAGTTATGGTCTTATCATCAGAATGTCATAGTCCAACTATGGTCTTACATATAAACATTACCATGGTCAACCATGATCTTACGTTCATAGTGCCATAACCCAGTTATGGTCTTATCCGTCAATTCATCATTTTCCACAGAACAATTGTACTCAATCCCGCGTTCAATCCAAACTGAGCATTAAATTCGATAATATATTTCCAATAATAATTCAATTCCAACAATAGAACACACACACACACACACACACACACACACACACACACACACACACATATAATATCCATCACCAAATAACATTCACTTTAATCAAAATTATACAAAATATAATTCATAAGAATTTACCAGGCTAAATTGTAGAAATACCAAGATACAAGGGCATTTTGGTAATTTTATATTAATTTATTAATTTAAATAATAAAACAATTAATTTCACACAATTTGGTCATTTTGAAATTTTTACAAAATTACCCTAAAATTTTACTTTTATTCAATTTAGTTCTGAGCCCAAATCATGCAAATTAACCAATTTTTATGCAAACCCATGCTAGCATAATATTCATGGCATCAATACAGCCCAATTTTTCAATAATTTCACTACAAACCCTTCTATTTTTACTATTTTAACAAATTAGTCCCTAATCAAAAATTCATCAAAATTAGTTAATAAAATACTTTTAAATATCAACCAACAACTCAAATTCATCATTTAATAACTAAAACCATATAGATTCATCAATGGAAACATTCAAAATCTTTAACAAAATAAAAAACTAGAGTAAGATTTAGTTGGACCTAATTGTAACAATCTCAAAAACATGAAAATTACAAGAAACGACTAAGAATTGAACTCACATGAAGCAAAATTGAAGAACCAGCTCAAGGAGCTCTCCCATGTCTATTTTTGAACCGAAAATTGGGAGAAGAATAAAAAATTGTCTAGAAACTTTCAAATTTCACTTTTATTTTATTTTATTTTATTTTTAATTTAATTACAATTTTGCCATTAATGGCTTTATTTTATTTTTCCATGTTATGCTGCCTCATCTTTTCATTTGGGAAAAATTTCTATTTAGGTCCTTCTTTATTTATTAATCAAGCCATTAAGTCAGTTTATTATTATAATTAGCAAGTTTTACACCTTTTTCAGTTTAGTCCTTTTTAATTAATTAACTGTCGAAACGTTAAAATTTTTCAACGAAACTTTAATACTACCTTAATGACACTCTATAAATATTTATAAATATTTATGGCTCGAGTTATAGAAACGAGATACCGATACCTCATTTTCTAAAACCACTTGAACTAGGGTTTTATCACTCGAATCTAATAATTCATTATAAGACATAAATTACTAATTCAAAATTTTTTAAACCATATTTGACTCGTAAATATTAAATAATAAAATTTATGAGCTCACTCGATGAATTTGGTGGCCTCGAACCACTGTTTCTGACATCACTGAAAATTGGGATGTTACAACTCTCCCCCCTTAGGAAATTTCGCCCTCGAAATTTATCACATCAGAATTCATATTAAAATTAATATCATGTCAGAACTTAACTGAACAGCTATGATCTTCTCCCATAATAACTTTATCATTAGTAACACAATTATCGAGAAACTCCCATTAATCGTCTAACGAGACATAACCGAGAAACTCTAATTATCAAACTCTTACTAATGTTCTAGCATGTCTGCATCTGTAATTCTCAAATTATATTTATTTCTCCTTATATGGAAAGCGTCAAGCAATATTGTTTAACACAAGCACAATAACTTCAACTATCGAAATGACTTTAATCCATAATACCATTTCCCAATTAGAACTGATCTGATAGACAGATTTTTGTATCATGTCTATTAGAATATGAATCCCTCATTCTGACGGTTCGTCAATATACCCGCGAATGCAAAAAATTTATTCTCGAACCTAAAGATAAACTCAAATGCGTATAACTCAATTAACCTTTCAAATGAATAACCCACTCTGATTAGAATGACTGAGTCAATTTTATCTATCAAATAATAACTTTTCAGAATAATCCCTTCTTCTTGTTGTCAAGACAATCTAGATATACCATGTATCATAATTCTCTCAGAATACCAATCGAAAATTACCACAAACTGCATTAACTCAAACGAATTATGACATCCTATTATTGACTTGTTGACATAATTCAGGATTACCTAAGGAATGAAAACCAATGTACAAATTTGAGCTCAATCTTCCACCATCTACACTTTTGCCGATATAACCCTTGCCACGAAAACTAGAGAGGGATTATATATTATAAGGATATTTCAATTATTAACATCGAAACTTTTAACTATACCGAAACCACAACCATCAGTTAGATTACAAACCATAATGCTATAATAGGACCAACATTTCAACCATATAGATAGAATAATACCTCAATATCAATAATACACTCCATAATAGAAGAGAAAATCGAAAGTAGTCCCAATAATAATCAATATAATAATATGATCTTTATACTCTGAGATCTGCATTTCCATGCTTCCATGTTCAAACCAGGATTTATAATAGTAATATATGTAATTATCTTCGGCCCATAAATATTTTTTACAGACGAACCATGTTTGATAGATAAAATTAAATCATAAGAATGATAAGAAAACTGAGATAATAAAATCTCAAATATGAAGCTATACTGAATTTTCGAGAATATAAACCACATTGAATAATAAAGAGATCGATGATAATCCAGAGAAAATCCAGAAGAAGAATATCACTCATACGCATTGGAATCAGTTGTGACAGAGACAACATAAATTACAAATATATCTTTTAGAGCATCAACCAGTAGAAGAAATAAAATAACATCATATGTGTTTTTTCATTAAATCTTCTACCAAACATAATAGAATATAATTCCAAAGAAAGATAGTACAATGTCAATCATAAATCAACCAGACTAACAATACTTCTGTCCAACATTATGATTAGCTAGCCTTTCCGTACGATAAGAACCATATCTGAAAATGAACAATTCCATATGCCTCTGAAGATAAAAGAATATAGAATACCCAGAAGAGATCGTTGTAAGATACCGGACTATAACAGCTGCATTCTGATATCTTTGCAATTTTAACACTATTCCTCTGACTACTAAAGTCATCAATATTCTTACATTATCCCAATCACTAAAGAAATTAATTCAAAAGAATTTCTGGTTAACCCGTTCTTTAGATGTCATACCTGAATAAGTTGATTACTCGCAAATAACTTCTTCCTTAATAACAACATTGTGTATCCCAAATAATCTTCAGAAAAATATGATATCTCTTCTAAAATCATCTTTACTTGCTAACCCATTCATTATTAATCTTTCAGCAACTTAACTCTTCGATTTCACACTTGTGAACTTAATCAATATAAATCTTGTGAATTTCCATTGTATATGACGCACAGGTAAGAGGGTGAAGGTCGTAAAGCCTCAAAATTGACTCTTATATACACACATATAACATAACATTCATCACCGGCATGTATTATAAAACATTTATTTCATACCTTTATGTGTTCCAATTCATCATAATCAACTTTTTATTCATATACTTGAGTATCGCTTTAAGCATTATCATAATTAGCTCGGTTGGAAAGCATATCTGTCTATAAGTAAAACAAATTTCATCAAAGTCGGGAGATATCACACTATTACTGGTTATATAATGGCATGTATTTCTAGACTTCACATATGCTACGTTTCAGTCTGAGAACTGACTAAACCGTAGCTTTGATACCACTAAATGTAACACCCTTAACCCTCATCCGTTACCAGAACATGGTTACAAAGTATTATCGAACTTTACGAATTAAATACGGACATTTCTTAACTTTTGTTACACATATTAAGAAGCAGTTATATAACACTCATATTGTCCCTTAGATGGAACTTCGAGGCCCAATATGCACCTTAGAAGTAAATCGGGACTAAATCGAGTATTTAGGTAATTTTCTCCAAAATTTCAAAAAAAAATTTAGAAGTAGGGGACACATGCCCGTGTCTCTGCCTGTGTGAATGAAAATAGGTAATTTTACAAGCAATATTTCTCACCCAATTTTGTGTCTATCTACAATTAACATTACATATATCAACAAGTCATAATTCGACATTCAAAACAAGCTAAAATAAGTGGCTAAACTCAACACACTACATATAAGCCATCATTAAACAAAATAACTATACATGTCATTATAACCAAAATCAAAACATAGATACAAGCTAGTGCATTTAAACATAGACTTTTTTTGAATTAATCACACGATAACTCATTTTATAAGAAATTGCATAACTACAAACTTACCACTCTTTCATGAGCACAAGTAAATTTTCATTTGAGCACTTACCCTTTCAACGTATTATATAATAAATATATTACAAGTTAACCAGTAACTTGGCATTTGTCTAAGGTCAACAACAACACTTGTTAGCATACTTGAACGTATTTCATATAAATTCAATATTGATAAACTTATTTTATCAACATATCAAGCTTGATTTTATTACTCATCACAACTTACATAATTTCCATGTATCAACATATCAAGATATTGATATATATACATATCATGACACATATCATTCTCTTACTGTTTCTTCATATACATATATCATCCAAAAACAACTCCTGTTGTTTTAACATTCGAAGAACCACTTACGGATATGAGTATATCATTTTCAGAAGCCCGAAGGCTGAACAGAAGCTCATGAAAGCTAAACAGAAAGTAAACACGAAAGTTCGCAACAAATGTTGAACCTTAGTTTACTTAGGTAATTTTTCGTCAATTCATCCTTTACATTTTCCATCAATTCATCCTTTACATTCGTATTGCCATAACCCAATTATTGTCTTATAATCAGAATGCCATAGCCCAGCTATGGTCTTACATATAAACACTGCCATGGTCCAATCACGGTCTTACGTTCATAATGTCATAACTCAGTTATGGTCTTATCATCAGAATGCCATAACCCAGCTATGGTTTTACATATAAACAATGCCATGGTCCAACCATGGTCTTATATTCATAGTGCCATAACCCAGTTATGGTCTTATCCGTCAATTTATCATTTGCCACAGAACGATTGTACTCAATCTCACGTTCAATCCAAACTGATTATTAAATTCGATAATATATTTCCAATAATAATTCAATTCCAACAATAAAACACACACACACATATATAATATCCATCACCAAATAACATTCACTTTAATCAAAATTATACAGATTATAGTTCATACGAACTTACCAGGCTAAATTGCAGAAATACCAAGATACAGAGGCATTTTTATAATTTTCTATTTTCCTCGATTTTCCACCTGGTCTTGATCTAAATTAATATTTCATTCAATTTATTAATTTAAATAATAAAAAAATCAATTCATGCAATTTGGTCATTTTGACATTTTTACAAAATTACCCTAAAATTTTACTTTTATTCAATTTAGTCCCCGAGCCCAAATCATGCAAATTAACCATTTTAATACAAACTCATGCTAGAATAATATTCATGGCATTAATACAGCCCAATTTTTCAATAAGTTCACAACAAACCCTTGTATTTTTACTATTTCAATAAATTAGTCCCTAATCAAAAATTCATCAAAATTACTTAATAAAATACTTTTAAATATCAACCAACAACTCAAATTCATCATTTAATAACTAAAATCATATAGATTCATCAATGGAAACATTCAAAATCTTTAACAAAATAAAAACTAGAGTAAGATTTAGTTGGACCTAATTGTAACAATCTCAAAAATATAAAAATTACAAGAAACGAGTAATAATTGAACTCACATGAATCAAAATTGAAGAACCAGCTCAAGGATCTCTCCCAAGTCTATTTTTAAACTAAAAATTGGGAGAAGAATAAAGAATTGCCTAAAAACTTTCTAATTTCACTTTACAATTTTGCCATTAATGGCTTTATTTTATTATTTTTTTCCATGTTATGCCGCCTCATCTTTTCATTTAGGCATAATTTCTATTTAGGTCCTTTATTTATTAATCAAGCCATTTAGTCACTTTATTATTATAATTAGCAAGTTTTGCACCTTTTTCAGTTTAGTTCTTTTTAATTAATTAATTGTTGAAACGTTAAAATTTTTCAACAAAACTTTATTACTACTTAATGACACTCCGTAAATATTTTTATAAATATTGACGACTCGGTTTATAAAAACGAGGTCCCGATACCTCATTTTTTAAAACCACTTGAACTAGGGTTTTATCACTCGAATCTAATAATTCATTATAATACATAAATTACTAATTCAAAAAAAAATTTAAACCATATTTGACTTGTAAATATTAAATAATAAAATTTAAGAGCTTACTCGCTGGATTTGGTGGCCTCGAACCACTATTTTCGACATCACTAAAAATCGGGTTGTTACAAAATCAAAACAATCAGTTCAATTCGATTTTTCGGTTTTTAGCTTTTTTTTAGTTGGAAAAAAAATCTAATTGAGGTACTTGTAATTTTATTTCTTTTATTTTTTTTCACATAATTGTCTTCTTTCTTCAATTTAGTATATCATATACTTTTATTTTTATTTTATTTTAAATTCATTAAAATATTAAAAATTAAATCGAACAATTTTAATGTACTCAAAAATATTTATGTTCTTACATGGCCAACATACAATTTCCATGTCTTCTACTATTCTTAATAGGTATATATGAATTTGAATTTTTATATATTAAATAATAAAAATTAAAATGGATATCATAAAAATTTAAATTATCAATTTGAGTTTTAAATATTAACGGGTTTTGGGTTTTAAATTTTAATGGGTTTAGACTTTTAAAAATATTAAATTTTGATAAGTATTTGGGTTTAGGCATATAAATGGGTTATGGGCTTTTAGCCTTATGGGTTATGACTTATTCAGTTTATTCAATTTAAAATGTCAAAATCGAAAATTGACGTAATAAACCAATTAAACCAAACATGAAAATTGATTAAATCATGAAAAAATCGGTTTTTTTTAGGTTAGATTCACTTCAAAATTTTCAATTTAGAACTGTTTTTACACACCTTTACTTTTGGAGGTTGAAATCGGGACAGGTTCTACGGGTGAACAAGCCAAGCACATGAGTTGGGTTCATAATATAAGTGAATTCCTTAATTTGTATAACTTTGACATATTAATTTAATTTTAACTTTAAATTCATTTAGTGCGATTTTAATGAGTAAACAAGCTTTGGCTAGTTTGCTTCATAATTTAGATAACTTGTACATCATACTTTAATTTTAACTTTAGATCCATTTATGAATCATAATTTAATATAATATTTATAGATAATAAATAATAATAATCTAATTTTGAGAAGCATAGGAGCGAGCATATTCTGATTAGATCTTATATTCTTTATATATTTAAAATTTAGTATCTCTACTTTTAATTTTAAAATTTTAGTCCAACTATTCTTCTAATATAATAATTAAATTCCAGTTAATAATATCATCAAAAGAATTTTCAGTCAATTTAAAATCACGTGAAAGCCATATGAAAATAAATTATCAACTTTCAATATGTTTCCTTAAAATAGTAATTCAGAATCGCAAAAATCTTTTCATTTTAGATTAAACATTTTTATTTGTGCATTTCGCCTTCCACACATGTAAAATTGACTATGTGGGTAAACTTTTTTTATTTAAAAAAATTGACTTTAATTATTAAATAAATGATTTAATTTTCAAGATTAAAATTCAAATATAAAAAAATAAAATTGAAAGACTAAAAGTAAATCCGACCTTTTAGTTAATTTCATTCTCCGCAAGCTCAGATTTGTAAGGCATCAAGGTCGGTTATGGTGTCAGTGTCTTGAATCAGGTTTATTCCATGCCCAAGTGTCAAGGGCCAAAGTGCAAAGCCCGTGACCATGGCACAAGATGCGCCCCATAGAGGTCCATTGATAAGATGGGGAACATTTAGCGCACGAGAACTGACCCGATTCAAGGAATTATTGGAGAAGCCTGTCAGATTAAAACCTGGTTGCCCCGATAGCAAAGAGATGGCAACTTAGGCTAATATGGTAATTAATCTTAGAAGATAGAGTGAATCATATATTATAAAGATTAGATTTGATTTGATATGGCAAATCTTGTAAATCCCTAAAATCAAGGGATATAGTGAATCTCGTCCGTCGATGTAAATGTATCTTGACCGTCAGTTTTGGGGGAGCTCAACTATAAATAGAGAGCCTCCCCCTCATTTGTATTCATCCATTGTAACTTGAATTCTTAAGAGTAATAGAATTCTTGAGCATTTACTCAAACACTTTGTGTGCATTCTTTCATTAGCTTTCTGTTGTTCTTTTGTAGCTTCTTTTGGCACAATCGCTTCGCTATACAAATTTGTGCCTTGGAAGAGTTCTAAGGAATCATCACTTTTGGGCGTAAAGGCTGACTTAGGGGAGTTTGGAGCAAACGGATCACCTAAGGCCGCACGGTTTGCGAGACGAAAAGTCTAGCCCCGTGACAAGTGGTATTCGAGCAGGTTTTGAACCAAGTGATATTCGAGTTGGTTCGAAGGCACCGTTGGGATGTCAAAAGAAGTCGTTGGTCAGAGTGAGCCAATGGAGACCCGTGGGAGGGCTAGAAAAGCCAGTCGGTCGAGGGAAATGCTGACAGCTTTGGAAAATCGAGCGGTTAATCTCGAGGAATCCGTAGGGAACGTGAAAGAGACGCTTGAATTGGTCGAGGGACGCACGGATGGGTTTGACTTAATGGAGGAGCAACTCAGAGATTTTGTGTTGGATTCTCTCGATGCTAATAGGGAAAAGATGAATGAGTTACTCGAGTCCACTGCGGGAAAGCTGGCAGAGAGGGATGAGTATCTCGAGGATATGGCGTTAGCCATGAAGAAAGAAATAGAGGAGCTCAAAGGGGAGCTCGTGATCTACAAAGCCGCTTTGAGTAATGGGATGTTGTCTTCAAAGCCGAAGCGACAAGCAATGGATGTTCCCAAACCGGAGAAGTTTAAGGGTGCACGATCCGCAAGGGATATGGACAACTTCTTGTGGGAAATGGAGCAATACTTCCGAGCGATGGGCATCGAGGATGATGCCATTAAGGTAAACACTGCTTCAATCTATTTTACTGATGTAGCTCTCTTGTGGTGGCGTCGTAGGTCCACGGATGAGAAACGTGGCGGGAACGCGATTGGGACTTGGGAGGAGTTCCAAAGAGAGTTGAAGAAACAGTTTTACCCTCAGTATGCCGAGAAGTAGGCTCGAGCAAAGTTGCATCGTCTCACGCAACAAGGAACTGTTCGGGAGTATGTGAGGGCATTTAGCGAGTTGATGCTTCAAATCTCCGACTTGAGCGAGAAAGAAGCTTTTATTGGTTCGAGGATGGGTTAAAGCCGTGGGCAAAGCATGAGTTGCGTAGGCAAGGAATCACCAAACTTATTGTAGTCATGGCCGAAGCAGAGTCCTTTGTCGAGCTTGGTGTAACAACCAGATTTTGGGCCTAGTCGGAACAGTGGTTTCGGGACCACAAAACTGATGAAGAAAAATTTATTTTTCTTATATTTTTATGGTCTACGATTTCACTAAATGATTTTGTGAAAATTTCGTTCGAAAATTTCGACGTTTGGGCACTCAATTTAGTAAAAAGGACTAAATTGTAAAAAGTGCAAAGGTTGAGTTCTACATGTTAAAGGTGTTCAATTGTTATGAAACTTTAAATTGGAGGTCCTTATATGGTACTTAGACCATTGGTTAAGTTGGTAGACAAAAATGGGCATGAAATAAGTGAAATAGGAAATTTTTAAGTTAGGGGCAATTTGGTAATCTAGTAATTAAAATGAATTAAAAGGGAAAAAGATGGCAAATTGGGCTCACCTTCTTCATTGGGACGAAATCAGCAAGGGGGGAGCCATTGTTAGGGTTTTCAAGCTTCCAAGGTGCATAGTAAGTGATTCTAAGCCCCGTTTTTAATGTTCTTTACGTTTTTGGAGTCCCGGTAACTTGATTTTGCTTATTCTAGCAATAATTTAATCTGGGGTTTATATTTGGAAAAATACCCATATGTGAAATGTGTTTATTTTGATGTTTTATGGTAGAATATGAAGCTAGAAATTATGTTAAGCAACTTTTGCTAAGCGATTTTGAGTGAAAACGAGTAAAACGACAAAATCGATAAAAATACTAAATGTTCATAAGTAAGTGTTAGAGTGGGAATTTGGTGTTGTCATAGAAGGGAAAAATGTTCAGGATGTCATAATACATAAGAATAAGGGATAAAGTTTAATTTCCGAGCCTAGGGGCAAAATTGTAATTTTGTGAAACTTTAGGGGCAAAAATGTAATTTTTCCAAAATGTGATTTTTGGATTGGATTGAATAATGTGAGTGTTAAATAAGTTAAATGTGTTATTATAAGTCAAGAAAGATAAGGAATTGACTTTGATTAGTGAAAAAAAATGAGAAAATGTGAGAAATTTCCCGATTGAACATTCGGAATAAAAAGGGATACGAATGAAGTGACAGAAATGATCACATATGTGGCATGGACTGTGTGTAGGCCACTATATGAAAGTGAAAGTGTTGGTCACGTGTGTAGTACTGTGTGAAGGCTACTACATGAATCGATAAATAATGGTCACATGTGTAGTACTAAGTGAAGGCTACAATGTGTACCGAGAAGCTTTGGTCACGTGTGTAGTATTGTGTGAAGGCTACTACGTGAATCGATAAGTAATGGTCACATGTGTAGTACTAAGTGAAGGCTACAATATGTACCGAGAAGCTTTGGTCACGTGTGTAGTACTGTGTGAAGGCTACTACGTGAATTGATAAATGATGGTCACATGTGTAGTACTAAGTGAAGGCTACTATGTGTACCGAAAAGCTTTAGTCACGTATGTAGTACTATGTGAAGGCTACTACGTGAATCGTAAAACTTGATCACGTGTATAGGACTATGTGAAGGCTATTACGTGAACCGTAAAAATTGATCACGTGTGTAGTACTATGTGAATGCTACTACGTGTATCGAATGATAATAGTAACATGGGTGGTACTATGTGAAAACCCCAAATATTTGTTGTTATACCGACATGTTTAACGAGATATGAGAATGTGATTGAAATGTGATAAGTTACAAAAGAGTGACTGAAGTGATGAAGTCTTGCATTGTGTTATAAAATAAATGGTTATAGTGCTATGTGAATGAGAGATATTGGAATAGAATAGATTTGGACAGTGACGGTGATGTTAGTTTGAAAAATCACAAAAATTGTAGAAATTTATTCAGTGGTTGAATGAGATATGAAATTAAATCTTATTGAATCTACTTTCATATAAAAGAAACAGAGCAAGCAAAAGAGTTGTATATTTTGAGATATTTGAACTTTAGTAAGACATGGTCGAAATGATTTCGGAATCCCCTATTCTGACTTTGGAAAATCACTAAAAATTTTAAAATAATAATTATGAGTTATAATTTATATGCTTAGAATCCTTGATGAGTCTATTTTCAAATGAAATAAACGAAATTATCATCCAAATTCTGTACAGTGAGATAATTCATTTTTATTGAAGAGAGGTCAGTGATGTTGAGTAGTGAAACAGGGGTGAATTTAAAGAATAAACTGTACTAATTGGCCAAGTCAAAATTTCTGAAAATTTTATGGAAAGAAGACATGCGAGTCTAGTTTTAGGGAAAATTAACAGATCTTAATTTGGAGCTCTGTAGCTTCAGATAAAAATGATTTGGTGATGCTGACTCAAATAGACAGCTTTGAATTTAAATATAAGTGAATAGTGAAATTATGTATAATGCTATTTAAGCATGTTTTATACATAAAGGATGTGGAATGGAGAGGAGGAGGAGGAGGACAATAAAATGTATGAAAGAATTGTGTATAATGGTCATATGCCCGATTATAATCGGTAAATGTTAAATTGAATGGTAAATACGTATTGGTACCGAAGGAACTATTGCGGTGTTGAAAAGCAATTGATCAAATATATAAGAAATTTAGTCTTGATATATATATGATAATAATGATATATGGATGATTATATCATTGAGTTGCATTGATTAATTCGGTTTATGTGATGGAAATGTCAAGAACATTTGTCTTTGATATGTGATGATCATGGTTTAAGCTCGTATGGGAAAATAAAGTTTCATAGTATGAGAGTGTGATATTGAAATATATATATTGGATTGAGAAATTAATTTGAATTGTGAACACGAAATATTGTGAATTGAATAAAATGGAAATGGAGCTTTGAATTACATGAGTAAGTATTGGGTCTCGTAGGCCCTATTTGTTATGAATATAATATTTTGAGGATATGTTATAAAGAATTATAAAAGCATGTTAAAAATTTGAAGAGTTTAAATTTAAATGAAATTTTGTAACTCGGTTTAATACGTTTACATGTGTAAGTGTTCTAGTAATGCCTCATACCCTATTCCGGAGTTGAATAAGGGTAAGGGGTGTTACACTTGGTCCAACAGAAGACAAGTTTGAGTCATCTAAGCCCAATGGAAAGGGCAATGGTGAGAGAAACCATGAAGAAGATGAAGGGGGACATAGCAATGGGGGCAACAGTACTGATAGCACAAGTGGCAATGGGAAACCACGAGTGCGAAGCGGGGATTCAACAACCCAAGGGACAAGAGGAAGAGAATAAAATGCTTCCTTTGTCAAGGACCACACATGGCGCGAAAATGTCCAAATAAAGTGATGATTTCGGCAACCCAGAAGAAAGAGGAGTCGAAGGAAGAGACGAAGCCTATCGAAGAGAAGACATCAAGGGTCAATTCGATGGTGCTCATTCCTGGGAAGAGGAATGGTGGAAATGGGTTGATGTTTGTAGACATCAACATTGCAGGTCAGAAGCGGAGTGCTCTTATTGATACGGGAGCATCGGACTTGTTCATGTCAGAAAAGGCTGCGAAGAAGCTTGGTCTGTCGATTAGGAAATCGAATAAGAAGATCAAGGTAGCAACTTCCGAGAAAACCCCAACTGTGGGAATAGTTCGTAATGTGGAACTACAAATCGACGAATGGAAGAGGAAGGAAGAATTCGAGGTAATCCAATTAGATGATTACGATTTTGTGCTTGGCTTAAACTTCCTTGTCAGGATTCAAGCAACTCTGCAACCATGGGCCGATCAAATCCATATTGCCACCGGTCCATCAACAAAGAGTATTGTGCCGGTGCATCGGAATGTGAAAGTTGGGACTAAGGTGTTATCTTCAATCCAACTAGTCGAAGATGTTTCGTATGGGAGAAACATTAAATCGTCGAAACGGAATGCTACGAAAGCCCCTTCGGAAGTGTTAGTGGCGCAAGGGACCGATATGAAGCCTGCGGGACCGGCTGTGGAACCGACACCTTTGGGAAAGGTGGGTTGTGCATCGAGCTTCGAGGAGAAAGGAGCGATGCAAAAACAGTCGAGACGAGTAAATGCTGCTAGTAAGGTACATTGCAAACACTCTGATAGTGTTTTGAATTCTGACTTGTTGGCTTGGCAAGGTCGTAGAGGCCCTTTCAAAGTTCATAAGCAAGGAGGCAAAGGGACTATGGGTGGTACGAAGCTAAGATGTGAGAATCCCGGAGATTCCAGTGGAAGCAAGTCAAAATTGGGGCAAGTTAAAGCGGAGACTTCTTGCCAATAGAATGTACCAACGAGTGCAACGGTTCAAGATAAGAGGCGACGAAAGCCGAGGCATAAGTTCCGAAGGAAGGGACAACCCGATTGCAAGGCAAGTCGGGAAGTAGTAGAGGCAACGAGAAAAGGTGAATCAAGTCAGTGTCATCCAGAAGTCGCAACGAGGGCGTTGCGAGAATGGGTGGGGGAGAATGTCACGAGCCAAAGTGCAAAGCCCGTGACCATGGCACAAGATGCGCCCCATAGAGGTCCATTGATAAGATGGGGAACATTTAGCGCACGAGAACTGACCCGATTCAAGGAATTATTGGAGAAGCCTGTCAGATTAAAGCCTGGTTGGCCCGATAGCGAAGAGATGGCAACTTAGGCTAATATGGTAATTAATCTTAGAAGATAGAGTGAATCATATCTTGTAAAGATTATATTAGATTTGATATGGCAAATCTTGTAAATCCCTAAAATTAAGGGATATAGTGAATCTCATCCGTCGATATAAATATATCTTGACCGTCGGTTTTGGGGGAGCTCAACTATAAATAGAGAGCCTCCCCCTCATTTGTATTCATCCATTGTAACTTAATTCTTAAGAGTAATAGAATTCTCGAGCATTTACTCAAACACTTTGTGTGCATTCTTTCCTTGGCTTTTTGTTGTTCTTTTACAGCTTCTTTTGGCACAATCGCTTCCGCTATACAAATTGGTGCCTTGGAGGAGTTCTAAGGAATCCTCACTTTTGGGCGTAAAGGCTGACTTAGGCGAGTTTAGAGCAAACGGATCGCCTAAGGCCGCACGGTTTGCGAGACGAAAGGTCTAGCCCCGTGATACAAGTACCATAATGATCCACCGACCTTTTCCTATTTAAACCAACAAAGTCAGCTGCTGTACTCAACCCCCACACTACAACAACAAAGTCTATTAAAGAAGAGAGCTAATGTTCCAATCAGAACCGATCAGCTCCAGAAAAGAAATATATATACATATATAAAGTTAAATTCAACCAAAATTATAATATTTTTTTCATTTTATGAATCAAAAGAGTGGTGGTTCCAAAATCATTTCTAGCTTATAAAATTTGGCAAATTTTAGTATATATTCTGATAAAATTGAAAGCAAAATGATAATTAAATTTCAATTGAGACACAAAAATAGAACTTTCATTAACTTGTAATTACAGAAAACTACAAAAAGATTATAGAATTTCAGTGGGGAGTTTTCCCCTTTGCCCACAGAATCCAACACAAGTGCTCTTGAGCATCTTTCCACTATATTTTCTACTTTATAAATAAAATAAAATAATCCCCAAAAAACCAAGGCAGGATTTTTAAAGAAATGACATTCTATTCTCTACTCTCTTCTTTTAATGCTAGGCTAGTTTGGCGTACACAAAGCAGATTTCAATCAATTTCACCCTCCTCTGCATCATTCATAGGATTTGGGATACTGGGCGGCTCACCTTCTTCTTCCTCTTCATCTTCCTTCATGTACAATCCCAGCTGTTCCAATGGGTTGCTGCTCCCAAACTTAAAACTTCCTAACCCATCTACGGAGTGATCCGTGCATGTTCCCTCCACTGAGCTTGGCAAATTATCGACTGGGGCGGCTCTAAGCATTTCTAAGTCTTCAAGAAACCCAGAATTCTCATTGATTTCTATCGTCTTTTCCATCTACAGAACACCAGAAAAATGTTTGATACTGAATCCACAATTGACAAGGGTGTCCAATTATTGAAATGTTTGATACAATCAATTCATCTAGTACCTCCAGCAATGCCTTCCGTGCTGCTTCTCGCTCAAGCTCCCTCTTCCGTCTAGCCTCAGCTGCAGCTTCTGCTTCAGCTCGTCTTCGAGCATCTTCAGCAGCCTTGGCTTCTGCTTGCAACCGTGCCTTTTCTGGCCAACATTAAAATATGCAAACATGTAAATAACCAAACTTGTCCATTTTGGAAACATACATATTAACACGTTGAAAACACACAGAAAAACTAGATTAAAGTTCAAACCTTTCTTCCTTTGTTGTTCTAGTTCCTCTCTCTCCCGACGCAATTTTTCAGGGTCCCCCTTGTCACCCTGATCCATGATTTAAAAAATGCTTAGAAAAGATATAGGTATACTATACAGGAAATTCCAGAAACCCAACCTTTCAACTAACCTGTATAAGTGTCTTTTCTCGAGCTTTTAGAATGGTATCAGCAAATCTATTCTTAATTAAAGCAGCCCTATAGAGCTTCTCAGGAGAAATCTGTCTCTCTGTTGGAGCATTGTCCCCTAGATTTTTAATTGGAGAGAGTGAGACACAACTCTAATACAAAAAACAGATTTTTTTTTTCATTATTTTCAGTGACCTTACCATCTTGGCAACTATCTGACTCAACAGAACTTGGCTTTCGCTGAGAAGTCTGCTCAAGCTGATCCGACCCATCCATACATTCTGCATTTAGAATATGGATTAACAAAACTTACATGCAGGGAAGTATTTATGATTCATAGTTTTTCCATTCAAGCAAGGAAATAGAAGCATAAAAGATATAAGGGATAGTACATTTTTTTACCCGTTAACTTGACAATTAAGTCCACTTTGTTACTTGTACTTTCTTTTTTGTTCACCTTAGTACCTAAACTTGACAACTAGATCCATTTTAGTCCTGAAGTTGAATTTCATCAAGATTTAATGATATGACCAATATTCTTGAAACATAACTGGTTGGTTGGACCGAGAACCAGCTGATAATACTAGTCCAAACAAAAGGGTTGAACTGAAAACTGCTCAAAACTGATAAAAATCGAAAACTGGGACAAAAACCAACAATTGAATCGGCTTAATAATTTTTTTCTAATTTTAAAAAAAATTATGAATTTTTAATTATTTATTTAATTATTGCAGTCTAGTAGTTGAACCAATCAAACCAATTGAATCAGAACTAGTGGTCTGACCGATTCAACCACTAGTCCGGTTATTAGAACATCATTTGCAACACTCTTAAGATTGTACCACGTCATCACCTGAGAATTTATATAATTTTTTTTTTAATTTTCAAGTGATGGTGTAGCACAATCACAAAGTGCCATCATCAAACTTTTATATTTTTTGAGTTAAGGGACCAAAATGAATCTAATAGCCAAGTTCAGGTACCAAAGGAGACCTAGTTGCCAAGTTCAAGGGCAAAAAATTATATTATCCCGAAATATAAAACATTAAACTTGGTCACTCACGATTCTTATGAAGATCGTCAACACTTGTTTTTTCATCTAATTGAGCCCCAGATTCTACCGCTTCCCGTACCTGAAGGATAATGCAAATTAATATGCCACCGTAAAACTTTAAAGTGGACCAAACAAACAATTAGAAGGTCAAACAACTCGGCAGTATCATTCAAAACCAAATAGAACCAGCACAAACCTTCATTGCATCCACGGAACCTGAAGGTTTAGCATCATCAGATTCACTATCAGAACTGCCAGTCTCTGAATCTGCAAAGATCACAAAAGAAAGCAGCCATGGAAATGGCACAGGCAACATAAGACATACTTGCACAGAAGAGAATTTTTTTAAAGAAATAGTAAACACAGCAGGAGAAACCAAATAATTAACTTGAATTATATTAGCAGTACCCAGAAGATGGAAGAGAACACACACGCATTTAATTTACCTTTCTTTTTTTTTTGGGGGGGGGGTGGGGGGTTCAAAATTTATTTACCTAACCAAGTTTATTTGTCACTAACCAGTTCAGCATAGGCAACCCAAAGTGACTAGATCAGCAGATAACATATGGAAGCATAAATGTACAGAACCCATTCTCTAGCCATAAAGTTTCCAACAGTAATTTTACTGACAATTAAGATTTAAGAAGTATGTCTACCCTATGTTGATTGATCGGTAAATGAGCTGGACTGAAAACAAATAATTTGGGACACAAACAATATGGGGACTGAAGATTTATCATTTACTTAAGAAGACAGAATCATAGGTATAGAAAAAGGAAGGAAAATACAATTACCTCTAGAGCTGCTTGAACTGACAGACTTTGTGGTTCTATGGTCTGTGTCCTTCTCTATCTCCACAGGTGGATAGCTAGATACAGGAGGCTCATTTCCCCCAATGTCAACATCCTCATCAACTTGGTCATTCCCTGCAACAAAAAAGTCAAACAGAAAGCCAAGTCAGAAAGAAAACATACCTCAGAAGGGGGTTATTATGCACAAGGATTTGAAAGATGACCTTTGCCTTGTTGCATGGATGAATTACTTGGTGCAGATTCATTAATTAGCTGCACTCAGAAATTTTCCCAAAAAGCAAACAAAAGCATATAAGTAGAACTCAACCACTTTGCATTTACATACATATATGAGTGTATTTTGAAGCATCAAAAGCAAGCAATGGTACTGATTTTCAGCCTTTATTATGCGGGGATTTGTACCTCAATTTCACAAGGTTCACCTCTAGCTTGGATTTTCTGTTTCTCTTGCAAATAGTCATCTAGAAGTCT
Organism: Gossypium raimondii; assembly: GCF_025698545.1. Lineage (NCBI taxonomy): Eukaryota > Viridiplantae > Streptophyta > Magnoliopsida > Malvales > Malvaceae > Gossypium > Gossypium raimondii. Next base: position 10,977,574 of record NC_068573.1, read on the forward strand.
CTTCAAAGTGAACAAGGTATCATCACTGAGGTCGTCAATATCAATCTCAATTTCTTCTTCTCCAGATTCGGTTCCATTTGAACTGTGCTCTCTCAAGAAATCAATGATATGTGTAGGCATTTCTGCTAGCAAAGATTCCAGTTGTCTGCCTAGATTGTGTTTTTCCTCGTCCATCATCCTCTTTACAGGTTCCTTTATAATTTCTTGGGTCACTGAGGTTGTCTTCCTCTTTTTTGCAGGAGGCATAGGCTTAGAAGTCTCTATGTCCTCAGAAGGAGCTTTACTTTGTATCAACTGGGTACCAGTAACTGGTAACTTCTTCTCAATGTTTTTCCACCTTACCTCAAAAAACTTGTTAAGGTTATCAGCCATAATGTGGACATCATTTCCAGGGGGATTATAGGTCATTGCATTACTGAAAGTAAGCTTCACATCATCATGAAACTCCAAAGGGCTTGCATATGCCCCTGATGCCATCTTCTTTTTAATCGTTCCTAGGTCCATGGGCTGCTTTATAACAGTAAAGTAATCTGGAATATTCAACTTGACTACATCTACCGGTTGGTTGAAGACCCACCCATACTGATGGCTCATCAGTCGTTTTAGAAGACCCTCACACTGCTTCATCAACATCATATTTGAGGTGTTCGATGCTGAAGCATGTTTTGCAGACTCAGATTTTCCTGAAAAAGTCCGATTAAACGCACGAGCCTTGCCACTCAAAGGATTCCCTTTCTTCCCAGGTCCAGAAGCCATCATGGATGATTTCTGAAAATCCCGTGCCTGTGGTAAAATTTGTCCATTGCTGCAACTAAGAATATCACTGGAAGATGACACAGTAACCCCATTTGTCCTTTGCAACTCAACTTTCTTCTGAAGCATCCGAATCTGCTCCAATTCATGTCTCAACCTATGCATCAAATCCTTTCTTTCAAACTGTGACAATTTTGACAGTGATAACACTTCCGTACGGACACCAAAGGTGCCATATTTATCAGGGTTCAAACTGATACATTTTCTCTTCAGTGCACTTGAATCTTCTGAAGCAGTAATCTCCATATCGATTCTTCCCGAGCTACCAGATCCCTCTGATTCACCAGGAGGCTCATACGGGCCACAATAATACTCTCCTGCAAACCTATCGCGCTTTGTCAACATCTTAGCCAAAGCACCTTTCTTCTTATATCCCTTTATTCAGTGTAAAGGAGCTGCTGACTTAATTGCCGCACTCTGAAGATATCAGCCATAGGAGCAAAATTATCCCATCTGATTTTCTAGTGTAACTATAAATCCACCCTTTAACTACAACTACTAGAGTAAAGGTCAGTAAAAGTTTTAAACAAGTTTAAATCAATTCCCACCGCACTTACCCAAATATAAAATATTTAACCACTGTGAATACTTTCTTGAACTATTTATCTTTTGAAAGACACAAATTCACTAGATTAAACACTAGAGAACATTAATAGGAACCAAATTCTCCCATTCCACAGTGAATAAATCCAGATTTAAATTTTTCCCGACGATGGGAAAGGAATTAAACTGCACGAGAATAAATTGAACCTATTCACAGTTCAATTAAAGCAGCTCTTACCTGCATCTACCCAGATCCTGAATTTTATTTACACTACCCATCTTTACAAACCCCAAACTCACCACATTAATTAATAAAAAAAACCCACCATATTAAACTCTATAAAACACCTAAAAGGCAAGAACGCGAAATTCGTATTTAACAAAATTTCAATCATGCATGGAAAGCTAAAATTGCGAGAAGAAAAACTAGCTTACTGGTTTAAATTGAAAATATATAATAACATTTACCAGATAAAGCCTCAAATCTTTACAACAGAAGAAGTTTGATACAACAAAAACCCTAATCCAATATCAAACCCCTCCCGCCCTAAGAATAAAACCCAAACCCGGATCCAAAAAGAAATCTAAAACCCATAAGAAACCAGTAACAATTACCAGTCTGTCACTGCTCGCTCACTGTTCCTCCTATGTCGAGAACCCTTTCTTCACTTCCTCAATCGTTTCGCCGACAAAGTAAAAGAGAGAAGCAAAAAAAAGCACAAACAGGAGAAAACTCTAGATCAAGAAACCCTAGAGAAATTAATAATTAATATTCTTAAAATAGAAAGGAAAAATGTTTTATTGAATTTTAAAATTTTGGATCGAAAAAGATTATTAGCGAGATCAGCAAAAGAGCTGAACTTCGTATATCTTCTCTGTATTTAAAGGGCTTTTGCTTCTTTTGGAGAAATTATGACCGCTAGATTCAGGATGAAAGTCATCGGACGGTCAGATTTAAGATCGATCTCGAACGTCCAATTTTGGCATGCTGATTTAGCACAATTAATCATTCAAAATTGTTCTTTGCCAATTATTGTTTTTGGCCCTCTACTATTCCTTCTACTTCAATTTCCCATAATTTTTTTTATGATGTCATTAATAGCACCATTCACACATACGGGGAAGGCAATAAAGCAGCTGGTGCTCTATGTCGAATCTTTCAGAGCACGTTTGGTTCGCTGTATTGGATTAGAGGCGTAATGGAATAGAGGTGTAATGGAATAGAGGTGTAATAGCAAATCAACTGTTTGATTGAATGTAATGGAATAGAGGCGTAATAGCAATCTTGTATTTGGTTGAATGGAATAGAGGTGTAATAGCATAATGGAAAAGACTAAAATGACTAGAATACCCTTAGCATAAATTTGTTTTGGTAAATGATTATTGTTATTGTTATTTAAATTTTAATAAGATTATTATTATCAATAATAAATAATTTAATCATATTTAAACATAATTATTATTAAATATATTATAACTAAAATATATAATTTAATAAAATTCTTAATAATCAATATTCTTATATGAATTTACTCAAATCATAATATATGATACTATAAAATTTAAATTAACATAATTATTATTAAATATATTATAATTAAAATATATAATTTAATAAAATTCTTAATAATTAATATTCTTATATGGATTTACTCAAATCATAATATATGATACTATAAAAGATAATTTGAAATAATTATAACTAATAAATTATATTTTATGAATTTGTATAATTTAAAATAATAATTATTACATATAATTTAATAATAATATATAATTTCATAAAATTCTTGATAATAAATTTTCTTATATGAATTTATACAATTTAAAATAATTAATATTAAATATAATTTAATAATGATATAGAATTTCATAAAATTCTTAATAATAAAATGTTCTTATATGAATTTACTAAAATCAATATATAACTTGAAAATTATATTCTGCATAAACATAATTAACTTATATTAAGAAAAGGTTAGATGAAAATGAAATTCTACATCATAATCCATATGTTATATAGTTTTACAACATCAAAAAGTTTGAACATTGATATTTAATGGTGAGAAAGAAATCTTTTGACCCATTCCAATCGGCCAACAGAAGGTAAACTAAAGAAAACGATCATTTGAGTTGGATGATCTGGAATTTTACTCAAAGCATCATACCGCTGATCGTCGGTTAAACCTTCAATTGACCATAGGGCTGAATATAAATTTGAAGCTTTCTCTTCCATCTTTTGATATTCTTCTGACTTCTGCTAAACTACCACCTCCGAGGCAATACTCTTACTGATTTGATCGCCAACGGCCTTGATGTTTTCGGCCAATAAAGTGGCAGCCTCATCAAATGAAGAAGACATATCACGAGCATCAGATTTCTTCTTTCTCTTGTTTGAAGATGAGGAACCCCTTGGTCTCTATCTCGCTTGCGGCTCGCAGTGAAACATCCATGTCATCCAAAGGGATGTCACATGATCATAGAATGAGTTTCTTTCTTCATCCATACATGTAGTACGAACATCCTCGGATTTATTTCTTCAAGAACATCAAGAATTGTTTGAGCATCTTTCCCGGTTGCTCGATCTCTTGCGTATATGGTAGTAAGCTGGTCGTAGTAAGGGAAAGTACGATATCTGAATTGAACGGCTTCTCTGTGACTCTAAAAAAATGAGGAAATCATATTAGTCATAAGTTTGGTAAAAATAAGATAATAAAGACTTGCAATAATCTTACCTTTAAATAGGACTCCCACACCGCATCTTCAGCAACAACGAGCTGCCTATGCTCGTCCCAACCAAAACCGCTATTGTTTTGGCCATTAAGCATGTCATAGACGATTGACCACTCCCTTTTTAGTAACCTAATCCTTGATTCAATATTAGGTTTCGCCTTCAACATTGCATTTGGTAAAACCGTTTGTAGCATTCTTTCCAACTCGTTCAAATAACCGGCTTTGAACCCGGTATCAGCATTAAATGTTCCAACATTGTGCAGGTCCACCATGCAGGAAACTAATGCTGCATTTTCTTCTGGAACCCATTTTCTTTTGCTTCCTCGAGAAGCTTGAGAAGAAGCATTTGATTCTGGAACACCTGACATAATGATCTTAAGAACAAAAAAAAAACAAATTATATTAATTACTATTTTAATATCATGATTCAAAAGGTGAACACTTTATAAAATCTAAGGAATTAAGTTCAATATCATGAATTAAGAGCTCCATACCACAAAAAAATTAAAATTATAACACATGCTGAATGAGAAGAAATTATATTATAATTCAACAAGTTTAGTACAATACAAAAATCAATACAAAAGTTTCACAAAAGTTTCACAAACTAATTTCTAGATGCTTGTCATTCATCGAACATTTGGTTGGCTAGTTCCATCCTCCAAGTAGCCCAAGCATCCGATGGATGAATATTTGTGATATTCGGTTCATTGTCATCCACCACATTACTAGGTAATCCTTCTCCCACCTCCGCTTCAATGGGATCAATACTCATATGGGTTCGAATAAAATTATGGAGCAAACAACATGCAATAATAATTCTATTGTGCACCCTTACAGGATAGAACGATGGACTCCTAAGTATTCCCCATCTAAGTTTTAATAAGCCAAAGCATCTTTCAATAACATTACGTCTTGAGGCATGTTTCATATTAAAACTCTTGCGGAGAACTTGGTGATAACCACGACGCCACTCGTTCAAATGATATCATTGTCCTCTAAATGGTGCAAGAAATCCTCACAATTTGTGTATCCAAGATCAACTAGATAATAACAACCTATAAAATAATTTTTTTTAAAAATGATTAATTCAGCACACAAAGTTTGATCTTAATGAACAATTCAAAGTCCTCTAACTATACACTTTACCATGAGGAACTTTTAATCCATGTCTTCTACTAATGGCATCTCGAAGAACCCGTCCATCGGCAACTGAACCTTCCCAACGAGGAAGAACATAAACAAATTGCATCTCAGGTGTACAAACACCTAGCATATTTGTTGCTATGTCACCTTTTCGCATTCGGTATCTAGGTTTATCAACTGTTGGAACCCTAATCTTGGTGTGGGTTCCATCAAGAGCACCTAAGTAATTCTATATCACATGATATAAAACCTTGAGTTAGAATACTAATTTAAATCTAAATCAACTAAATGTTGTTGAAGCTATATATAAAACTCAGTCCAATACCTTAAACCATTTCCACCTTGTGTCAGAAGAATCGGCTGTAATTGGCTCCGGCTTTTTAAATAACACATCCTTTAAGCGTATGACAGCATTTAAAACACTATGAAATGCTCTGCTAACAGTTCCCCCAGACCTTCTAAAGTGATGCTTGATAACTCGATTTTTCAGGTGATGGAAGATGATATGTAAAAACATTGCTACTTGCTCATCAACAAGCATGAACCTTGACGACTTCAATCCCCCTATCGATTCTAACATCTCACATAGTTTAACAAAGGCGGTTCTATTCATCCTAACTTGTTCAATACAGGTCTCGTCACTAGCATATACAAGCCTTTTCACATAATCCCGTTTTGCATAAAAATCTAAGGTATAGGACCTAATCCTTGGTCTATGTAGGCTAAGGCTGGCACCCATTCTAAATAAGAACCAAATCGCAATTCTACAGATTTCCAACCAAATTGTCACAGCAGTACCAATTCTTTTACGCCTCACACTTTGTGCAATTAAAGGCAGACGAGCCATTACTGCAACATTTTAAAATTAGAACACACTATCAAAGAATTGAAGTTGCAATTACACATTATCAAATAAAAATAAACAGCACAAAATTAGAACACACAAATCAAAAAAGTATTTATTAAATGATATCGTCCTAACTTTAATTTCATCTCTTTATCAATCACCCAAACAATAATGAAAGAAAAGATATTTAAATTTAAATTTAAATTTATAACATTTTAAATTTAAATTTCATTTTGTAAAAATATATATAACTTACAACAATGATTTAAAACATATTATTTGTTACCCGCTCCGGAACAGACAGAGATTGCAGCTGCCATAGGGCATTTCTAAAGATTCTTGAACTTGTTTTACTGCTACATTTAATTTCTTCTATGTATCACTTCATCAGATGGGTGGGGTGACTTGTCTGTTTTTATTACATGTCAAAACTGACATCTCATAGTGGACTTTTTTTTTGTCTATATTAAAATTTTGCGCTAACCTTTCTCCTGTTATTGCCCAACAGATTGAGGTTATCTTGAAATTTGAGGAAATGTGCCTGGAATCGGCCAAGGAGTTTGCTGCATTATTTCCACAGGTATTTCTAATGATATGCCTAGATCTAGAAGATTGTTAATATTTGCTCATCTTTCCCCTTTTAAAGTGGTTGAGAGAGGCTGAAGAAGAAGAGGAGGAGGATGAGTGAGACTACTGGTGTATTGGCAGGTATGAAAATATGGTCTGCCTTTGTTTGCAATTTTTGCTTTTCATGTGGCTAATAAAGTATTGAAACGTTTTGATAGTAGTCCATATATTCAGATTTACTTATTGCATTCTTTTTTCCTTTTAGAGTAATAGAATTTCAGTAGACAAGAAGGAAAGTGGTATGGATTAATATTAATTTTATTTTTAAGTAATATTGTCAAAATGAATTTATATTATCTCAAAACTATTGTTATAATATATTTATGTTCCATAAACATGTAAAAACATTATATTCTAATACTGTATGTTATAAAAAATTTAAAATTTCATATGAATAATGTGTACATTTTAAAACAATAGTTTAAGGTAAAGGTCATTGTTTTTAAAGATTGTTTAAAAGTATATTTTTGCATTATGTTACTGATCGGATTCCGTTTTAAATTTTAAATTAAATATTTAGAAGTACGCAATACTCCTATCTTGTTTTACAGCTCTCATTTTAAAAGTTAATTTAATTGAAAATTTTAAAATGTAGTTTAACATATTTTCTAGAAGATCATAATTAATTTTAAACATGTTGTATAATTCTTAAATTTTGAAACATTATAACAGTTTTAATAAATTCCGAAAGTAATTATGTACTAATATCTCCTTTTGTAATTCTCCTTTTGTAGCCTTTGTTAAGCAATTAGTCATCCTATCGCATTCTCAATGCATATGTGTAATACCAATATCTCAATATTAATGCAACAAGTGTCCAATGGCATGAATGACATACAAATTCAGTTGTTGTATCATTAGAGTACCCTTAACATGATGCAATGCTTCCAAACAATTTATTTCTAACAACACATCACAACGGTTATGAATTTTCCGAAACAACAAAGTATAACAGAAAAATTATTATACTTGTCAAAAAACATGATGAAACAACAAAGTATAAGCATCAAAATTTCATACAAAATCTCACTGTCCAGCAGTACAATTTTTCAGTGTTTCAAACCATATATCAACGCATGCCATAAACTTGACCTAAACGCATAATTAACATACCCTAAGCCATCTTCTATTAGGTAAAAAAGAAAATAAAAGAAGAAGAAACAAATTGAAATATCTTTGAATAATCAAATCAAATAAAAAGAAATATTGGCATTGGAAGTTGATTTTCCTATAATAAGAGGGGGACTGTGGGTGCAATTATCAAAGGCAAAAGGTAGGGTCATAAAACGCAAAATTGTTTATGAAATGGAATAATGGAAACAAGGTCCCAATAATGCTGCTTGGATGTTGGGTAGGAATTAATACTTGATCCAAATTTTAGAGTGGTAATGACATGGTGGATCACAAAAAACAAAAACAAAAACAAGAGTCCAAAGGTTGACAACCCTTTTTCATTTGTATAAACAGAGATTGTTTGTTCTTTTATTCAACAGTTCGTCCAACATGATTGGGTTTTCTTTTTCTTGGTTTACACATTTTATTAATCGAGTTCAACAACTCATTTCCAATAAAATTATTATCTCTAAACCCAAACCAATTCAGATGGAACAAATAACCAACCCCCAGTAGAAATTTCACATTACCCTTAAGCTAATAAGTTTCTTCCAATAACAGTAATATTCTGGCAAGTCCAAATTGAAGCTCCTAATAAACAAGGGTTGGCTTCGAGTTTTATCATCCGGTTGTCATTTCATGCAAGCAAATTGGCTGGCAAATGGGGCCATGTAGCTCTCCAAATATCGCTTGCCACCTTTGACTTGCATAATAATATCACTACCTTTTTTAGAAGATAAAATTGCAGATAAGTGGGGAGCACATTAATAGGGGAGTTGAGAATGTAAACACAGGCTTACAGCTTATAACAACGGTGTTTACCTTAATGGGGATTTATGAATGACATACGAATTCAGTTGTTGTATCATTAGAGTACCCTTAACATGATGCAATGCTTCCAAACAATTTATTTCTAACAACACATCACAACGGCTATGGATTTTCCGAAACAACAAAGTATAACAGAAAAATTATTATACTTGTCAAAAAACAAGATGAAACAACAAAGTATAACAGTCAAAATTTCAAACAAAATCTCACTGTCCAGCAGTACAATTTTTCAGTGTTTCAAACCACATATCAAACATAATATAGTTGGTGAATCTGGTTGAAGACTACACACATGAACATGCCACAATCCAAGGCAAAGGCAGGCAAAGAAATGAAAAGTTCAAGATTCATACCTCAAACCAAACGCTGAGACCGAGAGAAAAAATGAAGCAGTGGATCACAAGAATCAGCAGTGAATTAATCCTTCCAGACTGCAAGTCAAGCCGCTAACAGAGCATGCATGCATGGATCGCAAGAATCAGCAGTGAATTATAGCTGCAGCTATGTCATTGAAATCAGCAGTAAAGGTTTAGACTTGTTCACAGAATTTACAAAGTTAAATCAACAAGAAGCATGATTCAACAAACTGCTACAAACTTTCACAAGAAGACAGAATTTTAAAACATGAATTTTTAACCATATTAGTGAACATTTGAAGCACGCAATTCCAAGCAAAAAGTGGAGGGGATGATATCAATTTCCTCTCTTTTTGGATTTCTATTTCTTAATGACAAATGCAACCTCAGATTTCAGCTACTCTAACATAAATAGAACAGGGTAACAATTTTATAAGAAACCAAATCAAACAAATTTCCACAATTAACTCCAGTAGTTGATCTGTAAGCCAGATCTCCTTCCAGGCATAAGAGTAAATTTCTAACGCCAATAACTAATTTAACGTTAAAAATCCATTGGCATGAACTAATCAAATTTGTGTTAAAAATAGATACAGATTCGTTTTCTACAAAGATATACAAAAGCAATGCATCAAAGCAAGCCAGCCATTACTGAATACAACTGCCTCTAAGACTCAACAACCAAAAAATCTAAAATCTGAACTATAACAAGAAAAACAATTACAAGAAAAATGGCGAAAAAATGGTTTGAAAAGCAAGAACCCTTAGCAAAGAAAAAATGTTTAAGGTAAACGGTTGTTGTTGCTACTGCTTTTTCACAATTGGCTTAACAATCGTCATCGTCTTTCTCTTTTTTTTGTTTAAATCCAAATACCAGAACATGATTTAACCAAACCAATAAAAAACAAAAAACAAAGAACCCCAAAAGACCGTAACTGTGCAAAAATAGGCCTAAATTCAAAGCTGAGTAGACTAATTTTGGACTTGAAAAGAGTCGCTCAATGATAAAGTTAAAGAAACAGAGCCATACCTCAAAGGACGGAGACGCCACAACCTGTTCGAATGGAGTATTGAAAGAGGAGAAGGATTTAGGGCTGGGTTTTTGAAGAAAGGGCAATTTTCATTGGCAACTGCTGTTGGGATTACTCACTGGCGATCTGAGACGGTGGAGATTTGGTTCGAAGAAAACTGCTATTGATGTTGGGAGGGAGAGGGTAGGGTGGAGCAGCAGATTTTGGCTGGGGAGGGTAAAACAGAAACGATTAGCTAATCCTTACTTTTGGAACGGAATGGCTAATCGTTGGTGAAGCAGAGAAAATGAGGAATACATCCGTGTTGTAATAGGCCTGTAATAGGTAATACATCAAACCAAACACGAGATTAATTGGGGATTAGTGGAGCCCACGGAATAGGGGTGTAATGACTAATCTATTACACCAAACCAAACATGGTGTCAGTTTTCACTTCGCCTTTAAATGAAGTGATTCACGAACTGCATGACAATGTACTACAATATACTTTGCTTAGGATAGTTCCTTAATTCCCTATTATTTCTCTTATAATATCCTACCATTAAAATAACAATATATTTTTTAAATTATTACTCAATTACACCATCTGAGTTACATGAAAAATCTAGTCAACTATGTACAACTAATAACAAAATTCACATTTTAGTTACATATTTAATTTTAATATTTTTATTTAAAAGTTATGTCATAACAACAATAAATAATAGTGTTATCAATTTAATAATATAATAAAAATATAAAAATCAAATTATGTTAAATTAAAAAAATTAAATCTCAAATTTCAAGAGATTATTTAAATAAAAATTAGAACTTTTGTTTTTTTTATTCAACGTAGGTATTATAGAAACCTCACTCAACTTAGGAATAGTCTACCCGACTTTCTACTCCCACATACAACATGGCACATAAAAGATTCAACTCTTATCAAAAGTCTCAAAGTTGTTGCTTGAGCAAAAATGGTCAACACCACAAACCAATTCGCTCTCCGCTATAATATCGTTTATGGAATCCAAGATTATGTAATCGATAGTTTAATCCTATAAACACGATATCTAATTCGTAAAGTTCAACACCTGAAAAAACTCAATCACTTTTGTACATGTTTCAAAGGTTTCGATTAGAGAAATGATAATCTCTCTCATTTCCTCTTCATGGATAACAAACCATGAAAAGTTAAACAAAAATATGAAGTCAATCCCGTCAACAAAGGTTATGTTCATCTCTAACCTTGATAAGATAGTGACTATCAAATTTAGGCATGATTAGCAATTAACTCATGTTAAGACTATTATGTTGTCTATAAGTTCAAATAGGGATATAACTTATCTCGACTACCAAAGCATAATTGACTCCCAAGATAGAGATATTAATGTGGTTATTTGGATTGATAATGCATTGGATTGAACTCAAGATGAAAAAATATTAAATCTATTTATAGATTTTTTTATTCATTGTGCGACTTACCTTAATATTGAGTAAATGAATGACTATATATGTATGACTTGTGTACTTTAATATATTTATAATCAATGTGTCTCAAATAATAAGCAAAAATTTGGTATGTTAGGTATATAACTTAATTACATTTTATTTTAACCTACATTATATATGGCTAATTAGTCTATTTGATAAATTGTTATAGATTTATATGGAATGCGTGTTAAAGTATGGACCAATCAATAAATGATTTGGAGTGATAGATCGCATGAACTATTTATCATAATAATTGAAATTTCTTAGAGTAACAAGAGATGGCGTACGGTTAATTAAGTTTTATTGGATTATTATTTAATTAGATAAATAAATCAAATAATTGAGTTCAAATTGAAAATTAAATTAAAAGGTCATCTTAGTTAATTTACTTCAAAATTAAAGCAATTCATAATTAAATAAGTTTATGTTGGGAAATGTGCATATATTGTAGTAAAAATGTAATTGTTTTGTATGTATTTGAACGGTGAATAAATAAATAAAGTTAATTTCACATTTCACTATTATGTATTTTGTGTTTTTATCTTTCATATTTTGCATGCATAACGAAATTGAGACAAGCAAATATTAGTTCATTGATTGTTTAAGTTCAATTTGTTTACATTGCGAGAAAGATAAATCTAAATGAGTCTGTAATCTCGTAAAAGAATCAAAGTGAGCATCTGGTTCAAATACTTAGAAGGATTATTACGTCACCTACAATTTCAATTGGGGAGATTACTAGTCTTGGCTATCGAAACAGTTAGACTCTATAGGTAGAGACATAAATGTATTCATTGAAAAAATGATACATTGGACTGGACCCAAGTTAAATTAATTTTGAATCCGTTTGTGAATTAATTCACTTGTGACGTTTATGGTGTGATTTACCTAAACCCTGAGTTAGTCACTGACCATGCGTATGTAACTCATGTGCTTTGATATAAGTGGAGGCTTATACTCTAAAGATGATCGAGCCGATAGTCAGTATGTTAAGTATATGACTTGTGTATGGCATGGCTTTACTAGCTACAATGGAATTCATAACTCGATTAAAGAGTCAACGATATCCTCTCATTGGCATTGTGTGGATTGATAAATATGGAACGTGGTCATGAGTTGCTTATTCTTGAACATGCAATTTATCATAGTCATTTGTTAACAATGATCATATTAATCATTAAGAAGACACAATGGTGACAATGAGATAAAATATGATTGTATTGAGTGAATTGATTTAACTCAAAGGAATTAATGATATCATATGAGGGTAACACACACATGACGAGGTCATTGGACAAACTTGTTGGATGAATTGCTTTCGTAAAGAGTATACAATAAGAAGTTTTCAATCATGGTACTTCTTGTAGACTAACTCCATGATTAAGTAATTGTGAATTATTAAAATGATGTTTCTAGACATAATTGCAATTACTGAAGCCTAATTGTATATGTCCGATTGGTCCCTCCGCTAGCTCAACAAAAACTCGATCGGATTGCATTTGAATCAGAAGGAAATTCTATGACCTTGGAAATCATTAAATTGAATCGATTTATTTAATGTGAAATTAAATTGGGCGATCGTGAAAATTGTTCAACTAAATAATTTGATTAAATAATTTTCTTGAAAAAGTAATTTTGAAAAATCTCAGTGATTTTTGAGAAAATTAATTTTGATTAAGTAAAATTAAATTAATCAAATTAATTAAAATTAATATGATATTTTTAGAAATTAATTTTCAAGTCAGACAATTGCCCCAATGGGTAATTGAATTTGAAAATTGGACCTGAGATCGAAAATTGGGCGCATGAACCTAAAACTGAGATCGAGACTTAAAAATTGGTCAAATTGAACCTGGTATGTGAATTAAAAGTGTGATTATCTCTTATATTTTTCTAGTCAGACACTGTCGTTCTTATCTCTTATATTTTTTGTGTTATATTTTAACTATAAACGATAACCCGTATATAGGTGGTCAACAATTTATTTAGCACATGGAAACAACTAAAAAAATGCTCAAATCTAATACCAAATGATAGGGGGTAGTGGATTAAGATCATATTCAAGTTGTTCGACTCAAAAAAATATTCTAATCTTCCCTAAAGAAGAAACAAACTACTTTAGAAACAAAGAAAAGCGAAAACAACTAAAAGAATAAATTCAAGAATAAAAATTAAATATTCAAAACATAAATAATTAACAAAATTAAAAGGTGAAAGTTGGATTGAATAAAGCGATGAATATGGATAGAAGATAGTTATCCAACTGAACCCTTTGAAATATAAACCCCAATAAATTCAATTAATGTCTCTAATTAACAATCTAAGAAACAATCATAAGAAAATTGAAGGATAAAAATGAATTCCTACAACTATTTGAAGAAAATCGAGAAGAAAAATCGTTTCTAAAATTGTAGTAAAACAATTTTGCACAAAAGAAATTAACTCCAAGAGTTGAAATTTTTTTAATAAATGAATCAATGCCTTTAATGAATAATGAAGATGCATTTATGTAGATTAGCTAACTACATCCAAATAAAACTCTCAAGTATAATGAAATTCTAATTAATCTAAATAAGAAATAGTTTTAGTAGAATTAAACTTTTTGTTCACTAAGAAATATAAAACTCCTAAATAACTGTAAATACTTAAAAATATCCTAAAATTCGGAATAAATAAATAATAAAACCTAATAAATACCACATTGGGCTCATATATAATCAAAATTAGGCCTTAAATTCAAACTCAATATGTTTTAAACTCGAACTAAAGTTCAAAACTCATAATTTCCCATAATAATTCCATCTAGAAAGCCTGTTCGCGCAGTCTTCACTAAAACGATCATAACTTAAGCTCCCGAATTCAAAATCGAGTGATTTAAAGTGCATTGTGAAGCTAAGATATAAATATATATCGATATGGAGACATATTAACCTAAAATGCCTAGATCCCTTCCAAAAATGACCGTAAGTCAACTGATTATAACATGGGCTAGGCGTGTGGGCTTGTTTGGACTCCTTGAAATGTAACGCCTAAGCTTGTTCTTCTACATGGGCTTGTTATCATGGATTGAGATTTTATGTCTAAAAACAAAATTGGACCCTTCTAATTCATTCTCGTTCCGTATTAAACTCTAAAGTCCATCCTCTTGAAGCTTCAACTCTTCTTTTCGAAAAATTTTCGTGATAAAGTCTTGAACGAATAAGTTAAGTTTTTACTTCAACTACTTAATTTAGATCTCATGATTGGGTCTTGAGGGAAACTAAGTCCATCTCCATCATGGACCTTTAATTGGGTTGGGCAACTCGTATCACTACTTTATTCTTTCATTTTTCATCATAGAATCAATAGTTAAAAATACGAAGTTGAATAAAATTACAACCTCATCGTATGATTTCATACCAACCTTCCAAAGATTCATATCACTTTCAAGGTATTATGATAAATATTTTTCCACTACTTTCGTATGTATACACTGTGTATTTGTTTATTATTTATTTATATAGTCCTCAATTTCTAAATCTCTAAAATTTATCAATCAATGTTGATTCGATAAATCATAATTTTATTTTATAATATATTCAAGATAGACATTAGGACATGTATTTGGATTTATATAATGAATTATTCCACAACCCTTTGAGAATTAAGATCGTTTTATTCTGTCAGCTCGAGTTTTCCAACATTTATGGCTTTTAGTATTTGCCCACGACCCTCAAGGAATTGGATCTATAAATCATAGTATTAACGACCCTATGACATGTTAGCTATACCCGAACTACATCTAACACCGTTTAACGAGGCATGATCATATTTATCACCATCATAACACAATTCAATATGATATCAAAATCTCAATACTACATATATACATCTGTATCAAACATAAATTCACACATATATATATTTTTTAATTCAAGCATTCAAGGTTGATTCCAATAATCACAACATCCAATTCATCATTTCATAGTCTGGGAAAAGATACGATTACCTCGGCAAATATTTTATATTCGATTATAACAACTTACTAGACAACGAACAAGTTATTGAAATTGAACTATAAAAGCACAAACTAATTTTGCTATCCATTGTTCACCTTTGCCATTGACACTCAACGATTCAACCTCATCATTAACTATGTACGATAATACGATTATAAAAATGGTATTAATTTATAATTAACAAAAGTACAACCTACAACCAAGTAAAATTACATCCTTTACAAAAAAAAAAAAAGCCTTTTTTAATCTAAATATCTGAATCGCAAGTGTATCTCGCTATTTAGCATCGGATCAAAATTCGATTTCACAATTATTTTCTAGGGACCTCCAACTATCATTACATAACCATAATTTTCAACAGCTTTCATTTCTTACATTTTTGTCCTCAACACATGCAGCAACTGTCATGAGTACTTTTAATTCAATCACTTTGAACTCATCTTTATCAACAATCAAGTCTAAAATCCATTGTACTTTCGCAATCAAGCTTTTTCTCTCTCTAATTTCCCAAGCATTTCTCCTTTCAATCTTAACATATATTGAATGGGTTCACTTATTTATACCACTTAAACCATAATCTAGCGAGAATTGATGAAGAAATTACTTACTTCCTTGGTGGGAGCTCGCGGCATGGAGAATACGATGATCAATATTTCTTTTTCTCTTTCTTTTGGGGAAGAGAAAGATACTTTTCTTTTATAATTAAATTCAATAATCCTTTAATGTAGATATACTAAAGTTGCTAACTTGGTGTAAATTGATGGATAGGATCGAGCTTCTCCACTAAGCTTACTTTTAATAGTAGCTAATTATGCTTAGGACCTTGGTTTAATACTTTACCCGATCCTTAAATTTTAGCTCCCTTTCAATATAGTCCCTACTCATTAATTTACAAAATACTTAATAATTCTTTTCTCATTTAAAAAATTCAATTAGCTGGATTCATGAAATATGGTGATTGGATCATTACAATTCCCGTTTCTCTTTTATCCAACATTCACTCTTAGATATACTTAAATTCATAATTTTAATTTTAGTGAAACTTAATATAATGAGTTAATGGAGATAGTCATGCTTACCCACTAATTAAAACAACGATACTTAAATATAGTCATGCTTACCCACTAATTAAAACAACGATACTTAAATTGTTTTTATCACCAGGTTTTATTTGTCACATTAATTTCTCATTTTGGTTCTTTTACTTACATAATACAAAAATAAAAAATAAAAGCCTAAATAGTATGTTAATATCATTATTTACCAAAATGAAATGTTTGCAACAGTACGTACCAAGGAGTGGAAGGCATGGGGGAGGCAACAACCATTTTTTTTGACACAATCATTAAAACATCATTACAAAATGATATATTTTTTAATATATTTTTTAAGGGTGAAGGATGTGAGAGAGGCGGCATTAATATTTTTTGGTGTAAAAATACGATTTAATTGGTGGAGGGTGAGAGAGAGGCGACACCAATAAAAGGTGAGAGAGAGACCGTACTGCCGTACCAGTATTTATTTTTGTATTTATTTATTAAAAAAATATCTATCTGTTTTGACTTTTCCAATATAGTAATAAATATATTTTATTGGAATTCATCTGTTAATAAAATTTTATTGAAATTATTAATCTATTAAAAAACATATAATATTAATAATCTTAACAATAATAACTCGTAAAAGATAAAACAGTAAGCTTAAAACCCTAAATCCAAAACATAAATAGAGTAAAAAAACAAAAAAAGAGAACGAGATCTCATCTCGGTGGCCGACGGCAGCAGGGACAGTGGAAGAAGCAGATCTCGACAGCAGAACAAACAGAAACGGTGGCTGAAGGCTAAAGCAGAGGACAAACGGTGGAAGGCTGAGGGCGAAGGACGGAAGGTTTGGGTGGGAGGGCAGGTGAGGGTTTCTTTAATTATTTTTAATTATTTTTTCTTTGGGTTGACTTGTTTTTAGGCTTTTGGCCATTGGGCCAATATCCCACTCTAAACTAGCCCATTTTTCAAAAACTGGTCTGACTGGGTTTTTTATGAGTTTTTTATTTCTAGTTCAACTCCAGTTTTTTTCATTTCCTGGTTCAAAGGGGTTTTTGTTGTTGATCAGACCGATAACATGTCGGCTCCCAATTCGATCAGTCCAACTAGCGTATCCAATTTTTAAAGCATTAGATAAAAATTTAAAAAGTACATATAATTGACTAAATACATGAGAGGCCTAAAATATGCCCGGATAGTAGAAGGTGTGGTAAATTCTAGTGTTTGCATGACACACCCATATACTCTTAATTTGAGTAGAAGTTGTATTTTTTTATTAAATATTATTATTTAATTAGACTTTTATTCGAACATAACTCTTATACTAATTCTCTATAAGTAGGAACCATGCTTTGAGTTATTTGCACATTGAATAAATGTCATTATTCTCCTAGAAAGTAATGAAAATTTATTTCACAAACTAAATTCTATTTTTTAGTAGAAATGCATAGTTTCCGATTTAAGAGAGGATTTACTTTCCTACTGAAAGTTAAGTTAAAGTTCTCATTCTATGATTTGGTTTCTGTTGCTTGAGTCCTCACTCGGGACAATTCATGGTTCGAGAATAATGGAGAAAGTCGTTCGATAGAAAGCCGAGATTGACTTTAAACTGTCTTGTGCAAAGCATAGATATATTTCGGTTAAGTTTATTGCTATAAATAACACAACAACTTGGTTTCAAAGAAAATTTTTAAATTTTCGTTGTTCCTGAAATAATTATTTTCTTAACCGATTTTTCAAACTATTTCACAGTGATCCTAAATCTATCACACACATGTGACAATTTTCTCATTTGGATCTTTTAAGGCTAGAACCCTCACCATTAAATTCGTTGGGTGAATTAGCTTGTAAAACCACAACACAACGGGTTTTACAATCAAAATGCACTCACAAAATATGATTTCCCACTTGAACAAATTTAGTGCTCTAAATTCTAGGTACATAAACCTATATGTGTCTCTCAATTATATAGAATATTTCGAGACTTGCTTACGTAAGAAGATCTATATCAATCAAGATAAATCAGTACATAATAAGTTGAATACAATAAATAATAATGAAAAGGTAAACATTGACTTTTGACATCTAAGAATGCAACGTTCCAATCCAATCCAATCCAATATCTAAGAGATTAAATATGGGTGATTTAATCCGATCATCTAAATATGCTTCCCCAAGTGATATATTCTTCTTTAATAGGCTAAATATCATCTACATAATCAACACAACCCATAAATATTGTTCAATAAATTGCCAACATCATAAATAAGAAGATTGTCTTGAACAACTTTAGTGGTTAGGAAGTGGGCACTCCCTCGAGCACTCAATTACCAATTTCATTTAAAGTTTTAATTCTAAAAATCCAAAAATAAAATCCAAAACACAAACCCCAAATATTGTACTTTTCTAAAACCATCCTTTACTTTTTTTTTTATAATTGGGGGAGGATAATGATATTATTCAAAATTAAATTTAAATTCTCATATCTAAAACATAATGCTCTTACCACTAAGCTAAGAGATTGTTATCTAAAACTATCCTTTCCTTTGAAATCATGGAATGTTTTTTGTTACTTCTTATTATTGTTATTATATTATGCTTAATTTGTTATATTAGTTTGCATAATTATGTTTTGTCTTTAATATGTTGGTTTTCATTTTTAAAGCAAACCGAATAATTTTATTTATCTTGTTTAAAATATATATTGCATGCATGCTTTATGTTAAAAGTAAAATTATAAATACTACATATTAGACCATGGTTCTAAATATTATACCATAGTTCTATAAAATAAAAATTGCATATTAATGCATGATTAATATATGATTATCTATATATGCTCTTATTTTTGAAATTTTTTAATTCCGATCTACATATTAGTGTCATGAGACTAAAACTTTAGTTTGGCAACGCGCGGCCTTAAGCGATTTCTTTATTTCAAATCCGCCTAAGTTAGCCTAACTCTCGAAAAGTTAGAATTCTTTCAGAATTCTCTAAGGAATCAAAAATAAAGCAGAAACAACTCAAAAGAGAAAGGAACTTGAATTAAGCAGCAAAGCCACAAGAAAGCAATGCACACAAGGTGTTTGAGTAAATGCTCTCAAATATATTCTTTTACTATAAATGAGATACAATGAGATGATTACAAAATGAGGGGGAAGATCTCTATTTATAGTTGAGTTCCCTCAGACCTAACGGTACAAATTGAATTATATCAACAGCTAAGATTAATGCCTATTTACAAAATGAGAGTCCCGAGGATTTAAACTCTATACATCTTTATCCTTTAAGATTTACAATAATTTCCTTGGTAACTCTAGTTTTACTAGAATGTTTCACTATGCCACCAAGGCTTCAAGTGGATGGGCTCTCTATATGTTCCACAAATTGGGCTAGTTAAGTGGATTAAATGATACCCATTTGATTAGTTGACCTCCATGGGATGCGCTGTGTGCATTTTTCACGAGGTTTGATCTGTGGTCATGGCATTCTTCTCCACCCATTCTCGCAATGCCCTTGTCACGTCCTCAGAATCACACTGGTTTGACTCATCTCGGAACTACCACAATTCTTTAAGTGATTCTCAACTAATCTCTCTATTGGGTAGTTTCGACCCTCAGAACATTTGCCTCAGCTTATGTTTCCTTCATCGCGTAACTCGAACTGTATTTCTCTTTTGTGCATTTTATTTGCAATTGCCCATCGCTCTTACTTGCCCCTATTGTGACTTGCCTTGATCGGGGTCCTCTTGATCCTTATAAATAGGCTTTGGTATACGCACATTAAACATTGGGTTAACCTTGAGTATTGCCACTAACTCTAGTTTGTAAACCCCTCGGCTTACCCGTTTAAGAACTCTCAAAGAGCCCTTATGTCTTTGTCAAGCCAATGATGGGTCATAATTTAAAACACTAGGAACAAGTTTGAAATGTATCTTGCTCACATCATTTACTTTGTTCAACTGTCCAGTTTGCATAACTAATTTTCCCCCAAAGTCAGATGCATAACCTAACTCTCTTATAGGTAGTATCCCCACTAATAACTTAATAGGCTTCATATAGATTTTCGAGGGGGCTCTTTGTAGCACTCCAATCTACCAAGTCAATATTCCCACCACACAAAACATCTTTGGCTACCTGGATTGTCAAAAATACCTTGGTTCCACCCCTCATGTCACTACTCACCAGCACAACACATTATTATTGTCAAGTATCCAATATACACGTGTAATCAGCAAAAATAACTACTAGAGCATTAATCTTGTCAAGGAAATTCAGGCAAAAAACAAAGTTGTAACCATCTAAGCGAATTACCTCAAAGTCTTCCTTGTTTTCCACTTGCCAATTTGTAGCTCAACTTCTTGTGCTACTTCTACACCTGGAAGCTCTGGAATTTATCGTCTTGATCTTTTTAGTTAACTTGCTAACTGAATAATCAAATTTACCCACGACTTTCTCTGATATGAA
The DNA here is from genome assembly GCF_025698545.1 of Gossypium raimondii. Taxonomy (NCBI): domain Eukaryota; kingdom Viridiplantae; phylum Streptophyta; class Magnoliopsida; order Malvales; family Malvaceae; genus Gossypium; species Gossypium raimondii. The sequence continues at coordinate 10,998,591 of NC_068573.1, forward strand.
CAAGTTTGATACCCCGTATCAACAAGAACACTTTTTCTTCGGCCTGTGATGTTAATGTCCACAAACATCAACCCTTTTTACTTGTGATCCCTCTTCGCTTTCACAAAATTAAGTATTATTGACCCAAGCTCTAAAGCTTCACTCTCTAACTCTTCTTTCTCTTCTTTTCTAATCATGGAAATCTTGGATCGCTTTGAACAATCTTGTATCCTATGCAGACCATAACATAAGAAATATTTCATTGACTTCTTTTCATTCTCTCTAACCTTCTTGGCTTCAACAAAACTCAAGATCGAACTAAGCTTCAACGGTACTTTTTCTGGTACATCATCTCTTTTGATAGCTAAAAACACGAATTGTTTCAAATAGTCCCTTACAATATGTAGACCTTCAAAAAGGAAGCATCTCACTGGACCCTTTTGTTTGTTGCTGGGATTCCACTTCCAATTATGTGGTTTCCCATTACCACTATTGTTGTTGTTATTCTCAACCTATCCTTCTTCATCTCATCTACCATTGCCCTTCTCCTTGGGCTTGGAAGACTCAAACTTGTCTTTCCTTAGAATAAACTCAATTAAGGACTCTGCTATAGTCATGGCTTTGGTAATTTCGTAGACCCTTGGCGTTGTAATTCTTGCTTTTCCTACGACTTCAATCCATCCATGAAAGATAAGAAGGCCTATTTCTCACCCAAATCGAAAATTTGGAGCATGAGTTCACTAAACTATTGTACATACTTCCTAACTGTGCGTTGTTATATAATCCGACACAATTTAGCCGGAGCCTCATCCTCGACATATTTCTGGTAAAACTACCATTGAATTCACCCTGGAACTCCTCCCAAGTCCTAATGGTAACTCCACATCGTTTCTCATCTGTGGACCTACAACGCTACCATAACAAACGACATCGGTAAAATACATAGCAATAGTATTTACCTTAGTAACATCATCCATAATGTCTTTGGTATGGAAGTATTACTTCATTTCTCACACAAAATAATCTATGTCCATTGCGAACCTCGTCCCATTAAACTCTTTCAACTTTAGGACATTTATCTTAGGCTTGGGTGTTATAACTAACACCCTATTACCCAAAGTAGCTTTGTAGATAAAGAGCTCCCTCTTAAGCTCCTCCATTTGTTCTTGCAAGGACGACACCATAGCCTTGAGAGCATCATTCTTCTCAGTCAACTTACCCACAACGGTATTGAGAACCCTTTTTTATCGTATCCACATTAGCATTGAAAACCTTTACCACTTGTTCCTTGAGTTGATCTTGCCACAATTCCAAGTTTGTGATATATCCATGAACTTTCTTATGGATCTCATTCACATCACCTATGGAGCCCTCAAGTTTGGTAACCCTGCATTTCAAAGCTGACAACATATCCTTCGAGCTGCTAGTTTTCTTGTCTCCCCCATCATAGGTTTCTTTAGGCTCAACCTGTTTGTCTACTTCTTTCTTCATCTCAACTAATGCCTTCGAACATTAGTTTGGATATCAACTGTCACAGAGCTAGAATTTTAGTCTGACAAACCACACGTGTAACACCTCATACCAGGTTTAGTCACTGGACTTGAGCTATGAAACGTCACATTAGTCACTTAAATGACTCTTCGGTCGAACACAAATTGAACCTCCAACACATCGTACAAAACATGTGAATAAAACAAGGAACATACAAACTCTAAGATTTAACTCACAATAATTAACTTAAGCAAGTAAAGGGGTTCGCAAGTAGCATTTCACCAAATGTTAGGGTTCGCACCCTGCAGTTCAACAACTTTTGTCACTTCATAGCAAATTTGGATAACTCTATATAAATGAATCAATTTTGATTATTTCCTACTCTTAACTTATGGCGAACACTCTGTTTGGAAATTAAATACTTAAACATGAACTTGTAAATTAAGGAAACATCAAACAAGGTTTCGAATTAAATTTATATCGAAAAAGAATTAACATACTTTATATTCAGGTATATATATAGTTTTATCAGTTCACAAACTTGAAATAAAAAAACATAAATAAATAAGTCTTAAAATAATTAGCGAAGTCAGCAGATAGAAAAATATCACTAAGCCCAAGTGGAATCCTACATTGTTTTTGAGTATTGAGTTCGTTTGTACCACCTATTCAGTGTTTATGCCTTTCTTGGATCATTTGCTTTGTCGTTACACAGCATGCGACCTACCTGTTTATAGTGTTTAGGAAAAAGTGTGTGAGTTTTTACAAGCTCAGTGGATGTTCCAAAGAACCACATAGCATATACAAAACATAAGTCACACAATGAGTTCTCTATTACTTTCATACTTCTGTTTCCCAAACATATAAGGGTTCGCATACGCATAAGGGTCCATATACATATAAGGGTTTGCATACATATCTAAGGCTTCGCATACTTATAAGAGTTTACATACATATAAGGGTTTGCATACATATCTAAGGCTTCGCATACATATAAGAGTTTACATACATATATAGGGGTTCTTATACATATAAGGGTTCACTTATACATATAGGGGTTCACATACATATAAGGGTTTCCACACATATATAGGGATTCGCATACATTGCATACATATAAGGGTTCGTATACATATAAGGGCTCACATACATATATTGTAATAGCCTGCCCGACGAAGTCTCTATATTTGGTTACTTTTTATTATACTAAGTGTAGTTTTGGGTAAGTAAAGTATTAGCTATGACTAAGTATAGGATTCTGTGTATGTGTCGATTGGAAAGTTTAATATTTTGGCGAATTCTATTTTGGCAAGATCAATGGTTTGACGAATTCTTTTTTTTTAGTATAGCCACCCAGATTTTTTGGCGAAATCATTAAATGTGTAGTTTCATAGATCTGTTTATTATTTTTATAGGACTATAAAGTTAGTCCTTGTGAGAACTGGTTTGAGTGGAACTAAGATATTGTAGTTTATAAGACTTAAATTATGATAAGCGCACTTAATCACGCAAATGAAGAGTGTTAGTAGAATAATTTGATCATTCAACTAAACCTTGCCTCTGTACTTAAGTATATAAAGATATCAGTGTCTTTACAGATAAAATTTTATGTTTTCTTTACATTTATCTTCTTCTTGATTTTATTTGTATTCTCTCTGAAAGCTTATGTCCAGAAACCTTACTGAGGTTGGGTTCGTTGTATTCAACCAACTTCTATGATTGTTTTAGCTATCTGGTAAATACTGATGAACCCTAGGTTATCTTCATAGTTATTTACGTATCTTTAGCTCTGCATGCATGTTTGGATTTAATGGAGTAAGAATCTGATAAGTGTAATTATCCATATTTTAGCTTAATACGTTATTGAAGGGTCGAGTGACAAATGCAAAGGTCTTGCTTTATAGATTTTACTATTTTTCTGGTGAGCTCCTTCTTACTTCCATGTGGGTGATATTCTTATTTTATATTTTGTGTAAGGTAAGTACTTATACTCTGCAAAATTAAAATGTGTGTATATGAAAAATGATTGCTCAGAGTTGTCAGTCTGGTTCTATAAGGTTTGTGTTAAAGTGTAAAAACCATTCTTCATGCTTAAGCCACTATTTTCTATTTCTAATAAGAATGATATGGTCTGAATCATGGAAATGATGTTAAGAAAGTATATTCATGGCATTATTTTCGATGGAATGTATGTTAAACTAGTAGATTGTGATATATGAAAATGATTGTGTAGCCTATGGAAGGGTAAAAGCATGTTAGAAACCAGGTTGACATATCACAACAAGTGATACAAACCAAAGGAATATTAATGTAATGTATGATATGAATCTGACTAAGTATTTGGGTTCGTGGTTGATATGAAGAAGGTTTGTCTGTATGGTCATATGAGAGTAGCGTATACGCCAAAGAAACAATAAATCAGCGTATAGACTGTCTGTGTATGGTACTCGCCATTTGGCGAATTGGTGTGGTTGTTTTTGAATCTTTGAAAAGATCTACTTGAAGTATTAGAAACTATTGGTATGTTTTCTTCTAGAACTCACTAAGTTCTTTTAAACTTAGTTACTTTACCTTCTCAGGCTTGCTGTTGAAGAAAAGGAAATTCTGTTAGACTACGACAAATGACCTTTGTTGCTATGAGACTACTATTATTTTGTACTATGCATAATGATAGGGTGATGTCAAAATGTCTATTTTTGAGAAAGAATTTATATATAAAACTTATGTTTGATAATTATGTTTCTAATGAAGTTATAGTTAGGTTTCAAGGGTTTTAAAATGTATTATTTTATTTCATCTTGTATGTTAATTGGTTGGTACTTTACTTTGTTTAATGTATTAGCCATAATTCAAACCATAGTTTTATAAATTTTACGCCAGAAAAAATTAAGATAATAATTTTTAAGTAGTGGCATGACATACGCGGATCCTCCTAAAGGATTAGCTTTGGTGTATTACAAGTTGGTATCAGAGCCAATGTTTAGTCAATTCTCGAAGAACTGATGGTTGTGTCACACCCCATCATGCATAATATGCATCTGGCTTAGTCTTTAGTGTTTTAAACTGATTTAAAATTTTTTAATTAGTACTATAAGAAAATATGTGACAATTCTAGAAAAGCCATGAGTGAGGAAATGGAAAGTCATATGCCTACATAAGAACAACCTACTACTGTTAATAATTTGGAAAATGCAGGGAATGCTTTCAGGAATGTGTTTTCCACTATGATGACACAACTATTCAATCAGTTTATGGGAAACAATCAAAAGCCTCAACCACAACAGCCACAACAACCACAACCTGAGGTGGTTCATCTAGCATATCCTGCTCCTCCAGTACCTACTGTGGCTTTACCTAAGGTTGACCTTGTAAAAGAAATCCAGAAAAGAGGTGCCAAGGAGTTCCTTGGTGACAAATGTGATGATCCCACTGTGGTTGAGCAGTGGTTATCTTGTTTGTATAGGATAATAAAAGAGTTGAAATGTATTTCTAAGAATGGTCTTCGATGTGCTATATCGTTGTTAGAAGGAGAAGCTTACTTATGGTGAGAAGCCTTGATTAGTGTGATTCCTGAGCAAATGATTGGCTGAGTCTTCTTTCTAAAAAATTTTAGAGAAAGATATGTTAATCAGATGTATGTTAAACATATGAAGAATGATTTCTTGTATCTGATGTAAGGGATAATGTCAGTTATGGAATATAAGAGGGAATTTCTCAGAGTTAGTTGCTATGTAAAGAACATGTTTTAGACTGAAAAGAAATGTGTGATAAATTTGAATGGGGACTAAGTGGTGAGATTTATGCATTGGTTACAACAACTGAATGTAAAACCCTTGCAACTATGACAACCAAAACCCATAAGATGGAATCAGTCATTAGAGATAAAAGAAAGAATTTTGAAAGAGAAATGATGAAGAAAGGTAGGTCAAGTCCACCATCACCAGCAGGTTTTAAGAACCTTAGAGATTAAGCTTTTTCAGCTTCAAGAAAAAGATTTATAGTTCACAGGTTTCAAATGTAAAGGATTCAGTAGATCAGTTACTTCTATGGCAAGTTCTGGTGGTTCTAGAATGTTGAAAGATGAATGTGAATATTGTGGTAGGAACCATGGTGAAAAATGTAGGAAACGTTTAGGGGCATGTTTTGGATGTAGGTCTAGAGATCATATGGTTAAATATTTCTCATCTAAGATTGAAGTAAGCACTGAACAATCAGTCAGATGTCCTCAAAAGATTCAACATGTGAGTAGATGTAGAATGGTAAATAAATCAAGTTCTAAAGTATCAACAAGAGCTTACGTAATGAAAGCTAAGGAGGATGCTAATCTGCCTGAAGTAATAACTCGTAATTTTTCTTTTCTTGGAAATAGTATTTCTGCTTTGATTGATTTAAGGTCTACTCATTCACATATCTGCACTAAGGTTATAGAAGGTTTTAATCTTGAGGTAGTATACTCTGAAACGAATGTGCTACTGAGAAATCCCTTAGGTCAGAGTACTGTGGTGAATAAATTGATAAGAAATTGTCTATTAGTTTTTAGAAAGCATACATTTCTGGCAGATATGTTATTGTTAAGTTTTCATAAGTTTGATGCAATTTTGGTGTTAGATTGGTTGACAAGACACAATGCTATGGTTGATCGTCGAACTAGAAGTATACATCTGAGAAATGCTGAGGGTAAAGAAGTGATGATGCTTGGTTTACAAACTGAGAACAGGATAATTACTGTAGTGTCCGCTAGAAAAATGATTATCCAAGGTGCAGATTCTTATTTGGCTTATGTCATAGATTCATCCAAATCAAGAAAAGAGGTTCGCCAAGTTCTTGTAGTAAGAGAATTTGCAGATGTGTTTCTTGGGGAACTTCCTGGAATACCTCTTGAGAGAGAGGTAGAGTTTTCGATTGAACTGGAACATGGAACAAAACCTATTTCTTGTACTCCATATAGGATAACACCATTAGAGCTTAATTAGTTAAAAGAGCAATTACAAGATCTGTTGAATAAGAGCTTTATAAGATCAAGTGTGTCACCGTGGAATTGTTTGTAACTCTTCCTATCTTTTCTAAAAATTAAATCTAATGTGATTTTTTAATACAATAATTTATTTTCTTTTATCCTATTCGCAAACAGTATATGATGTGTGACTAACCTATATCCGGAACTTTAAGAAGATGAAATCAATTCAAAACCAATTAAAAATGTATAAATGTAGTTATTTAAATAAAAATATATATAGAATAATCTATAAAGATTAATGACTAATCTGAATTTTTTTTGGCAGAGATGAATGTACTGAGAGAATACAAAATTTAATTAAAACCAATTAAAAAGTTATGAACGTAGTTATTTAAATGAAATATATAGAATAATATATAAACAATATATGATTAGTGACTAACCTATATCTGGAATTAATTTTTTCTTGGAAGAGATGAAGGTAAAAGCCAATTAAAAATATATGAATGTAGTTATTTAAATAAAATATATAAAAATAATATATAAACGGTATATGATTAGTGACTGGAACTGTTTTTTTCTCGGAAGAAATTAGTATGTGTTTTTTATATAATTTTATGTACTAATGTAGTTAATTAAAATGTAATTTTATTGATGCTTATTTTAGGTAATTACCTTGTTAGATTTTCTAAACATAAAATATTTGGGGTAAAATTTACACTTTTAAAAATCTTTTAAAATAAATTCTTAATATTTTTAACAATCTTTTTAGGTTACGATAATACACAATACCAAAAACTATTTATAGTCCTTCCCGACCTATAAATAAAAAGATAATCTTGTTGAAGTGCACTCAAACCCATGCTCTCCTACATTGACAATAATATTCTTATTAATCAAATTAAAATTCAATCGATAAAAAATCTCTTCGGATGCTTAGAATAATGTAGAAATTTAAGCTTGAGTTTATTTACTACATATATAGCATGATTTCCATTTGTAAGGCATGATTTGGTTAAGTATATATTTATATTAATAAATTGAGTTATATTATAATTGTAATGATATGGAATGAGAAAAAAAAGATTGATTATTGATTAATTCTATAAATATTACATTGATTATTGATTAATTCTATATATGTAATATTTAAGACCTAACATTTTTAATTTTTCTCATTATGTGAACTGATGTAGTGATATTTTTGGGGAAATCAAGAAAAGTAATTTAACCTCATACGTAATTAAAATTGTATTTAAAATATTATTTTCTATTCATACGTATGTATTTTTTTTTGAATAAACACAAGTTAACTATATTTAGCTATCATAAATGAAAGGTTACCTGCTTTATTAACCCCAAGATCGGCTACGAGCTCCTCAGGTGGGCTTACAAACACCGGCACGTCCATACTCCTCTCCGAAGCCATCTTAACAAGACGATCAACAACTTGATTTCTCTCCATTAAAAAATGCTTGATTTGTCACTGTTCCATGGTTTGTAATATCAGGTGGATCTTTCTTACCAAAGTTGAGGTTAATTTAGCCAAGTGTCTGTCTTGAAAAGCTTTGACGACCTCTAAACTATCAATATAGATCAAAATATTATTATATCCCCCTCTTTGGATGAACCAGCCCATCTAGAGTCCCCCAAAGTTTGGCATGAAAAGCTGAACAGTTCCCTAAGTAATGGTTGTATCCAAGGATTCATTTCCTATTTTGCTTGCACATCATACCCCCAGCAGTAACAAAACCTGTATCCATCTTAACAACCCCACAGTATGTAAGTGAATCTAATTACCTGACAAGGATATGTTAGGATCAATATCAATCTGTTTAGATGAATCATTCTTATGAGCTAAAATATATTGTTTTGCCCAACTCACAAAGGACTTAATAATCTCAAAGAAACTCCAAGTTCTTCATTGAAAAATAAAAAGTTTCCGATTTTTCCACATACGCCATGCGATTAAACTAAAGAGACTGGATGAAAAGGTCCCCACATTCGACTTCCACATTGGAGAACAAAAATTGATCTCCATCCATTTGAACAAGTCACTAGAAAAATACTTGCATTGAAGATTGGTAGGCACAACACGTAGCCAGACCTCCTTAGCAATAGGGCAGTCCCTAATAACATGAAGTAAATCTTGAGCACCATGATTACACAACGTATAAGAACCATTGTGGCCAATGCCCCTCATTTTCCGTTTCATATTAGTTAAGAGACGTTGTTTGAACACAATCCATAAGAAAAGTCTAACACGTTGAGGTCCTTGAAACTTCCAAATAAGTTTCCACCATATATCTTTTGTATTCCACGTATTCTCTCGTAATGATTTATACGCACTTTTAACAAAAAAGGATCTTATTGAGGTGTGAAGCCAATTGATTCTATCAGGTTCTGCCAAAGGATGAGAGGGAGGAATGCTCACTATTCTTTTAACGATATCCTCCGACAACCAGACCTAAACAAGTCTAAATTCTACATGCTATCCTCATTTACCATGTCATAGAGCAAATAATCTGACATAAGATTATTTTGAGAAAGCACATGATTTATCAAAGGCCTTATGTTTGGAACCCAAGGATCTTTCCAGCAGCAAATAGAATTCTTGATCCCCACAAACCAATATAGTTTTCGTGTAATAAAGGTCATACCTTAGCAAAGGGCTCTCCATATAGCTGAGCACCTCCCTTGCACGATGCTTTCAGGCATTCTATCCTTTATCTCGTACTTCGATCAAAGAACTCAAACCCATAAGGCATCATCCATTGAGATTCGATTAAACCCCAACTTTAATAAAAAAAAGAATTTTAGTCCCCTAAATTATGTAATCCTAATCCTCCACAACTACGAGGTTGGCAAATAGAGTTCCAATCAACCAATGACATCTTCTTCCCGCCATTAGACGACCCTGTATAAATTGTCTTGCAAACATTGAATCTCATTGCATACACCATTTGGAATCTACATAGATTCCATGAAGTAATTTGGAATGGAAAGGAGAATGGATTGAGTAAGGGTAACTCTACCCGCTAGAGAGAGCTGCTTAGCATCCCAATTACTCAATTTTCTACGGACCTACTCCACCACAAACCTCAATGTAGCATAAGTAACTCTATTCTGGATAACGACAAACCCATATATGTTCTAAGATTTTGTACCCTTTCGAATCTAAGCAGATTACTTAACTTGTCACTGAGATCATCATCCACTCCTTCAGAGAAGAAAACGTTGGTCTTTTTGGCATTAACCCAATGAACTGAGAGATAACATGATTTGTCTAGAATTTCCTTGAAGACCATAGCATACTTCAAGTTCTCTTTAGAGAAGATTACCAAATCATCAACAAAGAATAAGTGTGATAACTCTGACCCCAATCAAGATAATTTGACAAGGATCCACTTACCACTAGAAATTGCTAACTAAATTTCATGATCTAACCATTCCATACATAACACATAAAAGTACAAAGATAAAGGAAACCCTTGTCGAACCCCTCTTGTAGGCTTGAATTTTGGAGTTGGTACCCCATTCCACAAAACCTATGGTAGAAGTTGAAATAGCTGACATGACCACTTTCCTGAGGAAATCTGGTATACTACCTACTTAAAAAGAACCATCAATAAAATTCTAACGAACCCTGTCATAGGTTTTTTCTAGGTCGATTTTAACTGCCCTGTCATAAGAAATAGAAAATTACATTTTCAGATGTTTAAAGGAATGGGACATTGAAAACAAAGTGAGTTACTATTTTTTGTTTAATATTTTTAGCCTTATAAACTTTGTTATTTGTTACTTTATAAAATTGATCTTATTTTTTCCATAGGTTTTCATGGTTTCAATGGACAATGCTACTACAAATGATGTTTGTAGACAAATTATGAATGATACTTTCTCCTTAACTAAGAGGTTAATTTGTGGTGGAAAATTATTTCATTTTTTTTTGTTGTGCACACATTTTGAACATAATGGTGCAACATGGCCTCAAGAAATTCAAAAGTATCATAAAGATGTCCATGATACCATTGATTACCTCAATGGAAGTGATGTTAGATTGTAAAAGTTTTCTGAGCTTGTCCAACAATTTAATTAAAAAGAGAGGAGATTGGTTCTCGAATGCAGGACTCGAAAGAATTCAACTTACGATATGTTAGCTTGTGCAATCAAGTTTAAGGAGGTATTTTCTAGACTTGCTTTGGAGGGCTATGATTATGCTTATTGTCCTAGTGCTAATGATTGGCTTAAAGTTGAAAAATTTCTTGAGATCTTAAAATTTTCTATGATACTACTAATATAATTTTAGGATCAGAATATCCTACCTCTAATTGTTTACTTACTGAGATTAATTTCATTAAAGTAATGTTAGATACAAGTTGTAATTCTCCTGATGAATTTGTTAAAGATATGGTCAAAAGCATGAAAGAAAGGTTTGATAAGTATTGGGGTGAATGTAATTTGCTCATGGCTATAGGAGCAATCTTGGACCCTCGCTTAAAAATGAAGGTTGTTGATATTACTTTTCTAGAAATGTTATAACACCTGGGTATCTTTTTGACCTAAAACTTAGGGAAAGTTATGATTAAATTGAAAGGATTAGTGACTTATCAAACCCCATCGAGAAATTCAAAAATTTTAGTAACTGAATTGTGATTAGTTGCATCAGTTCTGTTTTGTTTAGGATCGAACCGACTGGTCCATAGTGGTAGACAAAATGATTAGTGGTGATTGGCTATAAAAGACTAAGGAGACCATGCCAACTTTGGCTATATATATGTTTACGTAGGTGTGGGTGTGAGTGGAAGACAAAATCCTTTTCAATTTTGTTTACCCATTTTTCTAAGATGTATCGTCTTCTTTGGCTTTACCGAAGAAGGAGAGGATGCAACTGAAGGAAGCACTGCATGTTACAACCATTGTATAGATTGAGGTTTAGTAGTAGAGAAACTGAGGAACTGGTAAGTTTCCTTACCTCTCTGCATGCATGAATTGAATAATGAGGTAAAGCAAGGACTCTTAAGAGTTTCTACATAATCATGGTTTCTAGGTTTTAAGGATTGAATAGTTTTAGTTTAACTGATAAATGGTTGTCATGCTTAGTTGTCAGGACAGAGGGGTCTAGTGTTCAGACAAGCTAGGTTGACATTGTTAAGGAAACGAAGTGAGTTTCTGTACCTTACCTTCTGAATGATAGATGATGTTATGTGACTTTGCATGTACCATGATGAAGATGTACTAAGGTTGCCTAAGTTATGATATGTATGTGTTTGAAGAAAGAGTAAGTTGTACGTGTGAGTTTTCACCAATTGCCTGCTGGTAGTTTTTGGTAGATAATTGGTGATAGATAGACTGGCATAGTGTATTTTCAATGATAAGTTGTATGATTTGTTTGATTATTATTTCCATATTGCGAAGGGAAATTTACTGATAGGAAATTTATTAACAGGATAGATGAAGTTAGGATTAGGAATGAGAAATTTTGTCAGATACCACCATAAGGTATTACTGCATGCAAACAGTGATGTGCAAAGCTACGAGCCTTACGCAGGGGACACTGGTGTGTGCAAACATTAATGTTAGGAATGGAAAAATAGAGGAATGGGCAGAGGAATAGGAAAATAGGAATTTCGTTAAGATACTGCCATACAGTACTACTGAGTGCAGACTATGATGTGCGTAGCTTCGGGCCTTGTGGTGGGACACTTTTGTGTTCAAGCATCAAGGTGAAATGTGAAACAGGTTCTTTAGAATGATAACTTGACTACAATTATTTGGTTCCATAAATCAAAACCGTGACGGCAATCAACAAGCTCTATAGGGCGACACTGCGACTGTAGTAAGGTCCTACGGGGCAACACCTCAGAAGAGGTCAAACGTGTAAGACCATAGCTCAACTATGACAACCAGTATAGTCCGTCGAGACAAAAAACATGGTGTAGTTCATCAGGAAAATAAACATGAAAAAGTCCGCCAATACGTGAAACATGAGGTTACACTTGGAAAATCCACAGATCGGTATTACAGGAGAGATGCCAAGGTTTAAAGTAGAGTTAAGAATGTGATTGGTGTGATAAGTCATAAGAATGAATGAGCTTGAAGCGTTCGAGGGACACACGCTATCAGAATAATGAGAGAATTTACCAGAGGCGATGATGAGTGAGGCAAGGTAACGTCTCAACCTAAGTAGGGTGAAAAGATTAAAAAAGTTCCTTAGATAAGGAGGTATACGTAATGTGCAACAAAAATAGTTTGCCAGAGAAGTTACTGATATAATTTTAAAATTGTAAGGCAATAATAATTTTAAAATATTTTGCCAGGAAATGTTAGCTTAATGCTTAATGATCAATCAAGTCTGCCAAAGAAATGTGAAAAACGGAAGTTCGTCAGGACCATGAGAGACGGTGAAGATCTTGTTGATCTACCCTAGGTAGGAATCGCATGTCTAATGAAACCTCTTGAGGAATGGACTAAAAGAGCAGGTGTTATGGGGGTTGCATTGTAGGCATTAGTTTTCCCAAGGGAAAGATAATGTTAGGAAGAGGTTGCAAATCTAGTAAAGACTTGAGTTGACGCCAACTATTTGAGTAAACGTTGAGTGTTGCCAGTCAAGAGTAAAGAATATGATTTTTAGGGTTGTAGATCAATAATAAGTGAGGTGAAACCCAAATGAGAAATAATATTTATGGCTAGGTTAGGGATCATGTCCGCTAAGGAATGACTTAGAGTAACTAGGGCATTGGTTTAGCCAATTGAGTTTGCAAAATCTCCTATGAAATCCAAGGAGCTTAACTCTGAACCAAAAACCTCATTTTATTAAATAGTATGAGATCTTTTGCGCATTTATGTACAAACCTCATTAAGTTCCGTCAAACTTAAAAAAATTACTGTTTGAATGTAGGTTAGATAGTGACCTAGAAAAATTCAAGAGGGGCCGAGCTAGACTTTTCCAAAGTTAGGTGGTAAGCGATAGCTAAACATGTATACAGTGGGGCACCCATGAGGGCTTCGCATCAGGGTCGGAATTGACTAAGTCTACTTGGAGTCGAATTGTAAATTGTAAATAATTATTGAGTAATTATGTGTGACAGGTTGTAAGGAATTAAAATTAATATGATTGTATATATTGTAACACCCCAAACCCGGCCTAGAAGTTTAAGTCGAATTTGAATGAGTTACACCAATGTAGTAAGAACGTACTTCTTTTTAGAGTTTTAAATTTGAAAACCATAAATTCATTTTAGTTGATTTAGATGATTTTGTTGTTTCGTTTTAGACTTGGCAGATACTGACGAGATTATAAAAATAAAAATAAGACAAGTCAAAAACATATTACAAATCCAAAGGATTAAATTATAGTTATCTAAGCGCAAAACAATCCGAGCTTTTGTATACTGTTCTATCCTAAATTAGATGTCTTCTTGACAGGTAAAAATAAGATAAAGGGTGAGTCACCAAGCACTACGTATAACCAAACTCAAACACAAATAAACAGAACGTAATATATAAATCGTAGTAACGCAAGCATTTGATAACAGTTATATAACCAGTACGGAACAAATCTAGAGTACCATAGAGATTTCAACAGAGGTAGTACAAAAGAACAAAGCAAAACAGAATAGAGCAAAACAACGCAATTCAAACAGAACAAAACTGAATAGTGCAAAACAGAATAGGATGGAACAGAGCAGAGCAATACTGAACACAACAGAGCAGAACATAATAGAACAGAACAGAGCATGTATGCTTATGTAGATGCAATATTTTTCAAATAGTTCAGAATGTAGATTTATCAGAAACAGTCTCCTTAAAATCTGTTACACACTAAAATAGAGTTTTCCCATGAACTCATATATCTAAAACACACCAATAAAGTCATCACGGGTTTCCCAACAACGATGACCCGCCATCCCGGGTTGCCCGACAATGATGACTTAATAATATACAGTTAAACTGCCAATCAAATATATGTGGTAAGGCTACTATAATACAGTCAAACTGCCGGAACAGAATTATGGATAACCACCACATAATACAGATAATTAAATTGCCAGAAATTTCTTCCTGTTACATCAACTGAAGTCCTATTCAATGTGTCATGGCATGCTTATGCAGAATCAGAGTAATGAGCATGTAAGTCATGCTATCTCTCAATAATAGAATCAGTAAATATGGGAGTCCAGGTTTTGTAAAACAGACTTATCTAACCTCAACAGACCATATCAGATTTTCCATGAAGTTACATGCACGGTTATAAATCATAATCAGTAACAATTAGTCTAACATGTTCAGATATCATATATTCCTCATCAATAGAGTAATGCATAAGCGTACTAATAAACTTAACAGAATACAAATCGTACATTGATAACTTGCACACATAGACAATAACACATTATGTCCTGATAGGTCCTACTCACTTAGGTTCAAACATAACAGATATACGTACAGATTACAAATTGCTCATTACAAATAATTAAATATCAAGTTATATAGCCTAATTTAGATTGTACGGACCTTACAGTAAGCCTACACCCATTTCGGATGACACTTGTAGCCCTAAGGAAAAATTCTAAAATAACTTCATATGCTCGTGCGGTTTCATACGGCCTGGAGAATTGGCTCGTGAGGTTCCACACGGTTTGGCACACGGCAGTGTGCTCGCCCGTATGTCCCACGCGGCCTGACACACGCCTGTGTGTCCCACATAGCCTGACACACACCTGTCTCACTTGCCCGTGTGGTTCTAATTTGCAAACAGTGAGTTACACGGATTGGACACATGCCCATGTCCTTGCCTGTATGGCTTACACAGCCTGGGCACACACCCATGGCCTTACTTGTGTGGCTCATATGGCCTAAGGACATGCCCATGTCTCTGGACGTGTGGTCCTAAATTATAAACAATGAGTTAGACGGCCTAGACACACGCCCGTGTCCTTTGCCCGTGTGAACCCTACACTAACATGGCCATATGAGGCCTTAGACATACGCCAGTGTCCCTTGCCTGTGTGGCATTAACGACCATATTTTTTAACTTTTGAAATTCACAAAGACTGGTGTTTTTGGTATGCACCTGATACGGATTCGAAGCAGAAACAACAAGGATGAGTTTTCATCCCTAAATGACCAACAATTGTCCAACAAATAGTTAATTCACAATCAAATCGCTAAAAACTAACATTCTAAAATCGAAGTTACGTCAAAGAACCTTCAACACCAAAACTTAAAATCAAACTTACCGACCAATGGATTAAACTAGGAGAATAAGTCAAATCCCGTACAGAATCAGTGCAATGTAACATAACAAAAAGAAAGGTCACTTTAAAAGGAAGTAACCAAAATGAAGAAACTAAATATCGGAAAATGAATGACAAAAGAAACATGACAGGAAGGAAAAAAAAGAACAAAAAGATGAGAAACCTCACTGGAGGTTTCTAGAAGGTTTTAAATAACCAACCAAACTAACTACCAACAACGAAATGAGAAAATAAACATTCCCTAACACAGGCCGGGATTCGAACACTGGACCACAGGCACAGACAGATGTTTAACCATTGAACCAGCAGGCTTATTCTTGACATCAATTGACTGTGTTTAACTTATAAACCAACATTCAAAGGTAAGGGTTTAAGCAAAATGAAAAAAATTTCCAGAAATAGGATTCGAACCCAAAACCTCACACACATACCCAAAACACTTAACCACTGAACCAGATTAATTTACTTGTCCAGAATTTCTAAAGTCTAAAGTCAAATAGAGGGATGACCTCTTTTGGTTTTAAAACGTGATTTCTTCTAAGCTGGTTTTTGGGATGTTACAACTCTCTTCTCCTTAAAATAATATTGTCCTTGAAATTCTCACGGTCATACCACACATTAACACACAGAATCTGAAATACTCTTGTATACATAGCACCACACTACCATTGCGTTAAACTAATTTCAAGGCAACAAATCATGGTTTTAACAGACTTTCTATTGACTAATGCAGTCTATCACCCAAATTCTTTACAAAAATATCACTAATGGTTCTTTTACTTTAGATTTTTACTTACATAATTGAAAACGTCCCTTACCATTACCATACAAGTTCAGACAGTTTTATCAAGTAGAGCACAAATGAATTAAAGCATAAAATACCTGCATGATTTCCAGACACCTCTCGACTTTTCTATCTATCTTACCGAATATCCCTAACACGGATTTCATTTCTGGATCAAAGCTCATACCAGACTAAAAGTACGTTGTGCGCAAACTCTAACTTGATTTGCTACCTATCCACATATGAGACAACCTCTCAGTTTTCCTCAACAATTACACCTAGTGGTGTCTATCACAGTAATAAAAAATTAACACTCAATCTGTTTCCCATAGATTCGAGGGTTCTAATAGACTCACATATTTCTGGATTGGGCTCATTGCCTCGAGAAGAGGACTCGACTCGAGTCGCTCAACTAAATCCAACACACATTCGTACAACAAGGTTGTGCGTATTCATGGTATTGATCCACAGTTTTAGCTAGAAAAAAAATACCAAAACACTACGGTATATGCTACTTCATTCCGTATAGCTAAAGTAGAGATACTTACAGGATTTTCTATTTATAGACTAAAAAAGAACCAAAATCTGAATATACACTTTTCAGAAACAGTATATCTCAAATTCAATAAGAAGTTTCATTTATTTAAAATATTTTTTCAAGAAGAGTTTTGAACCCAAAAACCATAGCCTGAGTTTTGTAAACCTCGTTTTGATACCACTAAATGTAAGACCCCAAACCCAGCCTAAAAATTTAAGCCAAATCTGGACGACTACACCAACATAGTAAAAACATAATTCTTTTCAGAGTTTTAACTTTGAAAACCATAAATTCATTTTAGTCGATTTAGATAATTTTGTAGTTTCATTTTAGACTTGGCAGATATTGACGAGATTATAAAAAGAAAAATAAGACAAGTCCAAAATAGATTACAAATCCAAAGGATTAAATTGTAGTTATCTAAGTGCAAAACAATCCAAGCTCTCGCACGCCGTGTGATCCTAAATCAGATATCTTCTTAACAGATAAAAATAAGACAAAGGGTGAGTCACCAAGCATCGCGTATAACCAAACTCAAATACAGATAAACAGAATGTAATATATAAATCGTAGTAACGCAAGCATTTGATAACAGTTGTACAACCAGTACGGAACAGATCTAGAGTATCACAGAGATTTCAACAGAGGTAGTACAACAGAACAAAGCAAAACAGAACAGAGTAGAACAACACAATTCAAACAAAACAAAATCGAATAGAGCAAAACAGAATAGGATGGAACAGAGTAGAGCAATACTGAACAGAACAGAACAAAGCAGAGTAGAGCAGAACATAATAGAACAAAACAGAGCATGTATGTTTATGCAGATACAATATTTTTCAAACAGATCAGAATATAAATTTATCAAAAATAGTCTCCCCAAAATCCATTACACACCAAAATAGAGTTTTCCTCCAAACTCATCCATTTAAAACACACTAATAAAGTCATCACGGGTTGCTCGACAACGATGACCCGCCACCTGGGTTGCCTGACAATGATGACTTAATAATATACAGTTAAACTACCAATCAAATAAATGTGGTCAAGATACTATAATACAGTTAAACTGTCGAAATAGAATTGTGGATAAACCACCAGATAATACAGATAATTAAATTGCCAGAAACTTTTTCCTGTTACATCAATCGAAGTCCTATGCAATGTGTCATGGCATGCTTATGTAGAATCAGAGTAATGAGCATGTAAGCCATGCTATCTCTCAATAACAGAATCAGTAAATATGAGAGTCCATGTTTTGTAAAACAGACTTATCAAACCTCAACAGACCATTTCAGATTTGCTATAAAGTTACATGCACGGTTATAAATCATAATCAGTAACAATCAGTTTAACATGTTTAGATATCATATATTACTCATCAACAGAGTAACAAAGAGGTGTACCAATAAACTTAACAGAATACAGATCGTACCTGGATAATTTGTACACATAGACAATAGCACATTACACTCTGACAGATCCTACTCACTTAGGTTCAAACATAACAGATATACGTACAAATCACAAGTTGTTCATTATCAAATCATTAGATATCAAGTTATATAACCTAATTTAGATTGTACGGACCTTACAATAGGCCCACACCTGTTTCGAACGATGCTTGTCGCCTCAAGAAAAAATTCTAAATATAACTTCACACGCCCGTGTAGTTTCATACAAATTAGAGAACTGGCCTGTGTGGCTCCACACGGTCTAGCACACACCCGTGTGTCCCACACGGCTGACACACACCTGTGTCACTTGTCCATACGGTCCTAATTAAAAAATAGTTATTACACAACCTGGACACACGCCTATGTCCTTTCCTGAGAACACTCCCATGTTCTTGACCGTGTGGTCCTAAATCATAAACAGTAAGTTACACGGCCTAGACACATGCCCGTGTCCTTTGCCCGTGTGAATCTTGCACTAACATGGCCACACACGGCCTGGACACATGTCCATGTCCCTTGCCCATATGGCTCAAATTTGATGAACAGTGAGTTACACAGCCAACCACACGACTTGACACATGACTGTGTGGCTCAAACGGCCTGGGCACACATCCATATCCCTGGCCGTGTGGCATCGATAGCCACATTTTTTTGGCCTTTTGAAATTCATAAAAATAGGGGTTTTCGGTACGCACCTGATACGGGTTTAAAGCAGAAACAATAAGGGTGAGTTCTCGTCCCTAAACAAGCAGCAACTGTCCAACAAATAGTTAACTCGCAATCAAATCGCTAAAAACTAACATTCCAAAATTAAAGTTATGTCGAAAGACTTTCGACACTAAAACTTTAAATCAAACTTACCGACCAATGGATTAAACTAGGATGATAAGTTGGATCCCATACAGAATCAGTGCAATGTAATGAAACAAAAAGAAATGTCACTTTGAAAGGAAGTAACCAAAACAAAGAAACTAAATATAGGGAAAGGAATGACAGAAGAAACATGGCAGGAAGAAAAAAAGAACAAAAAGATGAGAAACCTCACTAGAGGTTGCTAGAAGGTTTTAAATAACCAACCGAGCTAGCTACGACACAACGAAATGCAAAAAATAAGCATTCCCTAACACATGCCAGGATTCGAACACTAGACCACAGGCAGAGACAAATGTTTAACCATCGAACCAATAGGCTTATTCTTGACATCACTTGACTATGTTTAACTTATATTCAAAGGTAAGGGTTTAAGCAAAATGACAAAATTTCCAAAAACATGATTCGAACCCAGAACCTTACACACATACCTAGAACACTTAACAACAGAACCAGATCAATTTACTTGTCATGAATTTCCAAAGTCTAAACTCCAATCGAGGGATGACCTCTTTTGGTTTCAAAACATGATTTTTTCTAAGCCGATCTTTGGGATGTTACACATATATATACGTTAATAAGAAACGAGAAGGTATAAGTTGTCTAAGTATACATATTTATAAATCAAATTTTAATACAAATATGTTAAGTTATTCAGTTAGTTGTGGCATCCGATACTCAGGCTTGACGATCGAGTCGAGTATAGGGTGTTACAAATGTAACAACTTATTTTTAGTAAAATAAGAACAATGGTTTTGGGACCACAAATATGAAGTTAGAAAATTAATCTTATTATTATTTTATGTTTTATAACATGATAGTATTACCGTACAAAAATTTCGTTAAGAAATTTTTCCGTTTACATGCTCAATTTGATAAAAAGGACTAAATCGCGTAAAGTGCAAAAGTTTTATTCTAATAGCTAAAGGTTTCTAATAGCTATAGAACTTTAAAGTGGAGGTCATTATATGATAATTAGACCATTAAATGTGATAGTGGATGTACATGGCTTGACATTAGTGTAATTTTTAAAGTCAATTAAGGTTAATTTTGTAAATAAGTAATAAATGATAAAATAAATAAAACCAAATTTGCTATCATATTTATCCATTTTGTTCAACCGAATATTGAAGGAAGAAAGCCATTTTTGATCTTTAGGATTCGACAAGCTTGTTTTCATTAATTAGGTATGTGTCTTGTCATTTTTTTTTAATTTCTATGTTTTTGGGATCGTTAAAGCTTAATCTAGCTAGCCCGGAGACTAATTTGTGAAATTTTTAAAGTATTTGAGTTTTTACATTGATGAACATGTTAGGGTTTTGAAGTTTAATGGTAGAAAATGAATGGTTGCTGTTAGATAAACAACTTTTGTAAAGGAATTTTTGATGAAATTATCAATTAAGAATTAAATTGAAAATTTTGATAAATTGTGTGGTAAAATTACGAATTTGTGACAAATTTAGGCTATTATAAGCATGTATATGATTAGGCTATGATGGGTCATAATGAAATCAAGCAAATTTCCATTTTTATAAGATAATGACTAAATTGCAAAGAATTAAAAGTATAGGGGCAAAATGATAATTTTTCCAAAAATGTGTGTCGGGCTAAATTAAATGAGAATTATATTGAAATGAGTTAAATTCATTCATATAGATCATGTTAGACCTCGTATGGAGTTAGATCGAGGCAAAGAGAAAATATCGGATTGGTCGCCTTCTTATCTACGTACACTCGTTGAGGTAAGTTTGTGTAATAAAATTGTGTAATTATATGCTTTGATTGAATTAGGTATATGTTATTTACATTATCATCATATATGAATATCAATCATATATCTGACGACGTACGATGATTATCGAGTCCCGTTTAAACTTTAGGAATTCGTAAGATACAAATGACATGTCATTAGAGTTATAGATTTCAGCTCGTATAAGCTTACTGATACTCAGATCGCATGAGCTTATCGTTATTCAGCTAGAAGAAACTTACCATTATTTAGCTCGAAGGAGCTTACCGTTTACAACTTGTAAGAGCATACCGATTCAGAGCTCGTATGAGCATACATGTACAAGAATTGACAGATTATAATTTAGTACACCTCGTGTGTACTACCCGAGTATCCAAAGATATTCTAAATGGTTCAAAGGGCATTGTTCTATTACGAGATTACATGAGTTCAATACGAACTACTACAAGTATTTACATGAGATACATGAAAATGATTTGTACATGATATATAGATACATGATGTGGAAACCATATGTATATGGAAGTTTGATTATTGTTGAGCTCATACATGTTTCTTGATATTTATATGAATTACATAACTAACATAGTTGATGAGGATATGTGTTTAGGCCTTTGGCCAAATTGAGTTTGGATATGCTTTGTATGCTTACCATAAATGTGACTAAACGGTAAGCTAAATTCTATTTTATATGAACTTACCAAGTTTAGATGCTTACTCTCTGTTATTTTCCGTGTTTTTTAGTGATTTAGAAGCTCATTCGGGTTGGAAGCTTGTCGGAGCTATATCACACTATCCATCGGCTCTTTTGGTATATTCGGTTGTTTAATTTCGGTTATAATGGCATGTATAGGTTATTTTTACTAATGTTGGCCTATGTGTGATGTTGTGGTTGTAGCCATATACTTTGGCTTGTGTTTTGGTATATTTTACTATGTGTATGTATAAATGACCTTATTATGTTTGGTGTGTGGCTTGATTTGTGATAAAATGATGAAAGGTAAATGTTAGCTAAATGTGCATTTTGTACATGTCTTTGTAATGTGAAGAATTGGTGATGAATTGGAACCATGATGTGGAAGGTTTATATATGTCTAAATATGTTAGTATTTGAATTGCATTTTCGTATCAAATGGTATGTTTTGGTAGATAAGTGAATTGGTATGAAAGAATGCAAATTAGCTTGGTAAATTGATGGTTTATTTGGTTAAATTATATATATGAAAATACATGTTTGAATATTGTCATTTGATGTGCCTAAAGGCATATTGGTTGTATGTGAAATATTACATGTTTAAGACTTGATTCTGGCTTGTTTTGGATGCCTATTTATGACTTGGTTATATGCAAATTGTTGAGTTTAGGTTGGTTCCAAATTGGGTGAGAAATGCGGCTTGGAAAATGACCTATTTTTGTTCATATGAGTAGAGACACGGGTGTGTCTCAGCCGTGTGTGACACATGGCCAAGTGACACGGTCGTGTGTCCCCTGTATCTTCTAAAGAATACAAGTCAGTATACTCACACGGCCTAGCACACGGGCGTGCGGCTTGGCCGTGTGACCCAAGTCAGTGAGTTACAAGGGCATGGACACAGACTGAGACATGCCAGTGTGTCCTTATTTTGAATGCCCACACGGCCTAAGACACGGGCGTGTCTCTCACACGGCCTGACCACACTGCCGTTTGACCCCTGCAGTTTTAAAAGTTTTATAAGTTTCTGAAAAATCATCTGAATTTCTGATTTAGTCTCGATTTGTTTCTATAGTATATTTTGGGCATAGAGGGCTCGTATTAGGGACAATATGCATTATTATGATTGGTTTCTGACATGAATGCTATATGTTATGAAATATTTAAATTTTCTGTTTGTTTAAATTGTAAATTTCGGCAATACTCTGTAACCCTGTTCTTTTGACGGGTTCGGGTTAGGGGTGTTACATTTATTGGTATCAGAGCTACAGTTTAATCAATTCTTAGACTAATGTAGCGTGTACGAGTCTAACTATACATACCATTATATAACATGTGATAGTGTGATATCTCCTGACTGTTTTAAAACATGTTTTCATATAGTAATGACATCCAACCTAGCTGATTCCGATGAAGTAGAGAGTAACGCTCAAGCCTCCGTTCATGAAGTAGCTTCGAGTTGTACAAAGCTCTGAGGGTCGGGGAGGAGAGGCTAATGAAGCCTTCTTCTAGAGGATGAATGGTTGGTTCATCGAGTTTATACGGACGAACGTGGCTGCTCGACAACCTCCACCCCTTCCTGTTCCCCAACCGGTTCCTGTTATTCCTCAAGGTACATAACCAATCCGAGTTAGTAAGCCTCCTATTGATAAGATTCGTAAGTACGGGGCTGAAGAATTCTGGTTATAGAATACCATTAGGGTTTTTGACGAGTTATCCTGTTCACCGACCGAATGTGTGAAGTGTGTAGCATCTCTACTAAAAGATTCAGCTTACCAGTGGTGGAATACATTGACTTCTGTAGTGCCGAGAGAGAGGATCACTTAGGAATTCTTTCAAACTGAGTTCCGTACGAAATATATCAGTCAGAGGTTTCTAGATAAAAAACGTAAGGAATTTCTAAAGCTCAAGCAGGACCACATGACCGTATCAGAATACGAGCGAGAATTTTTTCGATTGAGTAAATATGCTCAAGAGTGCATTCCGACCGAGACTGCAATGTGTAAACGGTTTGAAGATGGATTAAATGAAAATATAAAGTTATTAGTTAGGATCCTTGAGTTGAAAGAATTTGTTGTACTGGTTGATCGGACACATAAAGCCAAAGAACTAAGTAAAGAGAAAAGGCAAGCTGAATTTGAAGCTAAAGATTCGAGAAAGAGATTGACGGAAACAAATAACTGGATTTTAAGCTCACTGTTCATCTTTCCTATTTCAAGTAGCTGGAAACATGGAACAAATAACGTTAGAATAGGTAAATAGTAATGCTAGCAAAAAGGAAAAAAAATAAAGATTGATTTAAGCCTTAAGCCAAGTTGAGCTCGAGCCAAGCTCGACCTTCAGGTTTTTGAGCTGAGCCTACCTTAGCTCAATCTCGGTTCGGCTCGTTAGCACCCCAAACATGTATTTTTATTTTTAATGGTTAGAATCAATATTTCTATTTAATTTTTAATCAATTTTATTTGTATAACGTATGATTTATTTTTTAAAACAATGTTAATTGTATAAATTACATATCCCTTTTTAAATGGTTGTATATGTGTCATATCGCTTTAACAAAAAAAATGATTCAAGAAAATTCTATATTTAATAATTTTGCAGTTTTCATAATCTATTACTTAATAAAATATTAAAACAGACATATATTGTAACTTGGAATGTCATTTTATTACTTAAAAGAATATTTTGAATATTAAAATTAATAATCTATATTCAAGTAAAAAAAAAAAGTATGTTCTTTATTCCATTTCTGAAATTTCTAAAAATTAATACCATCCGAACTCGGCCTTCTCTTCCATCAGTAAAAACAGGCACAAGCAACCACCACATCACTCCAAGAAGCTGACAAAAATGCTCTTCCCTTTCAAGCCTAACGTCCCGGCCCGGCCCGAAATATGGGAGGGTTCTGGTAAAAATATAGACTCGAAATATGAGTTTGGGTAAAAAAATGAGGCCCGTTTAGAAAATGGTCCGGGCCTCGGGCACCAATTTTTTGGCCCGGGCCCGGCCCGGCCTGGCCTGAATATATAATAAATATTTATTTATTTTTTTAATTTTAAAATATTTTTAAAATACTTTTTTTATTTTTAAAATAAATTTTTGGTGTTTATTAAAAAATAGACCGGGCAGAGCTCGGGCTTAAGAATTTTTCCCGAGCCGGGCCTGGATAAAATTTTTGGCCCATATTTCGGGCCGGGCCGAGCCTAAGATGCGGGCCAAAATTTTTTTTGGGTCCGGCCCGGCCCATGATGACCTCTACTTTCAACCAACATGAAGTTAAAATAAGAAGGAAAATTCCCAAGCACCAAAGCTAGAGCTCCCTGGTAGAAAACAAGGTCCTCAACATGCCACAATTTGTTCAAACTCCACGTAAAATAATCTCATCTATTTGAATTATGAACAAATAAAATCCCAACATCCAGCTCGAAATTCCGCTGCCAATTCCTGATGTTACCACTCATTGGAATCATACCCAATCGAACAAATTCCAGCTAATAGGAATCACAGGACCCCCAAAATTACATTCCCATGGAACCACTGTAAAAATAAATAATTTAGAGTTAGTTTAACATTGCTTATTGGAAGTATTTTTGAGACAAAAGTACTTTTAAGATAAAAACATTATTAAATAAGTTGCTTTTAAGCTTTTCAAAAATATTTTTGAAATAAAAAATACCTTGCAAAAACACCTTTTTATTTAAAAATTTAAACTTCCGTTCAAAATATTTTTAGTTTAAAATTACTTCTTGGAAGTAATGTTAAACTAACCCTTAACCAAACAGTAAACAATTGCAAAATGAAACCATAAGTATCTCTTGGCTAAGCTTAGACTTCCCTTTCACTCATTTTAATACGTCATCTGTTGTTAAACTATAAAAGAATAATGTTTATATAACAAAAGAATGATATTTCAAGAAAAAATATAATTTAAGCAGTAATTCATATCAAAGATTTACCTTTGACTTCTCTTCCTCTTTTCACATTGTCATAGAGATCAAAATTGTACCTGTTTCTGCTTTGAAGAATCTTCTCCATTTTTAATGTTTTAGGGTTTCAAATTACAGAAAAATTTTCCACTATCATATGCTTACATATGTAGATATTAGTTAAATTATTGAGCAATATTTTTCCACTTCTATTTATTTATTTCCATATTCATAAAACTTCACAACTTTTCTAAAAGGTTATACTGGTATTGCCAATTTTAGACAGTTGTAGGATTTAGTATCTTTCGTATTCATATATTGTCTTATATTGATTGATTTTGGGAATTATGTGTATTTTTATTATTTTCTTAATTTGTATTGATATGTTGCCTAATAATAATCATTATTATTATTTCCTTAATTTGTTTTAATATCATTAAGAAAAACATATACCATGACAATCTCTTCTCTTCTTTTGTTGATTTTAACCATCAATTTTTTTATTTTTATTAATCTATTATTTTTCTTGGCAATTTGCATAAATAAATGTCATTGATGAAATCTTCTACAAATATCATAAAATGAATACATAAATTGAGAGAGAGATTCTATTTCTTGCGGTGATTGAGTGAAAGAATAAAAACTGAACTTGATTATACAATTTACATTGAAGAAAATTGACATCATCTTTGAAGGAGTATACGTGGTAATGTAAGGTGGTGCCAATTGCCATCCACCAAACTGAACTTATCATGTTTAGGTAAAAACCTTGCTATACAAGTTTGTATTCATGCAGTTTACAGGCTTTAATGAAAAAGAAAGAGATAGAAACAGTTATAACATGTCTCAAGAAACATTATGGGAAATCAAAGAAAAACATAGATTAGAAAAACAAGTCCTTTCCTCTTCTATACCCTAAGCATATCTCCATGCCAGTAAAAAAATCTCAAAACATCAAGGGAAACAATGACCAAGCTCAAGTCTGAGAAAAATAAACTTTTCGAAAAGCCTATACCTGGAAACTCATCTGAGACGATGAAAGTATTGCTGATTTGCCTCCGTCATCTCCTGAATCACCGTCGAGGCTTCTCCAATCTACCAGACATCTTGTTTACGATGAAATCTATCCTTGGTGAGCAGGTGAGCTATTTGATTCCCCACTCT
This sequence comes from Gossypium raimondii, assembly GCF_025698545.1. Taxonomy (NCBI): domain Eukaryota; kingdom Viridiplantae; phylum Streptophyta; class Magnoliopsida; order Malvales; family Malvaceae; genus Gossypium; species Gossypium raimondii. The sequence continues at coordinate 11,025,458 of NC_068573.1, forward strand.
CTTGATATGTTGGAACTTAATTCTTTTAAAACCCACTGAGAATTATTTCGCGTACCAAATAATATTACTAATCACCGATTTGTCAATGCATGTCACCCAAATTTCTTTATCACTAATGAGGAATCGTATTCTATTTCCAAAAATCGGAAACCCATCTCTTCAGTAAATCTATTTGCTTGGGTGCTAGCTAAGGCTTCTGCAATTAAAGCATCAGGTATTCAATTTTTTTTTTTGTAACTATATTTATTTATTTTTTCTCTACTTTAATCAATGAATGTATTTAACTCTTATTATATCTGAAAATATAAAATTAATTTAATAAATATTATTAATATGTATATTTTTAAAACTATATTTTAAGCTTAACAATTTAATATTCATTAATTTTAATATTATAACATTAAATTTTAATTCAATTAATTAAAGTCTTTAGATAAAGAAATAATTTATCTAAAATAAACTTTATTTTTATTTTTATTTTTCAATAAATAAAATTTATATTTAACATATAAAATTATAAATAATCTTTTTAAAGAAAAGAATGGAATAGCTTAAAAAATTAAAAGCTAAAGAGTAAAAGAATAATTTATCCAAATTATAATCAAGTGCTTCAAATAAAACGTATTATGTGTCAAAAATTATAATGTGAGCTTACTATTTTTTTCATTTTTTAACCTCATATTATTATGGTATATAAGTTGAAGAAGTAATGTTTATTTTTTATAAAAGGTATTTAACTAATTTAGAATAAATTATATTACTATTATTTAATTTTAAAAATATTTAATATTAAAATAATAAAAATCATTATAGTTTGACTATTAATATTATTATAATTTTAAATAATATTATTAATAATTTCTTACAGGTTATTTTTATATATACTATTAAATTAATTTACTTTAATGTCAATATTTTTCTATTTTAATTAATTAATGCAATTAACCCTTATTATATTTAAAAATATAAACATAATTTGATAAATGTTTTAATATGTATATTTTAAAATATATATTTTAAGTTTAACAATTTAATATTCATTAATTTTCATATGATAACATTAGGGTTTGTTTGGACAAGATCTTGAGTAATTGTATGAAAGTGTAATTATTTACTCTCTCTTGTAATTACAAAAATTGTAATTCTCCATACGAGTTTGGTGACTGAGTGTAATTACCTCATAATTTTCTATGTCACATTTGGTATTACAAATTGTAATTACACAGTTACATAATTTATACTTTTTAAAAATATTAATTATTATAAAAATTTATCATTACGATAAAAATTTCTAAACGAAGAAAACTTGAAATCAAATCATAATATGTAATATGTTAGTCTAATAAAGTAGTCGGTAATATAATTACTAATAAAATAACAAGAAAAATAAACACCATATGGAAATTTATCTAATTACTTTAGCGTTCTATATTTATTGGGTTATTCCTCTTTAACATTTAACATATTCTTTTATCATCATATGTTGGTCTTTGATTGAATTCTTCATCATTTGAATTTGAATTTAAATATGTATCATTAAAATTATTAAGATCTCATATTACATGTACACTTCAAAGTATGAATCATCCTAATTCCACTTACAAATGAAGTTATAAAATATGCAACATACAAGTATGATCTACCCTTTTTTTTTATACTATATTGATGTGATATCGTTAATATGAGAAATCTATTTTTAGAACAACAAATGTCCTCTTAATTATATTTTGAAGCATTGAACGTATCAAATTAAAGAGTTTGCAAGTCATCTCTGGTGCTTGTGTTTGGTTCCATTCTCTCAAATGGTATCATACCCCATGCATGGTGCGAGAAAAACTTTTGTACTTGCATAACTAATATCTACTACATAATATTTGGGTTCATGGTCTGTAACTTTGATTATAAAATTTTAATATGACTTAATTTAGAGCAACACTTAAACTAGATTGTAACCTTTTAAATTAGGTTAAAATAATATAAAATTTTTATAAAACAAGGTTTTATAAAATATTCAATAATTTCTATAACGCTTTTTATAAATAATATTACTTTTTGTTGTAACTTTAGAAAATTATTTTTATAAATAAGTTATAACAAAAGTTTGTAACATTTTAATAAATAAATATATTATTATATTTATAATATAAAATGAACACGTAAATAAATTATGTTTATACTTTTTAACCATAATTTTTATAAATAAGTACATTATAACACTTTTATAATACGTAAATTATTTTTATAATATACTTTTCGGTTATAATATTAGAAACTTTTAGGATTTAAATAGTACAATTTTTTGTTATAACTTTATAAAACACATATAAAATTTTTTTATAATATATGCTTTTGATTTATAATATAATTTTAAAACTTTTTACCCATAGTTATCCTAAACATTGATACATGTTCATGCTTGTAATATAATTTTATAACTTAAACTTGTATAAAAAGTAATTTTTTAAAGCCAAATCATATATGAGTGTTTGGAAAGCCATAGGATATAATTGGATTTGAATGTAATTATCTGCATAATTACTCCAAACCTAAGAATTGAAAAGTGTAATTAGGATGCTCCAAGTACACCAAATTTAATGGTGCTCACCAATTACAATGGTTCCCCAAAGATGCAACTCTTATGTAGTTATAAGCAATTACACTCAAATTTAATTACTATGTGGCTTTCCAAACACAACTTAAAAGATAATCCAATTAAGTAAAATCATAAATAAAGAGACAATTTATTTAAAATCAACTCTATATTTAACATATAAAAAATTATAAGCTGATTGAGTATTAGCTCGATTGGTATTGACATTGTTGCCAGTGCAGGAGGACGTGGATTTGAGTGTGTTAAAGCGCGTTTATCCTCCTATTTAAGGGTTGAGATGGGTTATGAGTAGTACTAAGTATTATATCAACTTAAAAACTTTCAAATACTTTCACAATTGAATTATCATGTAAAAAAACTGTATGAAAACATGACTATTTTTTATTTATTTTATAATCTCACATTGCTATAGCGTGCATATATATATATATGATTAGATATATATTGTGATATTAATTTAATACTAGATTTTATGATGAAAAAGTATATTAATATAATATGGCATAATGACTTGGGTGATAATTTATTATGAGCCCAAGAATATTGGGTCATATATTTTAGTCGTAGCCCGTTTAGCATTTGCAAAGTAATAGCCAAGTAGTCCATTCCGTACATGTTCAACTTTAAACAAAACGTCAAAATCTTACCAAAAAGAATAATGAAATTTAAAGAAACTTAGATCACTAAGTAGTTTTTGAATTATTGGCATTGCATGCTTATCCATCTTTATTGGAAGATTTCTTTTTTATTCTCTTCAGATGTCAATGAAAGTGAAAACCCAATCCACTATTATTATTATTATTATTATTATTATTATTATTATTATTATTATTATTATTATTAAAATTGGCATTATTCTTTAAAACTTCCTCATTAATTAAGTTTTTTATTTTATTTTTCCATTCAATTGCATAATAAAATGGATAAAATCCCATTGTAATCAGTTTACCTAATATAAACTAGTTTTTGATCCGGATGATGTGTAGGTTTTAACTATATGATAATATATATTTTAGCAAATAAAATAGACATTTTCTAATTAAATCAATTATAAATATTAAAAAATCAATTTTAACATAATTAAAAGTTATGTAATTAAATAAAAAATTTAATAATATTTTGAAATTTTAATACAATTTGACATCTCTTCACACCTATCACATTCCAAAAACCGAGTTAGAAGAAATTGGAATTGTGAAATTATGTCAAGGGAATTAATTTAGTTTAGTGGATAAGTGTTGTGTATGTGGAGAGGTTTTGGGTTTGAATATTTTGCCTAAATTCTAAACCCTAAACCCTTATCTTTGAACATCTAATCTATAAATTATTTTCGCTTATTTAATGTTAAGGTTGAGTTGATTGATTCAGTGGTTAGGTTTTAGCTTTCTATTTGGTCCTATGTTTGAATCTTTGCGTGAGCAAAATGGTTTTAAGTTATTTTTATTTTTTTTTGTTTTAACAATAAAAAAGATATTCCTATCTTTGCTCCCAATAATAACTATCCAACCCCCTCTCTTTTCCATGTTTATTTTCTTTCTTTTTTTCTTTTCTCTTCTTTCTTTTTCCCTCCATGTTTCTTCTTTCTTTTCGCTTACTATTTAGTTGGTTCTTGACTTCTACCAATCAATTTTTGTTTCCGTTTGTGTGGGTTATATCTCTTGAATAATTGTTCTTGCAAAGGGCAAGTATCGTTTAGTTATTTTTCTTGAGATTTTGCTTTTAGTTCGTTTTAATAAGGTGTTGTTGTTTTGATATCGTTTTTGTTATGATGAGTGGTAATTTTGTGGTTTTTGTTAGAAAAAAGGGGTGTAAATCAAGACCTTCCAGTAGAGTAGGCTCGGTTGTGGAATGCTTTTTCGAAGAGGTGAGTAAGCAATTTGTAATTTAGGATTTGAAATTTTGATTTAATTGACATGAATTGGAGATGAATTTTCTTTCGTTTAATTGGTACAGGTGATGAACAATTGTAGGTTTCTGGAAGTTCCTATTGTGTATTCGATCAAATCAACAATTAAGTGTGTGAAACTAACCCGATTCATTATTTGAAACTCGAGTAAAATGTGAATCAGGGGCTGTTTTCGAAACTGCCCAGGCCCCCACGGCCATGTGAAATCATGCAGGTCGTGTGGGTAGGCTGTGTGGGGCACACGACCGTATGAAATCATGCAGGCCATATGGGTAGGCCATGTGGGGCACATGGCTGTGTGAAATCATGCAGACCATGTGGGCCTTTAGGGTATGAGACTCAGAAATTGGGTCCATGGGCATTATGTAGGCCTAGAAAAGCATAAGTTTTAGTAAACAAACATGAGTATGTTAAATAGGTTTCGATAAGTATAATAATGCATTATGATTAGCTATAAGTAGGTACAGAAGTCAACTATGGCTATTTTGTAAACCATGTGTGTTATATGTATTCTATTATCTGTTCTGATAAGCTATCCAATTTGCCTGTGTAATATGATATGCTATGATTTTTATAAATTATGTGTTATGTTACGCTTCGTATAATATCTATTTATGTATGTGTGACATACAACCTATGTGAAACGTATGTATGTTAATGTGATTTTGCATATGTATTAGGGTGGGTTCTGATTTGTTGGAGAAAGTGTTTTTAGGCAGTATTACTGCATTTTTGGCGGTTAAACTGCAATATATGTTTGAGAGCTCAACTGCACTATAATGAGTGTGTAACAGCCTGATTTTAAGCCTAGTTGGAATAGTGGTTTCGGGACAACAAATCTGACGAGAAAAAAATTATTTTTTTATTATATTTTTTTGGTCTACAATTTCACGAAATGATTTCGTGAAAATTTTGTTTAAAAATTTCGACGTTTGGGCACTCAATTTAGCTAAAAGGACTAAATTGTAAAAAGTGCAAAATTTGAGTTCTACATGTTAGAAGTGTCCAATTGTTATGAAATTTTAAATTGGAGGTCCTTAAATGGTAATTAGACCATTGGTTAACTTGTTGGACAAAAATAGACAAGAGATAAGTGAAATAGGAAATTTTTAAGTTGGGAGGATTTTGGTCATTTAGTAATTAAAAAGAATTAAAAAGGCTAAAATAGCCAAAAATTTGATCATCTTCTCCATGGTGAACGAAATCAGCAAGGGAGAAGCCATATTTAGGGTTTTCAAGCTTCCAAGCATCACGGTAAGTGATTCCAAGCCCCGTTTTTAATGTTCTTTACGTTTTTGGAGTCCCGGTAACTTGATTTAGCTTATTCTAGCAATAATTTAACCTAGGGTTCAAATTTGGAAAAATAACCATAGGTGAAATGTGTTAATTTTGATGTTTTATGGTAGAATATGAAGCTTGAAATTATGTTAAATAATTTTTGCTAGCCGATTTTAAGTGAAAACGAGTAAATTTACATAATCGGTAAAAATCCCTAATGTTCATAAGTAAGTGTTAGAGTGAGAATTTGATGTTGCCATAGAAGGGAAAAATGTTCAGCATGTCATAAAACATAAGAAAAAGCAATAAAGTTTAATTTTGCCAAAATGTGATTTTTGGACCGAATCAATTTTATGAATGTTATATAAGCTAAATATGTTATTATAGATCAAGAAAGAAGTGGAATCAACCTTGATTAGAGAAAAGAAAAGATTGAAGACTAAATTGTTAAATTTCTATATTATTGCACCAAAGTAAGTTTGTATGTAGATAATATATTATTTTATTTATGCTTAAGTGTTTTATTATTTTATTTAAGATATGTACTATACGTGGAACAAATACATGATGCAAATTATGAATTAAGATTGGTTAGAGAAGAATTGGTAAAATATTGAAAAGTAAAAATTTCCCGTTTGAAACTCGAAATGGAAAATATATGAATGATTGTAAGTGGGTCACGTGTGGTACGGACTAAGTGTAGGCCACTACTTGTACCAGACTGATAGGTCGCATATGTGGCACGAACTAAGTGCAGGCTACTATGCGCACCGATATTCTGTTATGACACAAGGGTGGCACGGACTGTGTGCGGGCCACCGATATTCTGTAATGATACAAGGGTGGCACAGACTGTGTGCAGGCCACCAATAACCTGTTAAGATATAAGGGTGGCACGGACTATGTGCAGGCCACCGAGAATCTATTATCACACAAAGGTGGTATGGACTGTGTGCAGGCCACCGAGAAATCTGTTATTTGAACAATGTACTCGTTATTTGATCGAACTATTGAAAAAAAATGAAATGATGTAAGAGAAATTCATGAAAGAGTGAAAACTTGAATTAAAATGGTTTAGACAGTAATAGTTGTGTGACTTTGAAAACTCACCAAAAATAGTAGAAATTGAATTAGAGAGTGATTGAGATATGAAATGGAAGATTATTAAGTCTATTTTTACATAAAAGAAACAAAGCAAGCAAAAGAGTTATATATTTTGAGATATTTGAATTTTAGTGAGGTCGGGTTGGATTGATTTCAGAATCCCCTATTTTGACTTTGGAAAATAATTAAAAATTGTAAAAAATAATTATGAGTTATAATTTATATACTTAGAATCCTTACTGAGTCTATTTTCTAAGGAAATAAACGAAAATATCATCTGAATTTTGTACAATGAGATAATTCATTTTATGTGAAGAGAGATCAGGGATGTTGAGTAGTGAAACAGGGGTGACTTTAAAGAATAAACTGTACTAATTGGCCAAGCCAAAAATTCTGAAAATTTTATGGTAAGAAGATATGTGAGTCTAGTTTCAGGGAAAATTAACGGTGCATAATTTGGAGTTCTTTAGATCCAGATAAAAATAATTAAGTGATACTGACGCGGATAGACAACTTTGAATATACTTAAGGGTGAATAATGAAACTTTAGAAAATGCTATTTCTAAGAGTGTTAAGTACATCAAGGATGTGGAATGGAGAGGAGGAGGAGAAAATTTAAATATATATAAATGATTTGTGTATAATTGGTTATATGATCGATTATAATCGATAAATGTTGAAATAGAGGTGATGCTTATATTGGTGCATAAAATGAAGTTTCATAGCATATGTGTGTGGTATATTTGGCATGAAATGATGTCATGAGAGGCTCATGAATTAACTCCTGTTGGTAAGTTGATGCGTAATTATAGTATTCAAATATATAAATATTTGTAATATTATGTGATTCAGAAAAAGGGGAATAAATAGCATAATGAAAATTTGGCCATGGTGCTAGTTTAAGTTAAAGGAGTGATTTATGACATATCTTAAGTAATGGAATGTTATGAATTTTGAGATTAATTTTCTAGTCAAATAAATGACAAATGAATTGATTGCGTATTCGTAATTTTGACATATGTTTGGTATATGAAACGTAATAATATATGCTTGAATAAACTTTGAGTATTTAAATGACATGGATTTGATGTTGATAAGATTCGAACATTGAATTCGTGAAGCACAAGTGATGTATTAATGTTGAGTGATAGCTTGGTTCGAGAAATTGGTTACGTAAATGGTAAGTGAAAGCATTTATGGATATAGAAGAAAATTTGGTGTAAATATGAAATTTAGCTAAATTAAATGATTTCATCAATTAAACATTCTGTATACCAGAATGTGTTACTGAATTACATATTCCTAAATTGACATTCGAAGTTCAGTTAGTGATATATGAAATTAACATGAAAAGATTTATGATTGTGATTAATATTGATTCTGACTTAAAGTGGATTCTTCAATATTGGATTGATTTAACAGATATATTGACCATATGAATGGGTATGTATTGGGCCTCGTAAACCCTAATTAGTGACTCGAAGATAATAATTTAAAAGTTTTTAATTTGGATGAAATTTTATAACTCGGTTTAATATGTTTATAAGTATATTTATTCTGGTAATGCCTCATACCCTATTCCAGCATAGAATATGGGTAAGGGGTGTTACAATGTGACATCACCAGATTCGGCCCTAATATCTAGGCTGGGTTTGGGGTGCTACATTTAGTGGTATCAGAGCTAGGTTTAGTCGGTTCTCAGACCAAACGTAGCATATGTGAGTCTAGCTATATATGGTATGTTATTACTCGTGATGATGTGATATCTCCGGGCTCTAACGAAATTGTTTTGTTAAGATAGAGATGATTTTTAACTAAGCTATTTTCGATAATGCTGAAAATGATATTGAGATAAATGAAATATGTTTACGTTATGTTGGAATTTAGAAAGGTAAGAATAAAAAAAATCGTGATAAGTATGTGTTCATGTATGAAAAAAGATGATCATAAGTTGAAAAAAAATTATATTGTGATAAGCTCATCCAAGAATGTTGGGGATTATATGATGCTATGTGCTCAACACATTTGATTAAGTGAATATGGTAAGCGAATTTACTTAAATAGATGGAATGTGTGTTTATGTATATCTACTTGAATAAGTGAAATCAGTACGTGCATATGGTAGAATCATATATTTAATTGTTAAGTTAAAGATAACAAGGTATTTTGTTTTATGTCTTTACTATTAAATCATGAATATTATACTAGTATGAAAATTGAATTGGAAGATTAAATTGAGTAGAACGCAAGAATGAGTACTTTTGTTCAATGATATGTGATGAATTGACGAAAAAGACCATGGTTGGACCATGGCAACATGTGATATGTGATTTTCGTATAAGACTGTATCTAGGATATGACATCGGTGTGATATGTGCTACTGTGTAAGACCATAGTTGGGCTATGGCATCAATATTTAAATATGTGTAAGACCATAGTTGGATTATGGCATAGAGAAAACGAAGTACTCAATTCTGTAAAGACATTCTCTAATTGAATAAATGTCGGTAAATAAAATAGAAGCTAAGTATTGGAATTTAAATAGATATTAATATTGAGCTCAAGTAAGTAGATTCATTGTGTGAAATTGTGGGTGACAGAAAATATTTATAATAAATAGATGTGTTAATTTGCTTGCAATGGACTACGTCGTTATGATGGTATTACATTGATGATGAATGCAAAGTCATATATATATATGTATCTATGAGAGTAAGTTAAAAGCTTTATGACCTCACCATCACCCCCTCATCAGTATTGTTTTATGACGAAAATTATCTTGATGAGACATATATGTTTTTCAACTGAATTAATTCTGACAGTATAGAAGTAAACACTTAAATGTTTGAGTGAAAATGTACTGATTATGAGTTGAAAATCATAAAGGTATGGATCAAAGAGTATAACATTTTGTTATTGATAAATGTTATAATTATATGAGCACATGAGTTATGATATTTGGATTATGATGCTATATAGAAATTTTGATTGTGAATTAGTGATTTGAGTTGGCATATGAATAATGTGTTGAGAATGTAGTGATTAAAAGAAAATGTTTATTAAATGCTTTGAGAATATGAAATTAGTAATGAATTGGTTATTTGTGATAGCATGTATTATGCGCATTTATGTGTAGGATAAATTTGAGGCTTTACTACACTCACCCCCACATCAGTAAAATGTTACAATAAAATTTGTAAGATTTTGATTGAATAAGTTTATGAATGCAGTGCTACAGAAGTTTGTGTACGGAAGATTAATAATGTGGTTAGAAAAGTGAATGAATTAGCAAATGAAGATAATATAAAAAGAGAGAGAGATATTGGATAGTTTTGAAAACTACTCAGATTATGCAAAGTTACTGTCACAAAAGAAGTTAAATCCGAATAAATGATTTATTCAGGTATGTTATTTAAAGAAAGAATTAACCGGAAGTTTGTCTGGATCGATTTCTGTTAGTAAAGAGATAATGTGAAAATTCTGATGATAGAATTATACAATTGAGTAATGTTTGTATTGTATTAATAGCTGAGTACAGTAGCTATAATAAGGTAATTAATATGATTCCTTTTAGACATTCTGTGTGTACAATTATCCTCAGAAGTATATATGACTGTTTAGTTTCAAAAAGAATTCTTATCGTATGAGAACATTAGCTAAACATATTAATAGATGAAAGAATTATTGGTTTGTTTTGATTATGTTCGACATTGCCATGTCTTTTTCTGGTATTTATTCTCTTGTGTGAATATGAAAATTGACGGTAAACTCTGAGTGAGGCTAATATTTTGTTTCTAGTGGTTATTGTTCTATTGAATATGCGTGAAAATTATATTGCTTATGTTACTTTGGATTCCATTAATTATGAGTGACATTGATCTTTCTAGAAATTTTTTTATCATAGGAATGGATATCATTCTATATGGATTGTAATTTTTCGATACTTTGTGTAGCTTCAGATGCTGAAATATCGCTATCCTGATTTTCTTATGAATCTGTGTGATTATCTGTAAAAGATATGAAAATCCAAAATTATGTGTGAAATTGAAATGTACTGTGTCGAAGCAAATAATTAATCAATTATCTAGTAAGATTTTCAGGGACAGAAATCCCTAAAGGGGGGAGAGTTGTAACAGCCCGAGTTTAGGCCTAGTCAGAATAGTGGTTACGGGACAACAAATCCGGTGAGAAAAAAATTATTTTTTTATATTTTTACGGTTTACAATTTCACGAAATGATTTTGTGAAAATTTCGTTTAAAAATTTCGACGTTTGGGCACTCAATTTAGCTAAAAGAACTAAATTGTAAAAATTGCAAAAGTTGAGTTCTACATGTTAGAAGTGTCCAATTGTTATGAAATTTTAAATTGGAGGTCCTTAAATGGTAATTAGACCATTGGTTAACTTGTTGGACAAAAATAGACAAGAGATGAGTGAAATAGGAAATTTTTAAGTTGGGGGCATTTTGGTCATTTAGTAATTAAAAAGAATTAAAAAGGCTAAAATAGCCAAAAGTTTGATCATCTTCTCCATGGTGAACGAAATCAGCAAGGGGGAAGCCATATTTATGGTTTTCAAGCTTCCAAGCTCCACGGTAAATGATTCCAATCCCCGTTTTTACGTTTTTAGAGTCCCGGTAACTTGATTTAGCTTATTCTAGCAATAATTTAACCTAGGGTTCAAATTTGGAAAAATACCCATAGGTGAAATGTGTTTATTTTGATGTTTTATAGTAGAATATGAAACTTGAAATTATGTTAAATAACTTTTGCTAGCCAGTTTTAAGTGAAAACGAGTAAATTGACATAATCGGTAAAAATCCCTAATGTTCATAAGTAAGTGTTAGAGTGAGAATTTGATGTTACGATAGAAGGGAAAAATGTTCAGCATGTCATGAAACATAAGGAAAAGCAATAAAGTTTAATTTCCAGGTCTAGGGGTAAAATCGTAATTTTGTGAAACTTTAGGGGTAAAAATGTAATTTTGCCAAAATGTGATTTTTGGACTGAATTGAATTATATGAATGTTATATAAGCTAAATATGTTATTATAGATCAAGAAAGAAGTGGAATCGACCTTGATCAGAGAAAAGAAAAGATTGAAGACTAAATTGTTAAATTTCTATATTATTGCACCAAAGTAAGTTTGTATGTAGATAATATATTGTTTTATTTATGCTTAAGTGTTTTATTACTTTATTTAAGATATGTACTATAGGTGGAACAAATATATGATGCAAATTATGAATTAAGATTGGTTAGAGAAGAATTGGTAAAATATTGAAAAGTAAGAATTTCCCGTTTGAAACTCGGAACGGAAAAAATATGAATGATTGTAAATGGGTCACGTGTGGTACGGACTAAGTGTAGGCCACTACGTGTACCAGACTGATAGGTCGCATATGTGGCACAAACTAAGTGCAGGCTACTATGCACATCGATATTCTGTTATGACACAAGAGTGGCACGGACTGTGTGCAGGCCACCGATATTCTGTTATGATACAAGGGTGGCACGGACTGTGTGTAGGCCACCAATAACCTGTTAAGATATAAGGGTGGCACGGACTATGTGTAGGCCACCGAGAATCTGTTATCACACAAAGGTGGTACGGACTGTGTGCAGGCTACCGAGAAATCTGTTTTTATTCCGATAAGTTCAACGGGAAATTTATTAAGTGAAAATACATTATATGAAGAAATGACTATGTGATTTATAAGTGCATATATAGTCGGAAAATTTATGAACAATGTACTCGTTATTTGATTGAACTATCGAAAAAAATGAAATGATGTAAGAGAAATTCATGAAAGAGTGAAAACTTGAATTAAAATGGTTTAGACAGTAGTAGTTGTGTGACTTTGAAAACTCACCAAAAATAGTAGAAATTGAATTAGAGAGTGATTTAGATATGAAATGGAAGATTGTTGAGTCTATTTTTACATAAAAGAAACAAAGCAAGCAAAAGAGTTATATATTTTGAGATATTTGAATTTTAGTGAGGTCGGGTTGGATTGATTTCAGAATCCCCTATTCCGACTTTGGAAAATAATTAAAAATTGTAAAAAAATAATTATGAGTTATAATTTATATTCTTAGAATCCTTAATGAGTTTATTTTCAAAAGAAATAAACGAAAATATCATCTGAATTTTGTAAAATGAGATAATTCATTTTAAGTAGAGGTCAGAGACGTTGAGTAGTGAAACAGAGGTGACTTTAAGGAATAAAATGTACGAATTGGCCAAGCCAAAAATTCTAAAAATATGGTAAGAAGATATGTGAGTCTAGTTTCAGGGAAAATTAATGGTGCATAATTTGGAGTTCTTTAGATCCAGATAAAAATAATTAAGTGATACTGACTCGGACAGACAACTTTGAATATACTTAAGGGTGAATAATGAAACTTTAGAAAATGTTATTTCTAAGAGTGTTAAGTACATTAAGGATGTGGAATGGAGAGGAGGAGGAGAAAATTTAAATATATATATAAATGATTTGTGTATAATTGGTTATATGATCGATTATAATCGATAAACGTTGAAATAGAGGTGATGCTTATATTGGTGCATTACCTGTCATGATAAGCTCATGGGAGAAAATAAAGTTTCATAGCATATGTGTGTGGTATATTTGGCATGAAATGATGTCATTAGCGGCTCATGAATTAACTCATGTTGGTAAGTTGATGCATAATTATAATATTCAAATATATACATATTTGTAATATTTTGCTATGTGATTCTGAAAAAGGAGAATAAATAGCATAATGAAAATTTGGCCATGGTGTTAGTTTATGTTAAATGAGTGTTTTATGGCATATCTTAAGTAATGGAATGTTATGAATTTTGAGATTAATTTGCTAGTCAAATAAATGACAAATGAATTGATTGCGTATTCGTAATTTTGACACATGCTTGGTATATGAAACGTAATAATATATGCTTGAATAAACTTTAAGTATTCGAATGACGTGCATTTGATGGTGATAAGATTCGAACATTGAATTCATGAAGCACAAGTGATGTATTATTGTTGTATGATAGCTTGGTTCGAGAAATTGGTTAGGTAAATGGTAAGTGAAAGCATTTATGGATATAGAAGAAAATTTGGTGTGAATATGAAATTTAGCTAAATTAAATGATTTCATCAATTAAACATTGTGTATACCAGAATGTGTTAGTGAATTACATATTCGTAAATTGACATTCAAGTTCAGTTAGTGATATATGAAAATAACATGAAAAGATTTATGATTGTGATCAATATTGATTCTTACTTAAAGTGGATTCTTCAATATTGGATTGATTTAACGAATATATTGAACATATGAATAGGTAAGTATTGGGTCTCGTAAACCCTAATTAGCAACTCGAAGATAATAATTTGAAAGTTTTTAATTTGGATGAAATTTTATAACTCGGTTTAATATGTTTATAAGTGTATTTATTCTGGTAATGCCTTATACCATATTCCAGCGTAGAATATGGGTAAGGGGTGTTACAATGTGACATCACCAGATTCGGCCCTAATGTTTAGGCTGGGTTTGGGGTGTTACAAAGTGGCATACCACGAAGACCCGGTGTGATTGGATGGATGGACTCTTGAAGTACTAATTGGTGTGATTGGTTTAACGGAGTTGGTGTGTAGCGGATAGGGGTAGGATCTGTATCTGTATTTGTTTTGGTCTGATATGATATAAGTGTTTCCGAAAACATGACATTCTGGTCTGATATATGTTTATGAAAATTATGATATTTCGATCCGAAATATGTTCCAGGAATATGACATTATGATTTGATATATGATTATGGTAATACAATATTCTGATAAGCTATTTGTACAATAAAAGTGAAATTTGTGGTGACATTTACGTATGTGCTTGTTAAATCAAAATTATGTTTGTGGGCTGAGACACATATTGGGCTTTTAGCTCATTTGTTTATTTAATACGTTTCAGGTTAACTTTTGACTTAGGACCAAACAGTGTGCGAGTGCTCGGATTGGTTTCCGGTTAAAATATATGTTGATTTATGTTTTAGTTATTTTTGGATTGTAATCTAGTTTTGGGTCTGATTTTGGTTTTTGTTTTATTTGTTAGCATTTAATATTTTTAAGCATAAAACAACAAATCACACAAGTTAACAAATTAGATTTTGGATTTCAAATAACTAAAACTCTGATAATTTTCGGCTGCAAGATTGAGAATCACTTATGTATTTTCTATAAGTAAAATTTATGGTGTTTAACAAATGACTATTTTAGGACTGGAAATGATCTACCAACGTTAGTACTTTCAAAGCGCGCAATTTGAAATGTGAATTATGGGTTTTAAATAACTGTTTTTAAACTTCGGTTTTTCTAATCATCTATGGGAATTTTTGCCAAAATTTTATGTTTTCGAAACATGCGTTGAGTTTGTTTAAACCGAAGTTTTGAATGAATTGATGTAATTCCTCAGTATCAAGTCATAACTTTTAGGCCAAGTTTGGGGTGTTACAATACCATATTTCTAAACTTAAACTTTTGAATTAGTTTGGGTTTTTATTTATCAATTATGAAAGGAAAAATATTATATAAAGTCTTATATAATGTGCGGAATCTCATACTCATAATACCGAGTTTACGGTTTGGATGAATAATCAACTCAAAAAATCTTGGGGAAAAAATAAGAAAAGAAAGTGAGATTCGATAATAACACCTTCTAGATACATTTTTAGTTACAACTTGGCATATTAACTAATAGTATAAAATGAGATATGGACATAAAAGTTTTGTTACTCAATTTGGAAGCCTCCTACTGGTCATCCCTCTAAGCATGTGTTAAAAAATAAAGATTTATAAAGCACTAGTTAACCACAAGCACACAAAACAAGTAA
Source organism: Gossypium raimondii (assembly GCF_025698545.1). Lineage (NCBI taxonomy): Eukaryota > Viridiplantae > Streptophyta > Magnoliopsida > Malvales > Malvaceae > Gossypium > Gossypium raimondii. The sequence continues at coordinate 11,041,233 of NC_068573.1, forward strand.
TAGAATAAAAGTTTTACAATAAAAATACTTGTAAAAACAATGACTCCAAGGACTGTACCTTCGAGGATAAATTTGAAATGTAAAGGTTGAATTCGGTTGAATTAATTGTATATTAAGCAAAAGTGAAGAAGCAAACTCATCATTTTGAATACCTCTCTAGTAAGATTCAAGATTATTAACATGATTGAAATTGATTTGCAAAGTTATCCTATCTATTTAACTAAAGAAAACATCTAAAAACACTAAATGAAACTCTTAACAACTTTCCTTAAACAAGAATATCAATGATGGTTAATCATTAACTCTTACATAATTGAAGGATTATTGACTAAGTTGAGATTGCAAATACTAGATGTAAACTTAAAATGATCTCTCGACTCTCTATTAACTTAAATCTTGCCTCCTAATTCACAACTCTTGCTTTTAAGAAGAGCTCAAACTTGATCTCGTTGGCAAGGTTAAACCACCATTTACTCAGCTAAGCTCAATCTCCATTTTACTTAACCTCTAACATCCCAAAAGTTTTCGATTTCACACGTGGCACTATTCCGGTAACAAATGTAGTGAATTTTCAAGGAAATTGAAAATTTTTTCTTATAAAAGAATTCTTATGAAAATAAAGTGATGCTGGATATGGAAATTAATACACAGAACTTTAGATGTGGAAATGTGATTAAATGACCAAATCACAAATTTTGAAAAGTTGATGAAAAAAGTGTAAAATTGACCAAAATAAGAAAAGTGAGTTGTTACTGATTAATTGACATAAGAATAATTTGAAATATGTATTGGTGTAATGAAAATCACAATATGGACCAAATTGGAAGAAATTGAAAAGTACATAGACAAAATTACAAATTCCTTAAATTTACCAAGAAAAGGGAAAAGAAATAATTTTCACCGTCCATAGATCCATACTTAAAGGTTATATGTGAATTATGAGATTTGATTTTGATAAGTAGAAATTCTTGAGAAGAAGTTTAACTTTAAGTCAAAATGGAGCAAAATGGTAAGTTGATGCCAAAAGGGCACTTTGGTGAATTGTTATTGTAACAACCCGATTTCCAGTGGTGTTGGAAAATGCGGTTTGAAATCTAATTTTTTGTATACGAGGTCCGTAAATATTAAATATGAATATTTATGAAGTTTGTATAAAAGTATATTAAATTTCGGTCTGGTAATTTTGTTGAATTAATAGTTAATTTAGGTGCAGACACTAAATTGTAAAAGTCCAATTGTTATAGGTTTTTAATTGGCCAAAGGCTTAAGGACTTAAATTGCAATTAGTCAAAGGTCTAAAATGGCAATTAAACCATTTTGGAATATGTGATAGTGGATAATGATGGAAATTGCATTAAGATGGATTAATAATTAATTATGTTAAATAAATCATGATTTAATTAATTAAGTAAGCTTAATTAACAACTAATTAAAGTATAAATAAGTTAGTGGGGGATTTTTCTATCTTCTTCATTTCTCCTAGTCGACCAAGCTTTGAAACCTAAGAAAAACCATTTTTGAAGCTTTCAATTTTCGGTCCTTGATTGGTAAGTAATTTCAAGTCATTTTCTTGTAATATGTATGTTTTTGAGGTCATGGAAGCTTGATTTAGCTAGCTCATGTACTAATTTATAAAATTGTTAAAGTTTTTGAAAGTTTTCATTGTTTATTTTTTGAAGAAATTGGTGTTAAATTGATAGATTTTAAGCTAGATTATGATAAATGACTAGATTGTAACGTTTAATTATTTATTTTGCACATAGGGACTAAAATGAATAATGTGAAATTTTGTAAAATTTTGGTATAAATAGGAAGTAGATGGTCTCTAATGTATGTAATTGAAGTTGGTTTTTAAACCGTGGCTCAAAATTGAAAGATATGGTTATCTCAATTCAATGACTAAATTAAATAAAATGCAAAATTTTAGGGTATAGAAAAATAAGATTTTATTTTCCCAAATAAATTATATTTTTTTGTGAGAACTTAAGTTTGGTTTCTTACCCATAGAACTAACTTTCCCCATTGGAAATTTAAAGTTTTCATTATGTTATGTTCATGAATTAGAACCTATTCTCTAAGCAAATTGAGGGTTTGAGAATAGCGGAGAAGATCATGTTGATGGAAAGTGGGAATCAACTAAAACTGATAACTGAATAACATAGGTAGTAATTTGGTAAAGTTCATTTCTATAAATAAAGCAAAAGGCTTGAGTTTTAGAAAATCGTAGCGCAAACAAACACGTTTTCTAAACCGATTTTTCCAACAATCAAATCAACTAATATTAAACCTCCTATGCCTAAAACAAAATTAAAAATCATTGTTAGGGAAGTAGGGTTGATCCCACAGAGGTTGGTCCAACTAATTTCAAGATTTCTTACAACCAGAGTGTTTCACGAGTAGTTTCATGCCATGCCTTTTACTGTCCTATGAAAAACAAAAAAAGAGGGTTTAAAGTATAATATAATTAAAAATAAGAACCCAAGTATAAAAAAAAAATTAGAATAAGAAAGTTTGAAATAAAAGTAAACTTAACCAATAGAATGAGAACTCTAGCCCCTTGACATGACTTAGATTTCTATTTTGATCTAATCACGGCTTATGGATCCTACTCCACTTGAAGATAATTCAATTATAGTGGTTGAGGAATAACCTCAAACCTTTTATTCTTTTGTAGTGGTAAATTAACTACTAGAATAGCTCGACAATTAACTCTTGTCAAACAGATAACCTTAAGATTAGCTCCCAAGACTTAATTCGTCGACAGCCTTACAAACAAAAAGAACCTGACTCAAATCAACAATCTTAACCGTGTAAGCCATTTAAACTAGATTGCTAATTCCCTTAAAGTCACCCAAATGCATCCAATTGAATCCCACAAATTTTCTCTTTGGTAAAATGAAATAATAATTACTGGTTGAGTTATTTTTACCAACAATGTACTACTCCAAGCATCGAACAAGGGGCCCTTCTCAAAATGATACCATGAGTTGATCCTATCTTCCCCATAAATTCAAAAAAGTAGCTAGTACCAAGGTGAAGAGCGAAGCACAATTTCAAATCTAAAAAATCTAACACCGAATTTTGTTAGTCTTAGGCTAGATTATAATTTATCTAGACAAATTAAAGAATAAACTAAAAAAGTAAAAGAAATATTTTATTAACTCTGAAGAAATAACAAAGGGGGCATGTCTCCCTCTTTTACTGATCTAAAACCACATATAAAAGAAATGAAAGAAACAAAAAAATCAAGTTTCTTTTGCACCTCACCCTTTTTAAAGTTTATAGCGAATTAACTCAAGCTACTAAGGAGTCTTCTAGCTGTATCCTAACTCCTAACGATAAAAATCTACTAATCATTCACTAAACAAAGATAAATCTAATCCTAATTAAACTCCTAATAAAATATCTTTACAAAATAAAAATAAAATTAACTATTTAATATAGAATAATCCTAAAATTTAAAAGTCTTATATGTCAATTTTGTTCCATCGCCAAATCTTATTAGTAATTTTACATTTCCGCTTGTATTCTAACACTTTGGACATGTGTCACACCTATATAGAAAATTAATAATGAAACACCATATTTAGTAGCATTCATACCAAAATTAATTCAAATAAATCATAAAAAGTATGTAAAATAAGCTCATTATCACCTCCCCGAGCTTCAAATTTTGAACTTTTAGACTTTCAAACTTATTAAGTTGTGTTGAATGAGTTGGAGGTGATCCCATTTTATAGTGTCAATTAGTTAAGTAAAAGAGTGTTCCTGTAGAATATAACCTTTTCATTTGAATGGTCTACAAAGATTAAACTTAATTAGTCATTATTTATCTCATATTATTGTTAATTAATCACAGATAAAAAATCCTTACAAAATTTGGTTTTTTTATCTAAAGGATTTAATTTATCCTTACTGAATTTGGTTTTTTATCTAAAGGATTTAATTTATTGATTTATCTTTTAATTAATTTAATTGGAGATAAACAATAATGCCACTAAATTCTAATTGGTCCAATATTTCTCCTTCTATAATAGTAAAATAGTGTTTTTTTAATTGGATGTTATGTTCTTAACAACTATTGAATTTATTAGTATTGTTCCTAGTGCTAGTAATTTAATATTTTACGATCTCAATTGACGAGATGGCCAACCTATTTATCAATTTAGTCCATTACAATGGGTTAATTTTTTGAATGAGATAAGCGTTGCATTTGAATTAGAATATTCTATTAACATGATGTATAAGAAGGATGTGATGTTGGAAGAAATTAAAAGGATGATTCATATGAAAATTTAAGCTGGAAATAAAAAAAAGTATATCTAATCGAAAGTATAGATTTCTATGATCTACTAGATGAAGTATTTAGTATTATGTAATGACCCTTAATGATGATGATGATTATGTCAGGATGATTATATTTTGGACACCAATAAAGTGGCAATATTGCACTTGAGCTATGTGCGAAGCTAAAATATGTTCACCATATATACAAAGTTTTCAATTATCCAAGTGCATCAACAATCCCGATCCTGCAATATTATTAAGATATTCCTTTAAATTTTCTCAATGTTAATATTAGAACTTGAAAATGGCCACAATACATGAGTTGCATCAAATGTTAGTGAATTCATCATTGCTAGCCCCAATTGAACTAGTCACACAATATCATCTTGAGATGCTTCATCCTCTATAAAAGATTCCTCCGATAATAACAGACTAAAATGAAGTTTTAAAGTCTAGTAGCATGCAATCTCCATTTGATGCTTTCACTAGATCTTAATTATTTTGAGCATGATGTCGAAGAAATGAGAGCTTTAGTGACCCTGAACCCAAAGTTAAAGTCACACTCAATGTTAAAGATAAGGATGGTAGTGATTCCAAGGATAAGGAATTTCCAACTATTGTTGTCCCTCAAAGTCGAAATCTTCTTGCATATTAGCCTCCATCTTTTACAAGGGCTGTCAACATTGATACTTTTCACAAGCATGAATTTCTCGAATATGCCCATCAAATCTCATATTTGAATTTACCTATTGTTAAATAGAGTAGGTTTTTTTTTTGTTAGCCAACAATTTATTCCAAAATATGTCATACTTAAAGCAATCAAGTACTACAACATCAAAAACTGGTAGATTACAAGATGACTTAATCTACATCAACCAAATATGCATATAAATGTGCAATGTAAGGTGAAACCTACAAGTGGGGCATTTGGACAACATTTTTTAAGATTAATTTTTTTTGAAAAACTAGAAATATATTTATCCACATGCGTACAAGGTTGCAAAGGTATCATAGGATCCTTGAAAATTAGACTAAAAATTCTATTACTACATTGGTTAAAGCAAATCTAGCGATATTCATTTTAGTTTTACCTGTTGAGATGTTTTTCTAATATGGATATTTCACCTCGTACAAGAAAGCATGGAAAGGAAAGAAAAAGGTAGTTGCACAACTATTAAATGTCATAACAATTTGCCTAGGTGGTTATTTATGGTCAAACAACTCATTTCGATACGATTGTTGGAATTGAAATGGTTCCTACATATTATAGGTATTAGTTCATTAGGAAAAAAACAAATATTTCGTCGAGTATTTTAGACATTAGAGTGATGTATCCAAAGGTTTGCATACTGCAAGCTGATGATTCAAATAAACAAAACCTTTTAGTATGAAAAATACAAGGAAAATTATTATTGTCCTTTGTATAAGATGGGAATCAAAACATAATATAAATTGTGTTATCCATCATTAAGAATGGGGCAACAGAGGATTTGACAGTTTTTTTTTGAGAAATTTGTGAAGACTTATCCAAGATATTACTAATATATGCTTGATATCTTATTGACACAAGTAATGTTGCAGTGAGGTGTCAAGGCAGTGAGGTGTCAAGGTAATGTATGAAATCCACCACAAGCATATCATGTTTATTTTGTTTGGCACATTGCGTTAAATATCATAAGGGAGTTCAATAATAAAAAACTTAGACCAACATGTTGCAAATATGGGTACATAATCATATTTTAAAAAAATTCACATGTAAACTTGTGGTTGTTTTAGGCTACTTTTGACTATTTTGCATTGAACAAGGTTTGAACTTAGGAGACCTCGTGTCCATCAAATATTGGAACTAATATGTGCATTAAATGATGGTGAAAGTAATTGGCTTGATAAAATCCTAAAAGAGAAGTGGGTGCAATCATATTATGAGAGTTATGCTATTGTTATATGACAACAAATATTGAGAAATGCATCAACACAATGTTGAAGTCAACGTGTGATATACTCATTATTATGTTAGTTCAAATGACAGACTTAAAATTGGCCAAAGTTTTTGTGAAGAGGGAAAAGAAACAAGCTGCAATGATGAAGGCTGAACACATTTTTACAAAACCATTACCAACATTATGAAATGTAATTGTAACACTCCTATACCTGTCCAGATTATCGGGTCAAGATATAGAAATGCTACATTTGTTGCCAGAACAACCATGGCTATATTCTAATTAACTGGGTTTCTCGCAGTAAATATTTTTAGTATTATTAACATAATATTCCCATATTAAGTCGGTCCTAAATAAAATCTTATAAAATTATTGGGTAAAATTTGTTTCAACATTTTTTTTATACAAAGTAGGACTCAAGTATCGATACTGAATATAAGGTATCGGTACCCTGGCTTAGGTATCAATATCAATTTGAGCTTCAAAGTTCAAAAAATTTAAACAAAATTCACCATGTATCGATACCTTTACTATAGTATTGATACTTTGATTTAAGTATCAATACCTTCCTTAAGGTATTAGTGTTTTACCCATGGTATCGATGCCAAATCTTGATTCGATATTTGGAAATAAGAGAAATTCATCATGGAACAATTTACACTATTATTCTCAAACTTCTTTAAGTCATTTCAAATTAGCCCAATAATGCGGTTTATCATCCAAGATCATTATCCAACAACCCATTTCTTAAATATATATTATATTTTCTTAATTGATGAAGTCTATGTGCATACTTTTTGTACCAAAATTTATAGAATTAATACAATTATTGAAGTTTTACAAATAAGTCCTTTAGAGGACTTGTGCTGACAAAAATACTTTACTTTTTCCACATACCATCACTATTGCCAACATTTATCAGTCAATTCATCCATTTAGACTTCCTTAATTCATTTTAAAACATTCACTCACTTGATACTTCAACAGTAAATTTGAAGTTCTTCTACGTGTTAGCAAATATATATTAAAATCTACAATTTCATTACTTACACAATTTTTCCATATGAAACTATACCCAATAAGATTTAATTCCATATTTAATTCAACCTCTAATTAAATTTAAATGATTTTTGGTGAATTTTCAAAGTTAAGCAACTGTTGTTGTCCAAACTGCTTTTAATGAAAATATTTTCTTATGTTTATGTGTAGATTACATATTCATACATAATCACCATATTTTGATTACCATTCAGTTTAATCACTTATATTTATGTGTAGATTACATATTCATTTCTTAATATTAATACTTTTCACAATACAAATCACATTTTCTCTTACTTTCCAATTTAATGTTTTAAATCTCTATATTTCATCATATACATTCTATTTCTAGTTTTTAGATTAAAGTACATGTTTCATACATCTCATTCACAACATATTTAACTCAATCTATTGAAATACAAGTAAGGTTAGTATGGAACTTACCCACTTTGTCAAGAATTTCTTCCTTTCTTTTTCATTTCCCTTCCTTCCTCATCTTCACAACTTTCCTTCCCTTTTCTTCTCATTTTCTTCACTTTCACCTACTATTTTCTTACTTCTAAATTGATGAACATATTCACTAGAATCTCCACTTCATCTTTTCATGGTGTCTAAGGAAATTTTCAAGAATTTTTGGTGAAAATGTGGGTTTTCATGGCAAAGGACTAAATTATAAGAAAAATAAAACTTTTTCTTCTCTAGCTATCTCTCACATTGGAATGTGAAAAGATGATGAATTCTCTTCATCTTTCCTCTCTTTTATACCAATCATTTTCATAATAAAATATTAACAAAAATCTAATTAAAATAATATTATAGCATTTATCTACTTTTTAATTTAAAATATCATTAAAATATCTCTCATGTCACATTACACTCTAGAATTCTCTTTCATGCTAATTGACTATTTTGTCTTTTATAATCCTTAAAAATTCATCATTGAATCATCATTTAATTTGATAAAATTGTGATTTAGTCCTTAATAATTCTCTATTTATTCAATTTAGTCCTTATCATCCATTTTTCTTATTTTCTAGACTCTTCCACCCTTAATATAGTTTCACTATTGACCCTTCAACTTTTACACATTTATAGTTTAACCCTTCATATTTTAAGTATTTAAACTTGGACCACGTAACTTTTCATATATTTATGATTTAACCCCGACTCAAATTAATATTTCATAATATACTTCTTATTTCATTTTCTCTAACATCCCTTATCCTTTACTTTAGTTATATCTTATTTCACTAAAAATCTATCTCATATTATTTTCTACTAAAGGGATTTTGAGGATGTTATATTAATTCTGCCAAAGCTAACTCCCATCAAGTTTTAGAATTACCTTGTTTACACTTACGAGGTTTAGAAGTTAGTTAGTCTAGTATAGGAGTGTCGACAGGGTAATTTAAAGTTGATCTTAGTGAGAGATGGTCTGGTTATAGACACTTTCAGGCATTACGGTACCCATGTTCGCATTTTGATGTTGTATGCAACAAGGTTCTCAGTAGTTGCCTGGAATATGTTGATAAGGTCTACATACTTGACACTATATTCAATGTTTATTGGAATAAGTTTAAACCACTCCCTAACAAGAAGTATTGGTTGCAATAGATAGGGTACGAATTGTGTTTGAATATAGAGAAATACAAAGATCCAAAAGATCAGCCTCCATCAATTAGAATCTACAACAAAATGGATTTTAAGGAAACAAAACAATCAAAACATTGTTCGATGTATAGAAATGTAAGGCACACTAAAAATCAATGTCCTCAATAAGCTCAAATGGCAAGCCAAATCAAATGGGAGTTAAAGTTAAATTGTACTTGTATTTTTGTAATTAATTTTTGTTTCCAATAAATACACATATACATATAATTGCAAACGAGATACTAACATTTCAAATTCATATTTTAGGGTTTAGATTGAGGTTTATGTTGAAAAATATGGACATCACACATATAATAAGGGTAATTGCATGTTATTATTTACTATCATGATAGATTAGCCCAAATTAAAAGTCATCTAATTTAGTTAAGGTTTATTGGGCTTTAATTATTAAATAAAGTATGGATCAAATATGTGTAGATACTCTAGTAATTGAATTCTAATTAATTTCTAATTAATGATGGGCTAATTAGAAATTAGGGCTAATATGCCAAAGTTATATATATTAGGTGATGGTCCCCAAATTACACACAAGATATCTTTTCTAATATCCCATCCTTAGGAAAGGGCAAATATTCTCTGAATTTCTTATGTGCTAATTCGGAAAATCAGATCCCCAAGATCCAAGAAAACTTCAAGGAATTCATGGATTAGGTACGCTTCCGCATCTAGTTTTGTTCTTGATTTATTCTTGATGATTTGGGTTTGGCATATTATTATTTATAATATTTAGTTAAATTATGTTGATATGGTCTACGATATGAATTATAGGATATATTAACTATTATGTTTTTGTTTTTGAGATATATTGACTTGAAATATTTTTTTTTCAAGTATTCATCTGAATCTCTGTTTAATCATAAATACAAGTTTGGATATACATTATATATGTAGGGTAAATTTTTCTATTTGATTTTGAATAAACATATATGTGTGAATTGTTTTGGTGTTTTTTTTTTTTGTTTATGCCAAAATTATGAATACATGTGCTTGTTAATTATTTACCCTTGAATCACAACATTTTTTTTGTTTGGTTTTGACATATATGGTTTTGGAACAAAAAAGAGAGAGTCAAAGATTAAGGTTTTCAGTTTTTTTATTGCGCTATTTAGAAAACCTTATTTTGGATTATTTTGGGAACTGTAGTGCACTCAAAAATTTTAGTTTTAACCTTTGATTATTGGGTAAATTTTAAATTTGAATATCGGTATGTTAATATATATTTTAAAATAACTTAATTGAAGCAATAAGTCACTAAAGTGAATTTTTTTTTGTATAATTTATTTTATTTTAAAATAAAAAAGTTTGTTTGCATGTAACTTAAGTTATGTTGATATTGATCGGCCCAAATGAAGGTTAATAATATTACATGTGCAACTATGGTGATAAACATTTGACGATTATTCGATTTTACATGTGAGTAATAAATCGACCCAAAGGAAGATTTATTGTTCGACATGTTCTTATTGACAATGTTTGATTACTACACCAAGATATCACTTACAAGTTAATATTTTGTCCAAAGATGAAATAATAATGGAGTGTCCGATATCTTAAGATGAGGTTTACCTTTATTCAAATTATTTTGGTTTAAATTTGAAGCCTTATGCGAATTTATTTATGGTTTATGATTTATTCAACTATTATTATATTTGTCAACATCATTTTATGTTCTTTTGAGATAACTATATATACATATATATACTAGTATCTTTTACTTTGATTGAAAGATGAAATTAAAAGAAATATTTTGAAACAAATAAATTCAAATTTTGGCTTTGGGTTTTAATTAAGGATGTCTAATATTTTAAATAGATTAGTTGAAACAAAATGCCGCCAAAGTGACCTTTTTTGTGTAGATTAATTTATTTGAAATATCAAAATGATTATATGTTTTTGTGATTCATGCGTTTATTAATTGACCCAAAGGGAAGTTAATATTTGACAGAATTTCAACGACATCTGTGGTGATAAATGTGTGACAATTATAAGGTATTTTTTGTGAGCAATAAGTTAGTCCAAAGATTAATTAATTGTTTGACATAATTTATTGTCAATGCTTGATTGCTACAACAAAAGTATCGCTTACTGTTAATATTATTGTCGAAAGACTTGATATTAATGTTGTGTTTGATATCTTGAAATGGGATTAGCCATTATCCTAAATTTATTGTTTACTTAAGAATATTGATGTGAGCTTATTTTTATTTATTTATTGTTCTATATTAAGCTAATTCATCTTCTACTACCACAATATCTGCTAATATAAATTCTATACCCATGCTAATGGGACTAATTTCAATGAATGGAAAAAGGCACTTACTTATAGTGCTTGGCTGTATGAACATAGATCTTATATTAAGGGAAGAACAACTCACACCTCTCACTGTAGAAAAGACCCCTTATGTTAAAAGAGATTTTGGGAGGTGGGATCGTTCAAATTGCATGAGTCTAATGATCATGAAGCATAACATTTTAGAGGCCTTTAAGGGCACAAAATTTGAAAAAATTACTCAGGCCAAGGTTTCCTTGACAAAACTGAGAAATGTTTTGCTAAAAACGATGAGGTTGAAATGACATCACTTCTGAATTCTTTGATGTCTATGAAGTATAAGGGTCAAGGAAATTCTGAGCGATCTAAAGGCTATGAGTTTTATGATCCCACAATTAGTAATATTTTTGAGATGAGAATTGAAACATTCTTTTAGGATGTTGAGTTTGGAGGGAGAAATAAGGTTAGAGACATTGCTTTTAAGGAGGAATTTAAATTATAACTCAGTTCCTACTATCACTTTTGACGATGTTTAGGTTCCCATACCTATCATTGATTAAGAAGTGAATCCAAAACCTCAATAAGAAAATGTTGAATAATTCTCTATTTAAGATGAGGTAATTGTTCCAGAAGAACAAACTCAACAACCTCAAGAATGAATGTCATTAAAAATGTCCACTAGAGAAAGGGTTATAATGGCTTTAGTGGAATATTTTTGACATTGAGCTACATCAAATGAATATTAAGTTAATGGTTTTTTAATGGTAACATTAATCATACATTTATATGGTGCAATTAGAAAACTTTGTGTCTGATGATGCAAAGGTAATGATTTGCAAATTAAAAAACTTCATCATGGGCTTAAGTAGACTTCTCGTTAATAATATTACAAAATTTACCAAATGATTATCTCATTCGGTTTAGAGATGAATTTTGTTGATAATCGTATTTACCATAAATTTAGTGGGAGTAAGGTTTTATATTTGGTTTTATATGTTAATGACGTACTGTTTGTCGATAATAAGTATAGCCTCAATCAATGCCCTAAGAATGATTTTTAGATTATAAAAATGCATAAGATTTTTTACATTGTAGTAGTGGAAAGCCTAATGTACGTTCAGGTTTGTATACATTGGAATATTGTGTACACTATTGGGATGTTAGGTAGATCTTTTAAGCAACCCTGGTTTGGACCATTGGATAACATCCAAGAGGGTTATAAGGTATTTTCAGAGAACAAAAGATTACTTGCTCACATATCAAAGGTCCAATTAGTTAGAGATCATCAGGTATATAGACCCCGACTTTGATGGAATATGGATACACGATTTTGTCACTAAGGTGCAAATTGTGAAAACAAATTGCAGTCTTTTATTCCAATAGCAACAGGTGCACATCAAAGTCAAAACACATAGACTTTAAGTTCCTGGTTGTTAAAGTAAAAGTTTAGAGTGGTTAAATGCCTATAAAGCATATTAGGACAAACTCCATGATTGCGGATCTGCTTACTAAGAAACTACACCTAAGGTTTTATAAGAGCACACTGCTCATATGGGTGTAATGTCATTTAAAAGATATTTGGTTTTAATGGGAGTTTGTATTTTTAAATTCTTTTATGTTATAGACACATTTTCAGTTATTTCAGTTTAAAGATATTAAGTTTATTTTCTACAGAAATAAAGTTTATTTAGTTTATTCACACTCTGATTTTGGTAAGGTTTGATTTCACTAAAGAGGAACAGTTGGAAATAGACACGTTTAGATCACACTGCATGTAATTTCCATGCTACACATCCATACTTGATCTATGTCATTTGGTTGTGTTAATATGCGTGATCATGGATGGATTTAGTTATGATATATGTAACGAAAGTAGCCTTTGTTCTATGTTAACATAATTAATGGACGAGATTGTTCGGAATACATTTTGGATATGATAGTAAAATTTTGAGCTCATAAGGTTATATAATGACATGTAATTATAGAGTAATTAGTATATATATGTGGTCCAAGTGGGAGATTGTTGAAAATATGGACATCACATATCTAATAAGGGTAATTACATGTTATTATTTACTATCATGATAGGTTAGCCCAAATTAAAAGTGATCTAATTTAGATAAGGTTTATTGGGCTTTAATTATTAAATAAAGTATGAATCAAATATGTGTAGATACTCTAGTAATTGAGTTCTAATTAATTTCTAACTAATGATGGGCTAATTAGGAATTAGGGCTAATATGCTAAAGTTATATATATATATTAGGTTATGGTCCCCAAATTAAACACAAGATATCTTTTCTAATATCCCATCCTTAAGAAAGGACAAATATTCTTTGAATTTCTTGTGTGCTAGGAAGATCAAATCCCCAAGATTTGAAAAAACTTCAAGGAATTCATGGATTTAGGTATGCTTCTGCATCTAGTTTTGTTATTGATTTATTCTTGATGATTTGACATGACAGATCCTAGTTTACAGTTCTAATTTTATATTAGATATTATTTACGGTTCTAACAGTTTAAAGTTAGTGTTTAAAGTTTAGGTTTAAGATTCAGATTTAATATTTGAAGTTGAGACTCAAATTTAGAATTTAAAGTTTAATGTTATATACCCAATAGTTGTACAAGTTATGGTTTATATTATAGTATTTCGACCTACCTTGACCTGTACAAATGAAGAAATTTATATTTGACTATATAAGGAACTTTAATAATTTAGGATTTATGGTGAAGTTGGTTTGATTGGTTGTTTGGACATTTCAATAACTTTTTAATCTTTATGATTTTATAAAAAAAATAGCTTTTAGATTTTCATCTTTTATAATTTAAATTTTTATTTTCATATTCTTTATGTTTTTTATTTTAATAATTATTTGAACTTTTTAGATTTTTTAAAATTTTAAAGGAATTTTGAAAAATTATAAAAGAATTTTGATATAATTTTCAAAAATTCAAAAATTGAAAAATATGAAATTATTAAATTTATATTCAATATAAATTATAGCTTAAATAACTAGTTTTTTAATAATTACATAAGTTTATTTTATAAAATCATAATTTTTCTTTAAACAATTTATTGGAGGTTTTTTTAGATAATTCGATTTTTAAAAATTATTGAAAATTTTCTTTTATTATGCTTTAACATTTATGATGTGATTTCGATGTGAAATTTTATACACGTGATACACTTGTATTAGCTGTGTCTTGTGTTATTAATTTTAGCCACGTAAACGATTCAAAGTTAACGAATTGACTAAAATTTACACACACATATATATATATATATATATATATATATATATATATATATATATAATTTATTACTTTTGAGGGTCTATAAGCACAGATATATTACTAGATTTTGCAAGAAAGAAAATTTTATTAAAAATTTTTATTAAATTTTTATTAAAAACTAATATTGATAGATCAGTAATAAATTTATATTTTAATACTATTGAATATGTGTTTGATTTTATATTTAATTAATTAGAATTATAATATTAAAAATTAAATACACTCAAATCTAAATTAGAATGAATTTAGATTAAGCTAACGTATGACGAAATTTAAATCTGAGATTTAAATTCATAATAATTTAGGAAAAACTCATGCCAATACTAAAATAAATTTACTAAAATTAAAGAAACTAATTACAAATTTTGGCCTTTCAAATTCTGATTTTTTAAAACAGTAAAATGTTTTTGGGAAAAGTAATATTTATTTAATTTTTAGATTTTAAATAAGATAAATTTTAGTAGATTGACAATGAAATATTTAATTGCATAGGCAAAATTAAATATATAAATAGACTTATAAATTGTGGACATTTCACTGCAACAAATAATAATATATTTTGCAAATAAAAATACTCCATTAACCAAAATAAATTTTCCTAAAACGACATAAGAAAATAATTTCTATACCAGCCATTTTGGGCAAAACAAACAAACCAAATTAACTTTTTTTTTAAAAAAAAATCGTGGAATAAACTTTTGATGATGCCACGTTTGACCAGCAAAAAATGACAAGAAAGAGTGAACTGGACCTTTGCAAATTCTAAACCTTTCATTGGACGACACCGCTGCTAAATTACCGGACAGAACAGGATAGATCCTTTCGAACACAAATATAACCAATCAGCTTCTACCTTGTCACATCACAAATCTATCTCAAAGATTCGCCCCTTCTATCTCACCTTCCACGCGTCCTCTCTCATACGATCATCTGTTCCCAACAGTTCTCAGATGCCCCTTTCTCCCACCCCGCGCGTGCCAACACACTCTTTTTCCCTTCTCTTTTGGATAAGCAATCATTATCATTTGTTCAATATCTATTATTTCTAAATTGACCCCCAAATATCCATTATTTTACAATTTGGTGTCACAGTAAACTAACACCAATTGGGTGAAAACTGACCATTTCTCTTTATAAAAATGAATAAATAGTATCTTTTGGAAAATCCACCGTTTCTTTTTTCTTTTCATATTTATTGAAAGTAGGGTAAATTGAATATGCATTATCAATTAGATTATAATTTTAAATTAAAACTTTAAATATTAAAATATTGCATATTCAAATTTAATAAAAATCGATTAATATTGTTATCAATTAGATTTTGTTTTAGAATTAGACAATTGGAATGCTAAAAAATTCCAAAAAAAGTACATGGATTTGGGCATATTTAAACGAAGAAAGAGAAAAAAAAGACAGAAAGGGAAATAAAAGAAAAAAGAATAAACGAATGAAAAGTATTTGTGTTAAATTTCGTATCTTTTATGCAGTAATATTTGTTTGCTGATATATATTTTAGATTTGTTTATGGGTTAGATTATATGTATAAGTTTAAGGCTGTTGGATATATAAGAGAATTTGAACAAAAGTACGAAGTTCTAAAAATAGGCTTATGATAAAAAATTAGACCTATTTAAAATATAGGTTAGGTTTAGGCTTCAATATTTAAGGCCTAAACTTGACTTGACCCTCCCATTTTATACTTGTGTAATATACTTTTATTTTATTTTATATATTATATAATTTATATCCAATAAAATTAAATATATAATACTATGAAAATATTAAAAATATTTTTCCAAAAACAAAAATATGTTAAGTTTCTAAATTTGAAATTTTAATAAAATAAAATATCTAAATTATAAATTATTAAATTAAAAATAAAATGAGTAGACCTAAAATGAATTTGGTTAGCCATTTATAAAAAAAGGATTAACTTGGGCAAAATTTTAGACTCATGTTTCGAACTATGTCAAGTTTGATCAAATATAAAGTGTATTAATTCATATATATAAGTTGTAACACCCTCTCACCCGTCTCCACATCCGATGTAGATGAGAGATGCCATCAGAGTACAAACAAAGTGAATCTTAAAAACAACATACATAAAGTTTAAAACTTTAAAACAATTCAGTAAACTCTTACAAATGGGATAAAATCAATTTAGAGGTGTTAAATCATCTTAAAATAATTTAGAAACAAATCATGAGCAACCAAAGTTGTTTGACACCAAAACCAAGCTTTGAAATGCTCAAAACTAACAAAACAATGCAAGGGCGTTGCCTAGGTGGCTAGGTATTGATATTTAAACCCCATGTTTCAATACCTTGGGCAAGGCATTGGTACCTTGGAGCCAAGTATCAGGACTTGGGCCTGAACATTATAGTTTTTTTTTAGCTAGGGGTAAACATTCGATCAAATTGAATCGAATTCGAATGAAAAAATTTCGAGTTAATCGAGTTGACGAATCCTATTTTATCATCTTAACATGATTTGAAATTTTCTCGAATCAAGTTGAGTGAGATGGAATTCGAATCGAATCGAATATATTTGATCAAGTTAAATTAAAAAAAAATGACTTTGGGTCCTTATAACCACTGTCACTCATCGTAATCAAATTTTCCCACCATAATCAAATTTGTTATTAATTTTCATCCCCTCATAATTTATTTATTAATATTTTATATACGGGTTAGCTTCTTTGCTTGCTTAGTTGTTTCAATTATCTTCTAATTCTTGTCACTATATATTTTGAAATTAAAAATATATTAAATATAAAAATGTGATTTTTTAAATAAAATTTATCTTAAAGATAAAATGTGAAATTGACACCAACATAAAATTTTAACACAAATATTTTATGGCATCATCAATAATTCAATTTTAACATAAATTTATAAAGATTTAATATGATTAAACGATTCAATAACATAAATAGTAAAAAGTGTAAAATTTAATTTAATAATATAAATAGTAGATGTAAATAAAATTATTACTATTTATGTTTAGAAATTTTTGTTGGATGATCTTTTATTTGGGGGTAAAGGGTGAGAAGTAAAAGTTTAGGAGGAAAATAAAAAGTTTTGAGGGTTGGGAAGTAAAATTTTGGGGGGAAAGTAAATGGGGGAAGTAAAATTTAGGGAGGAAAACATTCAAAAAAAAATAGGGGGAAAATGAGTTTGGGGTAGATGGGAGGGGAGTAAAAGTTTTTGGGGAAAGTAAAAAAGGTTTGGAGGTTTGGGGTAAAAATGTAAAATATTATAGGTTGATATTCGGTTTATTCGAGTTATTCAAATTTGAAAACTAAACTCAATTCAAACTCGAAATTCGAAAAAAAATTGAGTTAACTCGAATAACTCAAAATTTGAATTTTTTTCGATTTTTTTGAGTCGAAATGAGTTTTGCTCACCCATATTTTCAGCTATAATCTCCAAGGGTCCAATACTTTTATATGGATACCAGACCTTGGACCCATAGGATCAAATTTTTAACCACTGACTAGTAAAGTGTCGATAAATAAAGGAAGGGTATTGAACCCTTGATGCAAGGGACCAAAAATCCAAGTAGAAAACACTTCAAACACATTCCAAATCACCTTTAAACAAAACAATCATAAACTTACACAAAGTATCAAATCAAGACATGCATTATTAATCTCAAACTAACTTATCACGAATTCATACATCATTGAAGACATTTAAAGATATTTTTAAGGCAGCCAAAATGAATAACATACTCATTCAAATAACCTTTATGGCCACCATATGCACAAGGACCAAATCATCAATTACACCATAAGGCAAGTTTTCAAGTTGGCATGAAACTGACATATTTACAAAGTATATTGAGTCCTTAATATGTGCTATTAGAGTCACTGGTCATAAATAAGTTAGTTTCATACTCTTCTAGCCTTACAACGATGTGATGTCCCAAAGGATGAGCCAAGTCTCAAAATCTCCACACAAAAACAACAGCGCGTAATAGTGCTTAGTAAGATCTAATGGAAAATTCATTAAGCCTACTTTGATCTAATGAGATATTATCCATGACTCAAGAAAAGTAAGAGTGCAATGTTATAGCTATCACACAAACCAATTGGGTCACTTTAATATGCATAATAAGCACAATAAGTCAATATTAACATAACTCATACACATATAGTACATTCCAATAATTCATTCATAAGTTTACTTAATCACATCACTTCATATTTGTTAAGCACTTTATAATTCAAAACATTACTTCTCATAGTCATATAATATTTAAGGTTCACATAACACTTATCTAGTCACTTCACTTTTTTTTTATTATAAAGTTTAGATGTTTAGACCTTAATAATGTTAATGAAATAAGTTTTGAATACTCAAGATTTCAACCAAACACCATTCACTGAATTTAATTAAAACTGCATCCAACCGAACACCATACACTTAAGGGCTTCAGTATGTACATAAATGCCATGCCATAAGGCATGTTTCATTGTCTTTACACTAAACATTCTCTTCAATCACATAGCGTGCTCACTAACCCTGTTGGCATGCCAAATTGTATCCTAATTATTTCACTAAGCTTACAAGAGCAATATGTACATTTGAAATTTTATCTCCTACACATCCTTTCATTAAAATTTTGTATCAATAACTTTT
This sequence comes from Gossypium raimondii, assembly GCF_025698545.1. NCBI lineage: Eukaryota > Viridiplantae > Streptophyta > Magnoliopsida > Malvales > Malvaceae > Gossypium > Gossypium raimondii. The sequence continues at coordinate 11,060,378 of NC_068573.1, forward strand.
TCATAAAAGACAGTGTACACTAACACTTTTCTTTATTTACAAATATGGAAACCTTACACTTTTTATTTTAAGTAACATGAACATTATAGTTTTTAATCAATTATCTCATAAAATTGTTAATGATACCATTTATACACTTCCAATTAAAATTTAAAACATGACACACATTAAGGTAGTTACATGGCTTAAATCTCATAACCTCCTCTCATTTTAATACAAATTGATACTATTAAACTTGTTATAATAAAATTTATTACATACATAACTAACACAAAACTACAAGATAAATCATGATTTTTCCAAGAGAAATTTACCAACAAAATGGTCAAAATAAGAGAAAATCCTCTCTCCTCAATCCATAAGTTTTTCCTTTCACTTACTTGTAATTCATCTTCCACTCTCTTTCTCTTCAAGATACAATAATCAATAATGCTCACATAGATAACAATAATAAATAACCATAAATTTGTTTCAACTACCCATTAAGCATATATAAACCCAAATTATAATATGAATGATATGATGAAAAGTAATTCTCTTACCCCTTACTCAAGTGCTCTCTATCTATCTAACTCCTACTCTCTCTCTACTTATCAAACATTAAGTTGTCCAAGGAAAAAGATGATAATGGGATTTAATTAACTAGAGAATTTTTAAAAAGGAAATTGAGAAAGGATGAAGACAAAAGTTGAAATTTTTAGTGGATTCAAACAAAAGAGATGAAATGAATAAAGAATATTTTTTTTCTTTTCCTCAAGGTTGGATGCACTTGTAAGAGAATATGTGTAACAACATATTTTTCAGTGGTGCTGAAAATGACGATTTCAGAATCCCATTCCCAAAGTTTGAGTTTGCAAATATTATTATTTAATATTTATGAGGTTCGTATTAAATTTTGGTCCATAAATTTTGTCAAATTGGTAGTTAATTAAGTAATAAGGACTAAATTGTAAAAGTAGTAAACATTAATTGCTATGGATTTTTCAATAACCGAAGGATCAATTAATCAATTGGACCATTAATATATAGCCAAACAATTGTGGAGGCTATTTTAATCCACCAAAGTAGTTAATTATGTTTAGTGTTAATTAATTAAAGGTTAATTAAGTTAATTAAGATTAATTAAAAGTTAAAATAAGTATATAAACTAAATAAAAATAAAAATAATACATTTCATGTTTATCTTCATCCTCTAATGAAACAAAAAAAGGTTTTTGAAGCTTTCATAATTTCAGTTATTAATAGGTATGCTCAATTTAGTATTTTTCTTGTAATTTTTATGTTTTTGAGGTAGTAGGAGATTGATTTAGCTAGCTCATTTACCAATTTTAAAAAAAGTTAAAGTTTTTAAAAGTTTCCATTAGTGAGTTCTTAATGAAATTGATATTAAATGCTTAGATTTTACACTTAGATGTGAAAAAGACTAGATTGTAAAGTTTAATTGCTAGTTTTTGAACATAAGGATTAAAGTGTATAAATTTCAAAATTGATGTAAAACTTATGCAATTATAGTAGAGGGTCCTAAAAGGATGTTATTGAGATCAGTTTTGAAATCGAAGCTCAAATTTGAAAGATATTGCAAATTCAATTTTAGGGACTAAATTGAATAAAATGCAAAACTTAAGGGAATCTAAAAATAAAAATAAAATAAACCATGCATATAATAGGATATTATAAAATATTTGAAATTCATAAATTAAACTGAATTATTGTTTAGACCGATAATTGTTTTTTAAATTTTTATGATTTTAAATTATGAATATATGAAGGCTTGATTGAAATTTGGATTGTTTGCGATTTGGTACAAAATGTGAGATTTAGACTAAATTGTAAAGAAATGTATATGTATATATGTGTTGAAAATGCTGGATGCATTTAGTAAAGGTCTTGTGCACACTGATACAGATTGATTACCGATGATTACTGATATACAACATTTGTTGTGAACTCGAAGATACATGTGACACAAGTTTAGCTTGGACGAGTAACCTAATTTCTTTTTAAAGGTTTAGTCCAGACAGGTAACCTTACATGTATATTTTTAGTTTAACTACGCAATCAAATGTTTCATTAAAGGTTTAGCTTGGACAGGTAACCTGATACAATTATATATTTTTTCAGCTCGAACGAGCAATTGTTGTATCGAAGATACATGTGACACAGGTTTAGCTCAGACGTGTAACCTGATGTCAATTTAAAAGTTTAGCCCGAATAGGTAACTTGATACAAATATATATTTAGCTCAGATGAGTTGTAACACCCTTAACCCGACCCGTCTGTCGGATATGGGTTTAGAGTTGTTGGAATGCCAGTGCGCCCCGTGGCGCAATGGAAAAATTATTCCGGTGATCATCAAGCATAGATCCATGTACAAGAAACGAGTCGGGTTGAAATAGGGTTGAAGATATACCTTTTTGAAACTATAATGTGGTGAATAATGCTGTTGATTGGATCCCTTTGAATGATGCTGATCCAAGCTGCAACAAAAGTCTTTTGGCCTCTACATAGTCCACCTATTTAAAGAACGAATAAGAAAAGAAATTTTCTTGAACGTTTTTTAGCGAGAGTAAAAACGATTGCTAGACCCTATACTCAATTCTACTATAAAACCCTAACACCAATTTGGGATCTTATTTCCTTTTATTTAATATCACATATTAAAAATGGAATTATCCCTTTAGAGAAACATATGACAAGTTATTAAAACATTATATCCTTTCCAAAAGGATATTAACTTCTATGTGTTAATATTTGATCGAAATTATTATAATTATTTATTTTAATGATTTTGGTAAACTATATTTAGTTAATATTAAAAATTTATATGAATCAAATTCATATATTAATTTTAACTATGTCCTCTATTCATGTACAACATGTTTGTACACATAATGCGTTTAATATTTAACTGTCAAATTACATTAATTCAATAATTAATTTAAATCATGTGACAACTAAACATAACACTAATTGTGTTTGGATTCTGTTCGCTTCAACCATAAGGTGTGACCCTATAGGCTCTTGTAACGTTAGTTGTAGTATTAGAACATTTCTAATGTTACGAACAATGAGTGACAGTTAGCAATGCATCATTGTTACCCAAGTTACAAGAAGTTATGAATCGACATGACCTTTCTGTGATAAATTTTATGTATTATATCCTTTTATCCTTTATATCTAGATTAGACACAAGTCATGGAACAATCACACTTGTATAGTCAAATATCATATTTCTTAATATTCTGAGTAGATTACAATAAAAAAATAAGTGTGATATCTCATATCAACTTATTTGAGCATGACCATGCATTTATAGTCTCACTCCACCAAGTGGCCTAAGATATTGCTCCCATTATATAGGAGGGACAAATCTTATCTTGATTAGTCATATCCCACTACATAGATTAAGTCATATCCAACATCAGTCTTTATAGTACAACCTGTTACGGTAGACGTTTAACTATATCAAAATATACGACTCACGATGCTGGGACAATGATGGTCTCAAGTCTGAGGATCATATACATAGTTATCACTATGAGTAATATTGTTACTATTACATGATAATCCAAGAAACATACTCATAGCGAGTCAGTCCAATATGTTGTTCTCCAACACATACTCATGTATTGATTTTGACATCCTTATGTCAATAACAACATTTTGTCATCAATCAACTACACATTAGTCTTAATTCATTATTATTGTCCAAGCCCACAATAATACTTGAATAAGGATCTTTTAAGAATAATCATATTATTCTCAGGAATTTATTATTAATCAATTTAGTTACACACAAAAAGAAACTGAAATGCCTTATATTAACAAATAAGTTAAAATGAGTATGTGATTACAATAATCTCATCATTGGTTTTTGGGCATACTCTAACAGGAGTGTCACAAATGGACTAGGTTAACTTATCCTTAATTTTTGCTAACTTAACTGCTATAAAACAGTCTAAACACAAAACAAATAATAGTTCTTACAACCAAGGCCTTAAGCCACTGAATGTTTAGTCCCTCAAAATTTTGTCCCTAACCAAATTGTTTGTTTACAATGACCTTTAAAGTTTTTAACTTAAGGTTAACTAAATCAGAATCCAGACATTAAGGATGTTGTCTGGTTACACCATAATTGATCTTGAGGCAAAGCCTCTGATGGTACCCCCTTCCTATGTGCAGGATTTTAACTACATGCGATACCCGATCTCATCCCTATTTGGTTGGGTCCCCCTCCGAGTCCTCGATCAACCTTACAAGTCCTGCGAACATCAGTAAACTTCGTAAGTTCAAACTTAGTGAGTTCCTTCACTAAGCCTTAAATTAAATCCCGTCCCAATTGGGAGGGTGTAAGAAACCATATCAAAATATAAATAACCCCCTGCTCTTGTCTAAACGTTCATTCTTCATTTGGAATGGCAGACTCCAGTTCATCCTCCGAACCTCTCTAAGGTTCAACATGTCACTGAGCATCCCATTCTGGTTGAATTCATAACCTTTTGATGGAGTCCCGTATACCCCGCCTTATCGGTGAACCCTCACGCATTTATTCTTTTGTCCCTTTCATATACTGGACATTCGTACACTTATGCCTCTCGTGTTAGCCCTTATAGAGCGGACTAGTCCTTGGTGGACTACTTATTCGTGTTATGGTCTCAAAAGACCTATTGACATCCTGCCAGACTGGCTGACTAGTATTATGCCTCGCCACTTTGGCGGACCTATTCTCACTTTTTTTTACCTTTAAGTGTTCGGTTGATGGATTACCTTTAGTAATTCACCCTACTTACAAGACTATACCTGGGACTTACTGTTGGATCTGGTGCCCTAAGTGTGGTATTTTCGTCAATATACACTTGTAATTTTTTGAACAGATTGTTCTCAAATGATTTTTGCATACAAAGCAAAATCAAAACAAATGTTGCTCATTGGTTGTTAATAAGTGCTAAAAGAAACATGTTTTAGTCTCATTCTTAATGCATTTTTGTGTGATTATTTGATGTTAATGGTGAAATTTATGCTCTTAATCCTTTAAATTTATGTTTTTATACTTAAAAGAGCATTTGGGAGAAAAAAGAGCGAAAACTGAAAAACCAAGCAAGGTATAGGAGCCACACGGGCTAACCCCTTCCACACGGCCTAACCACACGGCCGTGTAAACCACACAGGCTGCCACATGACCATGTAGGAAGTAGTGTCGATATCACGAATTAGCACTCCGAATAGCGGAGAAACACGATTTTTAGGTCTTTGGGGTATTTTAAGACGTAGCCGTCATAAAATATTCAAGAAAACAACTTGAAAAATACCATTGAAGCTGATTCTAAAGCAAATTTCCGTCAAGATTGAAGATTCTTAGTTGATTTTTTAGGAGATTATCATAAGTTTCTTTGTTTCTTCGATTATACTATCTCTTGGATTTTTTTATTTTCAAGCATGAGCTAATTTTCTAAATATCTAGGGAGATGAACCCTATGATGGATTCTATCTTTTGATTTACGCAATAAATACTTAGATCTTGTTCTCAATTATGTGTGCTTAATTCTTGGTTTAATATTTCTAGACTATTGGTCCATGTTTGATGTGCTTAAATCAGAGGAGAATTAAACCCAATTTAAGAGTAGATCTTGGGTAATTGAGTGGAGTTGCATGCAATCCTAGAAATATGATGACATAAATTTACCAAATTAGAGTCAAATCTAATAGGGGAATCCATAAAGTGATTTAATGCGATAATAGGGGTTTTAATTAAAAAGAAATTTCAATTAATTAACCTAGAGTCAGTTGCTCTTACTCTCGAAAGAGATATTAGCATAATTTATGAATTTTTACGGATCAAGATAATAAGTAAAGAAATTGCGTAATTTAGATTGATAATGATAGATGAAGTCTAAGTGAGTTCTTTCTTGGGTATTATTTAGCTTCTTGTTTGTTAATCGTTTATTTTCCTGAATTGTTCTTTGTCGTGTTCATAGTTAATTAATTTAGTTAGTTTTAGTTTTTAATCAATCACTTGAATTTATCGGTTAAACAATAGAAAGATGATGCTTACTAGTACTTTTAGTCTTTGTGGGAACTATATCTTTGCTCACCATAACTATACTATTAATTGATAGCTGCACTTGTCTTAGTCAGATTTTTAGTTAGTTTTGTGGACATCAATTGTCTTGTGTTTAACTAATACTAAGTGGTATTACGTGGTCGGATCGTAATTCAAATATACAACTTGTATTAATTGACGAACCTAAACATGTCCTTAGTGTAACACCCCAAACCCGACCTAGATGTTATGACCAAATATGGAGTTGTTACTTAATATGATTGAAAATTTGGTTTTTGAGTAACCGAAAAATCGTCATAAACTTTTAAAATCCCGATTTTATTCAAAATAATTTTTTGTTATTCTATTTACTAAAAATGTTGTTTTGTTTTTATTTTCTAAAACTTATAATTTTTACAGCGGAAGACTCCAAAATGGGATATTTGAGAAAAAAAAGTTCGTTGTATGAAAGCTTTTAATTTTATAGAGAAGCGAATTTTCTCAACTAAAATATTTGAGCAGTAAAGCAAAATACAGAAATAAAGTTTAAAAATCTAAATAGTCCAAAAAGTCTAGAGAGTCTAAAAATTTACAGAACTAAAATACCAAAATTTAAATAAATCAATTTAAATAGATTATGACATTAATCGAGCTCTCGTTTGCACCGACCCGCCTAAGTCTGAGGATTACCTGAAAATATCAATCAAACAGAGAGTGCATTTTTGAAACTCAGTGTATAACGAATAACTTAAAACAGCTAAATGCATATCAAACAGATTTATCAAAAACAGATTTATAACAGAGCAGATACAGACATATAATCCTACCCCTAACCACTACACACCAACTTTATCCATCCCAACACACCATATGGGTATAAAGCACCTATCCAACCCTACACACCACTCAGTGTCATTAGGACACTTTACAGAATAGTTGCAGTTGAGCTACTGAATCATTACGCAAACTATCGCCATTTTACAAAATACTTAATATAGCATATAATTAATATAACATATATCAAACATGCTCACAGTATAACCACATAGCATAACAGATACAAAGGTTTAATCAACATGTGATAATTTAGTTATATGAACAAATATTAGAATTCATGCAAATAGTTGGCCAGATTTCATAATTTACAGCACATTTAATATCATACCGATTGTACAGAAAGCCCACAGTCGACCGAAACAACATATACGGCCCTAGGAAAGGTTTCAGATAAGTTGTCAACCCTTGTGGCCCACACAACCCAAATAGCCCAGATCGTGTGTCACACACGGCCGTGTAGCATCGACAGTGAACTTTTTTAGCTTTCGCCAACTACTATTTTTTAGTGTTTTCAATACACACATGAATAATTTCTGATGTAATTCCACAATCGAATAATTTCCACACCACTTAATGGACAACAATAACATGAAATTTAGGTCGCTGAAGGATCACCAATCATCTCATGAACGTCCCCTAAAATGAACCAAATTAATTAGCTAATCCAAAATATACCATTCGCACCATAAACCTGAAATTTAACCAACGCACACGCTTAACTAACACTTGCAACAATAAAATCAAGTAAAAGCGATAAACCTTACCTTCGTGGATTGAAAACAAACAAAAAAAAACCAAAACAGATTGAAAAATACTTGCAAAATATGGAATGCAACCTTACCTTCGTGGATTGAAAACCAACAAAAAAAACCAAAACAGATTTAAAAATACTTGCAAAATAGGAATATGAAATGCAAGAATTTGAAAGCACCAACAACAACGAAAGGAACAAGAATAGATTGCACGAGTGAGGAATGTGAAAAACAGCGTGAAGTGGGGGAACAAAAGCCAAGACGTGGGTTAAGGGAAAAACAAAATAAAATAGAAAAGAAAAAATAAAATAAAATAAAAGCAATCTTTTTCAAAAATAAAAGGGTAAAAAATATTTTTTATTTATTTTATTTCTTAAAAAAACCAAATTTATTCAAATTCAAAATTATGACAATTAATTAGATTTTTTTTCCACAAATATAGTTCAAATACACCACAACTACCACATGGCCAGCTTAAATAGAAATAATAAAAATATTGCCAACACGTTCACATGGGGATTCGAACATGGGATCATATGGTAAGCTAAAACCTTACCACTGAACTAGCAGACTCATTCTGGCACAGATTGACTGAAAATAATATTTAAGCCCAACGAACAAAGATAGGCCTAGGAACAAAAATTAATTAAATTTTCCAAAAGTGTGGCTTGAACCAAAGACTTCAGACACAAAATTAAGGCATTTAACCATCGAAACAAACACTTAACAATGACAAAATTTAACAAATCATGCATATGAAATTTAGGGCATTACACTTAGTTTAATAAAAAAAGAGCAAACTGATTGAAAGACTAATATATTGTTTATCAAGTCCAATTGGGGAGATGTTTTGTCTTGGGCATCCGAGTAGATGACTTCTAGAAGATAGAGACATAGATGTGACTGGCTGAACTAACAGTACATCAGATAGGACGCAAGCAGAATAGATCTTGAATTCGTTTATGGATTTATTCACTCGTGAAGTTCATAGTATGACATACCTAAATCCTGAGTGGATAGTAGACTATGTATGCGTGATTCATACACTTTGATGTAAGTAAAAACTTGAGTTCAAATAGATAGGGAATCAAAAGCTAGTGCGTTGGGTGAACGACTTTTGTATTATGTAGCGTCACTCACAATAGTGGAATTCATAGCTCAAAACATGGGAATGATATCCTCTCATTGGCATTACATGGTTGATGAAAAGTAAATGTGGCTACGAGTCGTCCGTCTTTGTGATGGATAACTTGATCACTATTTGATAGTGATTGACTTTTCATGAAGGAAGATGTAATGGTTACCATGAGATAAAATAGAATCATATTGGGAGAACGAATATTATCTCAAAGAGATCAAGGATATCTTATGAGGGTGACACACTAATGACAAGGTCATTGGACGAGCACTGAGTAGTTGCTTTTGTAATGGTATGTCATTGAGGAGAGCTTAATCACGATACTATAGTGGAATGACTTCGTGACTAAATGAGTTTATAATTAATAGGCAAAAAGCCATAACTTAACAATGTCTTAGTATAATCTACATATAATCATGCATTGGAAATTCAAACTAAAATGACACTAAAGAACACAAACAATCCAATTTTTAAGACATAAAAACATAGGCGTCTCCCCTATCTCAACAATTACTTAAAATTCAAAATCAACAAGAATTAACACCCTCACTAAGATTCACTCAAAGCACTCAAAGTATTTAAGGTTCAAGTAATGCAAACTCAATAGTCAAATAAGAAATGCTATTACCATAGGCTTGCTTAAAAATCAAATCTCCACCACTATATAACGAGATGACACACCAATCAATAGGTCTTTATAAGGTTCTAATGGGGCTTAGGTTGAGGGTTCGGAAAAGGTCAGAAAAGTTAGTTACAATTGAGAGTTGAGTTAATAAGTTACCAAACTAGAAAAAATTAGTTGTTGAATTAACAAAATTTACATCAACAAGAAATAAAAGGCAGATGTGAGCTTTTATACAAAAGATGAGACTCATGATTCAAGAAATTTTTTTCATTTAATATTATTTTTCAATTTCTTTTTTTAGAGTAAAGAGAGAATTCAAAAATGCAAATGATGAAACATAGTCAGGCCACAGAATTCAAAAATGCAAATGATGAAACATAGTCAGGCCACTAACCAAACCGAATCTCAAAAAAATAGAGTCAACAAAAAGGATGATTTACAACATTAATATGGGTTAAGGGTTAACACAAACGGGTGATAAGAAAAAATGTGTTGGAATTAACGGGGTTAACTAGGGTTAGTTCAACGAGTAAGCTGTTCAAAGTTTAGGCGGGTTAAATCCTAAGTGCGTCTATCATCTCAATAAATTAAATCAATAATATGGTCTCGACATGTATAACCGAAGCAAGTTCTAGAATAAAAAATCAAGTTGACATATTCACAACCAAAAATAAAATGAGCACAAAATAAAATGTATGCTCTATAGGCTCAAAAGCTCACAAAAATTAAGGTTTTGATATCAAACTTGCAAATTTAAAATTTCAAGTTAATGCTTCAGTTTATGGAGACAACAAAAAAATTTCAACTTGTCTCTCTCCTGTCTTAAAGTATAAATCACACAATGCATAAAGATGCACAAATTAATCCCAAATAGAATCAATAAAAACTCCAAATTAAAAAAATTAACTTCAATGTTAGGTTTGAGAAAAGTACTTAAATAAAAAAATTTGGGACTATATCACATAAATATATAAAATCCTCCACACATTTAAGATGTACATTTCCTTCAATGTACAAACAAGTATAAACACAATAAGCAAAATATCATAAGTGAGAAAGAGAATTGAAAACTACCTTGAATTTGGATGGTTTCGTTAGAATACTAAAATCTAGAATCGTAGGAGATCTACATGGTTCCGAGAAAACTAATAAGAAGATAGAAAAAAATAACATAAAGAGTAACAAAATAGAAAAACAGCCAACAAAATAATAACAACAACAATAAAGTGCATAATAAAATAAAATAAAACATATAAGTTTAATAAATAAAATAAAAACAAATAACAATAAAAATAAAAGATAGTTCGGGGGACTTTTGGGTGTGTGACGACGGTGAAGATAGAGCGGTGATTGGGGTTTGGGTTTGGTGAAATGGGGTAGGAAGGAAACAAAAAAAGAGGGTATAACGTAATGTAGGCCACACGACTATGTGGTCAGGCCGTGTATCTTTCTGAGGCTGTGTGGCTTATTAAAAACTTTTAAAAATTGCTCTAGTGTTCACATGGCTTGAGACACACTCGTGTTTCAGTGCACATGACTGTGTCGCCAAGCCGTTTTCCATCACTTAGATCATGTGTTGTTATCGTTCGATTCTCCCATGATTGTGTATAAGGGCGTGTGTGTCACATGACCATGTCGACAGGCTGTGTGAATCCACACAGATCGTGTGTGTCAAAAGAAAATTGAAAAAATTAGATCAAATATTCACACGGTCCATGACACGCTCGTGTGTCTAGGTCGTGTGTCCCACACGGTCGTGTAGTTTACCCCAGACTGTGTGGTCTTTTTTTTTTAAAATTTTAAAATTTTTATTTTTTGAATTAATAAAAATAAAAGATAAAAAAATAAGAAACTAAGTATGCAACAAAATTAAATGAAAAAAAAACATTCGAGTTGCCTCCTGAGAAACACTTATTTAAAGTCTAAGCTTAACTTCCTTTTTTAAGCTAACGGTTAAGTCGGATTTTGGAGTTGGAGCTCTTCTCTCTCGTTATCAATATCACCACCAAAATAAATTTTGAGACGATGACTGTTTACCTTGAATGTGCCGTAATTAGGGTGTGTTACCTCAATGTTTCCGTATGGGAATAAGTTTTGTACCACAAATGGATTCGAACATCTCGACTTAAGCTCTTCAAGGAACATTCGTGGATCTAAATTGTCTAGAAGCACTTTGTCTTCAACTTTGAATTGGTTTGTCCTCTTTAAATGCACACCATGTCATTGCTTTGAACGTTCTCCAGTTATCATCAACCTTTGTTCGCCACTAGTCTAATTCATCGAGCTGCATCATTTTTTCTTCATTTATCCCTTTATTTCTATCACCTTGAACATGATACAATTCTAACACGTCTTTATGAGTGATTTCCTACAAAGCATGTTGAGCTACATGATTACTAACATCAACAGAAAATGAGTATCATCTCGCTCACTAGAAACTCTCACAACATCACCTGCTTGAAGAGTAACCTCTTTGTCACATACCCTCAACATAAGTTCACTATTACCTACATCAATAATAGTTCTAGTGGTGGCTAAAAAGGGTCGACCTAAGATCATGGGTATCTCATCCATGTCCAATATAATGAAATCAACAGGGAATATGAATTTATTGACTTTAACAAGTACATCCTCAATAATACCCTTAGGGTAATTGATCTCTCAGCTAATTGAATACTCATCCTAGTGGGTTTTGGTTCCCCAAGACCAAGTTGTTTGAACATTTTATAGAGAATTAAATTTATACTAGCACCTAAATAAACCAAATCTTTTTCAATATTTGAGCTACCAATAAATCAAGGAATAGTAACTCCCTGGATTTTTAAGCTTGGTGGGTAGTTTGTTTTGGAGAATCGCTGAGCACTCATCATTGAGCTCTACAGTGGACAGTTCATCTAACTTCCATTTATTTGTTAACAGCTCTTTTAAAAATTTTGTATACTTGGGCATCTGCAAAAGGGCTTCAAAAAAAGGTAAGCTAATATGCAATTTTTTCAAAAGTTCAAGAAATTTACCATATTGTTCATTGATGTAGTCTTTGTTCAACTTTGTCAGATATACAATTGGTGGTTTGTATTCTCTGACCACCAGCTTATGCTCTTTCTTGCATTCCTCAACCCCATCATTTTTCTCAATAGCTTCCAGGTTCAACTTCTTTTCAGGCTCAACTAACACCTTTCCAGTTCGTACTGTGATTCCATGAACTTGCTCTTTTGGGTTGGTTTCAGTGTTACTAGGTCAATTGACTTCTTGTCTCTCCGAAACAAATTTAGCAAGCTGGCTCATTTGATTCTCGAGGCCCTAAATAAATGCTTGCTAATTCCTCAAACTTGTTTCAGTGTTTAGGAATCTAGTTTCTAACACTGAAATAAATTTAGTCAATATCTCTTCTAGATTTGATTTCTTTTCTTGCTGATAAGGTTGCTCATAACTGGGAGGGGGTTGTGACCTTTGATTTCCTTAACCACCCCAAAAGAAATTTGGATGATTCCTCCATCCTGGATTATAATTTTTGTAATATGGGTTATTCTGAGGTCTACAATTATTACCCATAAAGTCAACTTGCTCATGCTCTATGTTAGACTTTAAGGACAAACATTTCGGATTGATCATCCCTGCTCTAGTCACATCGCATTGCATTATCGAATTCACTTATTTATTGCAACGCAAACCATCAATCTTTTTACGTAATGCTTTCATCTGACTTGCCAACATAGAAACTGCATCTGTTTTAAAAACATCGGTTACCTTAGTAGGCTTTGTTCTCATAACTTGCCACTAAAAGTAATTCAGTGTCATCTCCTCAATAAAATCTTGTGTTGTATCAGATGTTTTACTATTTAGTGCTCCATCAGCTTCTGCATCAATTATGTGCTTAGTCGAGGGATTCAAACCATTGTAAAATGTTTGAACTTGTAACCAAAAAGGTAACCTATGATGAGGGCACCTTCTCAAAAGATCCTTAAATCTCTCCCCTACATCATATAATGTCTCAAGCTCAAATTAAGCAAAGGATGGCATTCCTCAACTTAGTTGTTTTGGCCGATGGAAAATACTTCAACAAAAACTTTTTTATCCTCTATGCCCAAGTAGTGATGGAATCGCGTGGAAGTGAATTCAACCACTGTTTCACTTTGTTCCTCAAAGAGAATGGGAACAACCGTAAGCGTATGACATCATTAGTAACATAATTGATCTTAAATGTTTCGTGTATTTCTAACAAGTTAGCTAAATGTTAATTTGAATATTCATCTTGCAACCCATAAAAATGAACATATTGCTGCACCATTTGAATTGTGTTTGGGTTAATCTCAAAATATTTTACAGTAATAGTCGGTCTGACAATACTTGATTCATCCCCAATCAGAGTGGGCTTAGCATAGTCATATATAGTATAAGGAGCAGGGCGTACAAGAAGTTATTGATTACCAGGATTATTATCTATCTCCACAGTACTGTCCTTTTGCTATTAATTTTCTATTAAAATCTGTTTACCTTGTCTTGCTTCTCTAACCTCTCTCTAATTTCTACGAACAGTATTTTCGATCTCACTGTAAAAAATTAATGATTCCAACGGGTTGCCTCTAGTCATAAACTAAAAGAACATGTAAGAATCAAACAAAATAAAAAAATTAAATTAAAAAATTAAAAACAAAAATATTAAAATAAAAATAAAAATGGCTAAATTAATAGAACTAAAGTTTTCCTAATACTCTAGTCCTCGGCAACGACGCCAAAGACTTGATGTTCACGGAACCAACTAAAATTTTGACTAAAGCAAGTGCACCTATCAATTAATAGTATAGCTATAATGAGCAAAGATATCGTTCCAACGAAGACTAAAAGTACTAGTAATTACCATCTTTCTATTATTTAACCGAATAATTCGAGTGATTGATTAAAACCAAAATTAACTAAATTAATTAACTAACAAACACAAAAAAGAACAAATTATGTAAATAATCGATTAACAACCAAGAAGCAAAACTATACCCAGAAAATAATTCACCTAGATTTCATCTATCACAATCAATCTAAATTACACAATTTCTTTACTTAGCATCTTGATTTGTAGAAACCCCTAATTATGCTAATATCTCTTTCGAGCATAAGAACAACTAACTTTAGGTTGATTAATTGAAATTGCTTTCTAATTAAAACCCCTATTATCACATTAACTCATGCTATGGATTCCCCTATTAGATTAGACTCTAATCTGATAGATTTATGTCATCTTATTTGTAGGATTGCATGCAACTCCACTCAATTACACTAGATCTACTCTTAAATAAGGTCTATTCAACCTCTGATTTAAGCACATCGAACATAGATAAATAATCTAAAAATATTAAACCAAGAATTAAGCATACATAATTGAGAATAAGAAACTAAATATTTATTGTGTAAAATAAAAATTAAACAACATAATTCATCGTAGGGTTCATCTCCCTAGGTATTTAAAAAATTAGTTCATGTTTGAAGATAGAAACGTTGAAGATAAAATATAACCAAAATAAATAAAGAAACTCATGATAATCTCCTAAAAAATCAAGTAGGAATCTTCAATCTTGACGAAAATTTGTTTCAGAGTCTGCTTCAATGGTTTTTTTCGAGCTGTTTTCTTGAGTATTCTCTGATGGCTCACTCCTATCTTTTTATTTTTGTCATATCTACGTCTTAGAATGCCCGAAAAACCTAAAATCCATGATTTTTCTCTATTCATTGTGAAATTCATTGCAATCAACATGGCCTACCACACCCCCGTGTGGGTCACACAACCGTGTGGTTTGGCCTAGAATGGTTCAGCTCGTGTGGCTCCTGTAGCTTGTTCTGACGCTCCATTTTTCACTCTTTCTACTTCCAATTGTTATATTAAGCATTAAAACATGAATTTAAATGATTAGGAGCATAAAATTCATAATTAACATTGGATAATAACCTAAAAACGCATTAAGAATTAGGTTAAAACATGTTACTTTTAGCAATTATCACTTAATTATAAATCATTTAAGCCTCAAATACATATGTCCAATCGATCCCTTCGCTAGCTCATTGAAACTAGAAATGAATTTGCGTGTATGAATAGAAATGAAGAAATAAATAGAAAATGAGAAATGAGAAACATTTAGGAATGATTATGGTTTTCTCGAAATGGAGAAATGGAATCATTTAAAAATGAATGTAGGTTTCTAAAATTGGAAATGGAAATGAAAATGGAAATTTGCAATCCTAAATAAGACAATTTTGTTAAGTGATTTTGGTTAATTTTTAAGTTAAAGGACTAAATTGTTAAAATGGTAAAATTACATGAAAATCCTGTGAAAATGTAATAAATTTGAGTTTTATAGGGACTATGGAAATTTTGGTCAACATTATTTGAGTTTAATTTTGTTTAATTTTAAGTTTGGGTTTAGGGACTAAATTGAATAAAAGGTGAAAGTTCAGGGTAAAAGTGTAAAATGTTGATAAAGGGTAAATTACATGAATTTAAGTATTTTAAAGTATTTGAAAGGAATAATTCAAATAAATTATTATATTTAGATTAAGAAATGGATCAATCGATTGATAATCGTGAGAAAGAAAAAGTCGTCGAGTTGTCATCGTTGAAGGGTTCGTAGCCATTGTGTTTAGGTAAGTTCATATGGTATTATTTTGCGTATTTTATTAATTTTATTTTTAAAAATTCTATAATTTGATGGAATTGGTTATATGAAATATTATGATTGAATTGGTGAGAAAATGGATTGAAATGTAAAATGTTATATGATTATGTGTTTCGAGCCTGGATGAACATAGGATAGGATACAATTGACATGACAATAGATTATATTGCACGTTGTATGAGATTGACTTATGTATGATAAGATGATGATTCCGAACTTGTTATTATCCACTGAATATACTGGAGTCCAGTATTTATTGCGGACTATCGTGTTATATTTACAGTGATTCTGGCATGTTACCGAGGGCGGATGTTAGCCTACGGGCTTGGCACTTGGTGCCCAAGTATGTTCACGGTTGGGTTGGCTCATTTGAGCTTTATGACATGTCTTGGGTGGATAACTGTAACACCCTTAGCCTATATTTGTTGCTGGATTAGGGCTACGAAGCATTATCGAAGCATAACATCAAACAATGAACAATTTAATTCATAATTGAATTACAAGGTAAAACATAACAACCGCAACCAGAAACATACATATGGTCCCTTATACGAGCCTTCGAGGCAAAAAATAGAAATTTGAAACGATTAGGGATTAAATTAGAAACATATAAAATTTTTCAAAATAAGTCAAAATTTTTCAAACTGCAGGGGTCATACGGCCGTGTGACTCAAACGGCTAAGAGACACGCCCATGTCTTAGGCCGTGTGGGCATTCGAAATAGGGACACATGGCCATGTCCGCACCCGTGTAACTCTCTGACTTAGGCTACACGACCAAGCCACACGCCCATGTGCTAAACCGTGTACCCTTCGAAATAATCCCACATGCCCTTGTGCCAGGCCGTGTGCAAGGCTGTGTAACAGCCTGAATTGCAACCCTTTCAAAGCTACAAGGGACACACGACCGTGTCGCCTGGCCATGTGTCACACACGGCTGAGACACACGCCCCTGTCTCTGCCTGTGTGAACAAAAAATAGGCCATTTCCAAGCTATTTTTCTCACACAAATCCACAACTTAGGCACAAGCCAATTGCACCTAAAATCAAGCATTCAAAACTCACTTTTCATATGTATATCCAAGCTTAATCAACCTAGAAACTAACCATTTAACCAATATGCCAAAATGACACCTCAATTTGAACAATCAACTTACCTATCACTTAACCATTTCATTCACTAAAATCACCAATTGAACAATTTGCAAGCCACATTTAATCATATATTTATATACCAAAAATGCATACACACCAAATACCAAATGACCATTTTCACAACTAAAATGTATCGTACCAATTTGACCAAAAGACGATCACTTCCAAATTACCAAAACTAGTCATTTTCAACATTATGCCACATTCATTCCACATTAACCATTAATTTCTACTATATCATTTCCATTAACATTTCCTAGCCATCATCTTAACCAACACAACATCAATTTAACAACCACACAAAATACCATATAATCTTAATATCAACCAACTAATTCATCAACCAAAATAACATATATACAAGCCACACATAATGGCTAAATTCATTAAGCAAAACACCTATACATGCCATTATAACCATCACTCAAAATCTTCAAAATATACCGATATGATCGATGGATAGTGTGATGGATCTCCGACAAGCTTCCAAACCGCACGACAATTAACTAGAATCATAAGAGGAAATCACACATGTAAGCATATAGTGCCTAGTAAGTTCGTAAATCATTAACATTACTTACCATTTCATTTTAAAAGTTTAAAACAAATAGTGAACATATCCAACATTGCTTGGCACAAGCCTAAGCACCAACAACAATTCACAAATATAATTAGCATATAAATTAACCCAAACTCATTATGCAACAAAGAGTTCATTAAGTTTTCCATGTAACATTCATTCTATTATAAACATACTACAAAAAAATCTTTAATCAATATCTTATCATACCTTTCTCATGCTTTCGTGACATTATAAGTAAATGCTTATATCGATCCTTCACTTTTTGTATGCCTGTTGAAACACTAGAATAATATCAGATATGCAGGAATCTCGCACATTAAGTGCCATCATGTGGTTAAAACCACAACTATCTCATATCTCGTATTAATGCTCTCTCTCAAGCCATAAATGGGTCTGGTCACACAAGCTGTCAGTCAAGACATGGCTATACGGTGCTACTCACACAAGTTGTCAAGTAATCGCAACACATGTCAGAAGCTCAGCCACTGGTAGAACGTACGAGACCAGCACCCAAAACACAGTAACCTCTAATGACATGTAATTTATATCCTATATATTCCTAAGGTTCAAAAGAGATCCGAAAATTGCTGAAACTTCGTTGGATATTTCCGTAGAGTTATAATAGCAAGAATATAACATAAAATCATTTAAAACAAACATAATTTAATGCTAATTAAATATATGAACTTACCTCAAACACGTACGGAGTAAAATGATCGATTAATCCAATACTTTCTTTTCCCCGATCTAAAACCGTACATTGCTTTTCTTAATCTATATAGTCAAATTTAACTAATTCAAACTTCATTGTATTCAATTTAATCCAAAAATCATGTTTTGGAAAAATTACACTTTTGACCCTATAATTTTAAATTTAATACAATTTAGTCCTTAGCTCATAAAAATGGAAATTCATGCAATTTAGTTCACACCCATGCTAGCCGAATATCACTTAAGCCCTTTACAATCCTTAAATTTCAATTATTTCACAATTTCATCAAGAATAATTTTCTATTTTTCAATCAAATCCCTAATTGACAAATTCATCAAAATTTCCTTAACAAAAGTTGTTCAACTTTTATCAAACGTTCATTTTCATCCACCAAACATAAAAAAACTAGCATTCATTCATGTTAAAACCCTAAACTTTTAACAATTTTGCAAATTAGTCCCCGGGCTAGCTAGATTAAGCTACGACTCTAAAAACATAAAAATCATTAAAAGCGGGATGCAAAATACTTACATGCACAAGAACAAAGGTTCGCCAAATGTTGAATGTTCAGCAATGGTGGTTTCTTCCTCAAAGTTTCAGCTAGGAGAAGATGGACAAGGTAATTTGTTCTTTTTATTTGTTTTGTTATTTAATTATTATTTACTTATATAACCTTACTAAATCCCATTAATGATGTCCAAACTTGTCCACTACTAATTTTAATGGTATATTTACCACTTAAGTTCTCTCATGTTTCACTTTCATATCAAGTTGACACTTTTTCCTAATATAACACCAGTTTTGAACTTTACGCGATTTAGTCCTTTTTATCAAATTAAGCATGCAAACGATAAAATTTCTTCACGAAATTTTTATACAACACTACTAACAAGCTAAAAACCATAAAATAATAATAAAATAAATTTTATGATGTCAGATTTGTGATCCCAAAACCACTGTTCTGATTTTACTAAAAACAGGTTGTTACAATAATCGCATATCCATATCTGTTTACATGGTTCATCGGGTAGATGTTCAATGGTTAAATGAGTTGCTAATGAATTATAAAAATGTTTACATGATTTTTTATATTATATCGTGACTTGGTGTTGAATGATGTCGTATGATTGATTCGATTATACAACTTGTGTATATAAAACTCACATATAGAATGATTGTGGTTGATGGATTAAAGTTTATTAGCATTGTCGTTAAATGTATAAAATGAAACAGTATATAAAATAGTTATTTGGAATGAGACATTTAATGGAGAAATTGATATGAAATATTGAAACTAAATGTGATTTACAAAATGATTATGTGTTAAAGGTGTAATATGAAATGGTTATATGAAATGGTTATTCAAAATGTTTATATGGATAGATATGTAAAATGGTCTTTTGAAATGAACACTTGAAGTGTAAATGTGAAATTTTAAATGAATAGGTGTTGAATGAATGGTATATCTAATGTGTTTACTTGTATATGTTTTATAACATGATAAGGTTATAAGTTTCATATATGTGAACTCATGACCTTGTTTATGAATTTAAATGCAAATTGTTTAAGTTGTAACCTTTATGGTAGGTTAAAGTTTAAGTTTATTATGAACTTACTAAGAAAAGATTTGCTTACATCCTTTGTGCTTGATTTCTTGTAGATCATCAGAAGTTTATGATGGTTGGAAGTTCAAGTCTGAGCTCACACTATCCATTTAATGACTCGGTATAAATTGTGATTATTTTGATTTAGGTTATAAATGGCATGCACTAGGAGTTTAAGTTCAATTGTTATTAGACAATTTATTTCATACTTTGTTATGTGATGTTATGGTTAAGTTTATTTGGCTCTTCTGGTATGTTTTAACCATATGTATATAAGTGGTATGATCCATGCCTTTGCAAGTTTGGTTTTGATTGTGGTTTAAGGTTATGAAATGCTTGATAGAAACATAATTTGTGGTTTGGGAAATGATGTATGGGAATTAGATTTTAAATGTTTGAATTGCGGTACCAATGAGGGTACATTGGTTAGACATATAGGTTGAATGTGAATTGGCATAATTTTGGCATGTTTTGATGTGTTTTGAATAGGTATAATTGGATGGAAATGGTATGGTTTGGAACATAAGATATGGATGTTGAAATAGCTTGGTTTTGAAGTCATTTTAGGTACACTTGGACTAAGACACAGTCTGTCACATGGTCATGTGCCACACACGGTCTGGGGACACGACCATGTAACCTTATTTTGAATCTCACACGGTCTGGGGACATGACCATGTAACCTTATTTTGAATCTCACATAGTCTACGACACGGTCGTGTGATCCATGTTTCCAAAATTTTCAAAATTTTCCATGTATTTTTATTTTGCTTCAAATTAATCTCAGATTGTTTCCTAACTATTTTAAGGTCCCGTAAGCTCGATTTAAGTCCTATAAGTTTATATATGCTATGTTTAATGTCTAGATTGAATATTGACATTTAAATTAATATTTGAATGGTTTTGTGGTGTTATTTGATTGAATGTGTGTCGTAATACTCCGTAACTCTAATATGGAAATGAAGATAGGTTAGGGGTGTTGCAAGTGGTCCTCATTAGGGTCTTCCCAATATGCGCCCTCTTCCTTGTAAGAATACGAGGAATACGAGTCGTAAGGATCATTTGTCGAGTAACCACCTTCCCATCCTTTATTGTCGCTCTCTACCAGACCGACATAACTATACCAATCATACCAAGGATCATATCGTTGTCTCCCATAAGGGCCATAATCATCCCAGCTAAGAGGATGTTGAACCATCCATATCAGACATGAGCTATCCTTCAGGCCACCTACAGTCAGCATGATATATGAGTCCCAATCAAGCATCAACAAGAGATAGTTAAGAGAATCATTAAAACAAAAATACAAAGTCGTATCAATAGATCCTACTTTTGCTACTATCTCTACTTAACATGTACACTAAAAATTAATCAATCTTGCACAATCTCCTTGGCAACGGTGCCAACAACTTTAACTATGTTCGCATGTGCGCATAAAACAAATAATTTTATAAGTGCGGCTTTATTACAAGCATACAGGTTAGTTGTAATATTTGTAGTGGTACAATGGAACACTAGAGTATTCCAAGGATCAAAACTACACGAAAGATTCTAAATAGCTATTGATACGATTTTATAGTACGAGAAACCATAACAAGAAAATTTTGCAAGAAAATTAAATATGATAATCTAGGGACTAAATTTCAAAGAGTACAAAACTAGGTATTAACCAAATAAATGACTAATGGTGGTTGGTTGATTTCAATATGGTTTACCAGTTCTCGAACAAGGGGCTTAAATTTCTTAAATTAATAAGTGACTCCATTTTATGTAATGCCCTGATTAATTTAATGTTGTTTCTGTGAATTCTGTCATAAATAAGTATCTTCTTTAGTGGTTAAGTGATTTGTGTGTTTGAGGTCTTGGGTTTAAGTCCCACTTTTGGGAAAATAAGCTATTTTTATCCTAGCCTATTCCTTGACGATTGGGCTTATATTTAATCTTCAGTAAACTTATATTAGAATGAGCTTGCTGGTTCAAGTGGTAAGGTGTTAGCTTACCCTAAGGTCTTGTGTTTGAATCCCCATATGAGCGCGAGTGTTAATTTTTGCTTCAGTTGTGCGATAGAGGTTTGGTGGAACCGAAACTCTAAGGTTGTTAGATAAGGATCAAGGTGTGGGTTAGTGGGGAGCTGGGATATTCTCCCTTTTTAATTTTTTTTTATTTTCTTTTCCTCTCTCTTCCCAAATTTCCCCAACGTTTGACCATTTTTTCCTGATCTTTGACAAAAATTCCCTTTTCTTTACCTTTTCGAATTCTGTCACAATGTTGTTGTTCAAATCATTGTATTCCGATTCTTTGGTGTTCTTCGTGTGGCTTGGTAAGTGGAGGTAGTGAGGTTTCGCGCGGGTTAGGGGTAAATTTTAAATTTGTTCGAAATTGATGTTGTCATTTTCGTTAATATTATCTTTGGGTTGTTGGAAGTAGTGAATTGTGAGGAACGAGACTCTTATCCTGCAGAATCGTAGTGTCGAGATCATTGTGGAGGTTGGGTAAGTGATGAACGCTTGAGTTTCACTGCAGTCAATTTTTTTATTTCTATTTAATTGAAGATTAAAGACTTATTTTGGGGGTATGTATTGGTGAATACTAGGTTCGGTGGTCTCGAAATTGCTTTCACATAAAAATGAACCAGGCGTGTACTGAAAACCTGAGAAAATGATGTCCTACAAAAGTAGAAAAATTAGCCTGTCGACGCCACACGGGCATGTGCTCGGTCGTGTGATAGGCCGTGTGCAGCATACGACCGTGTGACTAGTGTGTGTGGCTGTGTGGGACACATGGCCTAGGCCACTTTGGGTGTATGGGCTATGGGCCAGGTCGTATGGGCCACGGGCCAGGTCGTATGGGCCACATGGGCAGGGCCAATTCGGGCGGGAGGGCTTAAAATTCATTATTTTTCCATAGGGTCACACATGTTGTTCAAATCGACTGTGGGACTTCCATAGGGTCGATAAGGGCAAAACAAACCCTAATGCATGAGATCTGTTATTCTGATATACTGATTTGAGTATTAAGAAAATCGATATGTATGATTTGACTGTTTTGTGTAAATATGTATGATATTTGCATATGAGCATGCGGGAAATGTTAATTTCGTTATATCTGTATATATGTTATCTATATCTGTATATAAGGTGGGATATGCATTTATGGAGGAAGTGTTCTGTTAGGTGACTTTTTCACCATCATTTTGGCAACATGGTTGTGATTTGTTCTAATAAGTGTAGTACAGACATGGTATGGTGTGTAGGGATGGGTGGGTGTTTTATACCCCACGTGGTGTGTTGGGATGGTCGGAGTTGGTGTGTAGAGGATGGGGTAGGACTTTGCAAATCTGCATGATTCTGTTATAATCTGATTCTGTTAAGGACTTATGTCCGTATCTGATCTATTACATGAGAAATCTAAGTTTATGTGTATGTATGTTTCTGTTAAGTTACACACTGAGTTTTAAAAAATCATATCTGTTTGTTTGTTCTACTCAGGCAACCCTCAGGCTTAGGCGGGTTAGTGCGACGGAGGCTTAGAGGTGTCCATACGTCCATAAACTTCGATTATTGAAAAGTCTATTCAAATTCTGATTTATTTTGAGAGTTTTGTAATTTTGGGACTTTCTTGATTGTTTGGTTTTAAATTTTTGGATTTGAATTTGTCTAGATTTTTATTCTGTGACGTTAGATAGAACGATTTACGGAAACAATGGTTTTACACAAACAAATATTTTTGAAAACACAAGCTCGATTTCCAAATATAATGATTTCCAAACTTCCATTGCACATTATGTTTATGAAAGAGTAAACTATTGAGGTTTTCCTAATGAATATAATGATATTTTTTTATCAAATGTGGACTCTTTTTTAGCAATAAACAATATGAAGTTTTAACACGATAAGATTAAATTTGAAACCCTTTTTCGTAACATCTCTAGATTCAGTCATAACGTTTAGGTCGGGTTTGGGGTGTTATATTTTATCTTTCAATCTCAATTTTACCGACTTAGATGAATAAGTCCGATTTATCTCTCGATCTCATTGGTTAATCAGGGACTAATGATCGGTTGCGCAACAATATTACCTTTGGTCTCACTTCCTAAGTTTTTAGGTCTATTTGATTTAGTCTAATTTATTAAGATTTAGTTTTTTGTCCAATACTCAGCTTACACACATCTCCATCAACCAACCTCTTTTTAGGTTTAGCTACTCATGATGAAAATAAAGAGAATGAACATGGAAAGGAAAAACAAATAAGATATTAAAGTAAAGCTTAAGAAAAATATAAAAGTAGAGATTTTATGCAAGAAAAATTAAAAACATGAAACTAATGCATTCAACAAGAAAATCTAAAGTAATAAACAAAATAGGAACTAACTTTAACAAATTTAAAGTAGAAGAAACTGAAATGCATTAAACTAAAGCTAGAAATGTCTTACAACCAAGGTACATGGATTCAAAATGTAAATAAACCTTAGCTACTATGGTAACTAACTTAACTAACACTATGAACTTCAAGAACAAGAAATAAATGTAGAAAAATAAACTCTGAGACTAAGAAAGAAGAAGAGAAAATGAAAACCCCAGAAAAGTTGCAGAAAAACCTAAGAGAAAACTAAGGGTAAAACTAAACTAATGTGTGTGTCTCTTCTCCTTAGCTAATTTTGGCTTTGTTAGGCTGAATGTTGATGGATTTCACTGCTAAATTTCCCTCACACAGGCCTTGGGTGATTGGTGGACTGGGTGGACAAAAACTACCCTTTTTTTCCAACTTTCTTCCCCTCACGATGTCGGTGTCACAATATCCAGAAGAGGATATCGTGATACGTTGGGCAGTGTTGAGCCTTGGGGCCTTTGGTGACATTCCTACTTGTTTTAAACCTCCAACACATCTCTACACCACTCAATCACACTTTAGGCCCCCCAATGGCACTATTGGCCAAATTGGGTTTCAAAAAATGTGACATTTTCACTTATTAACTTAAAATAAAAAATTACGAAAAATTATGCAAAAGACGCTATTTTTTCTCGAGAATAAGCTCCTTAAGTATACCAAGAAGGCTTAATTTTCCATATCAAATTATGGTAGATCAGAAACCCTGTTAGGTTAATTAGTAGCTAATGGTTTAGAACCCTACATCAATAATTAAATAGGTAAGACAATTAGATCTAGGCTGTAGGAACTTGCGTAGTCGAAACAAGGGATAGGAGAAGCCGATACATGAACTTAGGAGTAGATTTAGATTTAATTCAATTTTTTTGGTTATTATTATCATCTTGATTCCAGATTAACACTACTAATTCGTGACTCAAGTAGATTAGTAGTTATGTTCGGTAATTGGCTTAATAACAGTTTTCCTCAAATTGCAATCCCCAGGGTGCGAACCTCGATAAACTTACCAAGTGTTTCGTTTTAAACAAACTATATTACAACCTGGCCCCTATACTTGTAGACATTGCCTAACACTTATATTTTGGTTGCAATATTTACACTCTAGATGTTAGTATGTCGGGAGGCGGTTAATTATTGTTTCGAGCTGAACTATGAAGGTGAACGACCTTAGCTAGCGATCATGAACTGTCACCCCATTTTGGGAACAATGTCATGTACTTTACCTTTTTTAGTGCTTGAAACTGTTTTGAGCTATCTTTTATTTGGAATTCAAACCGTCCTAAGCCTCTAAACATTACAAGCTTAGAAAACCTAAGTGATCTGAACATTTGCTTTGCACGATTTTCTTCACTTGTGTATATTTACCTTGATGAATGCTTTTTATTCGCATTGTCTGTCTATTATGTTTCTATATAGTTTATGTTGACGGATAGCACAATTAAATACGTATTAATCTTAATTACTTCTAGATTTATTAGTTCTATAACTTGTTGTGCAACACCCTATACTTGACACGATTTACCGGATCCGAATATAGGATGTCAAAATACCTAAATACGTAACAAAAATTTACAAGGCGAAAACTATAATGGATGTACTTTTTAGATATTTTAAATCATTTATAAGTCAAAAGAATTGAATAAAACATTTATCATTTATAACAGATTCTTAAAGGTTGTAGAAAACATTACAACATAATTATTTGATAAGACAGACTTATTCAAAGCGTGTAATATTATTTGACATTTGAAAACATATTTCCAAAAGTGTCCCTTTGTATGCATAACATCACCCTATGATCGGCCACCTTGGCGCGTCCCTAGCTTGGTCCCTTCTAGTGAACTAGTTCAACTCAATAACCTGCATTACAAATAGATTCATGTAAGTTCAATGAAACTTAGTGAGTCTTAACCATTATTACTTTTAAATGATATAATTGAATTCCTCGATTTATGAATTTTGGGCTTCCTTTCAGATTTAAAAGAATACTTTTCTAATTCTTGGCAGTTAACTATATGCCTATCTCTAACTTGACCACTTTGTATAGCGGATCACAAACTTCTCAATTTATAATGGATCGTATTCCACACTTCCTTTGAACATAGAAGTTGGTTAAAATTCTCAGAATGATATGCATATTGACACTACTCTCAGTGGATTCTTATATTAGCCTTGGCAACTGTCAGAATACCATGTAAAACCTATCTTTAAGTCGATTCAAACGAAGATTTCATTTCGAAGAATGTAATATGCTTTATCATCCAAAAGAATTCCCAAATGACTTCGATACATAACATGAGAATACCCAGTTTTGGTGAACACTTACACCACACATGGTTCCAGGTACATGAAGCTTTCTGTCCTGGTGGATCGCGAATGGCGGGCTCATCAGTCGGCATACTATCGAGAATTATTTCAGAAAATGCCTCCAAGGCATACCCAAGGTTCACCATTAAGGTAGACTAGCAACTCGTTACTTAGGTGTTACGTAATTCACTTTTAGACTTTTCAGATAACTTGTTACCAAGACTTTCCAGATAACTTAACCACTATTTCCTAATATAATACACTACATAGGCCCATCAGGTAATTCACCACAAAGGCTTTCTAGAGATTTCGTCACAAAGGCTTTACAGAGAATTCACCACAAAGGCTTGGTTTGGCTTGCCACCAAGGCATCACACAAACTGTCATGTTTGACGATATGGATTTGCCTAAAATTCGCATTGCTTGAGGTTTGCCCATCATTACGCCCGGGACACGTAGAAACCCAAGTAGACAAATTCGACTCACCCGCCATTTCCAAAATATGTCATGGCCATGGTCTTTTCACATAATTTTCACACTAGCCTTTTCTCATGTTTACTATCCCAACGGACATCATCAAAGCACCAATGCAGGGCCTATTATCGTATCATATATTTTTCTCGACACCCCACTTGAACCCCCTTATCGTCAACCATACTTTGTCATACATTACTCAATTAACAACATGGACAGTTTTCACTCATGCCCTTAATAGAATCATACTTCCCATAAATGCTTACGACACATCATCATTTTCATACAACACATGTGCACTTCAGTACAAATATACAGTTACCTCACAGAAAACATGCAAACATAAATATTTCCACTCTTCAAGAAGATATGATCATCTATATGGACATCAACCATGCAAAGAATCATTACAAGATGATGTATAGGAGATGGGTTTAGAGACGCACTAGAGAGAGCTTCTATTTCGATCGTTTGTCTCGAACCAGCACCATTTGCTGCTTAAAAGATCATAAAAGTTTCATTATAAATCCCATTACAAAGATTTTACTATCGTTCAACCACATGCGAAACCTAAATAGGGCCTTCTACTCATACCCTATTGTTCTTACACCCTTTGACATCCTTACTCTTCAATAATCATAACATACAAAGCTATAAGACTTGCCAGAAGGTTGAATCCACTGGATAAACGAATCTTATCTCTAGTTTAAGGAAGAAGAAGAGAACATTTTGGTTAGAAAAAAGAACCAAAAAGTAGGGCAAAAAGGAAAGCCATCAGGAATGAAAGAAAAGCCATCAGGAATGTTTTCCCCCTTCACTAGGTATAAACTCCCTGTCCCTCTACTATAGACTTTGACAAGTGATGATGCTTACCTAACCCAAATCTTTTGATTTTCACTAAAAATTCAGGGGTAGATAAAGAGAATCCAGTGAAGATCATCGTCACTAATCAACTAGTCTTGGGGAGGGTCAAATTAATTCATCTTACTCCCAAGTAATCTCCTCATGAGAAAAAACTTGAGCAGTGCCCAATTAAACCGAGTGTATTATTTTATGGCAGCAACTCATGTATGGTGAGGCCTTAAAGATAATTAAGTCTCCTACAACATTCTTATACACTTGGTAGGCTCTTTGTGCCTAACCAAGACTCTGAGGCGTACTCTTCCTTAAGAATATTCATTCTTGTATGTATTCTTTCTTCACTTGAAGATACCCTGTAATTAAATCCTTAGATACTACCAACAAGTGAATTCTTAAATCTCTAGAATATGACAATACTCTCTTTAGCCAGCAAGCAAATAGGATGGCGAATTATGCTGTCGTAGTGCACCAAACAATTTACATACAAACCTTATTCACCTTTTTGGATCCGCTACTTTTAGAGTGTGACATGTTGAACTAAACATGTTTGCTTTAGGAGTAGTGAGTTAGTTAAATATCAGTTTTAATTTGAATGTAAAATGATCTTTGTACAAATTCGATATTCGAAAATCATTTTCTCTTTTGTCCAATTTAGTTCAAAGGTTGTCTTTTGCATGTTTTGTGTGTTTGCTTGAGGACAAGTAAAGATTTAAGTGTGGAGGAGTTTGATCTACCATAATTTGATATGTTAAATTATGCTCTCCATTACACTTGAAGAGCTTATTCTCGATCAATTTGGATGTCTTTTTCGTGTTTTTATTTAGTTTTAGCTTTTCACTTGAATAAGTGATTTTGTGTGATTTATGCTATTTTTGAGACTCGAGCTAGCCAAATGCTTCATAGGGAACCTAAAGAGTTGATTGAGTGTTGTATGGAGTCAATGGTGACTCGAACGTGAAAAAAACACACCTAGAAGGGGGTATCGTGATATCAAAGCATGAAAGCCATGATACCCCTGACAGTGTTAAAACGACAAGAATTGAGGCCATTTTCAATGGTATCGTGACACCAAACTTGTTATTTATACAATATCAGGGTTAAATTGAACTTATTAAAGCTTTAAAAATAATTTAGAACAAAACAGGGACTAATTTGAAATATTTCAAAATAGTGTTGCAAAAGTAAAAATAGGGGTCACACGGCTGTGTAACTCATTGTAGCTGTGTGGACCTAATTGTAAAACTTTGTAAACATTCACACAGCCGTGTGGTTGAGCCGTGTGAGAGACTGAGGCCGTGCCAATCAACTTGCACCTAATTCATTAAAAGGACACGGTCATGCCACATGCCCATGTGAGGCATAAGACCATGTGTTAGACTATGTTCACCCATTTGTACCCTACAAGGCAAGTTACAAACCACCAACACTCACATACCATATATGCACTTTATATCAAATCTTAAACCTAATCAAAATACACCAAAATATGCCAGAAACACCATTTAAAACATCATTCCTAAGTGTCTAACCAACATGCCATTTTGGCACCATCACAACAAATTATAAATCATTACCAAATAATTCGACAATTATAATACTATCATGATTTAATTATAACTTTCAACCATACATATATGCATGTGATACCATTGTGCATCTTGTCATAAATTTCTATCAAACCTTAATTTGTAAACTAACCTAAAACATGGCATAACATCTAATAGAATTGGCCATCTAGGTCTCAAGTAAACAACTAGATCTATACCATGTATAATCCATCCAAATATCAATTTCCATACATCTTTCCATGATTCAAAACATCACATATACCTATTAATCAATCATTTTCAAAGCATTATCATACCATAATTCTTCATAACTCAAAAATAACCTTATAAACATATTACACAATAACTATTTTAACTACATAATCACAATTTTATCTTGAATCATAAAGGATCAAAATTTCAATTAAGCATAATTAAAATTATAATTCTTAATGCATAAAAATTTAACTCAAACATACTGTATGAACTTACCTAGTCAATACAGGAAACAAACAACTCTCTAAGGACTAATCAGCAAACTTTGCCATTTCCCCGATTATCTTCAATTTGGTCCAATTTTCGATCTATTAAATAATTAAATTCAATTTATCAATTTCAAACCTCTTATTTCATCCAATTTAAACATGTATCAACTCAATTTCATTATTCAGTTACCCCTAAAGTTTTTCATTTTATTCAATCTAGCCCCTAAAACCGAACTTTCATATCTTTCAATTTGAACTCCAATTTTAAAACCCACTTCAATTATGTCTATATACAACCTTCTATTATAACAATTTACAAAAAATCATACTAGTTTTAATATATTCATAATATAGTCTCTAAACTCAAAACTAATAAAATTTACTTAACCAATTAATCATATTTCATTTCTAAGCTTCAAAAACTACCATAAACATTAAAAAATTCAATTAAAATCAATGAAAACTTTAGAAATCTTCAACAGTTTTAAAAACAGACAAAAAGGTTAACTAGACCTAGTTACAATGATATCAAAAACATAAAAATTATTAAAACGTAGTTGGAAAAGCTTACCATGCAAGATTACCAAGCTTGGTCGAAACTTGGTCATTCAAAAATGGAATTTTTTTTGGTGTTTTTGGTTTCAAATTTGGTGGTAGAAAAAGATGATGAAATGTTTTCATGTTTTCATTATTTATTTTTTTAACCTTTTGTTATTTATTATTCTAACCTTAATCAATAAATAATTAAATATAAATTACATATGTAAATCATTCACACTTAATTAAAATGATTTAATTATCCCTTAGGCCCTTGAATAATTGTTAATTAAGCATTTGAGCTAATAACAATCAATAATGATTAACTTTTGTGGTTTTTATGATTTAGTCTTTTTTCCTTAATTAACTATTCAATCACTAAATTTTTTGAACCAAACTTCATTTCACCTATATAACAGCTTTGTAAATATTTAATAAAAATATTCATGGGCTCGACTTACAGAAATGAGGTCCTGAAACCTCATTTTCCAAAACCACTTGACTGTTGGTACACACTAGTTGTACCTTGACTAACTGACCAATTAATAAAGCCTATTAGATCATAGTTCAATATTATACTATATTCAACTCATAAATATTAATTAAATATATCTACAGACTCTCTCATCAGAATTGTGGTCCCAAAACCATTGTTGCCAACACCACTGAGGAACGGGTTGTTATAATACCTTAAACTTCCTTTGTATTTGCACTTTAATCCTTAGTTTTAATATAAATCAAGTTTGTTTTATTTTTACCTTATAAAAATCTTATCTTTTGGGTTTTTATTTACCAGTATTATTGTCATTGTTGTTTTCTTCAAGTTTTTGCAAGAAAGCTTGAGTTTTTATCAACTTTCTCTTGAGTTTACTTTGATGTTTCTTTTTCTTTAATTTTGGATAATTGATTGTTTAGAAAAGAATATGAATAGCTAAATCCTAGATGGTTGGTTGATGACAATGTTGGTGAATTAATTTTTGGTTCAGAGACTAAATCGCAAAGTTTGAACTAAATCAAATACACTTCAAAACTTAGGATTTACTCCCCTAAAGGAAAATTTATATAAGTGAGACCAAGAGGAGATCTCATTGAGCACCAATTTGATAGTCTCTATAACGACCTGATAGTCGGGCGTGTCGAAAAACGTATTTTAAAGACTCCATTTTCATAAACCGGACATGTAAATATTCAATTAAATATTTACGAAGTTAGTTGGGTAGCTAATTAAATTTTGGATTAGTGAATTTTGTGAAATTAGGAGTTATTAAGGTATAGGGACTAAATCGCGTAAGGAATAAAAGATGAATTATAAATTAAAATAAACTAAAAGGGACTAAAATAACAATTAAACCATTTAATAAATGGTTGTGTATAGGTGGCCGAATATGGCTAAGTAAAACGCATGTATGTATATTATATATATGTGTTAACATTAATGTATATATATATATTATAATAATTAAAGTTAAAGTTAAAACAAAATAAAAGAATCTGGAGTCATGCAAATTAAATGAAAGAAAGAAAGAAAAAGGAGAAGACAATGTACGTCACTAGGGGTTTGGAAGTTCAAGCTCAAATTAGTTAGTGCAATTTAGTCCCTACTCTTGTAATTTTTACGCTTTTAGAATTCTGGTACTTAGGGCTACCCAACCCATATTGTAATTTTTAGTATTGTTCAAGATTTTAGATGTTGACATTGTTGAATAGTTTAAGTATTAGGGATTAAATAGTTAAATTTTTAAGTTAGAAATGGGAAAGGACTAAATTGTGGAATTAATTGTTGATTTTGAGCAATAGGGACTAAATTATAAAAATTTTGAAATTAATGGGTCAAATTTGAAAAGAGAAAGATAAATGTGGTCTAGAGTGAAATTAGTATTAAAATATGAAGTTAAATGGTTTAGGGACTAAATTGAAGAATAAACAAAATATAGTGTGAAAATTGAAATTTAATGTGAAATTGAAATGTCTAATATTAATGTGATTTAATTGTTTTATCCTGCAACTAACGTCGTATCGGAATCCTCGAGTAAAAAGGGGAAGGATAAAATCGACGTCAAATAGCTAGGAAATCACGGTTTGTGTTTCTATAATCCGAATTAAATAGTAGATTATTGCATATATAATTGTTTGCATATGGTAAGCATTTGAGGTGAGTATTTTGGTACTTGGGAATTGAATTAAATTCATCATTGAAATGAAATGGATTGATTTTATATATTTTGAAATATATTGATTATGAATATATGTGTATTGAGAAAAATGTGATTATTATTAAATTGAATATATGTTTATAAGTGATGATATATATTCATGAAATTGGATATTAGTTGTACTTGAAAAGTGAAATGAAACCCTATTAACTATATCGACTCAGTCAGATATAGATGGCATGCCATAGGATAGGAAGAGTTTAGGGATTACTTCGACCTCGAGTCGATAAGGCACTGGGTGCCAATTTACTTCGGTTTAACCGATGAGACACTAGGTGTCAATTTATATAGCGCTGGGTGCAATTATTACTCCGGATTTATCCAATGAGGCACTGGGTGTCAAATTGGTGTGTTGGTTGGTTTTGTGTATCCATCCAATTCCGTTTCGTGTTATTAAGGGAAAGTAAAATAATAATTTATGTGATTGATATTGAAATGACAAAGATGATAAATGAATATGAGATGAGAAAATATTGATATGGCAACTTGAGAAATGAAATACGAAATGATTAATTGAGATGTGAAACTTGAATGAATTCAAGTATTGATCAAAGATATGAACCATGCCATTGCATGAGACGATGTATTCAAATGGTAAATGAAATGTCATTGATATATACTTATATATTTGAACATGTGAAAATCTTAGTAGATGTGAATAAGGAATGAGCAAAAATTATACTATTGAATTGAAACATATGAACATAGCTTACTTGTTGCATTTTAAATACTTATATCAAGTTTATGTCACTCGAATTATAGAAATACCACTGAGTTTTACTCAGCATGTGGTTTTGTTTTCCATGCATAGGCTAGGTACTGTTCGAATTATTATCGACTCAACATCAAATCACAAATCCCGAGCTCAAGTGTGGTGGTATTTCATTTTGTAATGGCATGTACCTAGGGAGTCTTTTGTTGATATTGTTTATAAGATGTTGTTAATTTAGTTGCTAGTGAAATGATGGTTAAATGTGTATATGGTTGTGGTTCAGGCTATTTTGGTATGTTAGCCTAGTTTACATTTAGATATGTGATAGTTTAAAGTTTGATAACTTAGCAGAATGCTTGGTATATGCTTAGCTTCATATTTGGTAACTTTAGAAGTTGAAAGTTAGTTCAAATATGGTAAATGTGATATGAATGCAAGTCTTGAATGTTTGAAGTGTTGCTGATTTATTTGAGCATATAAAATATGCTACCAACGAGGGTACATTGGTTAGGCATATTAGGTGATGAATTTGGTGTATTTTAGGCATGTTTAGTCATGTTTTAAATAGGTTAAATGATTGGTAATTGAGTTGTTTAGTGCCCAAGTATGTAGGAAATGGTAAACTTGAGTTTTAAGGTACTTTTGGGTGCACACGGCTTGGCCACACGGGCGTGTGTTTCGGTCATGTACGGCACACAGTCTGGCCACACAAGTGTGTGACCCTTGAAATCAAAATTTTTGTAATTATTTCCTAAACTTCCTGAATTGTTTCAAATTAGTCCTTGCCTATTTTCAAACTATTTTTAGGGTCTCGTAGACTCGTAATAGGGGCTATAAGAGTAACTTTTACTTTGAATTAGGGTGGATTAGCAAACTTAAATTAAGTGCATTCCACTAACATCATCGAGGATAACTTAAAAAGATAATTGTAGATAGAGTATGGACTAATACTCTGACGCTAATAATTGGAATAGTCTTGTAAGTATCCGAATTCTGACATTCTAGAAGGGATAAATAGTGATAATTGTGTAGACAGTGGAAGACCAAGTTTAGAAATGCTTAGCATAATTTATTATTCGAATGTATAAGAATCTAGCATGAAAATATTAGATTGTTGTGATCTGCCCTTACATATTATAATGTTATTAGTTAGTTTATATGTTGATTATGATTGAATTAATTGCTTGATTCATTAGTAATGCTCGTGACCTTAATCCGATGATAGAGAGGGGTTAGGGGTGTTACAGTCTCAGGTTAGTTTGGTGAGGTCAAGAGATAAATCAGACTAGTTTGTCTAACTTGGTAAAATTGAGACTGAGAGGTAAAATTATGCCAATTTAAGAGTACAAGCGATTTAGATCTCGAATCCAAAGGTTTTAACAACATGGAAGTCAACCAACTATTGTCTGTTATTGATTTGTTGATTTTGTAATGTTACTTATTTTACAATTTAGTCATTTTTTGTTTTAGGTAGTTGATTAGCACAATTAACCTCAATCATGGTCTAGTGTAATATGACACTAAGTAGTTAACTAAACTCATTAATTGCATGCAAATTGTTTTGGGATCACTTAATCACGAACTCTTGTGGGTTTGATCCTTGGAATACTCAAGTGTTCCATTGAACATTACAATATTACAATTGACCTGTCACACTTGTAGCATATCACATTATATTTGATTGTTTAGTGTTGATTCTCTGCCCCGGTGTTCGCACACTTGTGGTGAAAGCGGTCACCATGCCATCACCAGAGATCATCGATGGATGTCGTAGGTCTTGTTTAGAGACATTCTTCCACTCAATATTTTAAAACCATGCAAGGTTTTTAACGTCCGGTTTCAATCATGAATGATCAATATATGCATGACAAGTACATGTGGCATTCTTCCCTAAACTATATAGCATGCTTATCTCATGTATTCATGAACAAATAATCGTAATCATATAAATATCATCACACTTCTCTCATAAACAAAAGCATAAAATTAAACACTCCAAAGCATACTTTGCGTCTTCATTTTTGCCACCATGGACTTCTGTTGCTGTATAGGTTCATGTTTCTATCATCGTCGTCTTTCCATCGTTATTTTTGTGTCATCGTCGTTGTTCACCACTGTTGGTGAGCCTTTGCTGTCGATCACCACAGCTGAACCACAGACAGCCTCTTACTGTCAGATCACTGTCGGTTTCATGCCAGTTTGGTTGGGTCGAGTTTGTGTTGTCTCAATCAGTTTGGATGTGTCTTAATTCTTTGAGTTTCGTCAGGAAAAATATTACAAAATTCTTATGTCTGTTTCTGGCTCACATATTTTATTTTAAATAAATAATAAAATAAAATCCTGCATGGTGATGATAGTCTTTGATCTAAAATATACATGCTTGATAAATTAATAAGTTACAATTAAATTTTTAGGAATCACAACTTTAGAAAAATTACTTTATAATCCATAAAAATAAAATAACATCATACATTCATTCGCATACATTCCCTTAAACATGCAAACAATTACAAAAAAATCACATCTCATCAAATATAACCATACATAAAGAAGAGAGAGAATTTAGATCTTGGTTTAAACTAAAAACATAGCACAGCCTGGTGCTTCGATACCAATTGATGGAAAAAAATTCCGGTTCGAAGATGGTTTCCTTGCACAGCAAAAAATAAAAATTTTGAAAATCGACCCGGTTTGTGATATTTACAGAAATAAACCCTAGATTGAATTCTCACCCGTGTTTCGGATAGATGGATCCTTATCGTTCCCAGCTTTCAACCAAATGATCTTTTCCGTTATTCTCATACCACGAACTGCTGTAAGTGTAGGCTCGAACAATTCGAATCAAACATAGAACTAGAAATAGTTTTATTTTCTTTAATGTGAAAACGAAAATTCTCTTCTCAAATAGAAATCGACAGAATCGTTATGCTGGAAAATATATATAATTCTTAGAGAATAAGAGTCTCTATATTCTTGGACAGAATAACGATGTCTCAAAGTTGTGTAAATAGCCCTACCAATGTCATCTATTTATAGGGAGAGAAGGTATAAACCTTGTTCAATTGTAGAAGTTTATTTCAACTAGGAAAACAAAATCCTAGTATGACTAGGAGTATAGGGGGCAACAACCTGAGTTAATAATACTAGGGTTTGTCGTCCCACCCTTTTACATAATGAGCTTTTTGTGCCTCTTCCATATCAGGTCCAATTACAAGTACTTCCCAGGCTTTTAACCCAATACTTTATAATTTGATCCACCCCAATATTTGTTTTTCTATTTCCCAAATAAACTTCAATATATTTTCAATTAATAATTTTTTAACCTAATTCTAATTTCGTCAAAATCATGATGACTTTACCGTAAAAGAATCTAAGAGAAAATATATTTAATATTTTTCTATTCAATGATACACTATGACCATATTTTTTAACTTCATTTAATTCGATAAATATAAATTAATTTTTTAGGTCTTGTTCATTTTTCATTTTCATTTTGGAGAAAACCACATTCATTTTCAAATGACTCCAATTCTCCATTTTAATTTTCATTTTGGAGAAAATCATAATCATTTTCAAATGTTTCCTGTTTCTCAATTTTCACCACTTCTATTTGTTTCTGTTCATTTGGTTCGATATTTAATTCATTTCTGGTTTCAACGAGATAGCGAAGGGACAAATGTCACACTCTCAACCTGATCTGATCAACTAGAGTTGGATCTTGGGTATTAACACACAAATACAAACACAAGCTTAACTTACTTATACAATTTATAGATAAAGACAAGTTACTTAACTACAAAATCTCAAACTTTTTAATTTGGAATGCGAGGTAATTAAATTACAAAATTTTTTATTTGGAATCCTAATCTATTATAGACAACCCAAAGTAAGGAATTCTCAAACAAATCAACCTTTAGATGCACTGCCAAGTTTGCTCTGTATGCATAATATCCCAATACACCCTTTCCTTTAGCGTAATCCTAGCATCGTTCCTCCTAACACATACTCATAATCAGCCTGAAACAAAAATATAGAACCATGTAAACTCATAAGAACATAGTGATAAAAACGTCCTTTACCTGCACAATGCTTGCGCATTGTTAATGAAGAATCATTATGACTTTCTTATTATTTTGGCCTTTCAACTTGTCTTTGGCGAATACTTTTCTCAGAATTTCATTCTTCATTCTCTATGGATATCACACCTTACTCTGAACTTATTACTTACCCCACTTACCACTTTTAATATGATATTTCATAAGTCTTTACCCATTTCCTTACAGAGGTCCATACGACCAAAACACCGTTACTCTTGTATACATAACTTTAAGCGATGTTCACCACGATTCATGTTTGATCACATATACAGATAATAAGTGTCATTATTAAGATATACAATTAGTGAAATCCTTATTCAGAATACATTTCTTTTATATTTATCCATCACCTTTTCTACATCTCGTCACTTCATTATTTCCAATCGAGTCATGGTCTTGCACAAGATATTACTATAGCTCATAAAGACACTGTGCCTTGCTAATATTTCTAAGTACATTTATAAGCCATATTAAATGTACCAAATATTTTAATACAGAGTCCACCACAAGAGTCATTCCTTTAGGGTATGCCATTGAGAGCCTTACTAGGATACGCTACAAGGGCACTACTTTCAGATTCACCATGTAAGTTGTTCTTTCAGGTTTTCATCACAAAGGCTATCATGTCAGAATTTACCACATAGGCTATTTATTCATAATTCACCATAAGAGTGATTCTTAAGAGTGCGCCACAAAAGCGTTCCTTACGAAGTTTGCCACAAGGGAATTCCTTCCATATTTCGCCACAAAGGCTTTCTTCCAAATTATGCTACAAAGTCTTTCTTTCCTAGAATGTTTATGATTTGGAATTGCCTAAACTCACATTATGTGAGGTTTTCCCATCATCATTCTAGGGCACGCAGAGAACCCTGTAATACCCTGAAAATTTTTACAGTAAGATATTATTTTTGATATCGTAAGGAAATAAAGTGACAAAAAGGAGAATATTGAGTTATGACAACATTGGGAAGTATATTATGACATATTAATTCAAGAAAGGATTAAATTGTAAAAGTGAGAAAAGTTTTGTTACCCAATAGTAAAAACTTAAAATTTGAGGGGTTAAAATGTAAATATAAAAAAGTTGAAAGATCAATAGTGTAAATATTTTAAGGGTGGAATAATCTAGAACCTAAGGAAAATTGATGAATTGGGACCAAATTGAATAGATGAAGAATTATGAGGGACCAAATTATAATTTTACCAAATTAAGTGATGATTCAAGGATGGAATTTTAGAAGATCTAAAGGGAAAAATGGTCAATTAGAAGAGAGACAAATCTAGAAAATAATGATGATGTTGGAGATATTTTAGATTAAATAAATAAATATTAGTTTATTATATTTTGATTTGAGTTTTTTTCTTAATGATATTTTATTATTTTATTTAGTGTATATATATATATGTGCAACGAAAGATGGAAGCCATCCTCCCAACATTTTTCCATGCATCAACGTGAGAAGAGAGAGAAAGAAAGAAAGTTTTGCTTTCTTTACAATTTGGTCCTCACACCAAAAATTCACCATTTTCACTTAGAATTCAAAGAAATTTCCATAGCCACCAAGAGAGAAAATTGATAATGAGACTATGGGGAGCTAGAATATCAAGTTAGATTCAAGAAATAGAGGCTGGAGGAGAGAGAAAATCAAGTTAAAGATTGAAATCAATAAAGCAAGGTAAGAACATCAAGATTTCAATATATTTTTGAGTTTGATATTATTGAAAAAGTATAAAATTGCTGTTAATGTAGGGTTTTATTATATAACGTTCTATGTTCTTGATATTTTAGTGAAGAAAAATAAGAGAAAGTGATGGGAAATACTATAGAGAAAGGGAATAAGGCGTTATAAATTTAGTAATCAATATTTTGCACTAAAACAGTTTTGGATGAAGCAATGGGTTAAATTTGAAAAATCACCATAAATCATGAAAATTTAATTAAAGGATGAAAAAATATGAAATTAAATCTTATTTAGTCTAGTTTCTCATAGAAGAAACGGTGTAATTAATGGAATTGTAAATTATGAGATATAATAAATTTTGTGAGACAATGTTAGAATGAATTTGGGTTCCCCTGCTCGAATTTGGAAAATCATTAAAATTGTAAAAAATTATTATGAGTTATAATTTATATTATTATAATCCTTAATAAGTATATTTTAAAAAGTAACAAACGAGAAGATCATCTAAATTCTGTACAAAGAGATAATTAATTTTAGTGAAGAAGGGTTAAAACTATCAAATAGCGAACAGGGATGACTTTAAAGAATAAACTGTACTTATTGGCTAAACCAAAAATTATGAAAATTTTATGGTAAGAATATATATGAGTTTAGTTTCAGATAAAATTTATAGATCTCAATTCGGAGTTCTGTAGCTTAAGATATAATTAATTTAGTAACTATAACCTAAGTGAACGACTTGTTATGAGTAAACAAGTAAATAGTGGTAATATATATATCAATGATCCGGAGCGGAGTGGAGAAGGAGAAAAAATAATATATGTGAATATTCAGTTAATATGAGTTTATTTTAAAATAGCTAATTTACATGTTTTAGGTTCAGGGACTAAAATTGAATAAAAGTAAAATTTTAAGGGTAATTTTGTAAAAATGTCAAAATGACCAAATTGCTTGAAATGAATTTTTTATCATTTAAATTAATAAAATGAATGAAATATTAACTTAGATCAAGATATGGGTGGAAATTTGAGAAAAATGAAAAATTACCAAAATTCCCTAAATTTTGATATTTCTGCAATTTAGCCCGATAAGTTCGTGTAACTTGAATTATATTCTTAAATGCTTGAAATGTATGTTATTGATGAAACATTGATATATTTGATAAAAAGAAAAAAAAATCCCGGTTGAATGGAAGGAAAATTTGATGGATCTTTGAAAAGGAATTGACGGTAAAAAGGATCTAGCCCGGACGGGTGATCCTATCCTGATATAGCCCTCCCGAAGAATATGTGTGAAAAATATCTAGCCCGGATGGGTGATCTTGATATAGCCCTCCCGAAGAATATGTGGAAAATGGATTTAGCCCGGACGGGTAATCCGAATTAGGGTCTGAATTTATCCTGGACTGGTAATTCAAATCTAAGCTCATTAGAGTAATTGTCGTTGTAGGGGATTTAACCTGGACTGGTAATCCCGACAATACTCTATGAGTTTATATTACAGGGATTTAGCTTGGACTGGTAATCCCGCTATAAGAAATGAGGTTCGCGAGAGTGTGCTCTCTTGCAGGGGATTTAGCCTGGACTGATAATCACACTGTAAGAAATGAGGTTCGCAGGAGTGTGCTCTCTGAATTGAAAAATGCGCGCACATGAATATGAATTGACGGACCCGAATTTGTACACTAAAGTGTACCCTTGAAAATCCGTCGAAATTCTGAGAAATTCAACGGGATAAAAATAGAAAATGATAAGTACATAAAATCATGAAATTAAACTTGAAATACATAGAAATGATAATTATTTGATATACTAAAATATGACATGGAAAATACATGTATGTGAAACTTGCACGATAATTATGCATATTCAAGATTATGAACGCTCTTGGAATAAATATACATTGAACTTATAAAAAATTATGGTACATGAAATATTGTCATAATGAATTGAATAATTTATATTTAAGAAGAAACAACAAGAAAATGATATGTATCATGACATGTAAATATGAGACTATCTTTGATACGTTAATACAAGGAAAATTATGTGTATTAAGACGAGTAATAAATTTAAGTGAGACATGGCGAGAAAATAAGTTTGTCAATATTAAAGTACGCTAACCAATGTTGTTGCTTGAAGTTTAGGCAAGTGCCAAATTACTGTTGAATGGTAATATGTTTAATTATAAGGTGCATTGGAATGGTAAGTGCTTAGATGAAAATATAATTGAGCTTATGAAAGAGTGGAAAGGTTTCAGTTATGCAATTTCTTATGAAAAGATTTGTTATGTGATACGCCCGTATGAACCTTGCACCTAATTCGGAAAAAAAAATTAAAATCTATATATATATATTTAGGATTCTGTGAAAAGTTCCCTATGATTCCGATTTAATCCCAGTAGGTTCCTAATAAATGTTTTGGGCTTCGAGAGCCCAATAGAGGGACGTTATGATTATTTTCAGAATATGAATAATAAATGATTCAGAATTATTGAAAATGTTTAGTAAACTCTGGTAATGCCTCGTGCCCTATTTCGACAACAGATACGGGTAGGGGTGTTACAAACCCCATTGGGTGATCACCATCCTGTAGTTCCTTTCGGAAGTTGCCATGGCCATGGGCTTTTCCTCTTAGAT
The DNA here is from genome assembly GCF_025698545.1 of Gossypium raimondii. Classification (NCBI taxonomy): domain Eukaryota; kingdom Viridiplantae; phylum Streptophyta; class Magnoliopsida; order Malvales; family Malvaceae; genus Gossypium; species Gossypium raimondii. The sequence continues at coordinate 11,102,424 of NC_068573.1, forward strand.
TCATATCAAAGATTGTGTTTTTAGTCCTGATGGACCCCTTTAGACTCCTCCGCAGTGAACAGACACATACTCTCTTGACAGACCCTTCATGCCCTGACACAATTCACATTCATCTTTAACTCCACAACTTACTTTTAATAGAGCATACCCATAACATACATCTAAGACACACATATACGACCAAACCTAAACTTCTCAGATTCCACACCATAACATGCACTCTATCCTTAACATTCATTTATATTCATTTATATAGTTGCATGACCATCATACTATACTTTTCTAGCTTTGGTTCCGTCGTTCAATCAGTTTCTACAGAGATATCTCATGTGAATAGTATACTTGCAATAGTCAATATAGAGACTCACCTGAAAACCACGAATAGCAGTTTGAACTTCAGATCCAACCTTCATCAAGATTCTACAACAACCACAACATATAAAATAGAGAAACACTACTAAAGCTCATTTGAATAACCTTACCATCATCTCAGACCCAGATGAACCTCATACGAAACCTTACTTCTTGATCTTATTGTTCATGCACTCTTACAGGCCTATTCTTTCATAGAATAACATGTAGAGTCATAAAACTTACCTTGACATGGAGTAATCATTGATAAAATCTGGGATCTCAACTTTAGCTTAAAAAAATGTCTTCGGTTCCTCTAGCCTCAAGTAACCATATTTTTGAAGAAAGAAGAAGTAAAATCATCTTTCCAAAACTTGAATATATATTATGATCTAGGTCTTTATTGGAACTTGACAAATATCACCTCATTACATAATTGTCTTACCAAAGTTTACAACTTCCAAGAAACCTAACTGAGTATACCCTTTATCTTTTAACTATCCTGGTTCACATTCAATTGGTTCCTAACTAGCTTACATTGCATCTTAACTTGCATCTTAGATAAGTAACGAACATATATAAAAAAAATCATAAATTCATATAAATTTAGGCTAATTGGCTTCATTCATTTTTTAAAAATTTCAACAGATTTCTACTTTTTTACATAAAACCCCTTGTAAACTTAAAACCAACAACAAACCAATACCAGTACTTCAATCAATGATTTTATACTTTAAAACGCTACTAAATCATGCTTACTAAATTGATTTACTACTTTAATTAATGAAAACCCTATTAACATTTCTAATTAGTTCATCAACTATTCAAGCCATTCCAATTCAATACCAATGCCATAAACAATTTCTACTATTTTACTAATTTAATCTTCAAAACACCAAATATCTTTATTTAAAACAAAATTATATAACATACTAAAATAACCATTATAATCCTTATGTACATGCCACTTTCACTTAAAGGAAGAAAACATCACCAAAATCTTTATGCTGGAGTCGGGATTGTCCTGGATGCTGAACCAAGACTTTGACTCCTTTTTAACCTGCACACAGAAACAACCATATGCTGAGTATTTTATACTCAGTGGTATTACCATAATTCAAATTATAACAGCAATAAAAAAAATTATAATTACCAAGCATGTAACTACCCAATTTCTTAAATATCAATTAATTCATAAACTTTCATTAATTAACAATAACAATACAATTTTTAGCTATCCTTCAATTTCAATCACATATCACATGTAACAATTTCAATCACTACTTGAACATTAACTTCATGCCTTTTTGTTTTCAATCTCAATTTCAATCCACAATTTTAACTTTTCTCATATTTAATACTACAATCGATTAAATTCATTTGATTTTCTCATTTCAATTATTCACCCTATTAACAATCTGGACTTGACGGATACACGGATTTCAACCCAAACACACTAATATGGCGCATTGTGCCTAAAACGGTACATAGTACCTGATTAGTATACAACACATAAGTGCCTGAAACGACACATGAGGTGCCTGATACGACACATAAAGTGCCTGAGATACGACACATAAAGTGCCTGATGTACGACACATAAAGTGCCTGATCGGGAAAGCCGATAAATCCCGTACTCTTCCAAATCCTATGGCATGCCAATTATATCCAACTCAGTCCGACTAGTTAATAGGGTATTTCAATTTCACAATCCAATTTTCACCTTTATTTCAAGAATTCATTTTCAATATCAACTATACTTTTCCATTCACTAATCAAAACACAATTCAATACCAACACATACTTTTCAAATTCACATTTCAATTCAATTTCACTTTTTCACTTTCTATCACAATTCAATTCAAATTTACTTTTCCATTTTCAAGTCAATATTCATTTCAATTCCACACATATTTCCATTATTCAATTGAATTTCTTTCAACTTAATAATAGTACTTACCTTATATTTCACTTACCTTATTATTTGCTTATCATACACATAATTTAAATTTAACATTAAAATAATAAATAATTTGAATTATAGTAATACAAACTCAAATTTCGCAGTTACTCCTCGACGACCTTCTCCTTCCCTTTTTGTGCCGATACATCGAATTCTTTATTAGCTACAAAAATTAAATAGTTAAATAATTAATTACAGCACAAATTTTACAATAATAATAAACTTGTTATCCAATTTTATACTTTAATTCCAATTTAATCCTAACTAGATTTATCTACTTTTCTAATTTAATTCACACTCTATTTCTATTCAAATTTTATCTAAACTCAAATTTAACTACTAAATTTTTAGCATATTTCACTAATTTCGAATTTTCTTCAATTTAGTCCCTACAACATAAAATTTATAGCTTACTTCACAATTTAATCCTTTTATCAATTCTAACTAGAAATTCTATCATTTAAATTCCTAATTCATTTTTTGTTCAACATGAATCATATTCAAAATCTAAGAACTTGCAAAATTTTAGCTTAAATTCAACAAAACTTTGTTCTAAGACTTCTAAAACATCAAAATTAAAAGAAAATGACTTGATTGACTTACTTTTAAAGCTTTAAAACCTTAAACCCTAGTCTTTCCTTTCTTTCTCTTTCTCTTTTTCTTTTTTTTCTTTCTTTCTTTCTCCCCTGTTTCTTCTCTGTTTCGTCCCTTGCCTATTCTGTTTCTTTCTTTCTTTTACTTCATTTGATTTCTTTTATTTCATTTTATTTTATTTACTTTATGTTATAATAATATAATATATTTTATTCTAAATATCTATTAAATATTTAATTATATATTCACATTTGTACACCATCAATACCATACAATTGTCACTACTTAATTTGTTTATCAAATAAAAATCTCATAATATAATTATTTAATTACTAATTATCTTTTACTTAATTTTCAAGTAAATAAATAAATGTAATACACTTGTATTTTATTTTTACCATACACTTGGCAAAATCATAATTTATTATTAACCAAAAATCTTATACTAATTATTTAATTATTAAATATCTTTTAATTTAATAATAATTAATAATAAAAATAAATATCTTATGCTTAATTAATAAGTAAATTAAATCTATAAACTACAAATATATATACATATTTTAATTACACATGTATTATTTTATCACCATCCATTTGTCAAAATCATAACTTATTTATCATAAAAAATCTTATAATATAGTTATTTTGAATTAATTTAATATAATTTATAACGAAAATAATATATTTATAATTTATAACTTAACAAAAATCTTAGATTTTTGTTTTAATGTTTACCACCTCATATTCCAAGTATGGCTTAATTGCCATTTTGGTCCTTTATACTTTCTTTTCATCGTAAGTAAACTTTTACCCTTTACTCTATTTAAAAAATCTTTTTTTTTCCTAATTATTCTTAATTAGACTAAATTCACCTAATTAAGCACTCAGCTAAACTCATAATTACTTCTAATAATTATTTATGACTCAATTTATTAAGACGGAGGCCCGATAATGTACTTTTCTAATGCCCGTGAATTTTGGGTCATTACATTAAGTTCTTGCTTTTTGCCTATTAATTATAAACTCATTTAGTCACGAAGTCATTCCATTATAGTATTGTAACTGAGCTCTCCTCAACAACATACTATTACAAAAGTAACTCGATTAGTGCTCGTCCAATAACCTTGTCATAAGTGTGTTACCCTTATCGGATATCCTTAATCTCTTTGGGACAATATCTGTTCTCCCACTATGATTCCATTTTATCTCATGGTAACCATTACATTTTTCTTCATGAAAAGTCAATTACTATAAAATAGTAATCAAGTCATCCATCACAAAGACGAATGACTCGTGACCACATTTACTTTTCATCAACCATGTAATTCCAATGAGAGGATATTATTTAGTCATGTCTCGAGCTATGAATTTCACCATTGTGAATGACGCTACATACTACAAAAGTCATACACCCAACGCTCCAACTTTCGTCTCCTTATCTATTCAAACTCAGGCTTTTACTTACATTAATGTGTACGAGTCACATATACATAGTCTGTCATCCACTCAGGATTTAGGTATGTCACACTATTAACGTCACAAGTGAATAAATCCATAAACGAATTGATGATCTATTCTTCTTAGGTTCAGTCTGATGTACTATCAGTCACATTTATGTCTCTATGTTTTGGGAGTCATTTGCTCCGATTTCCAAGACAAAGTGTCTCCCCAATTTGGACTTGATAGATGGCATATTAGTCTTTCAATCGTTTTCCTCATTTTTTATTAGACTAATGACATGCTTAGGTTCTTCTACTAATACGAGTTGTTTTTTCGTATTACAATTCGACAATGTAATATTGCCTAATATTGGTTTAAACATTAGACAACCAATCAACAACATTTGCTTCCATTTTTCTTTGCATGCAAAACCACATGAGGACAATCATAGAATGTATATTAATGTAATCAATGAATTTGTTTTATTAATCAGTCTGTTCAAAAAAAATTACAAGTTCACAAACGAATATACTACATTCAAGGCACTAGATCCAATAGTTCGGTGTTTCAGAATACTATTGTAAAAAAATATTGTTGTAAAAAGAATTTTGATAAAGTTGGTCTCAAGCTTAATGAGCCGTGGATTTGGAAAACTATTTTACATGGGAATGCTCTGTGTAGGAGATGTTTAGACTGGCAAGTGTGGAATGGTAACCATTTGACAATAGAAACGAGTTAATACAAGAGAGAGATGCAAGGCTATAAGAGATGGTGAATGAAAACAACAATTTCTTTGAACTAATGTGCCATGAGGAAATGTATTCGAACACTTCTCGTATTAATGATTGTTTAAGCGTAGAGGCAATGAGACATCTATTACAAAGCTCGTTCTAAATCTTTGGAGGTAGAGACAAAAAAGTATGGAAATTTTCAAATGACAGAGAAAACTCAATTCGATCAGGCTACCAAGTCTTTATAAATGATTCAAAATAATTTTCTAATCAGTCATTTCATTGCAACTGGTCCAAGTCTGATTGGAAAAGTTTATGGAAACACAAAGTTCCCTATAAGATTATGTTATTTTTTATAAAATATTTGTGTTAAAGGGTTGCCTTGTCGAGAGGATATAGGTAAGAGAATCAGTGGGGTGGATACAATTTGCATTGAGCAATATGGTTTGGGTCGAATTTAGGAGTAATAACATGACTTCGGAGAAAATGATGTAGGTTGTCTAGCGCTAGAAAGGATTATAAGAGATAACAATAGAAATTTATTTTCGATGTCAGAATGGCAGAGTATTAGAATCTATAGCATGATTAGCATCTTATGGTGCATTTGGTTGCAAACAAATGAGTGAGTTTTTCAGGGAATTAGAGCAAAGATAGAACAAACAATCTATGGAGTAAAGGAATTAAGTATCAATTGGAGCGGTGTTTTACTTCTTATAATATCGAAGAAAGAAGAAGAACATTTTCAGAGAAAGGGGTTTATTAATGTCAATGAAACCAAGATTATGAACAATTGCATTGGGCTTGTTGCTAGGAAACGAGGTAGGCCTGGTATGAGTGTTGCATGGTCGCTTGTGGATAGGAACTAACAACTTCTATTTTCGTTATGTAAAATAGTAGAGTATGAAGACATGCGACAAACAACATTGTATGAGGTTCGTGAAGCATTAATTCAGGCAAAACAAAGAGGTTGGATAGTGGGTTTTCTAATGAATAATGGCAAAGCAATACAAGAAATCTTAGAATGTACAACGTTTTCTCCTAATTGGAAAATGACACCTCTAATTGAGGACATTAAGAAGCTCGGTAATGCCCACATAACTAAAGAAAGAGTGGGATCGACGGCACATGCATTTAGGGTAGTAACAAGATGGGCATCGTTTGCTTCAAATATCAAGATCAGTTTGGTTTTTCCTTTGTATGATTAATGCTTGATTCGCTATAAAAAAAATAATGATTCTCATAATTTGTATCTATTTTTCTAGATATATCAAAATATAAAATGACATAAACACCCTCAAAATAATCTTTATTACTTTGTAAAAGGAATAAGTTTTTGTAATTTTACAATTGAGTTAAGTTGGACATAAATACCATTAAAATAATATTTGTTACTCTGTAAAAAGAATAAATTTTGGTAATTTCACAATTGAGTTGGGACAGATATAAACATCCTCAAAATAATATTTATTGTTTTATAAATAAAATAAACTTTCAATAATATCATAACTGAATTAAAGTCTGAATGGTAGGTGATAAACTCAATCAAACTTTTAATAATATATATATATATTACTTTAATATATTATAGTTAACCACCCACTTTCCTAATCCTACTCCATATTTTTCACTTTCGATTATATTGTTATTTATTGTTATTGTAAAATTAAACATCACTCCTTTGTATGAGATATAAAAAAATTATAATCCACATAATGGGTGAAACGTAATTCTACCATAAACTTAACTTCTCAATTCCACTCAACCACAAGAGTTAACAATAGATATTTCAACTTCAACTTCATTTTATTTCTTCTTAACTTAAAAGAACAAATTTCACATGCTTTTCCTTTGTAATAAAATCTACATAACCTAAAACTCATAACTAAAGTTACTGAATATCAATTTAATTTGAAACTTAAGTTAATAAAGTATTAGTTGTATTAATAAGTGATGATTGAGTCCAAATCATTTTGGACTCTATTTATATTATTCCATCTTAAATATTGTTATTTATTTGTAATTATAAATTACTTTATAAAAAATCTTACTTAAAAATTAAATTTAAAATATAAAAATTGATAGTAATTATTTGAACCAAAAAAAAGAATTAAAAATTAAAAATAAAAACTACAAATATTGTTTTGTTCAGTAGGGTTGGGAAAATATCAAGGTTGGCAATCACACGCTCCAGTGCAGAAAAGTGGAAGTGACGGTCAACTGAACTTTCTCTTTCATAACAAATAAAACTATTACACGTGTTGCATAATCAGGAACATACCTAATGCATTTTTTTAGAAAAACCAAAAAAATCAAAAAGGCGGAAAAAAAAATTAAAAGCCCACTCCACTTCAAACAGAATATTTATGCCGTCCCCCGAGGTATGGCCACGTGTATCCGTCTTTTACGCACTTCTCGACACGTCCTTATTTTTGGTTGGCTAACAGGATGGGCCAATCACAGGCTTCGAACACGCCAAAACAGGTAACTTTATTTTTTTGCTACGGCCCCATTGGGTTTCGGCCAATCAAATCTCGGAACTGTTTCAAGTTTCGCAGTAGGACACGCGTACTCCTCTGATCTTGGACACGATTGCTGCCGCTATGATTATCGCTTCACCTCCGGTAAAGCCTTTGCCCTTAGATGAAAAAAAAAAAAAAAGAAAAAAAAGAATAGAAAGATAAAATAAAATCCGAAGATAAGATAAAACAAAGAGAGAGAAAGAGAGAGAAGGGTTTGTTAGGTTTTTTTAATTTTTTTGGAAGGAGGAATGGAGGGCGGAGATCAATGGAGGATGCTAAAATGCGCTGGGGGTGTACAAGATAAGACGATAATCAACCGGATAATGCTCAGATTCAGGCCGATTGCTCCAAAACCGGTGACCGGAGACTCAGCTTCCGGTGAGTCGACGTTTGGTAACAAGAACTCGGGTGTTACAAGCATGAGAGTGAAGAGAAAATACGTTAGGGTTTGTGAGAAGAATAATAGGAGAAGAAGAGCCTTGGATGAAGCTAAAGACGATAAGGATGGAAATAAGGGTTCCGTAACTCTGCAGTTGATGCCTGAGAGAGCTGATCTAGAGAAATCAGCGGTTGTTGATAGCTCAGGGGCGGGTGATCATGATCTCGATCGGACGGTTGGTGATGATTATCATCAATCTCATGAGGACCCGCCGCCGCTGTGCTTGAAGTTGCAGAAAATGGTTGCAACAGATCAAGAAGTGGCGGCGGCGGTGACGGGGTTGTCGGATCAGGCGACGGGAAGGAAAGTGAGTGTTGTGGAGTCATGGGTGACGGTGGAGAGCATAACAGACAGCTGCATGGATGAAGGAGACATGGGGAGCTGTACGGACGTGGATAGAATGAGTAATCTGGATAAGGACACGTATCCAGGGTTCATATCGGACGGTTGGCACCGTGTTTTGTGGGTGAACGAGGCGTTCAAGAGCATGGTGGGCGGAGAAGGGGCTGAAACCGCGTTGGGGTTGGTGGTGAAAGAAGGGTTTAAATTCCCACAGGGTGCATTCTCATGCCGGGTAGGGTTACGGTACGGAGATGGAAAGGGAAAGAAAAAGCAATCGAAAATGGTTCCTTGCGATGTGTGGAAGATGAGCTTTGGTGGATTTGCATGGAGGCTCGATGTTAAGGCTGCTCTCGGTTTGGGACTCTAACAATGGGAACCCAACCCATTCCCGTAGTTTTTGCAGGTAATTTAAACTCCTTTGTTTTTTTTTTTTTTTCAAAACAAATTATACAACAACAATAAGGGTTAAAAAAAAGTATTTTTTTTCTTTAATATATATGGATTATAAAAGATCAGATTAGGAGGGAGGAAATGAGATTGATAATGTATTGGTAAAGGGAAAAAAATAAAGAGAAAAATCAAATATATACTAACAAATAATAACGTGGTAGGTTTTAGACTTCCAATTCTAATGGGGATTCATTATTTTTAGGAGTCGTGTTTACATTGACAATCTAATAGGGATAGGGTTTGACCATATGAGGTTAACCATTTAGTGTAACTTTATTATTACTCATAATTTCATATAACATTTTTTTAAAAATTGAGACTTGCAACCAAAAATAAAATAAAAGATAAATTCGAGTATAAATTATTGATAAAAAACCAAGTAAAAATATGAGTAAAATTAAAGACATTAACAAATAAAAAGACAGGAAGAATAATGCAATTAATAAAACATTGAAGCTAATTTGTAATGTAAAAGTGTTTTTAAGTATAATCGATCAATGCTTATATGTATCATGAACATATGTAATACATCTCTAGACCATTTCATGGACCAGAAAAGAAGACCCTTTCCATAGGTAAAAATCTTAGAGATATATTAAATACATTACAAATCTAAAATAAAAATGAAACCTCAATCAATGCATATATTTTTATGTATTAAATAGCATAAAGTATATTTATGTTGTTTTAAATAAATAAATAAAACCCTTGTAAATTTAAAACAAAAATTAATTATAGCTTAGCTGATGTAATGATTGAATTAAAAGAAGAGATTGTAGGATAAATAATAGTTTATAATAAAAAAGAGTATCTCAAGTCTCTCTTTAGTTTTTAACTTTAAGGTGAATCGATCCTAAAGTTAAAAGCAATCACAGAATTTGTTTTAGGAAGGCATTTTTAATAGTAACTGTGTTTCTTGTAGTAAAAAATAATAATAATATTATTAAAATAATTTGAAAGTAATTATGAAATAAGCACGTGGCAACAGCAGACATCCCCAACCAACCTGTTTTCCCTACCCATAATGCAAACACCTTTCAAATAAAATCGGATGACGTCACAAATCTCTAACCCATAATATCCATTCACATCTTTATCGAATCCGCCACGCGTCCCTCTTCCTACTTTCTTGTTTGCTTTTATTATATCAACTCTTCCACGCGCCATTTCTTGGCACGTGACCCCCTCACTCCATTTAACTATTCACTTCCAACTTTACATAGATATTCCTCTTCGATTCTTTTATTATTGTTATTATAATTTTAGTGAAAATTATTATATTAATTTTTATTAGGTTTGTTACATACATAAACTTTTCAAATATATATATTTAGTTGTTTCTTTTTTAAATATATAAAATAGTACTATATATAATAACCTTAAAGAATGTGAAATTAATAATTTTATAGCTTTAAAAATAAATTTTATTTTATGAATAAAAGTTAGTAAGTCCATCGGATGTAATTACATGTGTTTAGCTATTTATTATAATAACTAGGGTTTTATTGAGGTGAAGGAACTACAATTTCTTTAATTGCAAGGTGTAATTATAATTCTAACCATTGTTAAAAATTCATTTACTGTTGAACTTTTTAATAAATTGGATATAAATATTTTTATAGTAAATTTGTAAAAGAGAGATGAAAATTTACAACTGTGATTAGTTGGAAGGTGGGATCACGGCGAGAAGTGGCGAGTGGAGGCATTAAGATATGAAACAATAGGCACCGAATTTAGAGGTAGAAAGCTAATAAACAAGGACCACGTGTCCACTTTCTCGAACCTCCCCCTTTTGTGCTCTTTTCCATTTCATTCAACAGTAGAAAAATACTCTGCTCTCTAGACAATGCCCACGTGTCCCCCTCTTTCGGCAGTGCTGTACACTAGCCTTCTTCCCATTGGTTCTGTATGTGGGCCCTCTTGCTTTTCCGTTGGGCTCCACCTCTTAACTTTCAACCAATCAAAACACTTAGCTGTTCCTTTCTTGCCCTAGCCACGTGTTGTTTCTCTGTTAATTTGCCGCTATGATTATCGCTTCTCATAACCAAAACCCTTTGGGAAAAAAAAAAAAAAAACCCCGGAAGCTGAGCAGGGTTAGCTACACAGGTGGGAAGCGACAAGAAGGGAAGCGAAGCTTTGATTCTATTCTGAAGGTGGTTTAAACGGCGTCAGAGAGATGAACGGTGAAGAGAAGCGGAGCAAGGTTAGCTACAGAGGTGGTGCACCAGATAAGACGGTGATAAACCCGATAATGTTAAGATTCCGGCCGATAGCCCCTAAACCGGTTTCCGGTGAGCCAGGTTCTGATGGGGTTCGGTTCGATAACAAAAATATGTTGCTTTGTAATCCAAGAGCTAAAAGAAAGTACGTTAGGGTTCGAAAGAAAAATATGAGAAGAAAGAAAAGATCATCGTCAGATCAACTTCATCATGATGAAGCTTCAAACAATCCTCAAACGATTGTTACTTTGCAGTTATTGCCTGAGAAAACTGAAGGGAACGGATCGATTAACAATCAAAACGGTAGAGTTCTGGGGGAAAATCAAGATCCACTTTATTTATGTAACTTGAACTTCAATAACTGTTGGGTTGATCGTTTGGGAGTTGTGGAAGAACCTAATCGGACGGTTCTGATGAGTCAAACGAGGAAAGCAACGGTGGTGGAGTCGTGGGTGACGGTGGAGAGCGTGACGGACAGTTGCATGGAAGTGAGACAGCTGGGGAGTACGGACGTGGAGATGATAAAGAATCTGGAGATTGACACGTGTCCAGGGTTTATATCAGATGGTTTGAATAGGGTTCAGTGGGTTAATGGAGCTTACAAGAGGATGTTGATGGTAGTAGGGGAAGCAAATGACGGCCGGCCGCCACCGGAGATAATGGTCTGGCTTGTGTTCAAACAAGAATTGCCTAGGTTTTGCACTGCATTTTCATGCAAGGTAAGGTTGCAGTATACATGGCAGAAGGAGAAGTTCTCGAGGATGTTGCCATGTGATGTCTGGAAAATGGATGGCAGTGGTGGTGTTGGTTGTTTAGCGTGGCGGCTAGACGTCGAGGCTGCTCTCAGTCTCGGCCGGTGAGGGAAATGAGGATTCAAAGGAGTAAATAAGGGGGGAAATGAAGCAAATTAATAGAATAATCAGGTAATGTGGACTGTTTATTTTAGTAAAAAGAAGGGAATTCAACAGAAAAAATGATGACTAAACACAAAGCAAACAAGCAAAAAACAAATGGGGTGAATTATTAACTATTAACCAATCAATCTCCATATTCTTAGGAATCCTGAACTCTTGAATTTTGCTTTTATTAAATCTATATTTTTGTGTAGTTTATAGTGTTAGTAGCAAAGTGTTGGGTTGGCAAAGCAAGATTTGCTGGCAGCTGGTACGAATAACTTTCTTTTTTCTTTTTCATCTCTTAATTTTATTGGGACAAGTATTGGACAGGTGGTGGATGCTACTCAATCTCGATATAATGAAAACAACCCCAGGACATATATTATATACATATAACCGAAAAACTGTTGAGGTGATAGCGACTTTATCACATAAGGGTGAAAATATGAGTTCGATATGACGGGATATATTGGGTTTACACAAAAAGTTATATGTAAATACGTGCATGTGTATGTGTCGGGATAAAGCTAGATAACCTAGGCTACTTTAATGATATATGTATATATTATATAATGGCTAGGTTAGAGTAACTGGTGAAGAGGAGGTGTATTGTTTTTTTGTGGAGTTTGCTGATTTTGGCTGGTAGGTAGGTTGGTTCACTAATTGAGTTGATAAAGGTTTTGGTTGTGGTGTGATATGAGGATTGGCTGCTTGATTTTGGGTTTTTGGCCTTAATGCCTTGAGCTCTTGTGCTTCATATGCGCTAGAGATTTTGTCTATGTTTTGGGATTTTGAGTTTATGTTCAGCCATGCACCCTAGAGCTAGCTAGGATCGATGAAAGAGCTGAAATATATAATGTTATCATGCACCCACCAAATTAAACAAACTGTGTTGATTACTAGGATGTCTATGTTTTCACAGCTAACAACTGTGTGTCTGCCACGATCTAGCAAACTATGGTAGAAGAGTTGAAAACACTGCTGACGTATTAGACGAATTTCAATGTTAAAGAGTATTCTTTCAAGGTTGGATAGATAGGCTAAAGTTATATATAACAATGAAATAGAGGATGATGATTAAGAGAACAAGAGCATTAGAGTGAATTTTAGGGTTTCTCAATGTTGTTTTGTCTGTGCTTATTATTCTAGGGATAGCATTTATGTCATGTAATACAATAATCGTGCCATCAAGTCAAGATTATTGGCTGCGTTCAAATATTGTTTTTGAAAAGGCTTTTGTGTGTTTATTGCTATGATTGTGCTGCATTTAAATGGATTAATTCATTCAAGAATAGTAGGTTTCAATAGTATGCATGCGCGTTTAGGCAGTAATTCTTAGATTTCAACCATGTATTTATATTGTGTTTCATATATGTTATTAACATATATGATTATATAAAATTTGACTTATTAATTAGTTGAATTATGTAAATTGACATGTTTATTTATTTTCTTGTCTTGTATTTTATAAGGTCTAATATATTTTTCTCCTTTTGGTTCATGTGGGAAGCTAAATGAGAAATGAGGACACATGTATGTTATTTGATGCATTAAAAGGGTTTATGCTTACATAAGCAGAAATAACCTCATTAGAAATAAAGTTGATATATTTTATTTTTTAAAAATTTCTTATGAGGTGATATCATGAACTTGGTTCATGTGATCATCTTCAATAGGTTACATTTAGTAGGTTTGGGTTCAAATTTCAATATCTACAGCAGTTCTCTATTCTTGAACTATAACCAGAGGTGTCTATAAGTAAAGCTGCGACTTGAAATATTTTTAGTCTCTTCCCCAAGAGCTTGATATGGGTCAAGCCTGAGTCTGTCTTTGAAGCTTGGGTTACTATTCATTGATAAAATTTTAAAAACCATAATTTATTTTAATATTTATATATTAATTTAAATTCAAATAAAAATTACTTTTTACGACTAAAAGGTAATTAGGGTCAGTTGGATGGTCCCAATTAGAAGGGGAAAAAACATTTTAAGGACCGGAGCTCGTATTGATTAAACAAGTTCAGTCTCTGAGACATGTCTATAAACTCTTTTATACTAAAAAAATATTACAAAATAATTTAATTATAGATACATATATTATCAGTGTATGGAATACATACTTATATTTATACGCATGCATGTGTTATTGTTTGCTTTTAGTGAAAAGAAAATGTGGTATTATTATTAGCCAATAGGTTGTGGAATACATGCAGGATGTTGGACCACTAGGAATGAGCATATTTATGATTAACATGCGAGAATCCATAACTAGAAAGGATGATTTAAGCAAATATATATTATATCAAATTGCACACACATAATTATATAGGATGACATGCATGCATGCACGCATACATAAATACATGTCTTTGGGTAAGAATAATTAAACTTATCCACTATCCGTGCATGCATACGGTATTATTTTCCTTTTCCTTTAGTCTCATTCAAACTTTGTATGTCTGCTTTATCTTCACTATTACCTCCAATAAACCCTAAACTTTTATAGGTTCTAACAGTTTTTTGTTTCTTGATTTGCAAGGTTTCTTAATTGAGGGCCTTTCGACGTCAAAGGATCTAAAAACAAAGAAGGGAACTTGGCAAGTGTATATATTTATATTCAACTATATAGATATATGCATGGTAAGTGTTGAAGCTACGAGATTATAAAGGGGTCTTACTGAATAATTTTCAATGGCTATATTTGTGGCAATCATTCACATAAAGATGGAAGGGTTGAGAGAGTTTGAGATTTTTGGGTCAAAAGCATCAATCAAACTTCACCAACAAAGCAAAGGCTTTTTGTGGATGTAAATTTGGGTGAAAATATTTGAAGATGTTTTTTTAAAGGCCTAACTTGTGATTGCTAAACAAGTTTTAAAGTTTGGTCCATCTGCAACGTGGATTGAATAATTTAAAGCTATGTAGGGAAAAAGAAAACTATGTAGTTTAAAGTTTGGTCCATCTCCAACATGAATTGAATGTTTTCAAGGCTGGTATGTGACTTTTTATGGTTCCTTTCTTTTTTCCGTACTTTGAACCAAAAAATATTTAGCATTAATTATATTATCATTAAACCAGGTGTTGACATGTAACTAAAAATAAATCCACCTAAACATATAAAATTATATATTCTCATAACATTAAATATATAGGTTATAGTAAGTGATATATGCGGAATCTAAAAACCTCTTAAATATAAACTGAAGCAGTTTTCATTATATTATGAACTAATAATATACCTAATTTATGAACCCAGTATTGTCATCCAAATTTATTTACTTCAATCGTAAAAAAGCTTTCTAGCTTCAAAATTCATAAATTTATTTTTATATGTTAGATACATCCATGAGATTTGTATAAAATCTTTTATTTGTCCAAATACACTAAAAGCATCCTTCTATAGCTTTAAATATTTTATTTATTAAATACTAATCCAGATTTGATGACGTTGGTTTCAATTTAAAATACTTGATTTCAAAGTTTAGCTTAATTTGGATGCAAGTTTTTAATGACTCTGTATGAAATTTTGTTGATAAACATACACATGTTACCTAGAAGATAGATTAGATACGGTTATACTCGGTTACTGATTATAATATATTATATAATTTCAACTTTCTAAACACTAAGTTTTCCTGATTTGAATCTATCTCACCTACCTCATCTATCCCACTTTGACACATTTTTCAATCTAAGAATGTAAAGACGGCCGAACCCTAACTATAGTCCCTACACTCCTGTAGGTTAGCTATGGGAGACACGCCACATTAACCAAATGTTTGAATTTATCCCGCATCAACATCCATCCTATCATCAGGACTCGAATAATCGTTTATTACAAAAATTTGTTCTAACCCTATCATCTTCAAACGAAGACCTTATACGTATTTGCTCTTCGAAACTTTACTCAAGTAAATGTTGCAGACCTCGTAAACATCCTTTCCCAACAATATGGTTCCCAATCACAATCCTCTTGTCCATCGGCAGGTCAAGTTGTAGTGCCACCTCCTCCAACGTGATCGTGCATTCTTTGCATAGAAAGTGAAATATGTACGTCTTGGACCTCCAACACTTAACCAACGTTGTAACCAACATAAGAATCTTTTGCCAATGCCGAGTGTAAGTCACATTATAAAACCTGACATTAGTAAGATACGATTCCATGGTTGTATGGGGGTCCTCGATACCCAAATTACGGTGCCAGATGTTGCGCTTCTACTTGTAAATTAAATAGATATATTAGCTATTTCCAATTTTTTTGAAAATAATAAAGAAAACAATTCTTAATATAAAATTAAAACAAATCAATTTTTGGCATGTCTAGATTTTACCAGTTCATCTTCAGCTGTAGAAATATGTCTATCCTCAAACCTCAACAAATTTCCACTATCGACCATTGCCGAAGTATCTATAATTTATCTCAAATCAATAACAAACATAATTGGCAAAATCATATAAACTAACTTTTCAAACTTTTTTGAGATATCTTTCCCTGCATATTATTCAATTTGTTTTTTGGTGATAGAAGAAGGTAAGGCCACTGTCCGTTGATCACTGTAGCAGTGCTACTGCTGTGTTCATCTTATTGTTGTATCCTGGGAGACAGCCGACCGACGTTTCTTCAGCACCCAAAGGAGCGGCCGAATCTATCTTAAGGTAACAATGTAAACAGTCCTCAACTACCAGTATAATGTCGAAACTATTTTTTGTAAAGGGGTCGACTTTTTGTTTAAAAACGAAAATGGAGTCGCCACCAATCCTTTTTTATTTAGGTGTGATCGGATTATCTCATAATTTAATCATTTTAATAAAAGTTTAAATTTACTGAAACGATAATTTTTAGTCTACAAAATCCAGAAAACGGGTTCGGGAGTCGGTTACGCACGAGGAAGGAAGCACCCTCGATACGTCTAAAATTGGTACCTAGTTGATTACTTAAAGTCTTAATGTCGAAAGTTGAAATTTCGAAAAGATTTTAAAATACGATCCCCTTTTTATTGATGTTAATTTTAAAAAACGCTTGAGTTAAATTGAAATGAGCAGCAAATGCCCACTCGTCCGGCGATAACAATATGCCACATCCCGTAAGTTAGGATGTGACATTTGAATCCTCGAGAATAAGCTTGCCTTTGATTTTTATTTAAAACTTAGGTATTTTAAATTTAGAAGGATGTTCGGCTGTTTAGATTTAACGAGAAAATCGAAACCCCGTAAGTTAGGGTACGACTTCTCGAATTTTCAAAAAAACCAAAACATTGCCTTATTTTGAGAATTTCTTTTTATGAATAAATACAAGCGTAATTTTTTTTTAAAATGATGTATACTTATTTTATTTAGGCATAACGTAAGAATAGCCATAGTACATGACGTAGTGATGATAAATCGGTATGAAATGACTATACGGACGGAATATTGGAATGATAAATGAAAATAAATAGATAAATATCATGGTAGTAATAATATGAATAGAGTAATTAATAATGAGAAAGAAGGGTAAATAGCATCCAATTAAAAATGAAAGAATAAAATAAATAGATGAAATAAATAACAAATAACACCACGTTTAAATATCTAACAAATAAATAAGAAAAATTAATAAATATATAAATAGGTAAAACAAGCACAAATAATAACTTCAGTATTTAAAAGGTGATAGAATAATACACAAATAAAATGAATATACATATTTTAAATTTAAACATTTTAAGTGTAAGAAATTAAGAATTAATAATAAATAAAATAAAATAAAAAAGGGTTGAAATTTAATTGGCGAAAGCCAAGATTAAAATGGACAACAAAATTTAAGGATTAAAACATGATTTATGAAATTTAAGGGATAAATTGAAAAAAAGAAATTAATAAAACAAAATAGAGGGCAAAAATGATACACGCCAAAAGGACTAGGGAGTAAACATTAAATTACCCCTAATTCCTTATGTGCGTCAGGTGGGTTAAAATAAAATTCAGACAGAATTATAGGGTAAAATGTGGAAATATATAAAAATAGGAAAGACTACATTAAAAAATAAATAAAAGGTGGAAGGGTTGAATATGCAAACAACCCCTCAAAGCAAAAACGCGCGGATCCTGGCTGCATTCGGGTCGATTTTCGGGTATGTTGCAAAACGGCGTCGTTTTGGCCACTGGTACTTAAGTCCAAAACGACGCTGTGTTGTATCCTATATAAATAGAAAAAAAAAAGAAAAAAAACATTTCAACTTTCATTTTTTCAAAAAAAATCTGAGAGTTCTCTCAGTCTCTCTCATCCTTCCCCCTGGCTGGCCATGGTCACCGCTACAGCGCCACCGTGGCTCCACCATGGGCAGTGGTCAGAGCCGCACAAAAATCGAGTTTTCAGCCCCTATTTTAAAATATGTTCGAAGGCCAAGCCTTCTTGACCCAAAGACTGAAGGAAAAGATCCGTCACATCCTTTTTGGTCCGATTCTGGCAACGAAAAAGAGATTTTCGACGACATGGCCACGGGATGAATCGGGTAAGTTTTCTTTCTTTTTTTATTTTTGTTATTCGTTTGTAAAAAAATGAAATAATAAAATGAAAAGAAAATCAAATAAGAATTTAAAATAAAAGTAAAAAATCACCTCTGAAGTTTTGTTCTCTGTTTTTTATTTTTCTTTCTAATGTGTTCGTAAAAAAAATACAAAGATGAGATTTAGGCTTTTATAGCTGGATACAACCTTTTAGTTTCTAATCTTTGTCTGTTTGCTATTTACTGCTACTGTTGCTCGCATACTTCTCTGTCATTGCATTCAAATTTTTTTGCAGGTGTCAGACGAGCGTGGTAGTGGCGTGCAACGGTGGTAGCGCGTGTAAGGAGGCTGGCAGCGCCGACGTGGCATGCGGCTAGGGTTTCTGCCTTTCTTTTTTTGGCTAAAAATTAGTTTAGGTTTTGGGCCATTTGGGCTTTAGGGTTTTAATTTATTTGGGCTACAATTGGGTTTGTAATTTAGGCTGGTAATTTGGACTGTTTGGGCTATTTATTTTTTCGGTTTTATTTATGTTTATTTTTGGGTTTTGGGCCTGGGAAAATTGGGCCTATTATAGTTGTCCCTCTTTGCTTGTTGTTATGTAACGAGAATGGAGAAAAGACTTAAAAAAGGGCCAATTTTGCCCGTTCTCACAGAATCTTGACTTCTTGGTGCTCATCTTCTTCTAGTAGCCTTGTTCTAACCTATTGCCACTTTAGGGAAATGAGACTTGCGGTTTTAGTCTGCTCCACTACAACTTTAGGGAGATAAGACTTGCTATGGTAAATTTAATCTGACCTACTGCAACCTTAGAGGTATAGGATTTATTGTTTTAATCCGCTTCACTACAACTTCAGGGAGATAGGATTAGTAGCTTTAATTTGCTCCACTGCAACTTTAGGGAGATAAGATTGGTATCTTCAATCTGGTCCACTACAACTTCAGGGAGATAAGGTTTGTGGCTTTAATCTACTCCACTGTAACTTCAGGGAGATAAGATTTGTAGCCCGTCTTCAATCTGCTCCACTGCAACTTCAAGGAGATAAGATTAGTTTATTTTTAACCTGTTCCACTGTAACTTCAGGGAGATAAGGTTTGATATGATCTGCTCTACTGCAACTTCAGAGAGATAAGATCTGCGATTTATAGTTTTAATCTGTTCCATTGCAACTTTAGGGAAATAAGATTCGCTATCTTCAGTCTGCTCCACTGCAACTTTAGGGAGATAAGACTTGTAACTTCACCTGCTCCACTGCAACTTCAGGGAGATAATGTTTGCTATGATCTGCTCTACTACAACTTCAGAGAGACAAGATCTACAATTTATAGCTTCAATTCGTTCCACTGCAACTTTAGGGAAATAAGATTTGCTATCTTTAGTCTGCTTCACTGCAACTTCAGGGAGATAAGATTTGCTATGATCTTCAATCCATCCCACTACAACTTTAGGGGTATTGGATTAGTGGCTTCATTGACCTGTTACACTATTCTCTGGGTAACATGACTTGTAGAATCCATTTCATGGACCTATTTATGTCTAGTGATTAGGATGTCATGATCAAAATGAATCAAATGCTCCTAACCAGATGTGTATGAATGATATTTGCATGAATGCAAATGTCACGAGAATGATCCCTTTTTAATGCTTAGGTTAACATTGTTCGTTGTTTATTGAGGTTCTATCACTGACGCATTACCCTGCCTTCTTGTTCAGCTGTATTTTTGACAGAAAACCTGAAAAAATAGTCATAATTTAGATTGTTCTTTCTCAAATGTTTCTAACCCTTAGGTTTGGTTAGTTCTAAATAATAGTCCTGTTTTAGGTCCTCGTACTATTTAAAAGCTTTCAAAGTAATATGCAGAACTCCTTTTGTTTGAATATTATCAGTCCATTAATCGTTATTTCAATGAAAATGCTTGAAAAAGATTATCACAATGGACAAGATGAAATTTTATTGAGAGCAAAGCTCGAAATGAATAAATTAATCAAGATAGAAAATTTTGCTTAGATACGAAATGAATAAGATGAAAATAGGTGCCCCAGATATCGTAGCATGAGCTTTTCTGGACAAAACTTCTTGAGAACCCTTTGAACTTGATATGTGTTTAAAACTCCTAAAAGACTTTGTTGATGCCCCAAGATGTAGCATCCCTCCTTCTTGTTAATTCAGAGAGGACAAGACTACCACATGCCCCACATTTGATAAAAAATTTGAATTGCCCATTATTGGGTTTTCAACTCAAAACCCCTTTGGTCTCAAGACGCCCTTTGCGGGTTTTCACCTTGTCCTCTTTTTTTTTCTTTTTTTTTGTTTTTCTTTTCTTTTCTTTTCTCTTTTTATTTTATTTTATTTTAGGTGAAGTACTTCTTGACTGAATCTGAATTCACAGGATTAGGTAGGTTCTTGCCATCCATCTCGACCAATATCAACGCTCCTCTAGAAAAGACTTTCTTTACCACATAAGGCCCTTCCTAGTTTGACATCCACTTTCCTCTAAAGTCCTTTTGTATGGGAAGGATCTTCTTAAGTACCAAGTCCCCCTCATGAAATTCTTTGGGACGAACCTTTTTGTTCTAAGCTCGCATCATTCACTTTTGGTACATTTGACCATGACGGATAGCTCTTAGCCTCTTTTCTTCGATCAAATTCAATTGATCATATCGGGATTGGATCCATTCTGCTTCATCTAGCTTTAGTTCTGATAAAAATCGGAGGGAATGAATCTCAACTTCAATGGGCAAAACTGCCTCCATTTCGTAAACCAATAAGAAGGGCATTACCCCGGTAGAGGTTCTGACAAACGTTCTATAAGCATAAAGGGAAAATGGTAACTTCTCATGCTATGCTTTATAAGTCTCAATCATTTTCCCCACGATCTTCTTGAATGCTTGTGCTAGGTCACTCCACGAACTAATCCTGGTACAGTTCAATTGATTGTACCATTTGGAAGCTGCCCCCACCAGGCAGTCCTGGAAGCAGTGTATTAGTAGTTGGTCATTATTAACGTATCCAATCATCCGTCTGTAAAACATGTGATGTGAGCTTCAAGGCAACTGGTCCCGTTGTACTTTTCAAATTCTGGCATTTTGAACTTGAAAGGAAGAACTAAATCTGGAACCAAGCTCATATCTTTAGCGTCAATTCCATGATCACTATTAGCACTTTCCATAGCTTTGAACTTTTCCTCCAGCCATCTACACCTGTCCTCTAGCTGTTTTGGCAATTCCACCTTTGCTTTTTCCTTTTCTACCACTTCATCAAAATCGGGGATAATTGGATTAGTTGGGTTATCTCCTGGGTTTGAACCTGATCCAGCCTAAAAGTTTATTAGCATCGAAGCACCGGCCTGAGATTGTTGAGGCCTAATTGTGACGGATGGTCTCTGCGGGTACATATCAGCTTGGGCCTGTATATTTGGTGAAGTGGCTCCTCATTATCCTCACCAGGGTTGGTCATGGGGCCTTTTCCTTTATCTATTCTCCCAGTCAATAATTGGGTTAGCTGGGTCATCATGTTTCTTTGAAATTCTAGCATTTCGTCCGTCATGTCTTGTTGGATCTTAGCTAGCTACTCTTGCATTTGCGCTTGTAGCTGGGTCATCATAAAGTTGTTCAAGTCTTTCTAATCTTTGGTCCATGTCTTTTGTCTTAGCTCGGGTACCATAAAGATGTTTGGTTGGTAGTTTTTTGCCGGTTGCTAGATAAACTGAAATAATTTTAACCAATTAGGATCTTTTGGTGGACTTTAATGCATATGATGTAATGTAATACAAATGCATGAAATGAATGCAAAAAGGCGTCGATTTTTATTCAATTCCATTTAGAAAACTTTACCAGAAAACAAAATTCTTTACATAAAACAGATTACATATATGGCTTTGCCCTAACACTCAAAGTTTTAATTTTCCTAAGCAGTGAAGCTAACTCCTGCCCCCGGTTTGATTCCAGCTCGTACTTTACACTGATTATATCAGTTTGTACTGCTAAAGTGTGTAAGTAATCGGCTACCTCTCGAATCTGAGCCACAACCTTTCCCATAATATGATCTCTGTTTCTAACTTAGTTATGACAAAAAAGGAGCTGTTCTTTTTGACGCTCTTCACTGGCTTCAAGGAATTCAATCCGCATTTCACAGTTTTGTAATGCCATTTCTAATTCTTCGACTTTTCTTTTCATTTGCTCGATCCTACCTAAGCTCACTCTTAGCTCCATCGCAAAATTAGGGTTTCGATATTGATGAAGAGTTTTCTCAAGTTTAGCCACTCTAGCCTTTAGTTCACCCTTTTCGTTTCAGCTTTCTGACAAACTCTTCTCTAGGGTCTCATTTCGCATTTAGGCCTCTTCAAATTTTCTTTCCCATCTGTCAGCCTTGATCTTTTCCTCTTGAATTTCTTGACACCACTGCTCTAAAGTTTTCCCCAACCCGACAGTTCTCATCAAGAAACGCAACTTCTTATAGTCTGTTTTCAAACTATCCAAATCTTCCTCAGCTTTATTATTCCCTTTTCTTAATTTCTCGGTTTTTAGCTTCTGAACATCCATGTCTAGTCTCAAATTCATCTTCTCCTTGTCCATTTGTTCTATCTTCTTTTCTAACTCTGAATTTCTTCTTTCAAAATCCTGCATTATAATTTCTAGCTCTGAAAGGACAACTCGCAAATGTTTTCCCATCGGCTGACTGTCTCATTGACTTGGCCCAGTGATATTATCATTAATCCTCCTACCCAACCACTCGATATATTCAAGGGTCTTTGTTGGACCTACTACCAATCTCTTCATTCGTCGAGTTTGGTTCCAAGTATTGGACATCTCTCGAATCTTCTTCTTGTAACCATCGCCTTTATATGAGAACTAACACTGAGCTAGTCCTTGGGGTGCGGGTACGAACTGCCTTGACCTATACTATCTTAGTACTAGCAATGGTGCATAGCTAATAGCTTCCCAATTCCCAAGTAGAGGGACCCAGTCGAAATCACCACATCTATATAAGATCTCATCTGGAAGCATTCAAGGAGCTCTCCATTCGATATCCTCTTCTTACAGATTCTGAAGCATTGCCATCCATTTTTCCTCCGTAATATCATCCCGCCTCGGTATAGCTACTATCTCCTTCAAAGGCAAATAATTCTCGAAGAAGACCCAATAAGAAACCTTATCAACTTTCCAAAACTGACTGTGGAACCATGCTAAAAGGAGCTGCCCACATCCAATGAATCTACCCTCACCCGCTCTCCGACATTCGTTCAGCGATCTGAAAGTTTCTACTAAAATTGCCGGAATTTGTGTAACCCTCTTATCAAGTCGGTCAAAGAGATCAGTGACTGCTTCATCAATGTGTCCCAAGGCCTTGGGAAAAATAACTAAGCCGTAGACATTTAAGGTAAAGACATCAACTTTCTTCTTCGTATCTAGGTATGCTAGAATTAGATCCTTCAAGTTCTTCCAAGGAATGCATTTGCTATCCCCTTCTACTTGATCCGTGCTGCAACCCATTGCTCACTCATCCTGATAATATTCATTAATTTCTTCAAAAAGGTTGGGACATTAACAGCTCTCGAGTAGGCTTTGTCTACTTGAATCTTCAAGCAACGAAGTAAGGCCATGTATTCCTCCATTGTAGGCACCAGATCAACTCCCCTAAAAGTGAAAAACTGTAAGTAGGATTCCAAAACTGGGCGAGGGCATGAAACAAGTGTTTATCCACCTTTATGCCAAGCAGATAAGACAGATCTCCATAGTCAGAGTAGAAAAGCTGCTTGACCTCATCATTCTACTGATCCCAGATTTCCTTTAATTCTTGCAGACTATTCTGGGTTACACTAATACGAGTGAAGTCCCACGACTCTGATACATATCCTTCGGCCAAACTATCACTTTTTTCCACTGTGTTGTCTCAGACCAAGTTTGAACAGCTGCATTATCCTTCACCTTATCAAGAAATCCCTTTTCCATGATAAGCTCTCTATCTAGTAACCGAATATGAACCAACGCCCTTTATGATGAAATGCTATGCAGTCAAAATGCCATGCAATCAAAGCAAAACACAAAAAGTTAGTGTCATATATAAAAAATAGAATTCAACACAAACAAGAAATAATAAAACACCTATTCGAGAATCTACTAGGGTTTGGTATAGTTCTACCTAGGGCAAGTTCCTAAAGTTCACTACATGAGGTTTGGCTTCTAGAGAAAAGTTACCCAAACTAGCAGATTCCTCGATCCTCACCCATTATAGGCTCATGCGGACCGAGTTCGGTTTAGGGGAATACATTTCCTTATGGCTGCACGGAGATGAAAATCTCACAAAGACATAGATACGGATGTATTCCGAAAGCGATCCACTATTCTGCATGGAGGTGAAGACCTCACGAAGGACTAGTTTCTTACTCCTACTTAAAGGGGTAAAATTGACCATCTTATGTAATGCAAAATGCAAATACACACTAACAGATTTGGACCAACCAAACAAAAACACTATGATTAAAACCATAAAAATAATGGATAGAATGCAAAAGGGGAAAATTTAAAACAAAATTTGATTTTTCAACAAAAAGACAAAAATTAATCAATTTGTGGCTTAACTCTCAACATGTCCCCAGTGGAGTCGCCAAGCTGTCTAAACTATTTTTTTTATAAAAGGATCGACTTGGATTTTGAAAAAAAATGAAAATGGAAAAACAGAAGTCGCCACCGATATTTTTTAAGTGTGATCGGATCACCTTGCGATTTAATCGTTTTAATAAAACGTTTTACTTTTACTAAAACAATAATTTTGGTCTACAAAATTCAAGAAAAACGGGTTTGGGAGTCGGTTACATGCGAGGAAGGATTAGCACCCTCATCATGCCCAAAATTGGCACCTAATTGATTAATTAATATCTTAATATCGAAAAAAATTGAAAATTCAAAAAGAATTATATCCCGTGAGTTAAGATGCAATATCTTATATCTCGAAAAGAGAATAAACACCGGAAATTTATTTATCTTTAGAAATTTTGATCATCTCGGCTTCGGAGAAGAAATCATATCCTGTAAGTTGGAAGACTGTCCTTTTTTGATTTCCGAGATAATTTTTTAAAAAATGTTTGTTTTTTTTAAAGGTTCGCATATTTGAAATTATCAAAAAAATCGAGACCCCGTAAGTTAGGGTACGATCTTTTCGAATCCCAAAATACGAAGTATTATTTATTTGTTTAAAAAAAGGAAAAAAATTTATACATTTGGGTCAAGATTGATGCGATACTTAAAATGATATACGAATAAAATATTAAACTAACAAACGACCGCAATACGAGTGTACTAATAAACAAATAGTTACAAATAGAACAACAATGATACATCATTTTAACGCAAATATTAACAATAAATAAAGAAAATAAGAGATAAATAAATAATATCAATGAATAACAACAATAAAACAATAAAAAAAATAACAAAGCCATACTAAATTTAAAAGGGCAAAAGGAATTAATAAATAAATATACAAATAAATATTTAAAAGAAAAATAATTTATAAAATATTAAAAGGACAGATAAAAGGATGAAATTAAGATTGTAATAATAATAATGAAAATGAGAGTAATAATAATGGTAGTAGCAATAAAAATACACTAAGAAATAAAAAAACTATTATAAAATGGGTGAAATTAGAGTTATAATAAAAATAAAATAATGATAAATAAATAAATAGTCCAAAGTTTTGAAATTAAAAAATAAATAAATAGGAGATAAAATAAAATAAATGCATTTAAAGTATTTTGGTAAGTAAATAAAAAAATATAATGGAAATAATAATGTACAAATTGATTGATTTAACAATATGGTAATAATAATAAGTATATAAATAATAAGGGAAAAATAATAATGGCAACAATAATATTAAATTAATTAATTTAATGATAAAATAGTCAAAATAATAACAAGGACTAAATTTAGCTTTAAAGCAAGAATTTGTGGCCAATCAGAAATAAATAAAATGAATAAGGACCTAATAGAACGCGCGGATGACAAGGAGGGGCCAATGGGTAATAATTCCCACCCTCCAAAACGCACAGCTTCAAGGGACCAAATTATAAATTGAAATAAATTACCGGGCAAAATTTAAAGAATAAATGGAACTTAATTGCAAAATAATTTAAAAGCAGAAGGGTTAAAGGTGTAAATTTCCCATTAATCAAAAACACGCGGATCCTCCCCTTGGGTCGGGTCACCGACTTGGTCGAGGCCAAACGAGCGTCGTTTGGGCATCGAGCAAGCCCAAAACGACGTCGTTTTGGGGTGTCTATATAAGTTAAAAAAATCTTTAAAAAAATCATTTGTAACCTCCTTAAAAAAAGAAATTTCTCTTCTCTCTCAACTCTCTCTCAGCCCTCAAGCCTGGCCAAGCTCCGGCGCCGGACCACCGCGGCGGCCACCGGTCACTGGTGACTGAAAAATAAAAAACATTTTTTTGGTTTTTTCGACTCCCGGACCCAAAAAACACCGATTTTCATCGGAATCAGCACCTCCATCGCAAAAAGGCACGATTTTTATTTTTTATTTTCGGTTTTCTTTTTTTTAAATAAAATAAAATGACATAAATAAATAAATAAATATGAAGTCAGAAGGTAAACAAGATCTACCTTCGAAAATGGTTTGTATTTGAACTGACTTTTCTCTATTTTCTTTTTATTCATTCGTAAGTTAAAATACATAAAATCGGGGCTCTTTTTATAGCCCGAAAATACCACTTATTTCTTTATTTTTTTCCATTTTTTACACTTTTTTTTGCTTTTGGACTCTCTTAGTCCGTTTTGCATGTACAGACATGGCGACACACGTGGAGGAAATGGCACGAAGGGCGGCTATTGTTGCGGCATGCAGCGGCTGCTGGTGGATGCTGTTAGGGTTTTGTTTTTTGTTTCTTGAAAACATTGTGGGCTAGGGTTAGTTTTTAGGTTATTGGGCTTGTTTTGGGTTTGGTAATTTGAGCCCGTTTTGTTGTAAATGGATTGGACATTAATTTATTGGACTTTTATTTTCCATTTGGTTTATTATCATTTTTGTTTGTTGCTTCTAAATGGGCCCAGGCAGAATTTGGGCTTTACATCTAGCACTTTGATTTTGCGTTCAATGGCTGCACGAATACCCATGATGCATGTTTCGTACTCTGCCATGTTATTTGTGAAGTCAAAATCTAATTTGCTAGTGAATGGATAATGATATCCTTTTGGGGATACTAGGACTGCCCCGATTCCATTGCCCACAGCGTTTGAGGCTCCATCAAAGTTTAGTTTCCAAGGATGACCTTCTTGAGAGTCTCCTTCAGTGGTTGCCACATACATTAAATCTTCATTCGGGAAATCAAAGTTCAGTGACTCATAATCTTCTAGAGCTCTACTGGCCAGAAAATCTGCTATTGCACTCCCCTTTATCGCCTTCTGGCTCACATAGACTATATCAAACTCAGAAAGTAGATTTTGTCATCGGGCCATTCTTCCATTCAAAGCAGTCAATTCCATCATGTACTTTGGAGGGTCCAATTTCGAGATGAGCCAAGTTGTGTGGTACAACATGTATTTTCTCAATCTTCGAGTCATCCAAATTAAGGCACACATAGCTTTTCAATCGGTGAATATCTTGTCTCGCATTCAGTAAACTTCTTACTGAGGTAATATATCACTCTTTCTTTTCTCCCTGACTCATCATGTTGGCCTAGTACGCATCCCATGGAATTTTCAAACACTGCCAAATACAGTACCAGTGGCTTGTTTGGGCAATGTGACATTAATACTGGGGCATTGGACAAGTAATGCTTAATCTTGTCAAAAGTTTTCTGGCACTCATTATCCCATGCACCTGGATTATGTTTCTTGAGGAGACAGAAAATGGGGTCAAATTTCTCAATTAACTGTGAAATGAACGTGGCGATGTAATTTAGTCTTCCTAGGAAACCTCAAACTTCTTTTTGAGTGCGCGAAGGAGAGAATTCTTGTATAGCCTTAACTTTGTCTGGGTCAATCTCAATCCCCTTTTCACTGAATACGAATCCTAGCAGCTTTCCTGACATAGCCCCAAAAGTGCATTTTGCTGGATTGAGTTTTAGCTAGAACTTCCTTAACATTAGGAACAGTTTTCTTAGGATTTGCACATGCTCCTTTTCTGTTCTGGATTTTGCAATCATGTCGTCGACATAAACTTCAATTTCTTTATGCATCATATCATGGAACAGGGTTACCATGGCTCTCTGATATGTCGCTCCCGCATTTTTCAGTCCAAATGGCATTACCTTGTAGCAGAATGTTCCCCACATGGTTATGAAGGTGGTCTTCTCCATATCTTCAGGATACATCTTTATTTGATTATATCCCGAGAAACCATCCATGAAGAAGAATAATGAGTAACCTGTCGTATTGTCTACTGAAGTGTCAATATGCGGCAATAGGAAGTTGTGCTTTGGGCTGGCTTTGTTCAAATCCCTGTAGTCTATGCACATTCGCACTTTCCCATCTTTCTTAGGAGCGGGGACTATATTGGCTACCCATTCTAAGTATTTAACTACTCGTAAGAAACCAACATCGAACTACTTTTTGACCTCCTCTTTTATTTTCAACAAAAAGTTGGGCCTCATCCTTCGGAGCTTCTGTTGAACTGGCTTGCACTCTTCTTTTATAGGGAGTCGGTGTACCACGATATCAGAACTTAGACCAGGCATGTCTTAATACGACCATGTGAAGACATATTTGAATTCTTGGAGTAACTCAATGAGGTCCCGCTTTGTATCTGTGGTAATGCAAACTCCAATATTCACTTCTTTCTTTTCTTGTCCGTCTCCCAAGTTCAAAATTTCTACTGACTCTTTGGGAGGTAGAATCTTTTTCTCCTCTTGTTCTACCATCCTTAACAAATCAGGAGATAGGTTACAATCTTTGTCATCTCCAAAGTTCTGAGGTTCCTTTAGACACATATTTCACTCAAAAGGAGATCCCGAGTCAGTAACAGTATTGCTCATATAATTAATATCTGAAGACCTATTATTGGGGTAAAGAAAGATTCAAAGAAAAAGAATCTAGGAATAATTATATGCATAGTATGATTATGAATGGAATGGAAATAATAAAAGAATATTTACTCAAAATGAGACAGAAAGATGCATTTTCATTGAAATTAAAATATTGGACATATGCCTTTTTACAAAAGATTCTTATTACTCCTAGGCTTAGAGCAACAAGTGTGTTTTGAACATTACTTTGAATTGGCTCTAAAAGTTACAGGAATCTCTTCCATAGTCCAATTGTTCAGAATACTTCCAGGCTCATAAGGGCAAATGCCTGATAAATTTTCTTCTCCAATTTCTTCTTCGGATATGGCGTTGATGCTTAGATTACCCAACATTTCTTCTACAGTTTCTTTTCTTGACATCTTCTGTTCAGGATGAATAGTTCCTCTTGACACAAATGTTCTGGATATATGGGGGAAGGTGATAGGTTCCCATTTGGTCTCCTCCCGCTCAAACGTGCTCTCCTCCTTTCCTATTTCTTCTCTAACTCTTTCCTCCTTTGCTTCACATCTGGCTTATATCCCAAGCCAAAGTGGTTTCGTTTTTCCATTAACATGGGTACCTCAACCCTCCATTGGAGGCATTTCCTGAGTCTTTTTCCAAGCAAGGCTTCTTTCCCAACTGTCATCTGTAGGCCCATCCTTGTAGTTTTGGATATTTTGGGCATCGGGATCTTATTCCCTTCGACAATAAAAGTTGCATTTACAAATTCTAAAGATCGAAAGGAACATTCGATTGCTTCATTGTCTGCCCCTAAATATGGCGCGTCACTAGTTACAAATGTAATGATGTTTTTTTCTACGTTTATCATTACCAGTTGACCCTCTATTACCAACTTCAGCTTTTGGTGCAGTGATGAAGGCACTGCTCTCGCTGAATGAATCCAAGGCCTCTCCAACAAGCAATTGTAATAAGGCTTGATGTTCATCACCAGGAAGTCTACCTTGTATGTGTTTGGGCCAATCAAAAGGGGTATTTCAATCCTTCCCATTACCCTCCTTTCGGTACCATCGAATGCCCTAACTATGTTTTGGCATGTTTTCATGTGCGAGCTATCCACGGATAGCCTATTCAGTGTGGATAGAGGTAAGACATTCAGAGCCGATCTATTATCAATTAACACCTTAGCAACGTGTATCCTTTACAGCGAGTGGTAATGTGCAGGGCTTTTGTAGATCCCATGCCTCTTGGCGGTATTTCATCATCATTAAAGAAGATGAAGTTGTCAGAACTTATATTGTTAACTAGGCGGTCTAGCTTGTTTAAAGAGATATTGTTAGCGACATAAGTTTCGTTTAGCACTTTCATCAAAGCATAGCGAAGTGCCTCAGAACTTTAGAGTAAAGCTAGCACTGATATGCGAGCCGGTTGCTTATGCAGTTGTTCTACAACGCTGTACTCGTTGTGCTTTAAAAATTTCAGGAATTTCCTAGCCTCATTCTCAGTTACCGGCTCGTTGACAGACAGTTCAAGTCTAGCTACCTTTTCTTTCTTTTGTTCAACTGCAAGGGCTTTTCCTTTCACGTGTTTCGCTCTTGAATTCTCTGGATCGTAATGTTTCCTACTACGCGTATAGAAGCCTACATCTTTGCCCTCTTCTAAAGTGTTTATCGAGTTCTCTTTTCCCGGGATTGTCACATTGTAGTCATAGTTCCAAAGAACTCTTTTGCTATCCTTATAGGGAAATGATACAGGTTTTTAGATTATGACTTTCGGTGCTATTTTTATTCTCGCTTCATTTTTTCTTGGTCGCGAAATAATCATCACCGAGTGATTAACTTTTTGGGCCCTTTCTGTTGATCCATCCTCTGAGGCATAAACCTCTCCTTTTTCTGATCATTTGATCTCTTCATAAAATTCCATCTCTATATTGTCCATTAAATTTTGCACTGTGGTCCTGAACTCAGTGCATTCTTGGATGTCATGACCCTCCTCGACATGGAACACACAATATTTTCTTGCTCCTTTGGGCCTTTCCTTTGAATCTTGTGTAATTAAACCTCCATTGACTATTTGTTTCCAAACCCATCTTAGCGGGGTTTTTGCTTTTGCCACATCAGCTTTGATTCTTTTCCCTCCACTCTCGATTATCGCGTTTACCCCTTTATCAGAATGACTGGGTAACGGATTTTCTGTCACATTAGGTCCTGATGGGTCGTCGAAGTTTACGATCCCCATCTTAATGAATATTTCGACCAACTTTTTAAACGTAGTGTAGTTCTCGATGAAGTGCCTCGTTATCCCTGAATGGTACTCACAACAGGGGTTGCATGGGTTTTAGATAGAAAAGGGCTACCGCATATACATCAAACAGATTCTGATACAGTTTCCTATATGTTATCGGAATAGGTGTGAATTGGAATCTTTTCGTGTTCGGCCTTGGGTTGGGTTCTTGCCTTGGGGGCCATGATGACTAGTGGTTACCATCCTTGGTGGGCCAATGGTAATCGGTTTCGAATAACCTTTGTTGTATGTTCTTACATTATTCACCTCGTTTTCTTTCTTCCTCGAGGTCGGTCTTTTAGAGTTTTCCCCCGCATCTATCTTACCACTTCTTACTGCATTTTCAATCATTTTACCGGACATTAATATATCTGAGAAGCTCTTAGTAGCTCTTCTCAATATATGGTTGATGAACGAGGCTTTTAAAGTGTTGATGAAAAGCATTGTGGTTTCCTTTTCCAGAAAAGGCGGCTGGACTTACGTTGCCACCTCTCTCCACCTTTGGGCATATTACCTGAAGCTCTCATTTTGTTTCTTCTCTATATTCTGTAACATGATTCCGTCGGGTGTCATGTCCGTCACATGACTATATTGCTTCATAAAAGCCTGCGCCAAGTCTTTCCATTAATTAGCTTTGGCACGACTCAGTTGATTGTACCATTTGGCTGTAGACCAAATTAGACTATCCTGGAAGCAGTGGATTAACAGTTGATCATTATTGACATATCCTGTCATCCTTCGACAGAACATAATGATGTGAGCTTCAGGACAACTAGTCTCATTATACTTTTTGAACTCTGGCATTTTGAACTTAGGCGGAAGCACTAAATCATGGACCAAACTCAGATTTTTAGCATCGATTCCACAATGGTAATCAGCATTCTCCATTGCTCTAAATTTCTCTTCTAGCCATTGTCACCGGTCCTCAAGTTGTTTTGGCAGATCTCCTCTTGCCTTTTCTATTTCTGCCACATCATCAAGGTCAGGGACAATGGGATTGGTTAGGTTATCCCTCAGATTAGAACCTAATCCAGTTGGAAAGTTCATCGGTGTCGAGGTACCGGCCTGATATTGGGATCTGATGGTGACAGGTACCGTTTGTGGGTACAAATCTGGTCGTGCTTGGATGTTTGTTGGGGTAAAGCCTGGAGGATAGGCAGGGTCTTCATGATCATCCCCAGAATCGACCATAGGGCTCTTCCCTTTATCATGCCCTCCAGCCATTAACTACGTTAATTGGCTCATCAAACTTCTTTGGGATTCTAGTATCTGATCTCTCATGTCTTGTTGAATTTTGGCTAATTGTTCTTGCATCTGTGCCTGTAGCTGATCTTGCATATCTCTTTGCAATTGTTCTAACCTTTCCAATCTTTGATCCATTGCTTTAGTCTTGCGGCGGCTACCGTAGTGATATTTGGTTGGTGAATTTTTGTTGGTTTCCAGGGTAACTGTCATAATTTTAATTAATTAGGGTCTTTTTATGGCACTTAATGCATATGATGTAATGCAGATGAATGAAATGAATGCAAAAAAATCCATTGATTCTGATTCAATTTCATTAGAATAACTTTACTAGAAAATGAATTTCTTTACATAAAACGGATTACATATACGGCCTTGCCCTAATGCTCAAAGCCTTAACCTTTCTAACAAGCCAAGCCAATTCTCGACCTCGGTCTGATTCTGACTCATATTTTAAGCTTAAAATTTTGGCTTGAACTGCTAGGGTTTGCAAATGATCAACCACTTCCCGTACTTGAGCCACAACTTTGCCCATAATGTAGTCTTTATCTTTAATCTGACCTTGAGAACGATGGAGCTGCTCTTGCCAATGTTCGTTATTCTTCTCAAGAAACTCTACTCGAAGTTCACAATTTTGCACTGTGTCCTTAAGCTCTCATATCTTTCCCTTCAATTCTTCGATCTTACTTAAGCTTGCTCTCAACTCGATTGCAGAATTGCGACTGTGATATTGGTGAAGTGACTTTTCTGATTCTGCTACCCGAACTCTTAATCCCGCTTTCTCATTTTGGCTTTCTAACAAACTCCCTTTTAGAGCGTTTTCCTGTATCCGGGTGTCTTGAAACTTCTTCTCCCACTGATCGGCTCTAATCTTTTCTTCTGTGATCTCTTGTTGCCATTGCTCCGATATTTTACCCAAACCCGCAGTTCTTATTGACAAACGTAGCTTCTTATAATCTGTTTTTAGACTATCCAAATCTTCTTTAGCCTTGTTCTGTCCCTTTCTCAATTTATCGGCCTCTAGCTTATGGATGTCGATGTCTAATCCTAAACCCATCTTTTCCTCCTCTAATTGCTCTACCTTCTTTCCCCATTCTAAACTTATTTTTTCAAAGTCTTACTTTATGATTTCTAACTCAGACGGGAATACTTGTAGATGCTCCTTTATCGGCCGAGTGTTTTCTTGACCTGGTATAGGAATGTTATCATTGACCCTTTTACCCCTCCACCAATTATATTTGGGGGTTGTCATCAGATTCATGATAAATATTTTCATTCTGCGGGTTTGGTTCCAAGCATTCGATATTTCACAAACCTTCTTGTAATTATCACCATTGTATGAAAACTTACACTGAGCCAACCCTCGCGTCACTGGTACGAACTACCTCGATCTATACTGTCTCAATATGAGCAAAGGAGCATATCCAACGGTTCTCCAAATCCTGAGAAGAGGAACCCAGTCAAAGTCTCCACACCGGTACATAATCTCATTAGGGATCATCCAAGGAGCTCTCCATTCGACGTCCTCCTCTTGGAGATTCTGGAGAATTGCCCTCCACTTTCCTTCGAAAATGTCGTCTCACCTCGGTGTAGCCACTAATTCCTTCAATGGAAAATAGTTCTCAGAGAAAACTCGATAGGAGACCTTTTCTATTTTCCAAAAGTGGCTTTGAAACCATGCTAATAAAAATTGCGCACACCCGATGAACCTTCCTTCACCCGCTCTCCAGCATGCATTCGAAGATCTAAAAATTTCAGCCAAGATTGCCGGGACAGGTGTGACCCTTTTATCAAGTTGATCGAACAAGTCTGAAACTACCTCGTCTATATGCCCTAGTGCTTTTGGGAAGACGACCAAAGCATAAATACCTAAAGTGAAGACATCAACTCTTTTCTTCACATCCAGATGTGCTAGTATCAAATCTCTCAAGCTTTTCCATGGGATACACTTATTATCACCTTTCTGCTGCATTTGGGCTGCAACCTACTGTTCGCTCATCCCCGTGATGTTCATAAGCTTTTTTACGAACGTCGGGACACTGACAGCTCTAGAATATGCCTTGTCAGTTTGAAT
Source organism: Gossypium raimondii (assembly GCF_025698545.1). Classification (NCBI taxonomy): domain Eukaryota; kingdom Viridiplantae; phylum Streptophyta; class Magnoliopsida; order Malvales; family Malvaceae; genus Gossypium; species Gossypium raimondii. The sequence goes on from NC_068573.1 coordinate 11,137,434, forward strand.
ATTCGGGCAACGGAGCAAGGTTGTGTACTCTTCCACAATAGGCACCAAATCCACCTTTCCAAAAGTAAAACAACTATAGACAGGATTCCAAAACTGGGTAAGGGATCGGAATAAGTGCTTGTCCACTTTGATATCGAGTAGATAAGGCAAATCGTCGTAATTAAAGTAGAATAGTTATTTGATCTCATCATCCCATTGATCCCATATTTCTTTCATTTCTTGAAGATTGTTTTCGATTACATTGATACGAGTGAAATCCTACAATTCTGGCACATACCCGTCTATAAGACTATCACGTTTCTCTTACTGTGTTGTCTCGACCTATATTCGGACAGACACATTATCCTCCACTTTATCAAGAAACCCCTTTTCCATGATAAATTATCTATTTAGGAACCGAATGCGAATCAACACCCTTTTTGTGATAAAAAATGCCATGCAATTACAACCAAAGTAAAACAAGTTAGTACAAAGCAGAAGCAAACAAGAAAAAGTAAATAAAGCACCTATTCGGGTGACCACTAGGTTTGGTGTGGTTCTTCCTAGGGTAGGCCCTTAGGGCTCACTATATGCAGTTTGGTTCCAAAGTAAAGGTACCCGAACCGACAGATTCCTTGATCCTCACCCATTTCTGGCTCATTGGACTGAGTTCAATTCAGGGAATACATTTCCTATGGCCATGCGGAGATGAAAATCTCACGAAGACATAGGTACGGATATATCCCGTAAGCGATTCACTATCCTGTGCGGAGGTGAAAACCTCACGAAGGAGCAGTTTCTCACTCTCACTTAAAAAGGTATAATCGAGCGGTCATGTAATGCAATGTGCAGCGATTAAAAGACTCGAACCAATAGAGTAAACATATCAAAATGATGCAGACCATAAAAAATTGAAATGTAATGAAAGGATCATAAATTTCCCAAATTATCAATTTTCGACAAAAAGACAACAACTAATCAACTCGTGGCTTGACTCTCTTATTTTAGTCCCCAGTGGAGTCGCCAAGCTGTCGAAACCATTTTTTGTAAAGGGGTCGACTTTTTGTTTAAAAACGAAAATGGAGTCACCACCAATCCTTTTTATTTAGGTGTGATCGGATCACCTCATAATTTAATCATTTTAATAAAAGTTTAAATTTACTAAAATGATAATTTTTGGTCTACAAAATCCAGAAAATGGGTTCGGGAGTCTGTTACACACGAGGAAGGATTAGCACCATCGATATGCCCAAAATTGGTACCTAGTTGATTACTTAAAGTATTAATGTCGAAAGTTGAAATTTTGAAGAGATTTTAAAATACAATCCCCTTTTTATTGAAATTGAAATGAGTAGCAAAGGCCCACTCGTCCCGCGATAACAATATGCCACATCCCGTAAGTTAGGAAGTGATATTTGAATCCTCTAGAATAAGCTTGCCTTTGATTTTTATTTAAAACTTAGGTATTTTAAATTTAGAAGGATGTTCGACTATTTAGATTTAACGAGAAAATCGAAACCCCATAAGTTAGGGTACGATTTCTCGAATTTCTAAAAAAATCGAAACATTGCCTTATTGTGAGAATTTCTTTTTACAAATAAATACCAACATAATTTTTTAAAAAACGATGTATACTTATTTTATTTAGGCATAACTTAAGAATGGCCATAGTACATGACGTAGTGATGATAAATCGGTATGAAATGACTATACGGATGGGATATTGGAATGATAAATGAAAAATAAATAGATAAATATCATGGTAGTAATAATATGAATAGAGTAATAATGAGAAAGAAGGGTAAATATCATCCAATTAAAAATGAAGAATAAAAATAAACAGATGAAATAAATAACAAATAACACCACGTTTAAGTATCTAACGAATAAATAAGAAAAATTAATAAATATATAAATAGGTAAAAAAGCACAAATAATAACTTCAGTATTTAAAAGGTGATAGAATAATACACAAATAAAATGAATATACATATTTTAAATTTAAACATTTTAAGTGCAAGAAATTAAGAATTAATAATAAATAAATAAAATAAAAAGGGTTGGAATTTAATTGGCAAAAGCCAAGATTAAAATGGACAACAAAATTTAAGGATTAAAATAGGATTTATGAAATTTAAGGGATAAATTAAAAAGAAGGAATTAATAAAACAAAATAGAGGGCTACAATGATACACGCCAAAAGGACTAGGGAGTAAACATGAAATTACCCCTAATTCCTTATGTGTGTCATTTCTCAGGTAGATTAAAATAAAATTCAAATAGAATTATAGGGTAAAATGTGGAAATATATAAAAATAGGAAACACTAAATCAAAAAGTAAATAAAAGGCAGAAGGGCTGAATATGTAAATAGCCCCTCAAAGCAAAAACGCGCGGATCCTGGCCGCATTTGAGTCAATTTTCGGGTATGCTGCAAAACGGCGCCATTTTGGCCACTGATACTTAAGTCCAAAACGGCGCCGTATTGTACCCTATATACATAGCAAAAAAAAAAAATAGAAATGAAAAAAACATTTCAACTTTCATTTTTTCAAAAAAATCTGAGAGTTCTCTCAGTCTCTCTCAGCCTTCCCCCTGGCCAGCCATGGTCACCACTGCAACGCCGTCGTGGCTCCACCGTGGGCGGTGGTCAGAATGCCGTGCAGAAATCGAGTTTTTAACCCCCATTTTAAAACACGTTCGAAGGCCAAGCCTTCATGACCCAAAGACCAAAGGAAAGGATCCCTCACATCCTTTTTGGTTTGATTTTGACGACGAAAAAGAGACTTCCGGTGACGTGGCCCTGGGATGAATCGGGTAAGTTTTTTTATTTTTATTTTATTTTTGGTATTCGTTTGTAAAAAAATTGAAATAATAAAATGAAAAGAAAATCAAACAAGAATTTAAAATAAAAGTAAAAAATCACCTCTGAAGTTTTGTTCTCTATTTTTTATTTTTCTTTCTAATGTGTTCGTAAAAAAAATACAAAGATGAGATTTAGGCTTTTATAGCTGGATACAACTTTTTAGTTTCTAAACTTTGTCTGTTTGCTATTTACTGCTACTGTTGCTCGCATACTTCTCTGTCATTGCATTCAAATTTTTTGCAGGTGTCAGACGAGCGTGATAGTGACGTGCAACGGTGGTAGCGCACGTGAGGAGGTTGGAGGCGCCGACGTGGCATGCGGCTAGGGTTTCTGCCCTTCTTTTTTTGGTTGAAAATTAATTTAGGTTTTGGGCCATTTGTGCTTTAGGGTTTTAATTTATTTGGGCTGTAATTGGGTTTGTAATTTAGGTTGGTAATTTGGATTGTTTGGACTATTTATTTTTTGGGTTTTATTTCTGTTATTTTTAGGTTTTGGGCCTGGGCAAATTGGGCCTATTACATATAATATTTCAATTTTATTTTATTTTCTGTTTTCTAGTTATATATGTGTATTAATATTCATCTTATTCGATCTTGTGATTAATATAAAATTTTTATATTACTGTTATTTTACTAACATTTGTGCAACAATTACCTATATTCTTTACAAACACTTAAAATAATATATAACAATATAAAATTAATCTAATATTCCAATTAACCCTCACCACTAAAACATCACCATAAGCTTAAATTTATACTTAAAATAAAAATATGTTTGCAAATGCTTAATAAAAACACTTACCAAATAACAATACGAAGGAAAGAAATACAAAATTACTAAAATATAATAACATAATAACATTTTAACGACTAATAAGAAACTATATATTCTCCAAACAGTTAAAAATTATATATATAACAATATACTAAAATTCAAAGTAACAAAATTATATTCGGTAATCACCCTAAAAACTTTTCTCTTTTTTTGCACGCCGTTTGTTTCATATATTTTGTTTTGTCCAACAGTGGTGCCAGCTTCTGGGCTGACTAGCACCCACATTTTTCTCCTCCCATCAACTATTTCTTTTTTTATTCTTCTCATTTATTACACATGTTTTTTCTCCTTTTAGTTTGTAGATCTATTTTATGGGTATCTTTGTTGTCTTTACAAGTTGTGGTGGACAGATAACAGTGTCTATCGTTCTCTAAAACTCTACTGGCTACTAATAGTTTTTCTTGGAAAGTGGGTAACTTTTCGTAAACTTCTTAATTTTTTTGAGAGTATTTCAGAATAATAAATGACTTTACAAGTTGATTTGGACTCGTGTTGTCTTAGGTATGTTTTTTGTTTGTTTTTCTATTGTTTAATAAGTCCTCAGTTTTAGAAGTTTTTGTCTACTCTTGTAGCACGTTTTTTAGTATTGCTTATGCACGTAATCTTAGTTTTACAAGTGATTTTAGGGATGATTTTGTTGTCGTTCTCTCTAGTTTGGTGGATGCTCGATTCTTTTCTCAATTTTTGCTCGTCACTTTGGACCATCTGAGGCTTATTTCCTTATCGTATTAGGTGCTTGCAATCATTCCAGATATGTCGAGCTTGAGTTGTGACAAGTCTAATTGTCAACGTGTCATAATGTTCTATTGATGCTGAAGCTAAAACCTTTGTTGTGTTAATGGAGCTTGTCCTTCACAATCTATGATGACTGTTTGTTATTTTTTCCCTTTGAATTTTATGGTTCCATTTATTGAATGAATTAATGAATTTATCGTAAAAAAAATCAAACTAACAATAATTTAAAATATAAAAATAAACTAACATTTAAAATAATTTTTACCTTTAAAATTTCTTACAAACTTTTAATAAAACCCATAGAAAAACTTAAAAAAAGAAAAAATTATAAAATGTACCAAATATCTTAACATTTAAACAAAAATAACTAACAATAAACTTTAGTAAATCAATATACCAATAGTTTACATTTTCTTCAAAGAATAAACTCAATTTTAAACATATTTAACAATAATAAATAATAATAAATCAACCTTTAAGCAAAAATATACTAAAATATAATAATATAATAAATTGCTAACATTTAAACTAACAATAATCAAATAGTACAATAAACAAAACATTCAATCTCTATATTTAACATTTTACAAATAAAAAGATAAAAAAAAACTTACCTGAATATGTAAAAATTAGGGATGGATTTGTAGAGACTAAAGGTAGGTTTAGAGAAATATATATTAAGTACTTGAGAGAAATAGAAAATGAGAGAAGAAGAGGTTGTTGGGAGAATGAGAAAAATATGGCTATATAATCAAAACTTTAACGAACTAAATTGAATAACTACTAAAATTATTATGAAAAAAGTATAATAAAACTAATTTCTCTATTAACTCTTACCTACCTGTGACCCCCCATTATTTGTTTCCTGTATGCTTTTAATCTCATGCATTATTTGCTTTTATTTCCCTATCAAGGACTGCCAAGGACCAGTTGCATGCTTTTAATTTCATTCATGGTTTGCTTTTATCTCTCTTCCAAGGACCACTTTCATCGATGTTGAAGTGGACAACCCTGAGGTCCGATTTTGAAGTTGGCACCTTTAGGAAGTCGGAAGTCGGTTTCTAGAGGTGTTGACTTCAAAGTTGGACTCGCAAGTACCGTTTTCAACTAGTTTGCTAAATAATTCAACAAGTCAAATATTTCATTAATTATTTTTCTTCAATTCATGTATATGAAAAACAAAACTACAAAAAGCTTTATTTTTAATGTCGCATGATTTTTTTATAATTACATTACAAGAATGCTGCAAAGAAATGTTGAGTACCTAATATTTTTATTAAGTTAATGTCACATTTCAACCGGATTTTAACTCAATAGTGAACTTACCAAAAGTCCCTTATTTTTATAAAGCAATAGATATTCTTTTAAAGGTAATTTTTCTTTTCATATAAAATTTTTAAAAATATTTACACATAATAGAATTCAAATTCAAAAATTATAATTTTGATAACTTAAACTTTACCATGTCAACTAAAATAAAATTTGATTATTATATAATTTTTAAATTTGTTAAGTAAATTTTTCACTTACATCCTCGGTGTACCATAATCTAGTGTATGTAAAAGGCCTATCAAATTAAATAATAAACTTAAATGCTAAAAAGACCCCATAAAATAATTAAAAATCAATTAAGTCCCTAATTGAAAACTACAATAAATTGAGCCTTCAAGGGACCTTATCAAGTTCAACCTTTTTAAGAACAACCAAAAGAGTACATATATACCAGTTCAATAAGCCTTTAATGACAATTTCACTATTATCTAATCAAACATCAAATTCCATTAAAAACAATTTCATGTATAGGCATCAAGCTTACCATTCATCATTCCAAAACCAAGCATTTGTTGGGAAGTGTGCCCATATTGTAGTAAGATTGTATTTGAACGATAAATAAAAAAATTTACATTTCACTGTTATGTCTTTTGTAATTTCTCTTTCATATTTTGCATGCATTACCAAAATTGTGACAAGCAAATATTAGCTCATTGATTGTCTAAGTTCAAACAGATGATAAGTGACATTATAAGAACGTTTACATTGCGAGAAAGACAACTTACTTTAGTAGATAATCTAAATGAGCCCGTAATCCCGTAAAAAGAATCAAAGTGAGCATTTTATTCAAATTGAGAAGGATTATTATGTCATCTACAATTCCAATTGAGGAGATGGCTAGTCTTGGCTATCAGAGCAGTTGACTCCATGGGTAGAGACATATATGTATTCATTGGCAAAAATGATACATTGAACATGACCCAAGATGAATTAATTCTAAATCCATTTGTGAATTAATTCACTTGTGACATTCATGGTGTGATTTGCCTAAACCCTGAGTTAGCCATTAACCATGCGTATGTAACTCATGTGCTTTGATATAAGTGGAGGCTTATGCTCTAAAGATGATTGAGCCGATAGCCGATATGTTGGGTACATGACTTGTGTATGACATAGCTTTACTAGCAACAGTGGAATTCATAGCTCAATTAAAGAGTTAATGATATCTCTCATTGGCATTGTATGGATTGATAAATATGGAAGGTGACCACGAGTTGCTTGTTCTCGAACAAGCAATTTATCACAGTCATTTGTTGATAGTGATAATATTAATCATTAAAAAGACACAATGGTGACAATGAGATAAAATAAAATTGTATTTAGTGAACATATTTAACTCAATGGAATAAATGATATCATATGAGGGTAACATACACATGACGAGGTCATTGGACAAAGCTGTTTGATGAATTGCTTTCGTAAAAAAAGTATACAATAATGAGTTTTTAATCATGGTACTTTTTTTGGATTGACTCAATGATTAAGTAATTGCAAATTATCGGAACGATGCTTCTGGACATAATGCAATTACTAGAGCCTAATTGTATATGTTTGATTGGTCCCTCCGCTAGCTCAAAAAAAGTTCGATCGGACTTCATTTGAATTAGAAGAAAATTCTACAACTTTGAAAATAATTTAATTGAGTCGATTTATTCGATGTGAAATTAAATTGGGCGGTCGTAAGAATAGTTCAACTAGAGAATTTTATTAAAGAATTTTCTTGAAAAGTTAATTTAGAAAATCTAAGTGATTTTTGGGAAAATTAATTTTCCCCGTCCTTTTTCTTTCAGAATTATCTCTAGGTAGCGGACGAAATACTACTAACATTTCTTGGATAATTTTGAGCGATATGCTCTAAATATCCACATTGAAAACATGCTTCTGTTTTCTTCCAACATTTACTTTTGTATTTTCTGCCACAAAGTTTACAGTTCGGAATAGTTATGTCCTTTTTCGACTTTTTAATATTGCTAATAGATTCGGATGGTTGTTTAACCTGATCTTTCTCAGATTCAACATTCGGTGGAACTAATTTCCAAGAACTTTAGAACTCTTTAGCTGACTTAGGAAGGGGTTGCGAACCAATAATCTTAACTTTTTTCCGAATGCTTGGAGAGACTCGTATTTCTTGTCTAGGCCTAAGGCCTGTTCAACCACTTTCGCTCGTTCAGCTAGATCAGTAAACTCTTTTATTTTGTGCAAGACCAACTAGACTCGAAGCTTATCTCGTATTCTCTGAAGGAACCACTTACAACTTTTTTTTCAGTCGGGACAAGTTCATGAGTGTACTTACTGAGGCGCAAAAATTCGCACTCGTAATCAATTACTGTCATTTTGCCTTACTTTAGCCATAGGAATTCTTGCTTTCTATCCTCTAAGTACAGTTCACCAACATACTTTTTTTTGGAATTCAGCGTGAATGAAATCCCAACCAATTAGCGGGCATATGCCAAATAATAGTTTGCCACCAAATATATGCTTCTCCTTGTAGAAGAGAAATAACACACATAACACATTCGTGGGGCTTGTACTCTAACTATTAAAGTACTCGGTTTTTTGTCTCTAGCCATATTTTAGCCGTCGAAGAATCAACCCCTTTTTCTCCCATAAACTCCATGGCACTGCACTTTCATAGTTCTTTTATTCGGGCTCATCTAGTTGTATTTGTTGAAGTATTTTGTGGAGTAGTTCTCACTATTCTCTGAAGGATTTTCGCTATCTTGCGAGGTAATCCCTCATTACTACAATCTTCCCATCAAGATCTCACTGTTCTATTTTGTCAAACACTGGCTAAATCATCACTATATGATTCGACCCTAATTATGTTCTCACTCTCAACAGAGTGAGCACTATTACTCATATCATCATTATTATAGTTTCTCGATTCCCCTAAAATTTTCAACTATAAAAAAAAGAATTTAACAATCAGCATCCAAATCCTAACTCAGATTTGACTCAATAATGGCATGTACCTCTAGATTCAATTCTGAGCTCAATTTAGTCCGAGAATCGGCTAAACCTATAGCTCTGATACTATTAAATGTAACACCCCATACCCGATTCGATCACCAGACCCGAATAATAAAATGCTACAAAAAAATACAGAACATTTAATTTCATTTCATAGTCTAAATACCAGCTCAATATCATTTTGTTCATATATATATATATATCAATACAACATGCAATTCAATCATTTCGGGTTTATATCAAGCTTACAAAAGCTTAAATCCAACCCAATATCAATTAGGGATCAAACCAAAACAAAAATAGAAAAATAGGAAAATTCTGCAAACATGGGTCAGACACTCGTGTCCCCTGACCATGTGAAGAGAGTGAGGCAATGTGGGTCAAAAATGTAAATATTCAAAAATGTGTCACACTATCACCTTTGGCCTGGTGCACCAAAATCACCTAAAAACTTACAAGCCACACGTGCACATGACTGTGCGCCAGATTGTGTCTTAGGCCGTGAGTACCTGAATTTACCTTTCAATGCAAGATTTCTACCTTAACTTACTTAGGCAACAAGAAAACCTTTTAAACCACATTCAACCAAATTAAAAGAATCCAAATCAAACCAAAATTATCATTTCTAACAACCACCTTAAGTGCCTAGCTAATATGCCACAATTGGCACCTCAATTCACAATTCAAAATCGATCAATTTATCATATTCATTCATACCAATAGGACGTCAAGGCACCTTAACAAGTTCAACCTTTTTAAGAACAACCAAAAGAGTACATATATACCAATTCAATACGCCTTTAATGACACTTTCACTATTATCAAATGACTATTCAAAAAAATTGCATGTATAAGCATCAAGCTTACCAATTCATTTCAAGCATACCTAAGCTTACCATTCATCACTCCATAATTAAGCGTCAACCATGCATATCACATAACATATCATTTTATCCAACATTAATTCATTAAACATATAAACCATGCTACCTAACAAGATGATAACAACATGACTATTTCCAACACATACATATACATTATATACATAACTTCCAAAATGCCAACCAAGATACTCAATGTTCCTTATAAACATTAGACATCCTAGGTACATGCCAAGGCCAAAATGAACTCATCACCAACACTTGAGTTCGAGATTTTCGCTGGATGCTGAGTTGACATTTGAATCGTAAAGTACCTAACCTGCGCACAGAAATAAAAACCATACGCTGAGTATAGCTAGTGGTATTTCTATAATTTAACATTAAAACATAATATAAAGTTTATAATGCATTTTAACATGTCAATCTACAAGTCCTAATACATCGCCTAAATATTAAATCTATTTACATATCTTAAACCGAGTTGTCATAGTTGCATCATATACATTTTACCTATCTCAATCGAATTGATTAAAGCGTACAATTTCAAATCCATAATTTTGAGCTTATAAACTGATATCCACTATCCACCATTATTTCAATTTCATTTATACCCGATTTCTCAATTCCACAACATAATTTCATCAACCAACCATCAAATCATATATGTGATAGCATAATTCAGCACCAACTGAATTCAATTGCATAATTATAACGATATATCATTTTTTCAAATCTATTCAATTTAGTCATTATGACAACCAGCTAATTCAAATCGGTTCAATTCAGCTCATTTAGTCATTTCCAGCTTGCCTTATATTATTACATACAACGCAATTTGTATTTGCAGCAATTAAAAATGTTTGGGTTATAGAAATACAAACCGTAAACTCTGAGCTATTTGTCGATGACTTTATCTTTTCCTTTTCGCTTTGAGGAATTCAGGTCGACGTTAGTTACGGATTAAAATAAATACATCGAATCATCAATACATAATCATTTTCATGTTCAGTTGCTAATTTAAGTAACTTTTGTATTTTATTTAATTTAGCTCCTAAAATCGGGACTATCATAAATTTCAAATTTAACCCCTAATTTTTATAAATATTTCTCTCTAAGCCTAATTTAACATCCTATTTAATATTTCTACCACTAAATTCAAAATTTATGCATTTTAGTCCCTATTGCACAAAATCATCATTTGACTTTACAATTTAGTTCTTTTTCAATTCTAAACTTAAAATCTATCAAAATGACACCTTAAGCTTCAATTACTCAACAATGGTAACATTCTCAAATTTTAACAGTAGAAAAAATTACGACATGGGTCGACTAGCTTAAGTTCCTGGATTTCGAAAATATAAAAAATTTGAAAAAATGACTAAATTGAACTAACCAAATTGAAGCTTGAAAAATTGGAGCCCTAGCCGTGTGTTGAGAGTTTCTCTCTCAATGTTTTCGATTGAATAAAGAAAAATTTATGAAAATCCTTTTGATGTTTTCCACCAACTTTATTTTACTATTAAAGTTATGTTTTATTTTATTAATTATTAATATTTTATCACCTTGTTCTTTATAAAATTATCAGGGTACCGTCCACTATACTTATAAATGGTATATTTACCATTTTAATCCTTATTCAATTCCAATTAGTGAAAATATATAAAAATTTAAACTTTTGATACGTTTATGATTTAGTCCTTATACCATAATTAAACACTAATTCGATAAAAGCAACCGAATGAAATTCAATTCACTTATAAAAATCTTCGTAAATATTTTTATTAAATATTTACAAAGATCGATTTATGAAAATAAGGTCTCGATACCTCATTTTCCAAAATCACTAACTTTCGGTACAAACCACTTGTACCTTGATTAATTGACCAATTGATAAAATCATCAAATAAAAATCCAATATAACATTATATTAAGTAACAATGTGGTGGCTAATATGATAGTTGATGTGGTGTTAGATTTGATTTCAAATGTTTAGATATAACAAAACTAATAAAAACTCCTTTAAATCAAATTTGTAAAATTCTGTCAAATACTCTAAAAATATTTTCAAATGTTTCTAAACTCATACACTTGATCAAAATAAATTAGAATTTTTTTATGATTTTGAAATACCCCTAAAAAGTCTTTGGAAAATAATTTTAACCAATCTTGGATCTAAGTTTCGATACACAAACTAGTATGTATCAAAACATACAAGTCAGCAAGCAAAAGAATGAAACAACACAAACGTGTATTGGAACTTATGGCATGTATTGGTGCATAGCCTTTATGTTTCAAAACATATTTGACAATGAGCAATGAGAAATTCAAGGAAAAAAAAGGTATCAAAATCTCAGTTTGAGGTATTGAAACTTATCCCCAATTTTTGATACATGCGAGTCTTGGAAAAAATTCGATTTGAAAAGGGTTTTATTGCACAACAAAAAATTAAAATTTTGAAAACCAACCCGGTTTGTGATATTTATAGCAATAAAACTTAATCGAATTCGTACCTATGGTTTTGGATAAGCGGATCCTTGATGTTTTTCAGCTTTCAACCAAATGATCTTCTTCGCTAATCTCCTTCCACGAATTGCTTCGAGTGTGGACTCGGTTCAATTGATCAAAACACAGAACATGAAAAAGTTTTCCTTTTGGGGTGAAAACAAAAATTCTCTCTTCTTTAATAGAAGCTAGTAAAAGTGTTATTCTGAAGAATATGTTTATAAGTTGAGAATAAATTCTCTCTACTTTTTAGCAGAATAACAATCCTTCAAAAGTTCTATTAATAGCTCTACCGGTGCCATCTATTTATAGGAAGAGAAGGTAAAACACTTGTATAGTTGTAGTGGCTTATTTTAAATAGAAAAACAACGTCCTACTTAGAGTAGGAGAGGGGTGAACGACTCACCCTTGTATTTCTACTAGGATTGTCACCCATTCATGTTATATGAGGGTTTTGGGCCTATCTTATATTCAGTCCAATTACAAGTATTTTTTGGCCTTTTTGACTTATTACTTTGTAATATATCTAACCCAATTCAATTTTTCTATTTCTCAAAATAAACTTTAATATCTATTAAATAATTTTCTCACCCTAATTTTACCCCACTAAAATTTTGATGATTTTACCCGCGATGAAATTTTGAGAAAATTTGTTCAATATATCGCAACTCAACATGTTCACTATGACTGAATGATTTTTTTATGATTTTCGGGCTTCAAAACATCCCAAAAACATAAACTCATTCTTCCATAATTTTTTAAGTAATCCTATACAGGATTGCAAATTTCCATTTTCATTTCCATTCCTATTTTTGGAAACCTACATTCATTTCCAAATGATTTCATTTCTCTATTTTGGAGAAAACCACAATCATTCCTGATTGTTTCCCATTTTAATTTTTCTATTCATTTCATTCATTTTTATTCAAACATACAATTCATTTATAGTTTTAACGAGCTAGCGGAGGGACCAACTAGACATATGAAGTTGAGGATCAAATGATTTATAATTAAGTTCAAGTTTATCTTATTAATTATAAACTCATTTAGTTATGAAGTCATTCCACTATAATATCATGACTGAGCTCTCCCCATGACATACAATTACGAAAGCAACTACTTAGTGCTTGTCCAATGACCTTGTCATTAATGTGTTACGCTCATAGGATATCCTTGTTCTCCTAATATGATCATAATTTATCTCATGGTAACCATTATATCTTCCTTAATGAAAATCCAATCACTATCAAATAATGATCAAGTCATCCATCACAAAGACGAATGACACGTGGCCATGTTTACTTTTCATTAACCATGTAATGCCAATGAAAGTATATCATTTACCCATTTTTTGGCTATGAATTCCAATATTGTTAATGATACTACATGCTATAGAAGTTGTACATCCAATGCACCAGCTTTTTGTTCCTTATCTATTTGAACTCAGGATTTTACTTACATTAAAGTGTACGAGTCACGCATATGTAGTCCGCCATCCACGTAGGATTTAAGCATAGGTATGCCACACTATGAACATCACAAGTGAATAAATTCATAAATGGATTCAGGATCTATTCTGCTTGGGTCCTGTCTGATGTACTGTCAATCCAGTCAGTTACATCTATGTCCCTATCTTTTGGGAGTCATCTGGTCCAATGTTTCCAGACAAGGAATCTCCCTAATTGGACTTGATAGACGACATATTAGTCTTTCAATCTGTTTGCTCATTTTTTATTAGACTAAGGACATGTTTAGGTTAGTCTACTAATACTTGTTATCTTTCCGTACTACGATCCGACCATGTAATACCGCTTAGTATTAGTTAAACATTAAACAACCAATGAGCAACATTTGCCTCCATTTTGCTTTGCGTGCAAAAACCATGTGAGAAAAATATACAAAGTATTAATGTAATTCATGAATACTTTTATTAACCAATTTGTTCAAAAAAATTACAAGTGTACATAGACAAAAATTACTACACTTAGGGCACCAGATCTAAGAGCGAGCTCAACAGTCATATTTTCAAAAGCCATGTATCAATATATTGAAGCCCATGTATCAAAACATGTCCTCTGCAATGAAAATTGATGTGTGAGTTAAATTTTGTAATGGCTCCAAATGTCCTGAAATCATTGAGGGTATAAATATGATCCAGGGACACTCAAATGAAGACAAGAAACAAGTTTACAAAGATCAAGAGCAAAAATCCAATCTTTTCCATTGTTGTTCTCATTTTTTACTTGTAAACATTTGGGGTTTAGTTTCCTTTCATTCTTTCAAGTATTAAGTTGTATTTATGAGAGCTCAAACATTGTATATCTACCTTCTAAAGGTATTATTTCATTTCCAATTTTATTTCTCAAATTTGTGAAGTTTTACTTAAGATTTTGGTTAGAAAACCTTAAGGGAAAGTGATTCTATCTTAATTATTGAAAAAAATAGTGTTTTGTAAAGGTTATATCTTACCCTTGAAAGGTACCAATTAGTGAATAGGGGAAATTCTTAGATTTGGAAAGCTAAGGTAGTGGAGGTAAGGAATTGGGGCCAAACCACTCTAAATCTCTTATGTAAATTTTCTTTGAGCATTTTTTTAACATTTTTAACACCAATTTTGTTGGGATCTAGTGCCCTTAGTGTAGTGTTTTGTCATAATGAACTTGTAATTTTTCAAATAGATTAGTTTAATAAAATTTCATCATTTACATTAATATTTTTTTATTTTCCTTCAATGATTTTTACACACAAAACAAAATGAAAAAAAAATATTGGCTCACTGATTACCTAATGCTTAACTAATACTAAGTTACCTTATTTATTTAGATCATAATGCAAAAATACAACTTATATTAGTAAGTTCTAAATGGTCCATAATCTAATCGAATTGAGAAATTCAATTAAAAACTATTATCTTGTCTATCAAGTCTGAATAAGAGATACTCTGACAACTCAATTTTTGTTGGTTCTGGAGATGTTAGTTTCTAACCGAATTTATTAAGTTGAGCTATTTAGAAAGTTGAAACGAAAAAGTTTCAAGTCAAATGTGGGGTGAGAAGTAGAAATAATTAGTAATTAAATTGGTTGAATCATTAAATAAACAGTACAGGGACTAAATTACAAGGTGTGTTAAAATAAGGAAAATTTGATTGAAGCTTAGAACAAGTCCTTAACATGTAATTGATTTAGTGGAGATTGTTTGTCTGCTCCCTTGAATTCCATTAATAGATTTATGATCACATCATAACCTTTGGTTTTTTTTTTGTTAATTAAGTTAATTATCATTATGATATAATAGTGGGAGAGAGAAATTTAAAACATATCTTCATCTCTTTGTTTCTCTTTTATTCCCAAGTTGTCATCCCATCCATTTCCATGTAAGTGTCAATTTAGTTTATTCCTTTTGCAAATTTCTAATATATGAATCATGGCAAGTAAAACCCATGTATAGGATTTGGGAAATTATGAGAGTTAATTAAAGTCACCATTGTTGAAAGTTTGAATAAAATTTGAATGTTTTAACTTGAATTCATGCATGAATGAGATGAACTAATTTATGTAAATACATGATAGAAATGTAGTGAAAGGTATTAATTTAAGCTTCAAATATTTGATAAATTATGTATTATTTAGGGAATTATTTGTAAAGGAGGAAACTTTGAGGTTAGATAATAAATAATAGTATCATGAGGTCCCTATAGTATATTTACTAAGTTGATTTTAAATTCAATCGAGTAAATGGAAAGATACATAATTTTTGAATATTAGGGCTTATAGGGACTGAAATGAATAAAATGAATTCATAATTAATTATTGTTTAAATGTGTATTTGATTCAGAAACTGATAGTTTTTTCCAAACTGTATTATCGAGCGTGGCAAAAGAGGACACCGAAACGTCAAAGGCGAAGGGAAAAGAAAAGTCAAATGTCGAGTAGCTACTATGGTTTGTGCTTTTATAAGTCATTCTCAATAATTCATTCATAAATTAGCTAGTCAATATAGACACTCATGAAATAAATAACGAGGTAAAAATATCTTTCCCCAGAACTATGAGATGATTGTTTTGCGATTGTAATGCCTACTCGAATTATGAATGATTGATTGAGCTTAATATATATACACATATATATTTGATAGATAGAAGTACTTGATCTTGAAACCATGTTGATATGAGTTACATTGATAATAATGATGATCATGCCTCACTAAACGATGGTAAACGTAGTCTGAGTACAATTGGCATGCTTTAGGGTCACCAATACCAATGGTTTATTAGCTTCATGTAACACCCCTTGCTCGACTGGATCATCGGGTTTGAGCTACATGATGTCACAGTCGTTACTGGAGCAACTAAAACTACGTCCAAAACAATTTAACCATTTCTACATGCTAACAAGTATAAAACACACTCGTGATATGATGCACAATCGTTTCTAAGTCTTATACGAGCTTAAAAAAGCTTTTTTGCTAACCTCAGATCAGTTAAGGAATTAATTGAAAAGTTTTTAAAATTCACGAGCTAACATTGCAACATCATGGTTATCACGTCACAACTTCATCAATCATTTAGTTATGTCTCGACTTCAAAAAACTGGACGTCATGATGCCACTTACTGTCAATTTAGGTCGCAACCTTAGAGGCTTGTCATCATGACGTTACCTCCTGTTTCAGCAAAATTCACTTTGAAACATATTTGAAACTTCCTACCAAAACATTCATACATTCATATGTTCACTCCCAATTCAACAAGTTAGCATATCATCCAAATTTAGGTACATAGGCTTACCAAACATCTTGAGATCAAAGAATTCAACTCTTGACATAACTATGTTATCTTCCAACTTTGACACTCCAAGCCACCACATATTTTCTAGTTTTAACACATAAAACTTATGCAAGATTTGGAATTAAGAATTCAAATAGCATTAAACATGACCAAAACTAAGCACAAATTAGGCCATTTACCAACTTTAACATACAATCCTAACCTTAGCTCATAAATAGAACATCGACATTTACATTAGAGATGGTCATTTACATAACAAAAGACCCTATATACATGCCACAATATTAGATACCAGGATGATCATGCTTCTACCATCTTGATGATAGTGTGATATCCGTATTGATCTGGCTTTATGAGTTCCGCAATATATGGATCAACATGTAAGGTAAACAACAACATGTAAGCATTTAATTCTTAGTAAGTTTAAATGGAAATTAAAACACTTACCTTGCTCATAGGCAAGCATGTTAGTACCAAAAAATTATGCATACATCTAGTTAGAACATGACCCATAATGTCACAAAAAAGTGAGCATAATAAACATAATTATCCATATTTGTTAGGCATAATAACATGTCTAAAGCATCACCAAATTTGCCAATTCATATATGAACATCACAATGTCATATACTATCATAAATCTACTAGTTCATACCATTTCAATTTTAATCACATATCTTAATAGCTCATCAAATTCAGTTCGTTTCATTTTCCAATTTCAAGATTCAATTTCACTATTTTGCCCAATAGAACCCTAGTAAAATGGACTCGAACACGCGAGTGAAATACACCACACTAAGGCACCAAAGTGCTATTGAAAAAAAATCAGTTCGAAAACAGTTTTCTTGTTAAATGAAAAAATAAAATTTTGAAAACAAAACTGATTTATGATATTTATAGCAAATAAAATTTTCTTGAAATAAACTTTTGCTTTGAGCGAGATAGGTCCTTGTCGTTACTGACTTATAATTGAAAGGTCTTCTCCGCTATTCTCGTACCACGAAATGCTTCGAGTGTGGGCTCAAAAATTTTTAAATCAAAACAAAACCATAATTATTTCCTTTACTTTTAGTAGGAAAGTAAATCTCTCTCTTATAAAAACTAGTGGAATTGTTATTCTTGAAAAATATAATTTATAATTAGAAATGAATTCTTACTATTTTCAGGTAGAATAACAACATCTTGATCGGCTGTAAACATCACAGCAATAATGTGCAAGCATACACAATCGATGCAAGTATAATAGACAGATGTGAGTCTGTTGGATACCGATCCCACATGGATGGTTGTCTTTTGTCTATTAATGTCAGTACAATAACTAGATAGAAATGAGGTAAATTGTGAGTATAGCTGTTGAAGAAATAACTCAAAAACAATAAGATAAAGTATGCTATGGATAAACTGGGATCCCTAACATGAACATTCAGCAGTATACTAAGTATTCACACGGTATAAAAGATAGGTGATTGTCGACGCAATAAAATTAATGTATATCTTACCAAATGCCACTCTTTGGTTTAATCTGTGACTTAACCATACACATTAACCTCACCTCTCGATGATGGCAATAGGGCACTATTAAAAACAAGTGGACTAAATTCCTTTAGTCCTTACTCAACTTTTGCTGAAAAGCTTATTAGCTTAAACTGTCACTCACCTTCTAGTGTTGGTGACTGCAATAACACTTCCATGTTTACAACATTCAAACCCCCAAGATTGAAAAACTTAAATAAGGTTTAATAAGATAACATTTAACAAAGCATTCATTGTACTTCCACAGTAGAAAACATAGAGTAATCACCAGTGTTTTCAAGAAATGAGAAAGAATCGAATGGAGAATACTATTCCTAGGCTACTCGATTGAATCTATCTATTTCCCCTTGCTCTGCACTTAGATCTCCTTGTCAGGAGTGGATCTACATCAGCCTTCACATTGGATCACCCAATGGAGGCTCAAGCTGCCCGCAAGCCTTAAAATAGGGTAAGAGAATGGTGGTCCATCAAAAATTTCCTCCTGTCATTCTTCTCACGTTATCCTTTTATGTTTTCCTTAACAGTATCGGTGTCCTTCTCTCAGGATTCTTCTGTCCTTGTTTGTACAAGGTAGTTACATCGGACTGGGCAGCTCACTCATGGTTGGCTCTTATAAGACAACTGTCAATTACGGTGACAATTCTGAACGCTATCTGGAATTAACTCATATAGAGACATTGCGGATATCTGTTAATTGTGGTGAAAATTCCGGACGCAATCTGGAATTAACTCATGTAGTGACATTAGTGAAGAAAGATAGCAAAATTAAAGATAAAATAGGGTGAGATTCACTGAGTTATAAAATGCAATTTATTAAACTGAACATATTAAAATTTATGCTAAGGGTAACTAAATGGGAACACTTTAAACAATAAGTAGGGAGAAAACATATATTCTTTCTACTATAATCACACCCCCAAACTTGAATTTTTACTTGTCCTCAAGTAAAATAGAAGCCAGCAAGGCAACAAAACATTACCAGGTAAGACAAATGAACATTCTAGTGACTTGAATCACCTAAAATCCCAATGAATAAGTTACATTCAGATGAAATAATATTGCATCAACAATACATAAGCCTGAATGAGTAAGATTGCAAGTTCATCAAAGCCAGCATCATGCTTCAAATCCTAAATTCTATCTACCAATACAAAATTTATTGTACAATACGAAGTATTTATAAATATGAATGAGTTTTTTTTTTAAATAAGGGATATCATTGCATTACTGCACCCTTATTCCTGAGAAGTAACGACAGGGGTGCAACAAACCCCCAAGGGGTATGTAATTGCACTGACACACACTCATGTAGCGACGGCCTTTGGCTAGATTCATTTTTCTAATGCTTGTTTTGGTGTCCTTCCTTTTTAACATTCCTTAATACATCCACTTTGGAGTGTCACTTATTTATATCTATCTATCTATATATATAAGCAAGTGTAGAAGGAAATTTCATTCAAGATTCAAGGAATGCTACTAGTCATTCATTACTAATGCAAACTAAATCATTCATCAAAGTATTGAAGATACAACATTCAGTCAAATTTATCCAACTCATTCATTGACAATTCACATGATCCAAGAATTAAACATTGAATGTAACAAAAAAATTTCAAACAATTGTACATCAACCTTGCATGCTCCAATTTTTTTTTTGAAATGTGGGTGTATTCCAATTCCATATACATTCCACCAAACTTAAAGATTGCAATGTCCCCAATGCACTGACAAGAATATGTAATGACAATGAAAATGCAATGACAATATATTCTTATCAAAATAAAACCTACAACTACATGCAATGCATGAATACTATAACTAAAGCTTAAAATAAACTAACTCAGTTATCCACAGCCGTCGATGTGGCTGCATGATGTTTCTTTCTCCTCCTTTTCTTCTCTTCCTTCTTTTATTTTTTATCCTTGGAGTGCTTCTTTTCCTTTTCGTTGGGTTTTGCGCGGCGTTCGGATTGCTACTCAGTTCCTGGCTCAGCCCCAGCATCATCGGCTGCTGTTTGTGTAGGAGAAGCCACTTGGGGTGGTCCAGTCTAGACCACTATTGCCCATGAATTGTATTGCCCCTCACTGGTGACGTTAGCAACTTCCACCGGTCTCACTCTAGTTTGCTCCAAATTATCAAAATTTGCACCCACAGGTCCGAGTGCGGTGACAACCTTCTCAACAAAATTTTCCTCTGCTTTTTCGTTCTTATTTTCAACAATTTTTTCTTATTCAACAACAACTTCTGCTTTCACAACAACTTCTTCTTCAGCAGCATCGATTTCCTTCTCAACAATAGTGTCCTCTTGATCAAGAAAAATACCATCCTCGAACAAGCTATCAATCTTGCCTAGACATTCCTTAATGTCCCTGGATTCTTCATTTTTGTCATTATCAAAGACTTCCACGATGGGAGGAGATGCCATCGACTAGTCTCGGTCTTCAAAGTCATTAATTACAGATGATTGCTAATAGTTCCTAATGATTGGTGGAAACATTGGGAAGTCCAGTTTTGGAGATGGGCTCAATTGGCTTAATGTGGCTACAATGAAACTGTTCCAAGCTTTAGTATAAGCATAAAATAGATTTTGAGAGTTCTCCATGTCCTCAATTGTAGCGACAAGTTTTACCTGCCTATTACTAATGGAAGTAACCATTTTCTCAACATCTTTCATCTTGCGCCATAAGGATGTCTCTGTATGCAAGGTTGTTCCTTTACTGTCAGCTTTGGCTTGGCCTTCTTTGTCTTGCTAGTTGTTGCCTCTTTTAGTATTGGTGTTTCTGTGCCACGAGTCATCCCCTCGACAGAGGCTTCATTAATTGAACCCTTATTCTCCATGATTTCTTCATCTTCTCGGGGCACAATGCTTTTCTACCGACATAGTGACATTACCAATGATGGGAAAACCAAAATGCTGATCTACCGGGTAGCACATTCAGTAATTTCTCAGTGGAGAATTTCGCCTACATCAATTTTTCTACCCTTGATAATGGAATGTATCAGACACATTCTATCAAGGTTGGCGGTGATGCTGTGGGTAGATGGCAGTAGTCTGTAGTTAACAAAGTGAAACCATATGTTGTTGTGCAATATTAAAAAATGGCAATGCATTGTAAAATTCTTTGGATGCGACCCTGTCCACTGTTCTCCTTCAATACACAGAGCCTGTATGAGCAGCTCCCTTTTCTCATTCGTCACTTCCGCAAAGAAATTGGAATGTTCGTCGACATCGACAGTAAGGTTATACAGCTCTTTGATTGTGTTGGTATCCCATGGGAGTAAACCTTCACGAACAAAAAAAAACTCTAAATCTTGGTCATAGAGGTTGGCATAGAATTCACGTACTAGGGAAGGGGAATAACTTCCACAGTGTGTGCAGAAATTTCCCCATTTCAGTTTAGAAATGGTTCGGTGAATTTTTTTGCCCAACTCCTATTGTTGTGACAGGGAAATGCCTTGTTCGGGGTGAAAATTTCGGCCTAATATATTATCTTAAAATCCTTCTCTTGCTGCTTTATTCAAAAAGATTACTGGTTCCTTTTTTTGCACTAGATTGGGGGATTCTGACTCACGAACTGAAGTAGTGGAGGACGCATGTTCTTTAGTAGGACTGTTGGATTTCTTGGTCAAACCTATTGTTCTTGCCATCTTTTGTGGAGGTAAGATTATTTTAAGTGAAAAAGGTGGGATCTTGAGTTAGGAAAAAGAATAAAAATAGTTGCTTGGATGTTTTGCAGTTGGCACAGTGGTGTGGATTTTATAGGGGTGAAAGAGAAAGATGTAGAATTGTGATGTTTTGTGGAGAGATACAAAATTAGCAGGAAGAGTGGCGTCCAATAAGAATTGTGCCTGCTTACAGGTCAAACGGCTGGGTGGGTTTTGATCCAACGGTGATGATTGAAGTTCCCTTAATTCTGATTAATGGTAACACAGTGGTACAGAATGCGTTGATAACCAAATCTTTTTGTGTCGATATTGGTACCTTATTAGTCCGCAAAAAAGAAAGAAAACAAGCTTTACAAGACATGAATAATATAAGATGAAATCTCAGAATAATAAATTAAAAATTTAAAATGTTTAGACCAAATTAATGGTCTTGCCTGCTCTTTATTTTTATTTCCAAAATAGTGTGTCAATCTCTGTCCATTGACTTTGAACTGGTGTCCATTATTTAAATCTCGAATTGTGACTGCATTATGGGGAAATACGTCGACACCAACATGAACCTTATTTACATGGGAGCAATTTAAGTCGAGAGTTGAATAATAAAATCTATTGCCTGCGGTAAATTGTCGCTACAAAATAATCTTGTCATGACATTGTTTGGTCTTTTCCTTATAAATCGCAGCATTTTCATAAGCATTTCTTTGAATCTCCTTTAGCTCGGTGATGTCCAACAGCCATTTCTTTCCAGCAGCATTATATTCCATATTCACTTGTTTAATTGCCCACATCGCTTTGTGTTCTAGTTCAACTGGCAAGTGACATGCTTTCCCAAAAACCAATTGATATGGTGACATCCTCAAAGGAGTCTCATATGCTGTCCGTAAAACCCATAGAGCGTCATCCAATCGGAAAGACCAATATTTTCTCGAAATGTTCACAACCTTCTCAAGAATATTCTTAATTTGTCGATTTGAAATTTCAGCTTGTCCATTGGTTTATGGATGATATGTAGTGGCTATTCTGTGATTGAATCCATATCTCTTTAATGCGACTACCACTTGGTTGCAATGGAAATGCATACCTTGGTCAGTAATCAAGGCCTTTGGTGTGCCGAAACGGGTGAGTATATGCTTGTGAAAAAATTTGAGCATTGTCTATGCATCATCCTTTAGGACAGCAATAACCTCCACCCACTTTGGAACATAGTCAACAGCGAACAAAATCCATTCCCTAAACATTGAACAATTCAACTTCCATAATTGGCTGTTGCAACATTTCATTATGTCGGGAAATAAAATCGGTGTGCTGACATTTATCGTATTGATTCATAAAATTATGAGCATCCTTGAATAAGGATGGCCAGTAGAATCCTGATTGTAGAACCTTGGCAGTAGTTCTCATACCACTAAAACGGCCTCCATGAGGAGCATCATGACAGTGCTTCAGGATTGAAAGCATCTCTTCTTTTGGAACACAATGTCGAATGATGACATTGCATACTTTGAATAAATACGGCTCGTTCCAATGGTACTTCACTACGTCACGAAGAAATCTTTTTTTTACGGCCCTTTATACTCAATGAGAGCTTACCACACACCAAGTAATTAACCAAATCTGCATACGAAGGAGTTACATCGACAGCGAATAACATCTCATCTAGGAATGTGTCGATAATTTGAAGTATTTTCCCTTCTTTGCTGCCAACTTCCAATCTAGACAAATGATCAGCAACTTGAATCTTTGACCCCTTGCGATCTTTTATCTCAATGTCAAATTCTTGCAATAATAAAACCCTTTGTATCAGTCTTGGTTTGACATCTTTTTTCGAAAAGAGATATCGCAACGCCAAATGATCAGTGAATACCTTAACTTTTGCGCCGACAATATAAGAACCAAACTTGTCGAAAGTAAAGACGATGGCTAGCAATTCTTTCTCTGTGGTGGTATAATTGAATTGAGTTTCTGCGAGAGTTCTACTAGCATAATAGATAATGTGAAAAAAAAATTCCTTTGCGTTGTCCTAGCACTACACCCATGGCGAAGTTACTTGAATCGCACATAACTTTAAAAGGCTGAGACCAATCTGGTGCAACGACAATGGAGGCATTAACCAGCTGCTTCTTTAACTAAATAAAGGCATCCAGACATGCCTTATCAAAGCGGAATTTTTGATTCTGTTCCAGCAATGAGCACAATGGTTTCTCAATATTTGAAAAATCCCTAATAAACCGTCGGTAAAATCCTGCATGTCCAAGAAAGCTACGAATACCTTTCACCTTTGTCGGTGGGGGTAATTTCTTGGTAATTTCCACCTTAGCTTTATCTACTTGAATACCCTGATTAGAGATGTGTTGGCCAAACACAATGCCTTCAGTTGCCATAAAATAATATTTTTCCCGACTCAAGACAAGATGAGTGTCCTCACATCGCTATAGTACTTTATCCAAATTTTCAGCGCAATGATCAAAATCATTCCCATAAACTGAAAAGTCATCCATAAAAACCTCTAAAGAGTCTTCAATCATATCTTAGAATATTTCCATCATACACCTTTGAAATGTGGCTGGTTCATTGCAAAGACCGAAAGGCGTATGACAAAGAGCAAAAGTACCAAAGGGGCAAGTAAAAGTTGTTTTCTCCTGATCCTCTAGTGCAAAAGCAATTTGGTTGTACCTAGAATAGCCATCTAGGAAGCAATAGTAAGCTTTTCCAGCAAGCCGATCTAACATTTGGTCAATGAAGGGAAGTGGATAGTCCATACAAACTCGCCATCTCGTGGGGATACGTGTTGGTAGTAATTCGTCCTTATCATTGCAAACCATTGTGATGCCACTTTTTTTCGGGACGCATTGCACTTGACACACCCACTTGCTATCAAAAATCGTGTAAATAATTCCTGCATCAAGCCATTTTTCGATTTCTTTCTTAAGCACTTTCTTCATATTCTTGTTTAACCTTCTTTGCAGTTCAATTGACTACTGGCTTTCATCTTCTAACTTGATTTTATGCATGTGAAAAGAAGGACTAATACCCTGAATATCCGTAATACTCCAAGCTATAGCTCATTTGTGCTACTTTAGAATGTGAGTCAATTTCTTTTCTTATGTTGCATCTAGTGTTGCAGAGACAATAACTGGAAGAGTATTGTGTTCACCCAAAAAGATATATTTAAGATGAGGAGGTAGTGATTTCAATTCTAGAGTGCGAGCTTCTATAATTGATGATTTGAAAATTAGAGTGGTTCTGCTGGTTAGGTCTAAGGATTCGAATTTCCATCTATGCTTGACTTTAACAGCACTAGCGTCAACCGTGCTATCACAATTGTCTATGGATTCAGCCTCAAATGCCACTACAATTTCTTCAGCAGGGATTATTTTTTTGTTGTTGAATTCTTCTTCAATCAAATCATCAATCACATCAATAGTATGGCACTCTACTTTATCCTTGTGATGAATAGACTCGAAAACACTGAAGGTAACTTGCTTATCATTCAGTCGCATGGTGAGTTCTCCTTTATAAACATCAATGAGAGTTCGGCCGATGGCGAAAAATGAATTTATCCACATGAACTAAAAGATCTTTGATTTTCCCTTCACGTTGGGCTAAAGATAGACCTGCCTGTTGCAATGTCACTACAGTGGGTTTCATATGACCAATTCTCTACTTTCTAAAAGTAGATAGTGGCATTAGGTTGATGCTAGCTCCCAAATTGCATAAAAATTTGCCCAAATATTGATTGCCAATTGAACATGGAATGGTAAAACTACCAGGATCTTTCAATTTAGGGGGTAACTTGTTTGTCAAGACAACACTACAACCTTCAGTGAGTGCAATAGTTTCAACATCAATGAGTTTTTTTCTTCTTGGACAAGAGTTCTTTCATAAATTTCCCATAACTCGAAATTTGTACCAGAGTGTCCACTAAAGGAATATTGATCTGTAGTTGTTTCAGTGTATCCAAAAACTACTGATACTGTTTATCATTTTCATTCCTCTTGAACCTTTATGGAAATGATACAGGTGGAAGGACATCCAGTTGCGGTGATACCTTTGGTTGCATCCACAATTTTGATGGTTGAATATAAGGCATGTGAGTGACAATTGGTGGTACTTCTTTATCTGGTACATCAACTAGCTCTTCAGAATCAATCTTTCTATCAGGGCTTATGTCACCAATAATTGGGGATGCTATAGTAGAATCGATAACTAGCACACTAGTTTTTTTACCACTCCTAAGAGTGATAGGTTTACATTGCTCATTCCCCCTCGGGTTGGGGTTTTTGATGTCACTTAGTAAGCAACCTTATGGTCGAGTATTCAGATTTGAAGCAAGTTATCCTAATAGTGCCTCCAATGCTCGAATGAAAGATGAATTTCCTTGAACAATAGCTTTTGTGCGTATAATATGCTCCCTTATTAACGTCTCAAGAGTCGTTAATGGGTCAGAAGTAGAAGTGTGTGTGTATACTGTTGTTGTCTCTATCCTTAGATATTCTGATTCATCATCAAAGAATGTTGTGGTTGCATTTGATTTTGATGTGACTATGTTGGCCCTTATTGTTGATACCTCTGAGGATGTGGACTGTAGTTCTGCTGTTGTTGAGAATAATTCCCTTGTCAAGGATTCTAATTTCCATGAGTAGATGCATTCCTATATCTGAATGTTGCAACATTTTGTCCAACATTTTGAGTTCCCCAAAACTGTTGGTTGCGTGCAGAGTTGATGGAAGAGTTGCCATAAGAATTGTTACGAATATTACTGACATAACAGGCATTTTCTGTATGTTGTGGACAATTTTCATAATTGTGGCTGTCACCACAAATTTCGCAGCAAAAGGTAGGAATATCCGATTGTTGAGAAACCTATATAGGTGCAATGTCACTCGTCCTTTGCATATTTTTAATCATGTTTGTGAACGAAGAGACTTGGGGCGCTTAGCGCGGATATTGCATCCAATTCAATAACTCCCAGAGTAGGTTTTGCTTGTGTAACACTAGAGATGGGATATTGGTAATCATTTTGAGCAATTCACTTTAGAATTCTCACAGCATTATTGTAAGTACAATCCAATAGTTGTCCATTGGTTAATGTGTCGACAAGATTCCTTGTATGTGAATTCAAACCATTACAAAAAATCTAAATTTGCGTTTTTGGTTGAATGTCGTGCATGGGACAACACCAATGCAAAGACTTATAACATTCCAATATGGTGCAAAAATAAACATCAAACAAATGCCATCCCCGACAACGACAACAAAAACTTGATCGGTTGTAAACGTCATAGTAATAATGTGCAAGCATACACTATTAATGCAAGTATAATAGAAAAATATGAGTCTGTCGGATATCGATCCCACAGGGATGGCTGTCTTTTGTATATTAATGTCGGTGCAATAACTAGATAGAAACGAGGTAAATTGTGAGTATAGTTGTCGAAGAAATAACTCAAAAATAATTAGTTAAAGTATGCTAACTGGGATCCCCAACATGAATCTTCAGCAGTATACTAAGTGCTCACATGGTATAAAGTATAGGTGATTGTCGACATAATAAAATTAGTGCATATCTTACCAAATGCCACTCTTTGGTTTAATTTGAGACTTAACCATGCACATTAACCTCACCTCCCGATGATGGCAATAGGGCACTATTAAGAACAAGTGGACAAAATTCCTTTAGTCCTTACTTAACTTCTACTGAAAAGCTTATTAGCTCAAACTGTCACTGCACCTTTTAGTGTTAGTAACTGCAATAACACTTCCGTGTTTACAACATTCAAACCCCATTAAACAACACAAACAAGATTTAATAAGATTACATTTAACAAAGCATTCATTGTACTTCCATACAGTAGAAAACATAAAGTAATCACCAGTGTTTTCAAGAAATAAGAAAGAATCGAATAGAGAATACTATTCCTAGGCTACTCGATTGAATCTATCCCTCTTGCTTTGCACTTAGATCTCCTCGTCAGGAGTGGATCGGCATGAGTCTACACATTGGCTCACACAATGGAGGCTCAAGCTGCCATAGCCGCAAGCTTCAAAATAAGGTAAGAGAATGGTGGTCCACCAAAAATTCCTCCCGTCATTCTTCACACGTTAATCTTTTATGTTTTTCTTAAAAGTAAAGGTGTCCTCTCAAGATTCTTCTGTTCTTTTTCGTACAGGGTAGTTGCACCGGTCTGGACAGTTCACTCATGGTTGGCTCTTATTAGACAACTATCAACTGTGGTGACAATTCTGAATGCCATCTGGAATTAACTCATGTAGCGATATTGCAAATATCTATCAACTGCGACGACAATTTCAGACGCAATCTGGAATTAACTCATGTAGCGACATTAGTGCAGAAAGATAGCAAAATTAAAGATAAAATAGGCTAGGATTCACTAAGTTATAAAATGCAATTTACTAAATTGAACATGTTAAAATTTATGCTAAGGGTAACTAAATGGGAACAATTTAAACAATAAGTAGGGAGAAAACATATGTTCTTTCTATTACAATCACATCTCTAAAGCTTTGTATAACTTATTGTGTTTTTATCCCTACCGATGCCATTTATTTATAGGGAGAGGAAGTGAACCTCTTTTTGAATTATTAGAAGTATTTAATGCCTATTTAATAGAAAAACAATCTTTTAGTTTAACTAGGAAAGAGAAGGGCTAATAGGGTGTGCTTCCCCTCATATGTATTATGATGGAGATTCGAGCCTTGCCTGTATTGGGTCTAATTATATGTGTTTCCTAAACTTTTAACCCAACACTTTATAATTTAATCCAACCCGATACATATTTTTCTATTTCTCAAAATAGGCATTGTTTTTATTAAATTATTTTAAATTAATTAATTTTTTAACACAATTCCAATTCCATTAAAATCATGACAACTTTACTGTGAAAAAATCTATGAGAAATATATTTAATTTCTTTATTCAATAGATTTCATAATTACCAATTAATTTAATTCCATTTTCGAACTTCAATTATTTAATAAAATAATAATTCAAAAAAGTTCAATTAATTCTCAAGTCATTTCCATACTATGTGAGAAACCCACATTGATTTCCAAATGTAAGTCATTTCTGTAACCTTATCAGTTCGATCCATTTTTGTTCATTTGATTCAACATGCAATTTATTTTTGGTTTCAATGAGCTAGTCGAGGGATTGATTGAACATATGTGATTAGAGCTTAAATGATTTATAATTATATTCCAAATTTTTGTCTATTAATCGTAAACTTATTTAGTCACGAAGTCATTTCACTATAGTATAACGACTGAGCTCTCCTTAATGACATATCATTACAAAAGTTACTCAATCAGTGCTCGTCCAATGACCTTTTCATAAGTGTGTTACCCTTATAGGATATCCTTAATCTCTTTGGGATAAATTCGCTCTCCCAATATGATCTTATTTTATCTTATGGTAACCATTACATTTTCCTTCATGAAAATTCAAATACTATCAAATAGTAATTAAGTCATTAATCACGAAGAAAAACGACCCGTGGCCACATTTACTTTTCATCTATCATGTAATGTCAATTAGAGGATTTCATTTACCTATTACTTGGGCTATAAATTCCACTATTGTGAATGATGCTACATGCTGTAAATGTTGTATACTCAATGCACTAGCTTTTGGTTTCTTATCTATTTGAACTCAGGCTTTTACTTACATCAAAGTATACGAGTCACACATACATAGTTCATCACCTACTAAGGATTAAGGTATGTCATATTATGAACGCCATAAGTGAATAAATCCATAAATGAATTCAGGGTCTATTCTATTTAGGTCTGGTCTAGTGTACTATCAGTGTAGTCAGTCACATCTATGTTTCTATCTTCTAGGAGTTATTTGTTCCGATTCCCAAGACAAAACATTTCCCCAATTGGACTTGATAGATGACATTTTAGTCTTTCAATCGATTTGCTCATTTCTGATTAGACTAAGGACATGTTTAGGTTCTTCTACTAATATAAATTGTCTTTCTGTATTATGATTCGACCGCATAATATCGCTTAGTATTAGTTAAAAATTAGACAGCTAGTGGGCTAATATTTGCTTTTATTTTGCTTTACATGAAAAAAAATCACATGAGGACAATATACAAAGGGAATTAATGTAATTCAAGGATAATTTTATTAAACCAATATGTTTGATAAAATACAAATGTACATAGACAAAAATACTACATTGAGGGCATCAGATCTAGCAAGTGCAAAGCCCATAGGCACCAAATATATATACATATTAAAATACATCCCTCCACCAAACCAAGGTCTCCATAAAGATAGTGAATAGTTGATGATCCGCAACAAATGTTGGATCCCAAATTAACATATCATAATCTCCACATCATCAGCTATCCCATACACAAGCGCACATATGGCCCTATTGGCATGCCAACTGTATCCTAGCGTTTTACTAAGTTCACATGGGCATCAATCATCCATATTTGAATTTTCATATCCTGTAACTATCAGTTATCAATTTTTGACTTTTTTCAATTGAATCTAATATAAATTTAATGATACATTTTAAGATCTTTGTCATTCTTCTAGTTACAATTAATTGATATAACATCAATCACTTATCTCATTTCATTTCAGTTCAATTACATTTGCTAGCATGTATGCTAATTTCCACCAAAATCTTAACTTAAGTTCAAGCATCACTACAGGAAAATAGGTTTTTAGTGGCCTTTTTTTGGGCCTATGGTGGCGCTTATAAGCCCCGCTAAAACAATTTACGGCGTTTATGTGGAAAAACACCGCTATAAAACATGACCTTTAGTGGCGCCTTCCGCAATCTAGGTCCTATAGAACATGACCTTTAGCGGCACTTTTACCACAAACTCCGCTAAAGGACATGACCTTTAGTGGCGCTTTCCCTGCAAACAGACAAATCCGTCGCAAGTTATACATTTTAAGACTAAGAACAAAATCGAAATATGGTGATAGAATATTGAGTAAATGTCTAGTTAATTGCAAAACGTTAATTGAAACAAAAAAATTCAATTAAAAAAAAGAATTATCATCCTTAAAAATGACAATAAGCATCGATCCAATAAGCAGTAGCAAACTCCCATCGATCTGAAGCCAATTTACCCACATTTTAACAACGACAAAATAATTATCATAAATAAAAAAAAACCAAGAATCTATCAATCATTTAAAACTTAGCGTTGCAATTGTCCAAATCCCTGTTAATGGATTTCTTCACGTAACCCATCGATTTTAATGTCATGTAATTTATTAATCTAAATCCAAAATCCGAATAACTGACAGTTAATGAATAAAACACATTTGAACTACCGAAATTAAAATTTCTAAAATTTTAACACGATTGAAAACTAAAGGAAGTAAATTTTAACAAACCCAAACAAAAAAACATCAAAAACCTCACATACTTGCTAAGACTGAGTTCACTGCTGGGTAAAGTGGCTAGGCATCAAGAAACTGGGTAAACGGTTGCTCGGTTACAACCTCTGAGAAAACGGGGCACAGTGGGTGTTTAGGGTTTCAAAAAATCTAAGAACAGATTGAGAATTAAAATAGAATAATAGGTTGAGAGGATTTTCAGGTATACAAATAGAAGAATAGGTTTTTAATTTTAGTCAAGCAAAGAACATCTTGAGAAGGAAAAGGGAATCGGGCGAGAAAGAAAAGGGAATCGAAAGAAAAATTAAAACAACATCGTTTGCGAAAGAAAAGGGAATCGGTTTGTATCACAAAAATGGCACCATTTCAATCAAATTTAAAAATTTGCTGCGTTTATTGTAAAAACGCTGCTATTGCCTTACCTTTTGTGGCGTTTATGGTAAAAATGCCGCTAGTGCCTAACCTTTTGCGGCGTTTATGGTAAAAACGCCGCTGTTGCCTTACCTTTTGCGGCGTTTATGGGAGAAACACTGCTATTGCCTACCTTTTGAGGTGTTTTTAAGAAAAACGCCACTAATGGTATATATTTGGGGCGTTTTTGGTCCAAACGCCACTAAAAACACCGCTAAAACCTTAATTTGTTGTAGTGCATAGATAAAATGAAAATAAACACAAGCATAACTATTTAAAAAAAAGGAAGGGTAGTAATCTCCATATGAACTTACCTTTCAAAACACACAATGAGTAGATTTCTCAAGGTCTATTCCACAAATTTTCTTTTCCTCTACAAGCTCCACTTTTATCCAATTTCGGTTCTATACAAATATATATTTATACTAACCAGTACCATATACTAACACACAATAGCCATTCAATGACTTAGAACAACAATGCCATGTGATGCATGATTCAAATTAATCCCCCTTTTTATTATACACATATTTTACATTTTATTCAATTTAGTCCTTGAACTCGAGATAAGTACATTTTTCGATTACTAGCTTCAAATCAAAATCTGATTTCACATTCTTTCATTAGCAACATGTTTTACATTTATTTCATTAGCAACATGTTTTTCATTAGCAACCCTATACTTTCTAATCCTAACATAATTTCACGACATGTTTTACATTTATTTAATTTGATCCTTAATGTTACAAAGC
The DNA here is from genome assembly GCF_025698545.1 of Gossypium raimondii. Lineage (NCBI taxonomy): Eukaryota > Viridiplantae > Streptophyta > Magnoliopsida > Malvales > Malvaceae > Gossypium > Gossypium raimondii. The sequence goes on from NC_068573.1 coordinate 11,170,075, forward strand.
CAGCAAACAAGCTTAACTAACTTTACAATTTAATCCTTTTCATGATCTAAGCTCAATATCTATCAATTCCAAGCCTATTCTGTAACACCCCTAACCTGTATCTGTCACCAGAATAGGATTACAGAGCATTTCCAAATAAACGTAACCTAAATCATTCATTTTAAAAAATTTCAATGAACATAGCATATGATACAATTATATCGTCCCTTTATTCGAGCACCGAGGCCTTAAAATCAATTTAGAAGTGTTTCGGGACTAAATCGGGAACATTTGAAATATTAAGAAAAAAGTTAGAAAAATTCAACTGCAGGGGTCACATGGCCGTGTGGCCAGGCTGTGTGACTTACACGGCTGAGACACATGCCCGTGTCTCAAGCCCTGTAACATTCGAAATAGGGACACACAGTCGTGTCTCAGCTCGTCTCCATGACCATTTAACTCTCTGGCTTGGGTCACACGGCCAAGCCACACGCTCGTGTGCCAGGCCGTGTGCTAGCTGACTTGCTCCCTAAGTACTCAACAGATGACACGCGGTCGTGTCGCCCTGCCGTGTGTCTCACACGACCAAGTCACACACCCATGTAGACTTAAATTGTTTCTTAAACAACAAGTTTACCATTTCCTACTTGCTTAGAGATTAAGAAACTCAAAAACCAATCATTTAACCTATCCAAAATACGATCAAATGTACTCCAAACATGCCAAAACAATAGTCTTAGGTGCCTAACCAATGTACCCTCAGTGGTACCACATTTATATCATCAAAACATATCAACCATGCATCATTCAAATCAAATTTTAAAACATGCCAAAATCACTCAATTAGCCTAACTTATAACTGCCTGAAACATTAAGCTTAAGTTCACATACACCTAACAAGCATTAGTTCAAAACATCATGCCAAATTATGGCTCCAAACAAAAACATACACTTATATACTCAATTTACAATCCATTTAAAAAATAACTATCAACTAAGACATCCTAGGTACATGTCATTACAAAATGTAAACATCACCACACTTAAGATCGGGATCATTTTTGGATGCTGATTCACAATCAAAAGAGAAGTACCTAACCTGCACATGGGAAACAAAACCGTACGCTGAGTAAAACTCAGTAACATTTCTATAATTCGAACATTAAAAACATAATGAGACAAGAATGCATAGTTTGAATTATACAAACATACTATTGACTAAGCTTACAATTACCATATACCATCATTTCAATTTCATGCATATTACTACATCAGTTCATACTATACTCAATTTTCACATGCTATCATATTTGATTTGTTTAATAAATATCTCAATTCATATCACTTACTATATAAATAGCTTTTCACATAACAATCCACATTTCATTTATACAATGGCATTATCCATTTCATCTTCAATTCATGAGTACATAACTCATATATTTCATTTGATCACAACATATTTCATTTTTCATGTTTCTATTCACTATCTCATTTCCATTTCACATACCATGCCATTTCATTATCATCATAGAAATTTATTATTTATTTACCCCTATTAACATGATTTGGACTTAGACAGACCAACACACCAGCTTGGCACCCAGTGCCTCATCGGATATTCTGAAGTAATAACCGCACCCAATGCTATATAAATTGACACCCAGTGTCTCATCAGTTAAACCGAAGCAAAGTGGCACCTAGCACCTTATCGACTCGAAGTCAAAGAAATCCCTGAACTCTTCCTATCCTATGGCATGTCGTCTATATTTGACTTAGCCCGAAATAGTTAATAGGGTATCACTTACAAATACACCCAATATTCAATTCTCATAGTTGTAGAATATCACATTTAAACATATACTCATATCAATTTTCGACTATTCAATACATTCATAACATATACCAAATTAATCCAATTCAATCAAATATGAATTCAATTCAATTGTAAAGCACCATAATTCTCACCTCCAATGCTTACCATATGCAATAATTCAATATGCAATAATTTACAACTTGGTTCGGATTATATAAACACAAACCGTGGATTCTGAGCTATTCAACATCGATTTTATCCTTCCACTTTTTAGTTGAAGATTCCGATAGGACGTTAGCTATGGAATTAAAACAATTAAAATACATTAATATTATACAATTCGGTTTCACATTGAATATTTCAATTTTTATACAATATTTGCTGAAATCTCAATTTAGTCCTTATCCCGAGACTAATTTTTAATCGTCACATTAAATTATATATTTTCATACTCATTTCACTTTAAACTAACTTTAACTCCCTATGTTCAATTATACCCCTAAATTTTAAAATTTTCACAATTACTCAGAATCAAGAATTAACTTCACTATCTAGTCCTTTTTCACTTTTCACTTAAAAATATATCAATTTAATCTCCAATACTTAATCTATTCAATAATAATAACATCTAAAATTCTAAACAATACTGAAAATTACAACATGGGTCGGGTAGCCCTAAGCACCGGGATTCCAAAAACATAAAAATTATAAGAAAATAGACTAAATTGACTAACTAATTGAACTTGAAAAGTTTTAAACCCTTGTGGTCGTGCGTTTCTCTTCTTTTCTTCTTTCTTTTATTTTCTATTTAATTTTGCATGTCTTCTTTCACATTTCTCCACTTTCTTTCTATTATAATTTCATTTATTATATATTATATAATACATATATACATACTTTTAAATTTTTAATTTATTAACTATTATAATATACATAATACATTTACATATATGTTATATATATTTCATTAATGTTGTCCACTAAATAAAAAATGTATATTTGCTACTTTATTCCCTCAATAAATTTTTAATCTATAATTCAACTTTTACCCTATACGCTATTTAGTCCTTATACATTAAAACTCCTAATTCATGCAAATTCACTTAATCAAAATCTATTTGACTATACAACTAACTTCATAAATATCTATTAAAAATATTTACGAGTTTGATTTACGAAAATGGAATCCTAGGAATGCACTTTCCGACTCCTTAGTTATCGGGTCGATACAGATTTCATCAATTTATCAATAATAAAAACTTGCTAAAAATTCAAAATTTGATCAAATTGATACATGGCCTAGCTAAACCGAGCTCCCACTATCACAAATCTATAAAAATTTAATGAAAAATAACTTAATTACCTAAGAATTTTGTTATGGTCGAATGGGTGAATACTTGAAGCTTTCTCCTCTTTCTTTTTTCTTCTTTGGACAGTTGAAGAAAATAGTCATTCTCATCTTTCTTCCCATTATCTTCCTTTTATACATGGTTTATTATTAATTAAACTTCTTTAATTAGTTAAATTAATGTTTTATTATACTTAATTAATCATTGGCTAAACAAAGTGGAAATTTGCATCATCATCTACTAAGTCATGATGGATAATGGTTAAATACCCATTTTGTTCCTTGGGATAATTGCAATCTAGGTCCTATAGTCTTTTCTTAATTAAGACTCAATAACAATTGGAATTTTATAATTTAGTCCTTAAGCTTTAATTAACTATTTTATTGGCAAAATTACTTATACATTCATTATTATATTCTCTTATTAACTCTGTAAATATTCCTATTTTATATTATCGGACTTGATTTACGAAAATGGAGTTTTGAAATCATATTTTTCGATACCACTGAAAATTAAGCCGTTAGAATTTGCCTTCATTAAGTAGTTTTGTCCTTAAAATTTACCTGGGAAAAGATTGGGATATTGAGACCTCTTTGTCTCTCTTGACTCCCAAGTAGCCTCTTCTGCGCCATGATGGTGCCATAATACTTTCACCAATGCTACAGGCTTGTTTCTTAGTTCTTTCACTTCTCGAGCTAAAATCTTAATTGGTTCTTTGCCATAAGTCAAGTTAGAATGTAACTCAAATTCATCAAGAGCTAAGACGTCGGAGGGATCATATTAATATCTTCTCAGCATCGAAACATGGAAAAAGTTATGGAATTTACCTAACTCTGGTAATAGAGTTAAACAATACGCCACAGGTCCAAGCCTTTCAAGAACTTCATAAGGCTTAATCACCCGCTTTAAATTCAATTTCTTTTCATTTTAAATTGGCATAATACTATTGCCTATCTGAAGCAGCTTCTTAAGCAATCCTTAATAATCTTGACTTTATCTACATTTCTCAACCTAAATCAAATTTTGTTAGCTTTCTTTCACTCAACTTCATCCAACACAAAGGAGTTTGACATTTATCATCATACAAAGCTTCTTAAGGTGTTATTTTAATACTCGATTGATTATTATTGTATGCAAATTCAACTAGTGGTAGGAATTTTTCCCAACTTTCCTCGAATTCAATCGCATAGCATCGTAACATATCTTCGAGTATTGAATTACTCACTCTGATTGACCATCAAATTGAGGGTGAACTGTTGTACTAGAATCCAATCTAGTGCCTAGTGCTTCGTGTAATTTACCCCAAAATCGAGCAGTAAATCTTGGATCCCAATTTGAAATGGTGGACAATAGCACTCCATGCAATCTCACAATTTCATAAATATACAATTTAACCAATTTTTCCAGTGAGTAGTCAATTTTTACCAGAATAAAATGATCGAATTTCGTCAATTTTTCAAAAATTACCCAAATTGGGGCTTTCTTATTAGGCGGTAATGGTAATCCCGTCACAAAATCCATAATGACTATCTCCCATTTCCATTCAAGAATCATTATAGGATACAACAGTCCTAAAGGGACTTGATGTTCCACTTTTATTTGCTGACACACCAAACACTTGGTTACATGTTCCACCTTCAACAAGTCTCAGCTTTGCTTCAAGCTTATCATCACATTTTTGCAATTCTCAGATTCTTTGGTGAAACACGAGGTTGTTAGAAAATATACCCGTATTGTAGTAAAGATGTAATTGTTTTTTATGTATTTGAACAATGAAAAAATAAATAAAGTTAATTTCACATCTCATTCTTATGTCTTTTGTGTTTCTGTTTTTTATGTTTTGCATGCATAGCAAAATTGTGACAAACAAATATTAGCTCATTTATTGTCTATGTGCAAACTGATGATAAGTGACATTGTAAGAACGTTTAAATTGTGAGAAAGACAACTTACATCCATAGATAATCTAAACAAGTCTGTAATCTCATAAAAGAATCAAAGTGAGCATTTGATTCAAATACTTAAAAGGATTATTATGTCATCTACAATTCCAATTGGGGAGATGGCTAGTCTTGGCTATTGGAGCAGTTGACTCCACGGGTAGAGACATAGATGTATTCATTGGCAGGATGATACATTTGACTGGACCCAAGATGAATTAATTTTGAATATGTTTGTGAATTAATTCTCTTGTGACGTTCATGCTGTGATTTACCTAAATCTTGAGTTAGTCACTAACTATGCACATGTAAATCTTGTACTTTGATATAAGTGGAGGCTTAATCTTTTAAAGATAATCAAGCCCATAACCAATATGTTGGGTACATGACTTGTGTATGACATGGTTTTACTAGCAACAATGGAATCCATAACTCGAGTAGTCACTAAGAAGACACAATGGTGACAATGAGATAAAATATGATTGTATTGAGTGAACGAGTTTAACTCAAAGGAATCAAATATATCATATGAGGGTAATACATACAAGACTAGGTCATTGGACAAAGTAGTTGGATGAATTGTTTTCGTAAAGAGTATACAATAAGGAGTTTTCAATAATGATACTTCTTGTGGACTGACTACATGATTAAGTAAATTGTGAATTATCGAAATGATGCTTCTAGACATAATTGCAATTACTAGAGCCTAATTGTGTACGTCGGATTCATCCCTTCGCTTGCTAAAAAAAAGGTCGATCAGACTACATTTAAATCAGAAGAAAATTCTATGACTTTGGAAATAATTTAATTGAGTTCATTTATTCGATGTGGAATTAAATTGGGTGGTCATGAGAATTGTTCAATTAGAGAATTTGATTAAAGAATTTTCTTTTAGAATTGTTCAACTAGAGAATTAAATTGAGTGTTCATGAGATTTATTCAACCAGACACGACAGTGTCGGCGGCTGTGACGACAACATTCCAATTGCAGGTAAATGATCGGCGGCAGTGGTTCTTCGACGATTGAGCAATGGAGGAATCACACTCCTACTAGGACTCTACCAGATAATTTCATTCCAGATTAACTAATCCAAAACTAGTATTATTTTAATAAATTTAGTATTAAAGTTAGTGTAATTTTTATCTTGTAAATAGATATGTTATTAATTTAATAGATTTAGTATTAAATTTAATCTAGTATTTATCTTGATAAGTATTATATTAATTTGATATTGAAGTGATTAAGTTTAATCATAGTTTAACTCTCTAAACTCTCCCTATATAAAGAGAGCTATGGGTCATTATTTTACACAAATTTGAGTTCAATAGAAAGTTGTAGAGAAAATTCTTTGAAGAAATTATTTCAGAAGATTTCTAGAGATATTTTTCTTATTTATAACTTGACCTAGAAGTTTAGAGAAATTGCAAAATTTCCCCATTGGTAATTTTGTGGAAAATTTTCTGATTCAAAGCAAGTTCATACTCAACAGACATGAGCTTCAGATAGTAGAGAAGACTACTTGGTTGAAGTGCTCATGCTAGACTAATCGAAAAGGTAAAATTTTGTTGAAGTGTTTATTACTTTAGATATCATATCCAAGTTCTTGTTTTTGGAAAAGAAAATTTAAAACTCTAGTTTTTCCTCAAATCTATTTTTTGTTGCGTTTTCCAAACACAATTTTCCAACGAGGTTTAACCCTCAATTCTGCTAAAATAGAGCCATCGTGCCCCAAGACCCAATGCGCGTTCATCACTTTCAAAGTGAATAAGGATTTTTTACATAGCAAAAGACCCTATATAAATGTTATTGGATCTGACGCCCTAAGTGTAGTATTTTCTTCTAAGTACACTTGTAACTTTTTGAACAAATTGGCATAAAATTATTCATGAATTACATTAATACTTTTTATATTTTCCTTACATGGTTTTTACACACAAAGCAAAATGGAAGCAAATGTTACTCATTAGTTATGTAATGTTTAACTAATACTAAGCAGTATTACGTGGTTAGATCATAATATAGAAAAATAACTTATATCAGTAGACAAACATAAACATGTCCTTAGTCTAATCGAAAATGAGCAAATTGATTGAAAGACTAATATGTTGTCTATCAAGTCCAATTGAGGAGATGTTTTGTCTTATGCATCGGAGTGGATGTCTCCCTAAAGATAGAGACATAGATGTGACTGACTGAACTGGTAGTACATCGGACTAGACCTAAGAAGAATATATCCGAAATCCATTTATGGATTTATTCACTTATGACATTCATAGTGTGACATACCTAAATCCTGAGTGGATGACAGACTATGTATGCGTGACTCGTACACTTTGTTGAAAGTAAAATCCTGAGTTTGAATAGATAAGGAACTGGAAGCTGGTGCATTGGGTGTATGACTTCTACAATATGCAGCTTTATTCAAAATACTAGAATTCATAGACCTAGTCATGGGTAAATGATATTAAAAGCCTACATAAAGGGGACGAAAACCTGTAGTATATTTAACTAGTTGAATTAGGATTTCGTCTTTCTAGTTGAAATAAACTTATTTGCAATTTAGGTACCATCTATTCGAAAAAACATGTGCAATTTAGGTCTAGGCTTTATTGCTATAAATATCACAAACCGAGTCGATTTTCAAAATTTTTATTTTCTGCTGTGCAAGAAAATTATTTTCAAACTAGACTTTTTCCAACACATGCCACAATATTAGATACAAGAATGAACATACTTCTACCGTCTTGATGATAGTATGATATTTGTATTGATCCGGCTTTGTGAGTTCTGTAATCTAGGGATCTACATGTAAGGAAAACAACAATAGTGAATAATTTAGGGCTTAGTAAGTTCAAATGGAAATTATAACACTTACCTTTCTCATAGGAGAGCATGTTACTACCAAAATATTAGGCATACATCTAGCTAGAACATGGCACATAATGTCACAACAAAGTTAGCATAATAAACATAGGTATCCATATGTGCTAGGCATTATAACATGTCCAAAGCATCGCCAAATTATACCAATTCATATAAGATTATCACAATTTCATATACTATCATTAATCTAATAGTTCATATTGTTAGCTCGTCAGATCAACTCGAAATCACCAAAAAGGGATGAATTGGCTTTAAGAAAATTTGTGAAAGCAATGATCGAATATGCAACAATGAACACAACAATTTATAGTCGTTCGACCCCATTTTCCTACTCCACTACCTTAGTTTTCCACAACTAAGAATTTTCTCAAATTCACTAATTTGACAACCTTTGAGGAAAATGTTTAACCTTACAATCTCCCTTAATATTTCTACCCAAAATCTTAAGATTGCAACTTTCTTAAGGTTTCTACTCAAACCTTAAGACTCAACCCTCTCAAAGACAATAACAAAAAGCAAACTAGAAAGTAATCTTACAAGATTGATGTATTTTCCAATTAAGCACAAATACAAAGAATAATACTTGAGTTGAATGAATACAATGAAAGCTCATAAGTGTTTACAAGAAGAATATGAAAGAATTAAGCACTAAGGTTGTTTTGATTGATCTTTAAGCTTGATGATCTTTCTCTCTTGTTGTAGGACCTTCGGAACATGATACTTATACCCTCTAATACATTTCCAACCATTGGGGTTGTTGCGAAAGTTAATAAAGCCATTAGGGATGAAAATACAAGATTATAAATTCACCTACAACAGAAGGTATCGATACTCTTTCTACGAGTATCGGTACTGTACATGCCAGATTTTGCCCGGGTCTAAAAGACCCGCATTACAGATATGGCCCAATTAATAAAACAAATAGTGGCCCAAACCCAATTTCAACGAAATAGGCCTAAAATAAATGACCCAAACCTAAAGCCCAATTACAGTTTAGCCCAAATGGCGAGAACAGTTTCTGAAACCCTAGCAACAGCAACGTCTCGCGCCGCAGCCCTCCAAATCTCCGTGGATCTTCACCTGCGCATCAAAGAAAAACAAAAAAGGAAACACAATCAAAGATTCAAAAATCAAACAAAGAAACATATTTTGTTTCTTCTTTTAATTGTTTCATTCGGCTATAAAAAAAGCCACGAATACATTATAAGGAGGGATATTTTTTTGAAATCAATAAAAGGAAAAACAACATCTTTCACAATCTAAAAAAAAAGAGTTCAAATACAAAGGGAAAATCGATCGAAAAGATGGATATTTACCATATTTATTTATTTATTTTTTATTGTTATATTTCTTTGTTTTTATAAACAAATAATATAAAAATAAAAAGAAAGAAAAGGAAATACATGGAGAAGCCTACAGATTCGTGTGAGAAGGAACCAAAAAGCCCCTTTAGGGTGAGGGTCCGACCACCGTTTGCGGTGGGTTCGCGGCGGAGGCACGGCGATGTAAGAGCTAGGGCCGAAACCCTAGCAGAAGAACCAAACCTTTTTTTATTTTTTCTTCTGCTACAAATGTTTTTTTTTTTGGGAAAAGTTGGCTTAAATAGTGCTACTAAACGGTACCGTTTAGAAGATCTCATTTGACGCCCAAAACGGCGTCGTTTTGGGGAGGCTGACCCGATTCCGACCCGGCCTAGGATCAGCGTGTTTTGAGCGGAGGGGTAAATTGCGCTTTTAGCCCTCCGCCTTTTAATGTTTTTGCAATTAAGTTTTTATTTTTATTAATTTACCCTTTAATTTATTATCGTTTTCAATTTCGTCCTAATGTAAATGACGTCGTGTAGAGGAGAAGGGAAAATTTCCCTTCTATCCCCTCTATGTAATTCGCGCGTTCAATTTCGTCATCCAGATTTCGATTATTTGCAAATTTACCCTAAGATTTTTATTTACAGTTCAATTTAGTTTCCTTTTTATTTTTAATGTAATTATTATCTTTATATATATTTTTGTAAAAAAATTTTAAAAATATCTATATATGTATATATTCATCATTAATATATGTGTACATGCGCATATAAATTTTTAAAGACAAATATTTTATATATATATATATATGTATAAGTATATATTTATTTGTTCATTTCTTTTTATTTTTGCTCAAATATATATATATATATATTTTTACACATATTTTATATATATATGTTTATTTATTTATTTTAAATGTATTATGTATAATTTGTTATATAAATTCTATAATCCACATTTTATGTGTAAACCTATTTTTAAATTTCAACATACCTTTTATATACGCACTTTATATTTTTGATACTCTTTATTTTGGTTATTTTTGTTTATTTCTTTCACTTATTTATTTATTGGTGCTTTCGTTTATATGTTAAAGGATGTTTGTTATTTATTCTTGTTCATTTATTTTGATATTTTGTATGCTATTGTTTTATCACTTACATTAATTTTGTTTATTTACTATTTATGTTATTGTTGTATTTGTTATTGCGATATTTATACTATATTCAATCTAACATTATATCATTTTTTTCTTTCTCAAATTTAAAATTGAAAATTTTCAAAATAAAGATAATACTCGTATTTAGGATTTTCAAGAAAGTTGAGCCCTAACGTATTGGGTTCCTATTTTCTTCGTTAAATCCAACAATCGAGAATTACTCTTTGATCAAACAAAACTTATCATCGGGAATTCAATATGTTGTGTCCTAACGTATTGGATGTGACACGTTGATTTCTCAAGATAAGGATTTTTTTAAAAAAATGATAAAGGAAATATTGAATGTTTGGGATTTTAGGAAACCGTGCCCTAACGTATTGGACCGCGATTTCTTCATAAATTTTAAACAATTAAATATTTTCTTAAGTTTTATTACACGAGTTTTTGGACCAACTCGTCTTGGAAAGAATAAAATATTGTGCCCTAACGCATTGGGTGTGATATTTTCTCTTTTCAAAATGAGGAAGTCTTAAGAAATAATTTAATTTAACTAAGGATAGTATTTTTTTTAAACTCTCAACTTTAAGACATTAATTAATCAATTTGGTACCAATTTTTGGGCGTTACGAGGGTGCTAATCCTTCCTCGTACGTAACTGACTCCCGAACCTGTTTTTCTAAAACTCGTAGACCAAAGTCGTTTTTAGGTGGTCCAATCACACCTTAATAAAATATAGGTGGCGACTCCAAATTTTCATCTTCAACTAATTTTTATTTTTTCTCAAAAATAAAAATGGTTTCGACAGGTACCATTAGCATTTAATGTCTGATTCAATGATCATTAAAATTAGTTTACAACTATACCAAAGACAAATTATCGAAACTTGGTAAAAGGTATCAATACTTTTTGTAAAGGTATCAATGCTTTTTTCTTAAATTGAAAATAGAATGTCAATTTGGTATCGATTTTACAATGGGTATCGATATCTTGAAAACTATCGATATTTGGCGAAAAAATATCGATACTTTTTGGCCTGGAGCAATACTGACTTGTTTAAAAACAATTTTAACATGATTGAAAATGTTAAACTCAATTGAAACCATTTAAACTTGATTTTATCAAATTTCTAACTTTTACTCAAAAACACTTTAATTTCTTATATCAAAATATATTATCAAATAAAGCTTAGTTTAACACATACCATTTCAATTTTAATCACATATCTTAATAGCTTATCAAATTCGATTCCTTTCATTTTCCAATTTCACTATTTCACCCAATGGAACCCTTGTAAAATGAATTCAGACACGTGAGTGAAATACACCATACCAAGATAGCTCATCTAAGCATAAACTACACCACATCAAGGCACCGAAGTGAAAAGCCTGTAGGCATCAAATATATAAATATTCCAATACATCCCTCAACCACACCAAAGTCTCCGTAGAGACAGTGAATAATCGATGATCTACAAAAAATGTTTGATCTTGAAGTAACATATCAAAATCCCCATATCGTCAACTATCCTGTATAGAAGCGCACATATGACCCTGTTGAAATGCCAACTGTATCGTAGCCTTTTACTATGTTCTCAGGGGCATCAATCATCCATATTTGGATTTTCATAGCCTTTAACTATTACATATCAATTTTTGAATTCTGTCAATTGAATCTAAACATGAATTGCACATGCATTTAATTATACATTTCAAGATCATTTCCATTCTTCTAGTTATAATCAATAGATATAACATCAATCACTTATCTCAATTCATTTCAATTCAAATACATTTGCTAGCCATGTATACCAATTTCCATCAAAATCTTAACTTAAGTTAAAGCATAGATAAAATGAAAATAAAGACAAGCATATCTATTAAACAAGGAAGGGTAGTAAGTTCCATATGAACTTACCTTTCATAATACAAAAAGAGTAGATTTCTCAAGGCCTATTTCGTAAATTTTACTTTTCCTCTACTGACTGTTTATAAACGTGTTATCGTTTATAGTATAAATATCACACCAAAAATATATTAAATTGAATCCGCAATATCCCCAAGCGTATAGGTCAAATTGTAATATAGTAAAGTTTCCGACAAAACACTAGTAAATATTCTGAGGATTGTACCCAAGGGATTGTAGATTGGAGAAATTAATATATTTATTAAACTAATTGAATTATTAAACCTAAACTACCCTAATGGACTAATTAAATTAATAGATTTATTAAACTAATTGAATTATTAAACCTAAACTAATTAAATTAATAGATTTATTAAATTAATTACAAAAATAATTACTAATCTAATCGAGTCATGAATTAGTAGTGTTAGTCCAAATTAATAGATTTATTAAACTAATTTAATTATTAAACCTAAACTACACTAATGGACTTTCCTATTCCTAGTGTTGACAATGCGAGCCTTTAGCCTATGATCGATTAAAGCCCTAATAAATAAACAAAATATTAACTAATTTCAAATTTTGAGTTTTAATATGAATTAGATATTAATTAAATAGTATTACCTCCCGATCTCTAGTAATTAATTAGTCGGCGGAAACTCGTTTATCTCTCGACCTCACTTTCGCCATTGAGATAAGCTACGATTTACTCAATTCGACTTATCTCCCGATCTTGTCTCCCCTATGATAACTTCCTAGGGTTGTTAAGCCCACGGTTTAGGAATGCGTAATCTATATCAATTAATTCTATTATGAACCCTTATTCTTTTGTTAATTAATCAACTTGATTAATTAATTAGTTCAATAAATGAATCATGCAAGATATGAATAAAGCACAAGGTTTGTTCTAATATTCATACAAACATTAGTTGATTAGGCTAACGAAATATAAATAAAAGAATATTAAAATAGAAAAGTAGAGAGAATGCTTATGAATATATCTTGAAACGCATATTAGGAGCAATCTCAGGTCACTATTGCCTACACATCAGAATAGAAAAGTTCTTACTAAACAAACATAAAAGGAAAGAAAACTAAAAATTGTGTTTGATGGATGGATGTTTTGATTGATTGATCGATAGGATGCCCTCATTTGTGTACAGAAGTCTCTTATTTATAGGCTAAAAGATGTGCATTATATGCCTGATATCCCGCCCAATACTTTGGGTGCAAGTAAGAAATAAAATCTCCAAGAATTTGCCAAAATACGGTTGCCGACGTTATCCTTCCTTATACCCAACACTCAGGCTATGGCTCAACACAGGGCTGTTGTGGCTCAACACAAGCATTGCGTATTGCAACACAAACATTGTGTGTGTAACACCCCAAACCCAGCCTAGAAGCTATGGCCAAATCTAGAGATGTTACACAGAACGATTGACAATTTAATTTTCATATATTTTGAAATCAACATAAACTCTTAAAATCCTGGATTATCTGAAAACACATCTTATCTACCTTTTTATTAAAAACGTTGTTTGATTATATTTTCAAAAAACAAACTTATAATTTTTCAGCGAAAACTTCTTAAAAAGTGATGTTTTGGAAAACATTGTTTGTGGTTTAAAACCATTAATTTTGAAGAAAAGTGAATATTGTCGATAAAAATGTTTACATAATTTTAAGCAAAAATATAAAAATAAAGTCCTAAACCCAAAACAATCCAAAATTTTTAGAGAGTCCAAAATTTACAAAACTATAAATCCCAAATTTTAAATAATTAAAATAAATGCAAAACTTATATAACCGAGCTCCTATTGCACCAAACTGCTTAAATCTGAGGATTACCTAAAAATATTAGTCAAACAGAAAGTAAGTTTTCGAAACAGTTAAAGGCATAACAGATAGATTAACAGAAACATAATTATATCAGAGTAATACAGATACAAACATATAATCTATAATACCCCAAACCCGCCGTAGACGTTATGGTCGAATCTAACGCGTCACATTGAAGTGTCTTTCAAAAATTGGTCTTGTTGGTAAAAATTCGTTTCTAAGTTTAAAAACCTCTTAATTATTATTTAACAAATCGTCTAGCTAAAGTGTTTACCTTGCTGTCTTGCTTTTGTTATAGTAAGTTGATCTAAAATCGCAGAAGCTTTTGAAACTTTGTTGTTTAGGTCTCATGTCTTCGAAAACAATAATTATTTTGAAAATTTGTCTTCTTCTAAACTAGCAGTTTAAAATAAGTAACCAAAAGCCCAATTAAAAATTTAAACAACTTAAAGGTCTTATTACAAAAACAAAACCCAACATAAACATTAAATTTAAATAAAAGTAAGTGTAGAACATCTGCAGTTCTGTGGCCACCTCTGAGTCCCTCGCGGCACCAAATCGCCTAAGACTGAGGATTACCTGTACGATTAAAAGGAAAGAGTGAGTAATACCCTATCAATCAATCAATATAAAATAAGCAATGACATTCTAGGACTGAGCCCTATTCAGTAACATTACAGTGTGGGCCTTAGCCCAATACAGTAACGGTGTGGGCCTTAGCCTAGTACAAAATCAGTGAAGTGCAATAATGCAACCCATCCCAATCCACCAACGCACCTCTCCATACCACCAACACACCATGTGGGGATAAAATCGACCCACCCAGCCAACACACTAATATCGCAGCAAAGCTGCCAGTAATAGTATCGCAGCAAAGCTACCAGTAATAGTATACTTCCTCCATAACAGTATCCCAACCCCATGCGGTACGTCATGTCATAAATCATACGTGATGTAGAATGTCATACTCAATCATAGTCATACATATCATAGAGCAAATCAGTTATACATAACATAAGGCCATATCAATCATTTCATCTCCTAGGGGTATAATAGTCATTTTACCCTATGAGGGTATTTCGGTCATGTTACCTTATGAGGGTATTTCAGTTATTGATTGACCTCTCAAAAGGTCCATAGTCGCCTCGAGTGACTCAAGTAACCTAAATGGTTAAATAGTGTAAACGGGCCCAAGGCTTATTACTCAGCCCAAGTGGGCCCACACGTTCGTGCAGCCCGTTCAGCCCAGAATTCGCCATGGCTATGGGATCTATATCGCCTAGTCCATTCTTTTCCACAATTCATGGATTTCATCCGTGTGGGGCCCACAAGCCTATTGAGCCCACACGACCCGTTTCGGCCCAATGTGGCCCATTACAGCCTAAGCCCATAAAAAAGCTCATGGAGGCCTCTACAGTTCATCGCCCATGTTTCGTGGGTTGGGCTTACCACACGAGCGATCTCACGCCTATGTGGTCTCAAACATCGTATTTTCGGCTTTTTGTCGTTCTACGATTGCAATAGGGTGTTTACACACCTGATTGTGAAAACGCACCAAGATCCACGAGCACCCAAAATCTACATTCATACAAGGCTTTCCATTGGTCGCAAAACAATAGGGTTAATCTCCCTCTTTTACACCCTTAACCAACACTAATTTAATACTTGCCTCGACTGTCAAAAGTGGCTTAGCCCACTTATACCACTGACAAAGGTTGACTACAAACTCTTTGACGATTATCTGCATTGTAAACGGATTATTAAACAAGATTGTTTATTCATGTGGTTTAAATCCACACAGGACAACTCACGAAACCACAGAAAGCACTCGGCCAACACTTAGGAGGCGTTTGGTTCAGTGTATTACCTAATACAATACAGGCCGAATACGCGCGTATTACATGACGCCTCTAATCCGGCGTTTGGTTCGCTGTAATAGGCATTACGGGCGTAAACCAATCCCGACCTAATCCTCTTTTTCACTGCTTTTGTAATCCCTTCCCAAATCCCTGTAATACCTATTACGTCCGCCTTTCGTCCCCTGCTCTCTGTTTTACCCTCCCTTCCTACCCGACCCTCTCCTATTCGTCCTCAAAATTTCTCCTTCCATCTCCCACCGCTTTTGTTTATTATTCGTCCTCATGTTTCTTCTCTGTCTCCTCCCATTTCCTCCCAACCCTATCTGCAACTCTCTACTGCTCTTCAATATTTTCACAAAATTGGAAATACCTGATAGCTGAATCCATTGAAAAAGAGTGAAGCGTTTTTCGGGTCATCACCTCTAATCCAAGATCGGGTGAGTTTTATTTCGGACCCAAATTAATCTGCCAATTCTTTGTTCGACAATCTTTTATAAAATTGTATTGCATTAGTATGAATCTTTACTCTTCAGTAGTTTCTGTTGAAATTGCTATTGGATTTTATTCATTGTTGCTTATTCACCTCTAATCCAAGATCGGGTGATTTTTATTTCGGACCCAAATAAATCTGGCAATTCTTTGTTCGACACTCTTTTATCAAATTGTTAAGATTTGTGCATTATTATGAATATTTTTACTCTTGATAGTTTCGTTGAAATTGTAAGATTATTGTGTATATGGATGCTTTGGTGTTAAAGTGATTTCATTGGGGTATTTGATGGTGATTTCATATAAATTTGGTGCGTGTAATTTATAAATCCTGATTTTTTTTGACCAACATCAAAACGTTTAAAGCATATACTTCTAAAAATCATATTTCCATTTTCGCATGACAAATTTTGCATTCATGAAGCTTCTTTCTCTTTTCTTTTGCAGCCAAAGATGGCACATTATTTCAATTTTTTTTTGTTAAAGTAACCAGTAATTCAGTAATTTCAGAGAGAGTAGATATCTTGTTCATAATTTGTCAAATTCACAAACACTCTGCAAGCAGATATGTGAAAACTGGTGAAGTCCATGAAAATCAAAGAGAAGCTTTTGTTGTATTTGTGAAAATTCTGTAGGAGTATTGCTTTGTTGTTTATTTGTTTATGATGCGTTGTTTTTTTTAATTTCTTGTATATCAGTAGCCTCTTGCATGCTAACCTTGTAGTTAGATTGTTCATTTGGTTTAAAAAGAAACTACGATCTTGCTAGAGTGACCCTGAAAAGAAAGAGATTTTCACTTTCAAGTATGCATTCTAATTGCAGTTTCCTTCCTTCATGTTTTATGAAGCTTTCTTTTACTTTTGCAATGATATGTTATTGTATTTATTCCATTGGTTGAACATATCTGCTTTTATAAATGAATAACTTTCATTCAAGATATCTTAACCAAAAAATTGCCTAGATTGTATCGATATTTTCGTGATCTGCTTATGCGTTGTCTTTGTCTCGTATGTCGGAGGGTTAAGAAGGTTTGGTTGGAAGAAGAGGAAAAGAATACATCTGTTTTAACAAATGAGTGCTTGTTTAAATATGATTAAATTATTTATTATTGATATTAATCTTATTAAAATTTAAATAACAATAACAATAATAATTTACCAAAACAAATTTATGCTAATTATTAAGAATTTTATTAAATTATATATTTTAACTAAAATATATTTAATAATAATTATGTTTAAATATGATTAAATTATTTATTATTGATAATAATAATCTTATTAAAATTTAAATAACAATAACAATAATCATTTACCAAAACAAATTTCTGCTAAGGGTATTCTAGTCATTTTAGTTTTTTCATTATGCTATTACACCTCTATTACACTCAACCAAACACAGGATTACTATTACGCCTCTATTCAATTACATTCAACCAAACAGTTGATTTGCTATTACACAGCTTTTCCATTACACCTCTATTCCATTACACCTCTATTTCATTACACCTCTAATCCAATACAGCGAACCAAACGTGCTGTTAGTATGCTAGACTACGTACTTACCTTGATTGACTGATGAGAGAAAGGTTTTGACGATTTTAATATCACTTGCTACACCTTTACTCCTCTAGAAAAT
Organism: Gossypium raimondii; assembly: GCF_025698545.1. NCBI lineage: Eukaryota > Viridiplantae > Streptophyta > Magnoliopsida > Malvales > Malvaceae > Gossypium > Gossypium raimondii. Next base: position 11,188,236 of record NC_068573.1, read on the forward strand.
CGAACCGTCATAGAATAGTTATCAAGCCGAAAGCAAAATGGAGAAGAAGAAGAGGAGAGAAAGGCAATATTCGACAAGCAGTTGTGCAAAAAGGGGTTGAGAAAGAAGAGCAATTCAAACGTAAGAAGCAACATGAAACCATTTCAACACAATTCGATAAAGGTTTGGAAAAAGTGGAGAAGTGAAAAGAAGCAACAAAAAGAAGAGGGGAACCAAAAACTGTTCGGGAAAAACAAAGAAGAAAAAATAATAGGGAATAGTATAAAAAGTACTCAAACAAACCCTAGAGGTACACGAAATCTCTTCAAAAATCCAGCACTAAAGGCAAAAAGAAGGAAAACATACACAAAACTGAAATGAAGGGTATACCAAAATGAGTAGTATACCCCTCTGGCCGAGTTTTCTGAGTAACAAAGTCCACATTCGGTACACATCTCCTCTCCCCTCACTTTCCTTGATTTTCTCCTAAAATCTCTCCCCTTATCCCTCCTTGAATCACTCCACCAATTTCTCTTCAACTCCCCCAACAACTCTATTCAAATTACATTCAAACTCCCCTTAGCGGTATTTTAGTCCAACTCCACTACCTACACAGCTCAAGTAGCAAAATAAATACTCCATTGCGCAACCCAGGACTTATACCTCAGACCTCCTAGTTACACAACATGCCATCTTGCCCTAGACCACAAGCTATTTTTGTGTCATAAAACAAGCACTATTATTTATATGGCCTGTATGCCAATGTCCAGTTTCATTTAAGAGCAAAGCTAAAAATTCTGCAGAAGCCAAGACTTGAACCCAGGCTCCTCAAACACTCCCATACACACCCCAAATCACTTAGCCATTAAAGCAAACAAGCAATCAGTGCCAAATCATGCAAAATTTAAAGACTTAGATTTTTACGGCGTTACATAATCCTACCTCCATCCGCTACACACAAACTCTGACCCTCCCAACACACCATGCGGGGTATGAAACACCCACCCAACCCTACACACCGCTTATTGTCGATAAGACACTTTACAGAATATTTGCAGCTGTGCTGCTATATAAATAGGCGAATTATTGCCTTTTACATAAACATTTCCTCCATGTAAAATAACCCATCCCAGAAGCAGATATAATGAGAACAATAATTTTACATGCTACATTTTTACATGCATGGTATATCAGATACAACTCTCATAAATAACATTTTTTCAGGATTACTGAGCATATGGCATCTCAAATATAATTACAAATAGTATAATTTGTACTAGAAAATAACCAAATTTCATGTTTTATAGTACATATAATTAAATATCGATTCTACGAAAAGCCCATTGTTGATCAGAACGACGTGTAGTGCCATAGGGAAAATTTTAGAATTTTGGGCCCACACAGCCTCACACACGCCTGTATGGCCCATACACAAGTGTGGTCCACATTTCCCAAATAACTCAGATCGTGTCTCACACACAGGCCTACCACACGTCCTAACACACGACCATGTTGTGTCGACAGAATAATTTCTTGACTTTGTTCGTTTGCTATTTTTCGTGATTCGCGTTTCACACCTTGTATTTTTAGGAAACAATCCCAAACACGAGCAATCCCACACCTAAAAAAAAAATTAACACCAGTAATTTTAGTAATAATTCACAAAATTTAACTAATAATCGACCACAACTGAACTAGAATGGCCCTACAAAAAAAACACATCCTCACACTTATCGTTGAACGAACAACTACTACAAAAATCCTAAGGCGCTTGCAGAAGAACCAACTGCTCTCGATCTTCACCTAACAGTGCCCAAAAAATTTGATTAAACAACTAAAACCCTGATTTCATTGCAAGACCACAACACACTAGCCAAAACAAAAGCAAGGACCCAACCTTCTGAAATATCACAACTTACCAGATGATTCAATAGCAGCAACGACCACCAAAAATCGTGAAAAAGATCTAAGGAATTTAATCAAGATTCAATAGAAAAACAAAGATTGAAGAAAGAAAGAAAAAAAAACCAAAAAAAATAGAGAATGGAAATGCTATCACATGGGAAAAAACGACGTGAATAGTGGGTTTTTGGGGAAACAAACGTAAAGTTAATAAAGCTATTTTTGGGGAAAAAAAAACTAGAGTCAAATAACTTAAAACCAAAAAAAACATCCTGCTGAACAAACTTCTACAACTAATCCAACACATTAGAATTCAAATTTACCCCAAACTCTACCACTGAGCAACTTAAATTAAATGAAGCAAAAATAAAGCCACTTTGCTCATGCAGGGACTCAAGTATGAGTTCACAGAGAAAGCCAACACCTTACCACTGAACTAGTAAGTTTCTTTTGTCACAAATTGAAAGAAAAAAAACATTTAAGCTGAATAAACAAAGTTAAGCTAATGGCAAAAAAATATTGAATTTTCCTGAAAGTGATACTTGAACCCAAGACTTCAAGCCCACAACTAAGACCACTAACCACTGAAATAAATACTTAATTTACAATAGAAATAAAAAAATCAAAACTTAAGATTTTGGGGCTTTATAACTCTACCCTCCTAAAAGAAATTTCGACCTCAAAATTTACCTGACTTAAATAGATCTTGATATTGCTGACGAATCGGGTCCTCAGGTTCCCACGTGGCTTTCTTCTCAAGATCTTAAAATCTCGATCCAGAACCAGAACCGACTCCTCCTTAAATGTCAAATCCGGTCTATCCTAAATCTCCTTAATAGAAATAATATGACATGGGTCCGACCGATACCACCTCAACATAGAGACGTTAAACACATCGTGAATATAGTCTAACTCTAGAGGTAGCTCTAACTGATAAGCAACCGATCCCACATGTTTAAAATCTGAAATGACCCAATGAACCTAGGGCTCAACTTGTCCTTACGTCCAAACCGAAGTGAGGATCCCTATCACAAATAATCGAGACTGGAAACCTATAAATTCTCACGATCTCAAAAACGTATAACTTGGCTAACTTCTAAAGGGAGTAGTCTATCCTAACAGGAATAAAATGGGCAGACTTAGTCAACCGATCCATAATGACCCACACAGAATCATTTTTAGTGGGTGTTAAGGGCAACCCACTAACGAAGTTCATAGTCACTCGTTCTCATTTCCATAGAGAAATCTTAATAGGTTGAAGCAAACCCAAGGGTAATTGGTGTTCAGCCTTAACTTGCTAGCACGTCAGACATTGAGAAACAAAATTCCTCACCACCTGTCTTAAACTAAGCCACTAATACAACTCACGGAGATCTCGATACATCTTATTCCCACCGGGATGCATAACATAAGGAACACTATGTGCTTCCCCCAAAATGGACTGCCTCAAATCAGAATCGTTATATGCATAAACCTGTCGTTGGAAACACAGAACCCCATTGTTGTTCAGCCTAAAATTAGAAGTACTTCCTTCCTCAATCTAACGGAAACATAGAACCAGAGAACCATCCCCCAACTGTTTAACCCGAATATGCTAAATCCAAGTCGGCTTAACTTGTAACTCAACTAATAGACTCCCATCATCAAACAGTCTTAGGTGAGCAAACATCGCCCTCAAATCAGACATTAATCTACGACTAAGAGCATCAGCCACCACATTGGCCTTATTAAAATAATACTCAATAGTAAAGTTGTAGTCCTTAAGAACCTCAACTCATCTACGTTACCTAAGATTCAAATCCTTTTGAGTAAGGAGATACTTAAGGCTCTTATGATCGGTGTAAATGATACACCTCTCACCATACAGATAGTGCCTCTAGATCTTTAAAGCGAAGACAACCGCAACCAACTTCAGATCATGCGTCGGATAGTTGCCTTTGTGTGAATTAATCTATCGAGAAGAATAAGCCACTACCTTATTGTCTTGCATCAGAACACAACCCAAACCAACATGAGATGCATCAATGTAAAGAACAAATTCCTTACCGGATCCAGGGTGTATCAAAACAAGAGCATGGGTCAAAATGGATTTGAGCTTTACAAAGCTTGATTGCTGCTCATCAGTCAAGACATATAGGGCGTTCTTACGCAACAGCTTAGTCAGAAGAGCTGTGATAAGTGAAAACCCCTCGATAAACCTCCAATAATAACCCCCTAGCTTAAGAAAACTGCAAATCTCAAAAATGTTTCTAGGCTGTTTCCACTCAAGCACAGCCTCAGTTTTCTTAGGATCAACTCGGATCCCTTCAACAGAAACTACATGACCCTAAAAAGTCAACTCCTTTAACCAAAATTCGCACTTACCCAACTTAGGGTAGAGTTGTTTCTCATAGAGTATTTGAAAAACTACTCTAAGATGTTCATCATAATCATCCTCAGTTTTAAAGTATACCAGAATGTCATCGATGAAGATCGCGATGAACTGATCCAAATACGATTGGAAAACTCAGTTCATAAGATCCATGAATGCAATCGGAGCATTCATCAAACCAAAGGGCATGACTAGGAACTCGTAGTGCCCATAACGTGTCTTAAAAGTAGTCTTATGAACATCGATCTCCTTAAACCTAATTTGATTGTACCCATAATGGAAATCTATCTTAGAAAACACAAAAGGCCTACGAAACTGGTCGAATAAGTTGTAGATCCTCGGAAGTGGGTATTTATTCTTTATTGTCAATTTATTCAACTAACAGTAATCTATACACATCCTCATAGTACTATCCATCTTCTTTACGAACAAAACTGGTGCCCCCCATTGAGACACACTAGGATGAATAAACCCTCGATTGAGGAGTTCCTCAAGCTGTGCCTTTAGTTCCATAAGCTTCTTCAGTGCCATGCGGTAGGAACCAATGGACATCGAAGCCGTTCTCGGTAGAACCTTGATACCGAACTCAACTTCCCTATCCAAAGGCAAACCTGACAAATTTTTAGAAAAAACATCCAGAAATTCCTTAACCATCCAAATGTCTCAAACAGACAACCCAGAAAAGCTAAATCACTCACAAAAGCTAGATATGTTTCACACCCTTTTCGAACTAACTTTTCGGCCATAAGAGTGGAGATTACATTGGATAAGTAATCCCGACGCTTGCCGATCATAATCACTTCCACATCATCCCCAGATATCAGATCTACCCTCTTAGTAGCACAATCCAAATTGACCTGATGCTCTATGAGCTAGTCTATTCCCAGAATCAGATCAAATTACCCAAATAGGAGCGCCATCGGATTAGCCGAAAACACAACTCATTGTATCTCTAGTGGTACATTCTTATACATCCTATTAACCCAAACTAATTAACCTAATGGACTAAGTACAGTAATCAATCTAGAAGTGCTCTCAACAGACATCCCCAAGTTCACAGAAACAGAACTAGCTATATAAGAATGTGTTGATCCTATGTCTATCAAAGCAATATAAGGAGCTGTATGAATGAAGAATGTACAAGTGATAATTTCCATGGCATCTCTGTCCTCACGACATCTAGATGCATATACCAGTGCAGGCAACATTACCTCAATCTGATTAGCACCTCTGCCTAATACTCTCTCACCTTTCCTATACCATTACCACCCCTAACCGGACCACGACCCTTAGGCGGCTATTGAACTGCCCGCTGAGGCTGAATAAATCCCAGAGCCGGAGCTTGCATCTAATCAAAACGCTATGGACAATCCCTGATGCGTTGCTCCATTGACCTACATCACAGAAAAGCTTTTAACCTTCTCCAACATTTGTCCGAATGGCATCTATCATAATCCCTACATGGCTGAGCCACAATAGGAGCCACTAGAACCTCAACCCTCGGAGGCCCATCAAATCTGGCCTATTTCTTAGGCCTCTGAATAGAATTAGAAGGATCTAAATCCCTCTTATTCTTACCAGCCTCACGCTCCCTATTTTCATTCTCAACGTGCTTAACCTCTTATACAATTCTCGCCTTGTCCACAAAGACGGCAAAAATTCGCTCCCACTTCGGAGCTATCAGAACCCTCAGATTATCCCTCAATCTTTCCTCAAATTGAATTCACTTATCACAATCAGTTGATACCATCCAACGAGCATATATGCTCTATCTTAGAAATTTGGCCTCATACTCAGCCACAGTCCTATCTCCCTAGGTAAGGCTCATAAAATCGCGTCTACGAGCAACCACATAACTTGCCCCTACATATTTACTCTAGAAGGCATTATTCAAATAATCCCATGTAATCTGATCTGGTTGAGTACCCTCCTCAACCATCAACCACCACTAATACGCCTCATCGATAAGTAGAGATACTGCACCCTTCAATTTCTACTCAGAGGTGTAGTCAATATTATTTATTAACATCTTAGTGGCCTCCAACCAGTATTTGGACACAGATGGGGTGACTCCTACGACACCCCTGAATAATTCAACATCATTAGACCGGAGTCGTTCAGTTACCGACCCACAACTCCCAGAACCAGAATGGGCCCCAATGACCCTCTTCAAAACTCTCAGTATGGCCTGGGACAATGTGCCGTCTCCAGCGAGTGACTTTGAGACCCGGCCTTAGTAGTAGGTGTAGACGGTGTCTCACTTGTATCCAAATTGGGCTTACTACACATAGAGGATGACTCAGCACGAGCCTCTCTTCGGCGCCCACCGTGCCCACAGGTACTGCGTCCACGTGTTTCACAAGTACTCACCGAATATATTTTATCTACATTAAAATTTTATGTTACTAGTTCCAATATTTATTGACAGATATTTTATGCTAAAAAATTATCAGAAGAAGTTTCAGAGATGTTTCAGTCTCTAACTACCACAGTACATTTCAAATCATTTTCAGGGTTTATTAAAGTAAAATTTATCTAAGTCAGAACTACTTACAGGATTGGCACTGGCGACTCTGTATTTCACTGAAAAATAATTTTCAAAAAGTTTTGAACCCAAAATCTCATAGCCCGAGTTTTTCAACCAGACTCTGATACCACTAAATGTAACACCACAAACCCGTGCTAACCGCTATGGCCAAATCTGGAGTTGTTACATATAACGATTGGTAATTTAATTTTCGTATATTTTGAAATCGACATAAACTCTTAAAATCTTGGATTATCTGAAAACATATCTTATCTAACTTTTTATTTAAAATGTTGTTTGATTATATTTTTCAAAAAAACTTATAATTTTCAGCGGAGTTTCTTTAAAAAGTGATGTTTTGAAAAACATTGCTCGTGGCTTAAAAACTATTAATTTTGCCAAAAAATGAATATTGTCGATAAAACTTTTAAATGATTTTAAGAAAAATACAAAAATTAAATCCTAAACCCAAGACTGTCCAAAATGTCTAGAGAGTCCAAAATTTATAAAACTCTAAACCCCAATTTTAAAAAATTAAAATAAATGAAAAACTTATATAACCAAGCTCCCGTCGCACCGACCCGCCTAAGTTTGAGGATTACCTGAAAATATCAGTCAAACAGAAAGTGAGTTTTTGAAACTTAGTGTATAACGAATAACTTAGAACAGTTAAGGCATAACAAACAGATTAAGAGAAACATAATTATTTTATAGTAATATAGATACAGACATATAATCCTTACCCCATCCGCTACACACCAACTCCGACCCTCCTAACACCCCATGTGGGGTATGAAACACCCATCCAACCCTACACACCGCTTAGAGTCGATAAGGCACTTTATATAATATTTGCAGTAGCACTGCCATATAAATAAGCGAATTATCGCCTTTTACAAAAACACTTTCTCAACATAAAATAACCCATCCTAAAAGCAGATATAATAAGAACAGTAATCTTACATGCTACGTTTTTACATGCATGGTATATCAGATACAACCCTCATACATAACATTGTTTTCAAGATTACTTATCATACGACATCTCATACATGACGTGTAGTGCCTTAGGAAAAATTTTAGAATATTGGGCCCACATCGCGTCACACACACACCCGTGTGGCCCACATGCCCGTGTGGTCCACATGACCCAAGTAGCCTAGACCATATATCACACACAGTCTAGCACACCAACTGTCACACGGTCGTGTGGTATCGAGAAAATAAGTTTTTGGCTTTTTTCGTTTGTTATTTTTCGTTATTAGCGTTACACACCTTGTATTTTCAGGATATAATCCCAAACACGAGCAATCACACACCTAAAACAACAATTAACACCACCAATTTTAGTAATAATTAGTGAAATTTAACTAATAATCAACCCCAATTGAACAACAATGAACCTACAAAAAACACATCCTCACACTTACCATTGAACAAACAACTACTACGCAAAACCTAAGGGGCTGAAGGAACAACAAACTGCTCTCGATTTTCACTTAACAGTGTGCAAACAATTTGATTAAACAACTAAAGCCTCGATTTCACTACAAGATCACAACACACTAGCCAAAAACAAAAACAAGAACCCAACCTTCCCAAATATCACAACTTACCAGATGACTCAATAGCAACAACAACCACAAAAAATCGTGAAAAAAAGATCGAAGGAATTTAATCAAGATTCAATATAAAAACAAAGATTGAAGAAAGAAAGAAAAAGAACCAAAGAATTAGAGAATGGAATTGCTGGCACATGAGAAATAACGATGTGAATAGTGGGGTTTTGGGGAAACTAACGTGAAGTTAATGGAGCTATTTTTGGGGAAAAAGAAAAATATTAAACTCAAATAAATTAAAACCAAAAAAAGATCATGCTGAACAAACTTCTACAATTAATCCAACTCATCAGAATTCAAATTTACCCCAAACTCTACCACTAAGCAACTTATATTAAATGAAGCAAAAATAGAGTCACTTTACTCATATGGGGACTTGAACATGAGACTACAAAGAAAGCCAACACCTTACCACTAAACCAACAAGTTCATTTTGTCATAAATTGAATGAAAAAAACACTTAAGTAGAACGGACAAAGTTAAGCTAATGACCAAAAATAATTGAATTTTCCCAAAAGAGATACTTGAACCCAAGACCTCAAGCCCAAAACTAAGGCCACCAACCACTAAAATAAATACTTAATTTACAATAGAAATAACAAATAAAAAACTTCAGATTTTGGGGTGTTATAGCGTGTCGCGCCACACAAGACATTTTGTTGCTTTTGGAATTTTGTGTCATGCTTTAATGGTTCATGAAGCTTGTGCATCACTCGCCCCAAGTTCTTATGTTAATTGGGCCTAAAATTAAACCTCCTACGCACTTAAATACACAAATTAATCCTTCCAAAGGCCCATGTCATCCTAATAGGTCATCAACCCTAAAAAATGTGTTAAAAAGACTTATTTTTATTAACTTTTAATCCTAGGAAATAACTACTGAAAACATAATAATAAATAATAAATTACATAGGAAACAAGCTCCTTAAGTGTAGAATTGACTAGAATTAACTACTACACTTGACGGCAGGTCAAATACCCCCACACTTAATTCTTTTCTTGTCCTCGAGCAAGCAAAACAAAATAAAAAACAAATTAAAATGGAAAAAAGAAATAAACATGCAAAGAAAGTAAAATTTACTTGAGTCGGTTGGATACACGAGGTTGGATCGAAGTATTTACAATTTACAAGTATTTACATTTAAATAGATTAGTTCAATAATTTACAAAGTAAACAAGAGAAAGAAAATTAAATATAGATCCCCTCAAAATGTATACATGAATATAGTATTTATCTTTGCAGAGTATATAGTAAGTGCGAATTTTTTTTCCCTACTCGGTTTAATTTTATCCATACTTTGAAATCTAAAGCAGTAATATTTCCCCAATAACCCTTACGATTTTTTTTCAATTTTTTTATTTGTCCCAATATGATTGAGATTTTTCTCGGGCACTTTTTGTTTGGGTTATACTAGTCATAATGTATCGTTTCAATAACCATGGATTTTATCGAGTATTTTCTTTTTAATTTCAATATCGATACTTACGTAGATATAATTACCTATTCATACCTAATTTTATCACTTGGTATATTTAATCTTTTTCCCTATTTACAATTTAATAAACTGAACTAATTATTTTAAATATAAACAACCTAAATTATTTAATTTTAGGCTAAATTTACAATTTAAACAAACAACCTAGGTATATGCTCCTAACCCATCACTTGTATTTCTCCAAGTTCAAGCACATAGAAAACATGCAATTAAAAATTTAAAACTAAAAATGAAAGAAAATAAATATCCTAAGTCACCCCTCCACACTTTATTCGGCACATTGTCCCTAATGTGAAATAAAAAAATAAAGGAAAGATGTTACTCGATTGGCGTGATACATTCGATACAATTGGTAGGACTACTCCTCCTTTTGGTTTTGGCTTGCAATTGTAGTGCCATAAAAAATATGGGGTTCCAATAAAGAAAAACTAAACACAAACTATATATATAATAAAATCCTAATTAATCTAACTAAATATTATCCAAAATTAAAATAAGTCATAAAAATATAAACCCCGAAAAAATTAAAAATGTTTAGAATTAGTCAGAATCAGGTTCTGACTTCTCCACAATTGGTGCTTTGCCTCTCTAGCCCCCCACCAACACTTTAGTAGCTCGCCTTCCCGAAGTCTAGGATGAACTATAATGGCTCGAGTCGCAGATAACCACGCCTTTCGTCGATGAGTGGTCTGGACGAAATACTCGTTCATAATCCAGTGGCACAATCGATATCATCTCTTCCTTCTCCTCTTCCTCATCATCATCATCTTCTCCTTCTTCCTCGTTGGCGCCCTTCTCGCCTGACGGTGGGAATTACTAGAACATGTCCAGGAGTGGTGTAGGTGTTGGCCATCCATTTTTTTCGCAATGTGAATCAGAATGTCGCCCATATCTTGCATCGGTTGTGTCTGCCACTCCAAGATGGGCATGTTCGTAAGTTCTGTCATCTTTGATGTATGAGCTTCACTCTTTCTCTTTGTTGGACCTTGAGGATCATTCCTATGTTTAGTTCTTTACTCTTTCTCTCGATTTTTTTTCGTTGGACCTCAACGAACTGGCCGTAAAGGTTTTCCCCAATCAGGCTCCTCAAAGGTCTCATGAATGGCTCGATTGGAGACATAGGAACATTGGCTCAATGGTATAAAGCAGTGATCAAATGCGGGTAGTACATACTTTACTTTCGGCTCTCTATGCACTCTAGCATTTCCTCATGAATCCAGTGGCTGATACAAATCTCATCTCTCTGTAAAATAAAATAAAGCATAACCACTCGATTGAGGGTAACTCAAGAGCGTTTTGTGTCGGTGTAAAGTGAGTGCAAATGAATTACATCCACATCTTGGCCATCGGAAACATAATGGTTGTGTTGAATTTTAGAGGCACCTCAATATTAGCGTGGTGAGTCCACTCGCCATGCCCCTCCATCCAATAATTTGTTTCCATAGTGCCATATTATTATTTTTAATTAAAGTGAAATAAAAACAAACCCGAATAATTAAATTGATGAAAACAAAGTTAGAACATAAAACAAAGTTAGAACACAAAACCTCAGGTAGTTGCTGACAAAATTTGTTCTTCAGCCGATGTGGAAGATAATCTGAAATAGAATATGAGAACTAGAAAACTATGAAGAAAAGAGAGGAAGAGAATACTTATGAAAATTGGAGGTAGGGGATGCAAAAATTCAAAGCTAGATCTTTAGGGACAGCTGCGATGATTAGAGGAGGGTGTTTATATCCCCCAATTTGGCTTCAAACTATTGCACGGCACGAAGTTGTTCCTTGCCCTTTGGGATGTGTCGAAGTCCTCCAGTCGTCCTTTTTGTCCTCACTAAGCTTATCCTTGTCCCATCGTGTCCTAAAACATTTCTGCTCCTAATTCTAATATGCAATTAAAATTTTAAATCCTAAAAACTAACTAACAGTAAAATAACAAAAACTAAAATTTAAAATCAAAGAAAATTTAAAAGTGAAGTCCTTTTTCAGAGTCGGGACAATTTGTATCGCCCTCAAAGGACTTCCAACTAGTCATCGACACTTTGTTCCTTTTTTGTTCTACTATCGTTAAATCTAAACCAGAACCTTCGGTCAATTCCAATGATTTAGCCTTATCTTCAACCAGCGCAACATCCACATCACGAGCCACCAGGTGCCAAATCCGAGCCAACCCTAAATTATCTTTCAGGGTATTATTTTCTCAAGCTTCCTCCTGTAACAGCCCGATTCTGGGCCTAGTCGGAATAGTAGTTTCGGGACCACAAATCCGACGAGGGAAAATATGGTTATTATTATATTTTTATGGTCTACAATTTCACGGAAAATTTTTGTAAAAATTTCGTTCGAAAATTTCGACGTTTGGGCACTCAATTTAGTCAAAAGGACTAAATTGTAAATAGTGCAAAAGTTGAGTTCTACATCTTAGAGGTGTCTAATTGTTATGAAATTTTAAATTAGAGGTCTTTATGTGGTAATTAGACCATTAGTTAGTTGATGGACAAAAATAGACATAAGAAATGGGTGAAATAGATTTTTTTTAAATGGGGGCATTTTAGTCATTTAGTTATTAAATAGAATTAAATGGGAAAAATATGGCAAAATATGCTCATCTTCTTCATGGTGAACGAAATCAGCAAGGAGGAAGCCATATTTAGGGTTTTTAAGCTTTCAAGCTCCATAGTAAGTGATTCTAAGCCCCGTTTTTAATGTTCTTCGTATTTTTGGAGTCCCGGTAACTTGGTTTAGCTTATTCTACCATTAATTCGTGTTAGGGTTCATATTTGGAAAAATACCCATAGGTGAAATGTGTTTATTTTGCTGTTTTATGGTGGAATATGAAGCTAGAGATTATGTTAAACAACTTTTGCTAAGCAATTTTAAGCTTAAAGCGGGTAAATAGACATAATCGGTAAAAATAATTAATATTCAAAAGTACGTGTTGGAGTGGGAATTTGATGTTGCCATAGAAGGGAAAAATGTTCAGCATGTTATAAAACTTAAGAATAAGTGATGAAGTTTAATTTCCGAGCTTGGGGACAAAAGTGTAATTATGCAAAAGTTTGGGGCAAAATTGTAATTTTCAAAAGTTGGGTGGTGGATTATTTTAATAAATGTGAATATTAAACGAGTTAAATTTGCTATTATAGATCAAGAAAGGCGTGAAGATTATATCAAACGGGGAAAAGAAAAGATAGTGGAGTAAAGTGCAAAATTACGATATTTTGCACCGAGGTAAATAAACACGTGAATTAATGTATTATTTTGATATTATTTGATATATGTGGAGATTTATTTGGAATTAAAATAAATGTTTGGCAATATCCTAAAAATGTTGTTAAATTGGGAAAGGTGATAAAGGGTTGCAATATATGGTTTATGGGTTGAACACTCGGAATAAGTCGGAGTATGTTGTATATAAAAGGGGTTCTTTGTGTCTGATTCCCGATTCATGGGTGGTGCTATGTGCGTGATCCACCATATCTTTGAAATGTGAAAGGGGTTGCTATGTCTGATTCCCAGGGGTTGCTAAGTCTTGATTCCCGATTTCATTGGTGGTGCTAAGTGTGATATCCACCATATCTTTGAAATGAAAAGGGGTTGCTATGTCTTGATTCCCAGGGGTTGCTAAGTGTTGATTCCCGATTTCATTGGTGGTGCTAAGTGCGATATCCACCATATCTTTGAAATGAAAAGGGGTTGCTATGTCTTGATTCCCCAGGGGTTGCTAAGTCTTGATTCCCGATTCATTGGTGGTCTGAAGTCTGGGATCCACCAATAACGGTTAACATTCGAGTGTTCAATGAAAAGTATGGAAGGTGAATATTGCCATATGGGGAAAATTTTATGGGGTAAATATTGAGTTGAATCTTGAATCGACCCATGTATGAGATGGGAGAAAATATCAAAAAGCATAAAAGGAACGATTTAATTATAAACTGTGTTGAACAACAGCAATTGGGTAACTTTGAAAAAATCACCATAAATGGTGGAAAATGAATGGGAAGCTGAATAATATATGAAATTGAAGTTGAATGTATCTATTCTCATATGAAAGAAATAGAATAAGCAAAAGAGTTGTATTTTGGAGATATCTGAATTTTTTTGAAACAGGGCTAGATTGATTTCGAGATCCCTGTTCTAACTTTGGAAAATTACCAAAATTTTAAAAAATAATTATGGCATGAAATTTATATCCCTGGAATCCTTATTGAGTATATTTTTATTAGAAACAAGCGAAACCATTTTTCAAATTTTGTACAGAGAGTTAAGTGAATTTTAGTGAGGAAGGGTCAGAACCATTGGGCAGTGAAACAGGGGAAGGTTTAATGAATAAAATGTACTAATTGGCTGGGTCAAAAATTCTAAAATTTTTATGGTGAAATGGTATATGAGTCTAGTTTCAGGGAAAATTTACGGAACTCAATTTGGAGCCCTGTAGCTCCAGATAAAAATAAATTAGCGACTATGATGCAGAAAAACAGCTTGCTGGAAATTGCCTAAACAATAAAGTTATTCATGAATAAGTTTATATTTTGGTGTAGTTATGGGAGTAATTACTTATTTATCATGTGTTTACTTACTAAGCTATATGCTTACTCGATTTTATTTTTCTCTTGATTATAGTGACTTCCAACAACTCGGAAATTGGAGCGAAGTCGGACAATCATCTACACTATCCTTCACATTTAGGGTATTTTACTACTAGTGTTAGAAATTTTATGGCATGTATAGACAATTTATGTAATGTGGGATCATCATGTAAATATATGTTATGGTTCCTTTTAAATGTAGTGTTTATTAATAGTTAAACTGTATGTGTGTTTATACAAATGAAATTGGTTGGTATATTGGAATGTGTTCTAAATTTGCAGGAGGTTTAAGCAAAAATAAGTAGGAATGCTGTCGAAATTTTTTTAAAAATTTAGTAATACCTCATACTCTGTTCCGGTAAGGAATACGGGTAAGGGGTGTTACACCTCCCCTCCATGTCGCGAGAAGCTTTGGTCACCTAAGTTTTTCCTTCATCATCAAACGAACGAGACATACTCATTGGTTTTTTCAGCTGGCATTTCCTTGCTTATGGCCAGAAAATATATCGGGTCGTCAAATCGATTGTAGCTCAAAGTTAGTTGTTAATTCTACCTCTACCTCTATCCCTACTTCTACATCTACATCTAATTTAATTGGATCGGAAACATCTTCGATTATATTCAATTTGTTCATGCCTTAAAATCCAAACTCTTGTTGACTTTCATGATTTAATTCCGGATGGTCATCGATATACATTGGTCCTTCAGATCGAAATTGGATACATCATGTACGACCTCTTCCAATGGAGTATTTGTTACGGATCTTTACTGGAAGAATTCCACTAATTGATCCAACTGTTGTTGGATTCTCTTTTATTTAACTTGGAATTCTCATTACAACTTTCTTGATCGGACGTATAGTCATACAAATCACGAGGAGTCTTGGTTAGAAATTCGGATGTTCCTAATTGTTGCTCAGGTATCTCCTCAATTAGAATCTCTACTTCTGTTTGCTTTTGACGTCATTCCTCTAACTCGTCCATGTATTTTTGATTTTTTTCAAATTCAAGATCAAAGAGAAAGGACTATTATAAACTGACTCATAAGAGAGTTCGGATGAATAATCATAGTCTCCAATCTTGCGATCATAACTCCACTGATTTATTGAGACTTCTTGTGTTCAAATTGGCCTTTGTTTGCTCTAATATGTCTCAAGCAAGTGTTCATATACATCATTGTCCATTCTTAAATCCAATTCTTACTAAACTAAGTACTCGGGATGTTACATTCTCTATCATAACTCCATTGATTCGTAGGGTCTCCACCTCTCTCGGATGTAGACTAATTCGACTTAAGTGGGAATGTGTCTGAACACTCAGACTACTTGTCTTTGTAATATCGATTCCATTGGTTTGTTGAATCTCTATACAACCAACTCGATTTCGATAGCTCATACACTGACCTATAAAACTCAATATTCATGATTATATCTAATAATCAACAACGTAAGTAAAAATAATAATATTCATAATAATTATTTTGCTCACTAAAAAATAAATTAAATTAAATAAAAGTCAGAACATTATCTAGCTCGTTCATCTATCGATTAATATTATTTTACGGGAATCAATCTAATAAAAATTCCATTGTTGCAATCCCCAGCAACATCGCCGACAACTTGACCGCCTATAAACGTGTTATCGTTTATAGTATAAATATCACACTAAAAATATATTAATTAAATCAGCGATGTCTACAAGCGTATGGGTCAAATTTTAATATAGTAAAGTTTACAATGATACATTGGTAAGTATTCCGAGGATCGTACCCAAAGTATTGCAGATTGGAGAAATTAATATTAATCTAATTATAAAAAATAATTACTAATCTAATCAAGTCACGAATTAGTAGTGTTAGTCCAAATTAATAGATTTATTAAATTAAGTGAATTATTAAACTTAAATTACCTAATGGACTTTCCTATTCCTAGTGTTAACAATGCGAGCCTCTAGCCTATAATCGACTAAATCCCTAATTAATAAACAAATTATTAGCTAATTTTAGAATTTAGGTTTTAATATAAATTAGCTATTAATTAACTAGTTTTACCTTCCGGCCTTTACTAATTAATTAATTGGTGGATACTCGCTTATCTCCCGGCCTCACTTTCTCCACTGAGATAAACTATGATTTACTCAGTTCGACTTATCTCCCGATCTCATCTCCCCTATGATAACTTCCTAGGATTTTCAAGCCTAGGGTTTAGGAATGCCTAATCTCTACCAATTAATCCTATTATGAACCCTTATTCTTTTGTTAATTAATCAACTTGGTTAATTAATTAGTTCAATAATTGAATCATGCAAGATATGAATAAAGCACAAGGTTTATTATAATATTCATACAATCATTAGTTGATCAAACTAATGAAATATAAATAAAAGAATAAAATAAAAAAGTAGAGAGAATGCTCATGAATATATATATTGAAGCACAGATCCAGAGCAATCTTCGCTCGTTATTGTCTTCACATCGGAATAGAAAATTTTCGACTAAACAAAAATAAAAGAAAAGAAAAGAAACTAAAAATTGTGTTTGATGGATGGATGGTTTGATTGATTGATCAATAGAATACCTGTAACGCCCTCAACCCGACCCGATTCACCGTGTCTGGGTCTTTGGTGTTACTACACATAATACATAGCAAAATTTTCAAAATAGTTAACGTATAATCTTGACCTAAAACATATTTTTTAATAATTTACCCGCGGTTTCATTATTAAAGAAATAAAGGAAAGTATTTTAAAAAACTAAAATAATACATCAGACTTGTCACAACTTTATACAACACATAAATTTACTAAAAACAGACACGATAAGGCGTAATCCTACTATACACCACTTTTCCAAATAGCCCACTGTATGTATAATAACCCAGATCACCGCTTCTCTGGCGCATTCCTGGCTTGGTCTCTCTTGGCGAACTCACTTTTCGTCAATACTTGAAACATAAAGATAATGCTTGTAAGTTACACAAACTTAGTGAGCTTTAATAAAGAATAACTTGGAATATTCTTAGTTGAATTTCTTATCTCAAAGATTTGATTTCATCTCTGTTTGGGAAGACACCTACATCATCTCAGGCTTGCAACTACAAGCCAAATATTATACTTATCGTACCAATTCTCAATGAACTGTCAGGCTAACTTCTGATCTTTCCAGATAATATATTAGTATATTCTTTCTTTTAGAACAACAAAAGTACTTTTTGAAAGAATCTCTTCAAAGCCCACTTCATACAGACCATCTCTTTACACAAACACTTATTCCAAAGCAATTGTTCGCAGACACTATTTATTGGTGGATACTTAGACATTTGGCAAATTCCCGCTAATAGTTTAATATTATTAGTTTACCAATCAAATCATATTCTAGTTCAAACTCAATAAAGGCTTATACTAGTAATGAACTATCCATATCATTCAGAATAATTTCACGCATCTTTGTTTCAAAACACAAAGTTACCCAAGATGACAAACAACTTAGATTCCATAAGATTCTAGAGTGAGACATGATATTATTCAGATATGACGAATACCAGATACTCAGGTTTCATTATTATGCTTAATACATTTATCAATTATTAGAGATGCCATCATCATTTATATATACTTCTACTTGAACACTTCACATGCAAGAGTTAAGATAGAAACTCACCTGTCCTGTAGCTCAAAGCTCTAGACCCGAACATCCATCTCGACCTAGTTGCAACAACTACTTAAAGAACATAGACTCGCCATTAAAACATATTTACAAACAATCTGCTAACATCCCAATCATAAATAACCCACATGCAAAGCCCTATGTTCATAATTTACTGGTCATATACTTCTTATCAGTCTTATTCTTTCAAAAGCTTAACATGTAGAGTTATCAGACTTACCAAGAGGTGGAACATCTATTGATTAACTTAAGAACCTAAGCTTTTAGCTTAATGAGGAAGAGATGTTATCTAAAGTTACGAAAAAGAATCAAAAAGCAATATTGAAGGAAGAAGAAACTTCTCCAGAACCCTTGTCTAACATATATATATCTTAATCCCGCTTATTGGAACTTAACAAGTGTCACTTAATTCAGAATTTGTCCTTTTTAATGACCTACATATTCTAATAGAAACATAAATGAGAATCTTGCATAATGGATATTAGACCAGTCAATCCAGTTGGCTCCTAACCAGGTCACTTTACAATCCAAGTAGCATAGTACTCAAACAAATAAGGCATACTATACATTTGGCGGTAACTCATACCATAATTACCTTTTTGCTTAAAAATATTTTTCTTTAAATAGAATCTTGACTTACTTACACAACTGTTATTATATGCCCACTCTTATTCGTCAAAAGAAGCAACTAGGCAGATTACATTTCGCCAAAAGATAATTTCACTACAACACGCCTAAATCTCAGATCTGCTAAACTTAGGGCATGACAACTCTCCTCCCCTTAACAAAATTTCTTCCTTGAAATTTTTATTACTTGTAAGAATTTCATTACGAAAACTGAAAACTAAATGTTCGCGCCAAGCATATACCTTTAGTTGGCGAACTATCCCTCTTACTCATAGCAACTTCTTTTCAAAGGCGTGCGTTTTAGAAATTCCTTTCTAGGATGAATGTCATCAATCTACTTCGATTGGTGAATTCAAAATTTGGCGGTCACTCTCAAAATTTTAAACGTTACGTAACTTACCCGTTGACAGGTGTCGAATTTATATTAGAGGACTTGAATAGTTACCACGAATTAAACATCTTGCACATGATTAATTTTCTATAAAACTGAAACTTAACACTCATTTCAAAATGTTTGTTGAATCAGTTGAAACCCTAATTTATTTTCTACTTAAAATTTCTACTCTCTTCGTCTTTAATTATCATCTTGCTTAAATGTAAGCTTCGCTCTTCTTTTCATTCTATTTCATTCACAAACATCCACTTCAAATCGGGCTAATTCTCATGTTGATGCTGCAGGGTCTTCCTTGCATTCTCATATTGCGCCTATCTTAGGTCAAAACATTGACATTATAGCCATTCTCAATGAGGCTCGAGCAAAGGAGAAGGCTACCGTTGTTCCAGCCAGGACATTATAGCCATTCTCAATTAGGTCAAAACAAATTGGAGGAAGGTACTCAAGAGATCGAAAGTAGTGAATATCCTACCTTGGCACAGATTAGACTCACAAAAGAGCCTGCCACATCAGTCACTCACTTTTCTCCAAAGCCCGCCTTACCTACAATTTTAATATCGCCAATGGAGCCCACCTATGTAGCAGACTCCCCAATCATACCATTGATCCTCCTCAAACAAAGATTCCCACAGAAACAAGACCTTCAACTCAACCAATGGTTCCATCTTATATTCTACCACACGATGCTTCTTCTAGTGAAACAGAAGGATTTTTCCTCTAGCGTGACCTATTGAAGTCAGGACTTCCTTTTACCTTACTAATCATTTTTCAACAACAAAATATTTTAGCGCCACAACAGTTAAAGGAGACTCTTACTTCTTATATTTCCTCATATCTTGATTTATCTCCTCGTTCCCTCTTGGCAAAGGCTTCACAAGCCTTATATGTAGCTCATGGTCTTTGGAGTTGGTACCTCCAAGATGCTAGTGATCAATATAATGCTAAAGTTGCAAATTTGGAAAAGGTTATGAAAATTGGCGAAAACTCTATGGTTGAACTACACCGAGATCATCAAGAGTCTATCAAATTAATTAGAAGACTTGACACTCGTGTCATGGCTTTGAAGCGAAAATATAAGTATACACAAACTAAATGTAATTAGTTAGAAAAGGAGATCAATCTGCTAAAAGATAGAGAATCCACATAGGAGGAAAACCTCAAAGCCCAAGAATTACACCATAAGCAAAGCTGGAAGGTCTACGCCAATCTGGCCAAGAAGCTTTCAAAAAATATCTGGAGGACACTAAAAAGAACCTTAATGAAGCTCTACCAAAATGAAGGTCCAACCTAATTCTATACACGCAAGTGGCTGCAAGTCCTTTTTTATCTTAGTCGAGTAGACCTTAATTGTCTTAAGGATATCTCTACTGAGTTGTTAAACTTTAATGTCTACCACCTTGAGGGCAAAGGTTGGGAAAATTTTCAAAAAGAATGGAAACAATCAGCTGACATTTTCATTCCCACGATGCCAGAGGTTGAAGACAATGAATAGGACTCAATAGACATGGAGCAAAACCCTAAAGATTATCTTAAAACAAGAGATCCCTACTAAGCCCATTAATCAGCTCACTGAAGGAGGAAAATAAAATTTTCATTTTGTTTTACCTTGTACTTTCTATTTCCATCTTTTCTGTAACATTTTTCTTTTTTTTATTAATGAAACCATCATTTTGTTTCTTCATTGTCTTTTTTTATCACTATATTATAATAACAAAGTATCATTTTCACAAAAAAAAAAAAGTTTTACCATACCTAAGACACTAAGCCAAGTCTGGCGTACCATGCATATAAGGCTAGCTCACTTAGCTGCCAGAAGATCAGCTAAACTCGACTCTGATACCAACTTGTAACACTCTCAACCTGACCCGATTCACCGGGTCTGGATTTTAGGTGTCACATAATACATAGCAAAAATTTCAAAACTGTTAATGTATAATCTTGACTTAAAACATATTTCGTATTAATATATCTACAATCTCATTATTAAAGAAACAAAGAAAAGTATTTAAAAAGACTAAAATAATACATCAGACTTGTCACAACTTTATACAACACATAAATTTACTGAAAACATACATAATAAGATCTAATCCTACTGTACACCACTTTTACAAATAGCCCATTGTATGCATAATAACCCAGATCGTTGCTTCTTTGGTGCATTGTTGGCTTGGTCTCTCTTGACGAACTCACTTTTTGACAATACTTGAAACATAAACATAACACTTGTAAGATACACAAACTTAGTGAGCTTTAATACAGAATACCTTGGAATCTTCTTAGTTGAATTTCTCATCTCAAATATTTGATTTCATATCTGTTTGGGCAGACACCTTCATCATCTTGGGAGTTCGCGAGTACACCATTCACAAAACAATCTATAGATGCGAGGGGGATTTGTTTCTTATTTCACCAGAAAATAGGGGTTCGCCAATAAAGAAGAGTTCGCAGGGTAATATGCAAACTAGTGTTCACAGGGTAGCAATCGAGCTAGGAGTTCGCCAGGCACTATGCAAGTTGTTAGGGTTTTCAGGCGAGTTCACCATGAGGTTGGGGTTCAGAGGTGTCAAGAATTGATTTTGAAATATTTCTTTTTATGATTTGAATAGAAAAGCATGTAATAGTATTTTCTTTTTAATATGAAGTATGTTGCAATTGTTTGGTGTGATTGGTCGAATGGTGTGTTTTGTGGGGTTTTAATGGAGAGTCACTTTGGTGGCTAATGTGACATTCAAAATTCGGGTCAGATATGAACTTATTTATGTACAGAAACATCTTATTTATAGGCTTAAAGATGTGCACTTTATGCTTGATATGCCCGATATACTTTGGGTGCAAGTAAGGAATAAAATCTCTGAGAATATGCCAAAATATGGTTTTCGACATTATCCTTGCTTATAGCCCACGTTCAAGCTATGGCTCAACACAAGGCTATTGTTGCTCAACATAAGCATCGCATGTTGCAACACAAACCTTGCGTGTCGCACCATGCAAGGCATTTTGTGGCTTTGGAAGTTGTTGTCATGCTTTCACGGCTCGAGAAGCTTGTGCATCACTCGCCCTAATTTCCTACATCAATTGGACCTAAAATTAGGCCTTCTACACACTTAAATACACAAATTAATCCTACCTAAGGCCCGTGTCAGCCTAATAGGTCATCAACACTAAAAAATGTGTTAAAAACATTTATTTTAATTAACTTTTAATCTTAGGTACTAACTACCAAATACGAAATAAAAATATTGAATTCCCTAGAAAACAAGCTCCTTAAGTGCAGAATTGACCCGAATTAACTACTACATTTAACAACAGGTCATCTAAAAACTCCACTTTTATCCAATTCTGGTTCTATACATACAATAGTCATTCAATGGCTCACAACAACAATGTCATGAGATGCATGATTCAAATTAATCCCCTTTTTATTCAATTTTTTGATCCCTAGCTTCAAATCAAAATCTAATTTCACATTATTTCATTAGTGACCCTATATTTTATATTTCTAGCATAATTTTATGACATGATTTATATTTATTCAATTTGGTCCTTAATGTTACAAAGCTAATAAACAAGCTTAACTAACTTTACAATTTAATCCTTTTCATTATTTAAGCTCAATATCTATCAATTATAAGTCTATTTCATCAATTTATCAGCAAAGGAAACTTGCTAAAAATTAAAATTTTGATTAAATCGATTCATGGTGTAGCTAAACCAAGCTCCCATGGTCACAAATCTATAAAAATTTGTTGAAAAATAACATAATTACCTAAGAATTTTGGTATGGTCGAATGGGTGAATACTTGAAGCTTTCTCCTATCTCTTTTTCTGCTTTGGAAAGTGGAAGAAGATTATCATTCTCATCTTTCTTCCCACTATCTTCCTTTTATACATGGTTTATTATTAATTAAACTTTTGTAATTAGTTAAGTTAATATATTATTATACTTAATTAACCATTAGCTAAATAAAGTGGAAATCTACATCATAATTCACAAGTCATGATGGAAATTAGTTAAATAACCATTTTGGTCCTTGGGATAATTGCAATCTAGGTCCTCAAGTTTTTTCTTAATTAAGACTTAATAGCGATTGGGCTTTCACAATTTAGTCCCTAAGATTTAGTTAACTATTTTATTGTCTAAATTACTTGACCATTTTTTATTATATTTTTCTATTAACTCTGTAAATATTTCTATTTTATATATACAGACTCCGGTTATGAAAAGAGGATTCTAAAACCATATTTTTTGTTACCCCTAAAAATTGGGTCGTTACACTCTAATTTTGAGAGGGTTGTGAGCAGCCCCAATTCCAAGAATGTCATGGGTAGTTCCAATTCAAAAAAAGTTGTGGACATATATTGTCATTTGGATTGGATAATCTCAATTCCTAGAGAGTCGTGGATTAACTCATTATATAAATTTGAGTATTCGCACTAATATTTATCATTGGTTAATAAGGGCCAAAATAAGTAAGTATTAAAAATGATCTTGAAAGACATGTTGAATTATTAAGTGCGTCATGATATGAAATTATGAAATTGTTGCATCTCGAAAACCAAGTTAGTAAAATCGGTTATTAAGTCATGGACCCAAGATAGATATCAAAATTAGAGTTGTATAAATTAAAATCAAATAAAATAATTAGTTAGTTAAAATAATAATAATAATAATCGGGTCAATAAACATAATTAGTAGGGATTAAACTGATACAAATTTTAAATTAGAGTTTAAATGTGAAAAATAAAGAGTTTTAATTGAAATGGGATTTATTTGGAAAATGGAGAGAATAGGAAGGGGACTTATGGTAAATAAACCAAATTTTAAAAATTGGTTGGCCATATAAGACCACCCACTTTCCCTTTCCTCCACAATTTTTACCCATTTGGAAAATTTGTTAGATCTAAAATTAGGAGTTTTCTTTCAAAATGCTCTCAATTATTTTGATTTTCTAATCATCCAAACATATTTTTCTTCTTTAATTTCAGAAGAAACTCATCCTTTCTCCTTCAATTTTCTACTATTTCTTAACTCGTTTTTTCTCAAATTGATCCAAATCTCGTAGAATTCTTCCAATCAAAGATAATATTCTGATTTCTAATGGTTTAAAAAGATAATATGTTATTTCAATTCGAGTTTTATAGATCTAATCAATAAACCATAAGATCTAGGGTTTTAAAGCTTGTTTTTGCTTGAAAATGGTAGATCTCGTAATAGAGTGTTAAGTGACTATTTTAAAATGATTTTCAACTCATTTTGATGTAATTAAGAGATTTATAATCCCAATTTAATGAATCCGTAAAGAAATTGAATGAATCAAATGATTTTTTTCTACCTAAATGAGAACTAACATGATTTTTTGAAAAATCAAGAATTGAGGAATTGTGTGAAATTAGTGGTCTAGATCTGTAATTGAACATTAGATATGACGTTAGGTAGTAGGAATTAGAGATTAAATCGAGTTAGAGTGAAGTAATTAGTAGATTGGTGTTATGCAAGATGAGCTCGACTCATTATTGTGGGTGGCAAACTGTTATGTTGTTAGAAGAGTTATTCTATCTAAGAACGATAGTAACTAGTATATTGTGTGTTGATATGCAAAGCCTCATATCATGAAGGAGCATCCTCGAGCAAGGAGAAAGGCAAGTAGAAGGTGATTTAGGCTCAATAGTAAGTAATGAACCAACATGTGAGCGTCTTGGATATTGCACTTTAAACATCAGTTCACATGCTAAAGGAAGCCAAGTAAGGCATGCAAACCATGCTATAATATCATGCTAACCCTGATATGTGATTCACAAACCCTGTTAAATATCAAGCAAACCTTGCTATGTGATCTGTGAACCCTGTTGCATATTGTGCGAACCCAGTTATATCATGTGCGAACCCTATATTATGATGTGTGAACCCATGCGATGTGCGAACCTTATACCATGTAATATGCAAACTCTATCATATGTTGTACTAACCCATATGATATGTGAACCCTATATATATTGTGTAAACTCATTTGATGTGCGAACTCATATGATGTGCGAATCCTATATTGTGTGCGAACCCATGATATATACGGACCTATATGTATTGCGAGCCCTGCAGAACTACGAGCTCTGCTAACTATGAGTTGTGATATTACGAACTGTATTGTCCGAGCTCTGTTGTATTGCGAGCCCTATTATATATAGATATTATATATTGTGAATGTGTTAAAAATGATATGTTGGCATTGTGAACACTTGAAACCATTGGAATCATTGGCATACCATAGGATTGTGAGTACTCACCCATTTATTGTGTTACGCCATTGTGGCCCAAAGATAACGTTGGAGAGATAAATGAAGGTTAAGCATAGTTCCATTCACTGTAGATAGCATGGAGTGTTTGGAGAGTGTGAGCACTCATGCTACACTTATTGGAGATAGCACAGGACACTTTTAGTCATTTGGATTTTTTAGAGATCTATTTATCCAATACATATAAATTATGATTATGTTTTATATTCACAAATTACCAATAGATCAATATGATGTGTATGGGTATTTTATTTTATGTTAATTGTTATATTATGTCTAATTTATAGCTTGATTGATGTGTTTGTATGTTGTATGCTTGAGAACTCACTAAGCTTCATTAAGCTCGCACTTTTTGCATATACCTTCCAAATAAATAGCTCGTGAGATAACTGGTGAAGTGTGGCATTCTAGTGATCCATTTCAAGGCAAACTTCCTTGAGTATGTGTTGTGTTTTCAAACCCCAAAAAAGAAGGAAATGTGGGACTATTTTCAAGGGATTAGACTTTGATTTAGACTTTGAATAAATTTTGATGGGTTATAAACGAATATTTCAGATTGTTAACTTTGGATTTTTTGGATCTTCTATAATTGTTTGTTTGAATGATTAATTGTTGGGTTATAATGCAAAATGATTGCTTGATAAATTGATGAACTAACGAGATTATGCGGACTAAGGAGTTCGTCGGATAATGAGGTACGCCCTTATATCTCTTGTTTGTGTGAATCAAACTGATCACTTGGTATGCATGAAAAATATGTTGTATAAAAATGTTTGCGAACTGACCAAACAAAGTGTGAATGGGTAGACAAGAAACATGTTTGTGGTCACAAGAGTAAGGACTTCGCCAATAATAAAAATGTAGCACCCTAGAATTTGGGGTTAGAAGTTTTGAGGTTTGTAGTTAGGGGCATGAGTAGGTTGAGTAGTTGAGTTCATTGTCGCGTTTTAATGTCAAAACAAGCCTGCTGGTTCGGTGGTGAAATGTGTTGTTAGTTTACCTTGGTCCTATGTTTGAATCACAATGTGAGAAAAGAGAGATTTTTTTTTAAATGTTGTGCATTTTTGTATTAATTTAACTTTATTTATTTTATTTTAATTATTTTTTTAATTAATGAATTCAATAGAAAGGGGAAAATAATTTTAAATTTCCTTCACGTTCTTCTTCTTTTTCTTTCTTTTTTCACTAATTTTTAGATTATTGATTTCTGTTTGCTTCTTCCGCTTCTCAATTTTCCTATTCCTCTTTTTAGTTTCGACATTTTGTTATTTGTCGTCTGTCAGGGGTGACTATCCTCGTGTGTTTCGTTCAATTAGATGTTAATTGGGTAGGTTTTGTCTATTGGGATTAATGATAGATTTTTTTATGTTTCTTTTATGATTGTTTAATTAAAATTCTAATAGCTTAGTTTGTATGTGAAATGGACTTCTCAGATTGGTAGAATAGAGGAGAATCAGTCAATTTTAGTGCCTCGATGCGTTCATCAAGTGTGTTTCTGAAACTGCTTAATTTAGGTGTTGAATTACTGTTGGATTGAATGAAATTCTGCAAATTCTGGTGTGTTTTTGAACTATTAATGATTAGATATTACTTTTCTATGGCAAAATCGTAACTTTTAGCCCATTTTGGTGTGGTTTTGTGACTACACGGGCGGCCATACGGGCGTATGACACAGACGAGCAGTCCACACGGTCGTGTGATGCTGAGAAATTAGGGATTTTGATGTTTTCCTGTGCCACACGATCGTGTGGCTACTGTTTGAAGATTTTTGTCGCTTTTCACATGGGCATGTGCTTTGGGCACACAGCCATGTTCCTCAGCCACACGAGCATGTGAGTTAGCCATACGACTGTGCCAATTCTACTTCTTAATTTTTCTTAAATTTCGTACATTTGCACAGTGAGTTACACAGGCTACTCATACAGTGAGTTACACAGGCTACACACGGCCGTGTGGCTCTATTTTGCAGATTTTTTTCTATGTTGTAAATTGACTCGTTTTATGTTTTTGTGTAATCCGTGCCTCAGGTAAGCCTTGGTAATTGTTTTTGGGACTCCGCTGCAACTTGGGTTCAATTATGAATGGGTGTTCAAATGAGTAAATTTTAGATAATCGGGAAATGCATTTATGTATTATGATGGATGAGCTTAGGATACTTTATTGTTATCGTACTTATTAAAGGTGTACAAGCATTATTGATTCTAAAATTGTTTGACTGAGTATGAATCACTGTGTCTGTGAGTCTGTTAACGAACTGTGTGCATTCCTACATTTGCATAAAAATATGGGATTTTGGTTGTGAAGAGAAGGAAGACTGAATTGGCAGTTTAACTGTAATGTTTCTATACAGCGGTTTACCGCATTATATTGTACATATGTCAGCTCAGCTGCATATTATTAATTGAGTGGCTTATGTCCACATTTGTGGTGTGTAGGGTGGATGAGCCTATTAAGGTCCTATGTGGTGTGCAGGGTGGTCGAAGTGGTGTTCGATTGGTTGGGGTGGGTTTTTGACTTGTTGCATTCAGTCTGTATTTGAGTTTTTGCGTTTGATTATGTAATTTTCAAATTTTTTGATAATTGAATAATAATTTGATGTGTTTAGTACTTCCGTGTGTATTGAGTAACGTATGTGTGTCTTTGAATGGCTTATGGAAATGTGTTCATACTTCTGACTACCGATTCAAGATTTTCATACACTAACTGTGTGCTCTTATCTGGGATATTTGTATTTTGAAACCTTGTCAATTTTTATCATTTTGTTTTCGATCTCACACTGAGCTCGTGTAGCTCATCCCCTTAGTTTTCTCTCTTTTCAGGTTAACCTTGAGCTTGGAGGTTGGACTCAGCATATCGGTGGCCTCGGATTCTTGGAGAGTTGGTTTGTTTTTATGATGTTTCTTAAAATTCAATCTGTTACTTTCAGTTGATTCGTAAGGGAGTTTATAATGTTGTGGTATGAGTTTTTATTTTCGGATATTCAGTACGTGTTGAGTTTATGGTTTTCAAAACTTAGGATTTGTAAAGTTGCACATAAGTTTAAAACTAATTATGACTTTTCTGTCAAGATGATAGTATAGATCGTTCGATGAAATTTTTTTACTTAAAGCTCGATGGTTTAGACTTTCAAATCTATCTTGGGTTGCAAAATCAATAAATCTTTAATTTTAATTTAGTTCCTAGTAGAGTTTGTACGGAAATAATTGCAACGGTTGCAAAGCATTTTATAAAATTTGTTTTCAATTTTGGTAAGTAGCAAGAGAAACAGCTTTTCGAAAAGAATTTTTGTGTTTAAACACGTGATTCGTATCGAATCATCTTAGTGGCCAATGTGACCCACCAAGATCCAGTCAAAACTTCTAGGTCGGGTTTTAGGGTGTAACATTTAGTGGTATCAGAGCAAGGTCTGCAAAAACTCGGCATGTGCTTTTACATATCCATGTGCACGTGTGTTCATTTAAAAAAAATTGAAAATGTACCACAGTGTTTTGAAAAAGATTTGGAAAATAAAATCTCTAAGACTCTGATGCTGGTCTAAGTGGAACTTCGAGATTGTAAGATTACTTCTGTAAGATTAGAACTGTAGTGTTTAGATATTTATTTTGGTGTTTTATTTCAAAATTCTATATTTTTTAAGAATTTAGTTTCGAGACCGATATGGATTCCTGTGGCAAGCAAGATGAGGACAAGCTTAGCGAGGCTTTTGAGGAGTCATATGGTTCTCGGAGGTTGGTACTGAGGCATTAACTCAGGTAGTGAGAGAAGTTCTAGAAAAAGTGTTCGAGGCTAATTTAAAGAGAACCAGAGTAATGGTTCAAGGTACGTGTGTGGAGTGTAGGAAGAAAAGGGATCGTTGTTATAACAGCCCGTTTCAAGTGAAATTGGAATAGTTGTTTCAGAAACACAAATTTGAAGTTGAGAAATTTATTTTATTATTATTTTATGGTCTACAGCATGATAGTATTACCGTATAAAAATTTTGTTAAGAAATTTTACCGTTCACATGTTCAATTTGATAAAAAGGACTAAATCGCGTAAAGTGCAAAACTTGAGTTCTAATAGCTAAAGGTATTAAATAGCTATATAACTTTAAAGTAGAGGTCCTTATATGGTAAATAACCCATAAATGTGTTAGTGGAATGTCATGGCTTGTTAAACTTTTAAATTGAAATAATTTTAAAGGTTAAATAAGTAATTAAGTAAATAAAGACAATTTAGTAAAATAAAGCCAAGTATCATGTTTTATGTTCTTTCTTCAACCGAATAGCCAAGAAAAAGAATCCATTTTTGCTCTTTAGGGTTTGACAAGCTTGTTTCCATCAACTAGGCATGTGTTTTGTCCCGTTTTTGATCATTTCTATGTTTCCAGGATCGTTGTAGCTTAATCTAGCTAGCTTGGGGACTAATTTGTAAAACTGTTAAAGTATTTGAGTTTTTCCATTGATGAAAATGTTAGGGTTTTGAAGTTTAATGGTATAAAATAAATGGTGGTTGTTAGATAAACAACTTTTGTAAAGGAATTTTTTATGAAATTATCAATTAGGGATTAAATTGAAAAATATGATAAATTGTGTGGTAATTTGTGAATTTGTGAAAAATATGGGCTATTATAAATATTTTAAAATTTGGCTAGGCTTGGGTAGGGATAAAATTGAATGAATTTCACTTTCCGAGCCTAGGGACTAAATTATAAAGAATTAAAAGTATAGGGGCAAAATGCTAATTTTTCCAAAAAAGTGTGTTGGACTATATTGAATTGAGTTAAATTCATTCGTATAGATCCGGTTAGACCTCGTACAGAGTTTGACCGGGGCAAAGGAAAAATATCAGATTAGTCGCATTCGTATCTATGTACACTCGTCAAGGTAAGTTCATGTAATTAAATTGTGTAATTATCTGCTTTGATTGAATTAGATGTATGTTATTTGCATTATAATCATATATGAATACCGATCACGTACCGATGACGTACGGCGATTATCAAGCCTCGTTTGAATCTTAGAAATTCGTAGGATACAAATGACATGTCATTAGGGTTACCGATTTCAACTCTTATGATCTTACCGTTATTCAACTCGTATAAGCATACATGTACATGAATTGATGGATTACGGTTCAGTACACCTCGAGTGTACTACCTGCGTATCCAATGATATTCTAAATTGTTCAACGACACTATTCTATTACGAGATTACATAAGTTTATTATGAACTACTACAAGTATTTACATGAGATACATGAAAATGGTTTGTACATGATATGTAGATACATGATGTGGAAATTATATGTACATAGAAGTTTGATTATTGTTAAGCTCATACATGTTTCTTGATATTTATATTAATTACATGACTAACATGGTTGATGAGGATATGTGTTTAGGCTTTTGTCCAAATTCAGTTTGGATATGCTTTGTATGCTTACCTTAAATGTAACTAAATGGTAAGTTAAATTCTATGTTATACGAACTTACAAAGCTTAAATGCTTACTCTATGTTATTTTCCATTTTTTTAGTGATTTGAAAGCTCGTTCGGGTTGGAAGCTTGTCGGATCTATATCACACTATCCATCGACTCTTTTGGCACATTCGGTTGTTTAATTTCGGTTATAATGGCATGTATAGGTTAATTTGGTCAATGTTGGCTTATATGTGTTTTGTTGAGATTAACCATTTGTTTGGTTTGTGTTATGGAATTTTGGATATGTGCATATTTTGCTTCTTATGGTTGATGTGTGGTTTGGTTCATGATTGAATGAAGAGTGGTAAAAAGGCAGCTTAATGTGCATTTCATATATGTGTTTTGGAATGTGAAGAATTGATCATGAATTGGTGTCTAGATATGTAAGGTATATAAGTTAAATATGTTAGTATGTGAAATAAATTTAGGCATTCAATGATATGTTTTAGAAGGTAAGTAATTTGGTAAGAAATGATGTAAATTTTCTTAATAAACTTTGGATGCAAATATGCATATAAGTGAGTTATACATTTGGATATATTGAATACATGAATATTCATATTATAAGTTGTCATTTGAGCTACCTAAGGGCATATTGTTGTATGTGATGATATTACATATTTTAAGCCTGATTTTGGCTAGTTATGAATGGCTATTTATGACTTCATTATATGCAAATTGTTGTGTTTAGGTTGGTACCAAATTGGGTGAGAAATGTGGCTTGGAAAATGGTCAATTTTCATTTGCACGAGCAGAGACACGAGTGTGTGTCTCAACCGTTTGTTATACACGACCGTCTGTCCCCTATATCTTTTAAAGAATGCAAGTCAGTATGCTCACACAGCCTAGCACACAGGCGTGTGGCTTGGCCGTGTGACCCAAGTCAATGAGTTACACGAGCACAAACACGAGCTGGGACACAACCATAAGTCCCTATTTCAAATACCCACACAGCCTAAGTGTGTGTCACATGGCCTGGCCACACGGCCGTGTGACCCCTACAATATTGAAATTTTTATAAGTTTCTGAAAAATTCTTCGAATTTTTTATTTTGTCCCGAATTGTTTCTAAGGTGTATTTTGGGCTTCGAGGGCTCGTATTAGGGACAATATACATGATTATGATTGGTTTCTGACATAAATGCTATATGTTATGAAAGGTTTGAATTTTCTGTCCATTTAAATTATAAACTTCAGTAATACTCTGTAACCCTATTTCGGTGACGGATTCGAGTTAGAGGTGTTACAGTAGTCCTTCGAGTTCGGAGCCTAGGTCTATGAAGCGTGTGAGATCTCAACTGAATGTTAGCAAGGTAATGTCAAAGCATCTGCTAGTGGCATGGATGTTTCTGTTTGTGGACATTGTAAAAAGTGTCATCTGGGTGAATGTCGGAAGAAATTGACTGCATGTTTCAGATGCGAGTCTACGGGGCATCGGATTAGGGAGTGTCATCGGCAACATTGAGACTAGTATGGTTGTAGGTTATTTTGACTTTTTGTGTTATTATTGAGAATGATTTGATTCTCTATTCGTTGGAGAGTGTTTTTTTTTTGTGTGTATGTGTTAGTAATATAAGATTGTTTTCGTTAGAGGTTGAGTATGGTATGGTAGTGCTTCGGGATTAGAGTGCGCAGCGGGAGCGTAGTGGTGGAGCTTGTGTTTAGACGACTGTTCTGTTAGTGGAAATTTCAGGGACGAAATCTCTTAGCAGATGGGTGAGTTGTAACACCCTAAAATTTAGGGTTAGAAGTTTTCATGTTTGTAGTTAGGGTCATGAGTAGGTTGAACAGTTGAGTTCATTTTCGCGTTTTAATGTCAGAATGAGCTTCCTGGTTTGGTGGTGGAGTGTGTTGTTAGTGTGCTTTGGTCATGTGTTTGAATCACGATATGAGAAAAGAGATAATTTTTTTTAAAATTTTGTGTCTTTTTTATTAATTTAACTTTATTTATTTTATTTTAATTATATTTTTAATTAATGAATTAAATAGAAAAGGGAAAATAATTTCAAATTTCCTTCACGTTCTTTCCCCACTTTTCTTCATGTTCTTCATCTTTTTCTTTTGTTTGTTTTCCCCAATTTTTAGATTATTGATTTCTATTTGCTTCTTCTGTTTCTCAATTCTTCTCTTCTTCTTTTTAGACATTTTGTTATTTATCGTCTGTCAAGGGTGATTATCCTCATGTGTTTCATTCAATTGGATGTGAATCGGGTAGATTTTATCTATTAGGGTTAATAATAGATTTGTTTCTATTTATTTTATGATAGTTTAATTAGAATTCTAATACCTTATTTTGCATGTGAAATGGAGTTTTCAAATTGGTAGAATAGAGGAGAATCAGTCAATTTTAGTGCTTCAAAGCGTTCATTAGGTGTGTTTCTGAAACTGCTTAATTTAGGTGTTGAATTGTTGTTGGATTGAATGAAATTCTGCAAATTCTGGTGTGTTTCTGAACTATTAGTGATTAGGGACTGCTTTGCTATCGCGAAATCGCAACTATCAGCCTGTTCCAGTGTGGTTTTGTGACTACACGGATGGCAACACGGGTGGTCCACACGGTCGTGTGACAATGAGAAATTAGGGGTTTTGACGTTTTCCAGTGCCACACAGCCGTGTGGCAACTGTTTGAGAATTTTTTACCATTTTTCACAAAGGCATGTGCTTTGGACACACAACAGTGTTCCTTAGCCACACAGACGTGTGAGTTCACCACACAGCCGTGTCTACTCTGCTTCTTAATTTTTCTTAAATTTAGCACATTTTCACAGAGAGTTACACAAGCTACTCATAAGGTCATGTAACTCGCTCACATGGACGTGTCATTCTACACATGGCTGTGTAGACCCTTCACACTGCCTAAATTCCTCCACACAGCCGTATGGCTCTGTTTCACAGAATTTTGTTCTATGTAATCCGATCTTCAAGTAAGCCCTGGTAATTGTGTTTAGGACTCCACTGCAACTTGGGTTCAAGTATGAATGGGTGTTCAAATGAGTAAATTTTAAATAATTGGGAAATGCATTTATGTATTATGATGGATGGGCATAAGATGCTTTCTTGTTATCGTACTTATTAAAGGTGTATAAGCATTATTGATTCTTAAATTGTTCGACTGATTATGAATCATTGTGTCTATGAGTCTATTAGCGAACTGTGTACATTCCTGCATTTGCATAAAAATCTGGGATTTTGGTTATGAAGAGAAGGAAGACTGAATTGGCAGTTTAATTGCAATGTTTCTGTACAGTGGTTTACTGCATTATATTTTACATATGTCAACTGAGCTGCATATTATTAATTGAGTGGCTTAGGTCCACATTTGTGGTGTGTAGAGTGGATAGGCCTATTAAGGTCCTATGTGGTGTGCAGGGTGGTTGGGTCTTTCATTGCTCTACTGTGGTGTGCAGGATAGCCGAAGTGGTGTTCGATTGGTTGGGATGGGTTTTTGACTTGTTGCATTCGATTTGCATTTTAGTTTATGTGTTTTATTATGTAATTTTCAAATTTTTTGCGAATTGAATAATAATTTGATGTGTTTAGTACTTTTGTGTGTATGGAGTAACGTATTATTTCTTTGAATGGCTTATGGAAATGTGTTCGTACTTCTGACTACTGGTTCAAGATTTTCATGCACTAATTGTGTGCTCTTATCTGGGATATTTTTTTTGAAACCTCGTCAATTTTTATCATTTTTGGTTCCGGTCTCACACTGAGCTCGCGTAGCTCATCCTCTTAGTTTTCTCTCTTTTCAAGCTAACCTTGAGCTTGGAGGTTGGACTCAGCATATTGGTGGCCTCAAATTCTTGGAGAGCTGGTTTGTTTTTACGATGTTCCTTAAAATTTAATCTATTACTTTCAGTTGATTTGTAAGGGAGTTTATAATGTTGTGGTATGAGTTTTTATTTTCGGATATTCAATACATGTTGAGTTTATAGTTTTCAAAACTTAAGATTTGTAAAGTTGTGCATAAGTTTAAAACTAATTATGACTTTTTTGTCAAGATGATAGTATAGTTCTTTCGATGAAAATTTTTTTACTTAAAGCTCATTGGTTTAGACTTTCAAATCTATCTTGGGTTTCAAAATCAATAACACTTGAATTGTAATTTAGTTCCAAGTAGAGTTTGTATGGAAATAATTGCAACGGTGGCAAAACATTTTATAAAATTTGTTTTCAATTTTGGTAAGCAGTAAGAGGAAAAAAGATTTTCGAAAAGAATTTTTGTGTTTAAACACTTGATTCGTATCGAGTCATCTTAGTGGCCAATGTGACCCACCAAGATCTGGTCGAAACTTCTGGGCCAAGTTTTGGGGTGTTACAAAAAAGGATGTCGTATAGAACAAAAAATAAGCTGCTAAGTAAAATAAACAATGTTTGGTAGAGTTCGCCAATAGGGTTCTTGACAAAAAAGGAGGTCGTTAGTCAGGGAGGGGTTCACCAATACTTCTACTTTATCAATAGGGGGTCGCCAAACTAGAAGGGGTTCACAAAACAAGGTAGTCTACCAAGGTAGGTAGGTCCGCCATAGTAAGGGAGTTCGCGAGTGCACCATTCACAAAATAGTTGTAGATATGAGAGGGATTTGTGTCCAATTTCACCAGCAAAGAGGAGTTCGCGAGGTAAAAAGCAAATTAGTGTTCACAAGGTAGGTCGCAAGCTGAGAGTTTGCCAGGCGTTGTGTGAGCTGTTAGGGTTTTCAGGTGAGTTCGCCATGAGGTGGGGATTCGCAGGTGTCAAGAATTGATTTTTAAATATTTTTTTATGATTTGAATAGGAAACCATGTAATAGTATTTTCATTTTAATATGAAGTATGTTGCAATTGTTTGGTGTGATTGGTTGGATGGTATGTTTTGTGGTGTTTTAACAAATAGTCACTTTGGTGGCTAATGTAATGTTCAAAATTCGGGTCAGACCGTCCCAACCGAGTTTAGAGTGCCACAGAAATAGTGAAATAAGTATTGAATTAGAAAGTTTGGGAATTATTTGTTTATTGACTTTGTGATGATTAAAGATAGTGTAAATGTAGTTGACGTTGTATTTGTATATTTGCTTTAATTTAATCTTATTGTATTGAATTAGAAATATATTAGCACCAATGAGTATTCAATACGCAACGTGCGGTTATGTTTATTTCCATGCGTAGGTCTCGGACAAGAGTTGACGTAGATTAGAAGTGGTCAAGCATCCAACTCAACAACTCAACTTGAGAAACATATTGTTCCCTATTTTGTATGTATATATATGTTTGATCATTTGGCATGTACCTACCATGTTTGATTTAATGTTTAATTTAGTATTTTAGTATATTTGGTGTTTAGTCTACAATGATTTAAAGTTGAATTTTCTCTTTGGATTAATAAGTATGAATGTTGATTTATATGTTTGAATATGGTAATTAGTATATTAAGCTTTGATGTAATGGTTGCTATGATTTGATGGTGTTTGATTGTGTTGACATAAGTTGAATTTATGAAATTACATAGGGAAAATGTTTGGGGTAAGTTTTAGGTACAATTAGGAATGCTTTGAATGGTTAAAAATGTGCATTTTAGGTCTATTTGCATTTAGTCTCAAGACAGGAAGAACATGTCTCGAGATCGTTAGAACAAATTTTAGCTTATTGTTCAATCTGGAGTTTAATGTCTCGATACTTGACATGCTAGTCTCAAGACAACCCCATTTAGGTCTCAATACAAGGTGACTTTTTTCTGGAGACAAGAACACATCGAAGCTAAAATGGTTTTGCGTTTTTCTAGGTCTCGAGACATCCAAACATCGAAGCTAACATAAGAAAATAAGGAATTTTCTCTTGAGACCAGTCTTAAGACATGTAAGGCCTAATCTCGAGACATGTATCCCAGTGTCGAGACATATCAACTTCGAAGCAAAATTTTCCTAAAATAAAATGAGGTTTGTCTTGAGATATGGAGTTCCCTGTCTTGAGACATAACATTGAAATTTGATAATTTAGTTTGAAACCCTGAATTTTTCTTTTCATAATTTTGCAAAATGATGAATTTGAATTTTAAGCATTATGAATGTATATGTATGGTTATGGTTGGTGATTAAATTGAATTGAATGATAAATATGAACTAAATCTTGTGGTTATGTAAAAAGATAATATAAGTTACTTTGGCAACATAATGTGACATCACACATTCAGATTCGATGATCGGTTCGGGTGTGGGGTGTTACAGATAACTTGTATTGGATATTGGAGCAGATGACTCCCAGAAGACAGAGACATATATGTAACTATTTGGACTGACAATACTTCGAACAGGACCCAAGTGGAATGAATCCTAGATTTGTTTATGGATTTATTCACTTATGATGTTTATCTTGTGGCATACCTCAATTCTGATTAAGTGGTAGACTATGTGTGCATGACTCATATACTTTGATGTATTGAAAGCCTGAGTTCAATTGGTAATAAAGCCAAAAGCTGGTACGTTGGGTATAAAACTTCTACATGACATAACTTCACTAACAATAGTGGAATTCATAACCTAATAAAGGATAAATGATATCCTCTCATTGGCATTACATCATAGATTAAAAAGTAATGTTGCCATAAGTCATCTGTCTTAGACGAATTATTTAATTACTATGTGTTAGTAATTGACTTTTCCATGAAGGAATATGTAATGGTTAACACGAGATAAAATAGGATCATATTGGGTAAATTGATTTAACCTAAAGAGATTAAGAATATCTTATAAGAGTAAAACACTTATGACAAGGCCATTGGACGAACACTTGATTAGTAGCTTTCATAATGGTATTGTAACACCCCTCGCCCGACTCGATCGTCAGGTCTGAGCTACAGGATGCTATAGTCATTTTCAGAGCAACTACCCTTAAATTCATAGTAAAACAATCATTTATACATTCTAATACAAGTTAATTGCCCTTAAATTATGATAAACAATCAATTTTGAGTCTTAATCGAGCTTACAATAGCTCTTTTAACAACCTGTGCACGAAATAGGACCAACTTGCAAAATTTTAAAAATTCAAGGCCAACATCGTGATGTTACTTCCTCCACGTCATGACATCGTCAAAATAGTATGTCACGTCATAACCTCAAGCCACTCAATGTCGTGATGTGACTCACTATTTTGGCTGACATTGCGACAAGATAAGTTGCTCGTCGGGATGTGGACTCTACTTTTGGTAAAAACTAACCATTTTGGTACTTACTTCAGTTGCTCCAAATAAACCTAACAATTTAATCACCAATTGCCAATTTCATATTTATCAAGGCATACCAATAAACTCAATCATCCATTTTCAACTTCTTTTCATAACATTAGTCACTTAAACATGAATTAACATAAGCATTTCAACATAACTTAGGAAATGTCATCCAAATACAAACCTTGTCAATGTCAATTCACATTCAAACATGCAATTTCAATTTCCATACATATCTCAAGCATATCAACCAAAATATACCATTTCAACTAGGCATCAACCATTGCCAAAATCATGCATTAGATAGGTTTCAAGATATGCCCAACATTTAAAGTTATCATATACCAATACACTTATATACATTAGAACCACATCTAAACCTCCTAGATATATATGCCACAACCTTAGATTCAAAATGACCAAAAAGCTACCGATTAGTGATAGGATAGTGTGAGCTTCAAGTCGATCTGGCTTGACGCGTTCTGCAAGGTTATGATCTACAAGGATAAGGGAAAATAATGGGATAAGCATTGACAATGCTTAGTGAGTTCATAGGCATTAAACAACAACTTACCTTATCTTTTCAATTAAACACAAAAAGCTACCACAAGTTGGCATATTTGGCTAACGTGGCAAACCAAACATTAACAAGGTGATTATTATACCAAAGTTAGACCATATGATGCTATAAGTGATCAATATGCTAGTTCATGACATATAAGGTCACAACTTCAATTGCATACTCATTCAAAAACATATTTCATCCTCAATTCAACATATTTCCACTTAAACGTCAAGTTCTTTTTATCACAATTCAATTTCCCATTTCATATAAGTTATATTGCCTGATAAACTACAGTGTCGAACTCAATTACACAAACATCTTCATTGCACTAGTTGCTCGTACGAGCTAAAATATGCATATCAGGTTACCCATTCGGGTTAAACCTTTAAAACAACATCAGGTTACCAGTCCAGGCTAAACCCATGTCACATGTATCTTCGATACACCAAGTGCTCGTCTAAGCTGAACATATATTCGTGTCAGGGTACCAGTCCAAGTTAAACCTTTATAACGAGACATCGTATTGCTTGTCCAAGTTTAATATGTATACATGTCAAGTTACAAGTCCAGGCTAAACCTTTAAAATGACATTAGGTTATCAATCTAGGCTAAACCTGTGTCACATGTATCTTCGAGTCCGCAACAAATGTTGGATCTTAGTAATCATTGTAATCAATCCATACAAGTGCAAACAAGACCTTATTGACATATCAATCACATCAAAACCTTTGTTATGTTCACCCGGGCATATTTAACACATATATACATTTCTTTACAATTTAATCCAACTCACACATTTTGTACCAATTCGCAAGGAATTCAAATTACAACCAAACATACACATATTTATAATTCAAATAACTAAAACTTTATACACAATCATACCATATGAACTTACCTAGTCAAAAAAACAAACAAATGAGTCGTTAAGGCCTAATCCACAATTTTTGCTTTTCCCCGATTATCTTCGGTTTGGTTCAATTCCTGATTTATAAAATTATTCAAACCAATTTATCAATAGAAAAAATTTTGTAAAATTATATTATATGCATGTACCATTTTCATTTTATTTTTTGAAGTCCCTTTAAGTTTTACATTTTATTCAATTTAGTCCCTAAAACCGGAATTGTCATAGCTTTCAATTTTGAGCTTTGATTCCAAAATCAATCTAAATTACATCCTTTTACGACTCTGTACTATCTATTATCATATAAATTTTACATTAATTATACATTTTATTCACTTTAATCCTTTTGTACAAAACTAACAATTAAGCTTTACAAACTAGTCATTTTTCACATTTAAGCTTAAAATCTATCAATTTAACATCAATTTATTTAAGAAATCAACCATAGAAACTTTCAAAAACTTTAGCACTTTTACAAATTGGTATATGGGCTAGCTAAATCTAACACCCACGACCTCAAAAACATAGAAATTATAAGAAAATGACTTGACTGATCTCACCAATCTAATGGCCAAAATTTTGAAGCTTTGAAACCTTTTTCCTCATTTTTGTTTCAGTTGTGGATGAGCAGAGAAGATAAAGTTCTCTCTCATTCCACTTAAGTTTTTTTTATACTTGATTAAGTATTTTATTAACTTAATTAATTAGGTTTAAATTAAATTAATCATGCTTAATCAACTAAAAACACCATCAGCCACTAACACAATATTCAAGATGGTTAAACTACCACTTTAGACCTTTGGTTAATTTCAATTTGATCCCTTAGACCATTGGCCAATTAAAAAACTATAGCTATAAAATTTTACAATTTAGTCCCTGTACTTTAATTAACCATCAATTTGACAAAATTACTGGATCAAAATTTAATATATTTCTATATTAGTCTCGTAAATATTAATATTTAATATTTACAAGATCGAACTATAGAAATGGGGTTACAAAACCATTATTTTTGACACCATTGAAATCGAGTTGTTATAAGTATATAATAGGGAGAGCTCAGTCATGGTACTTTAAAGGAAAGACTAATTAATAGATGAAGAGTCAAAACTTAACTATAGATTATTTGAGTTCTAATTATATGTGTTCAACCAATCCCTCCTCTATCTTGGTATAACCTTGATGGTTTGCAATTGAATCAATTAGATGAAAAAATGAAACCAATGAATTAGAGAAATAGATCGCATGTATCACTATCTACAGTGAATGTGTTTTCTCACTATAAGCAAGAGATGGCTTAGGTATTAAATTAATTTTTATGAATTATTATTTAATTGATTGTAATTAAATAATTTAAGTTCAAAGTGGAAATTAAATTAATTAGTCATTGTGGTTTTAGTGAACATGTAAATTAGATTTATTTTCTCATAGATTCTAGTATAGTAAAACCATCATGACTTTAATGAAATTAGAATTGGGTTGAGAAAATAATTTAATTAAAATTATTTAATTAAAATAAATAACATTTTGAGAATTAAAAAATATTTATGGTTTGCTTAAATTATATGAGTTGGTTTAAATACTAGATAACACATATAATTGTAACAAATACATTAGATAGGCCTAATGACTCATTCCACATAGAGTGGGCAGCAACCCTAGTCTTAGACAGAAGGTGTCGTCTCCTACACATATACCTAGTAGGGAATTATTTGTATTTTTCCTATTAAAATATTATTTTATTTATACTTGTTCAACTAAGACTTGTGATTTTCTCTATAAATAGAGACTATATGATAGGTCAAAGACATATCATATTAAGTGTCAATACTTTGTTAAAATTTAGTGAGACTTATTTCCCTAAATAAATTCCAAATTCTGAAAGATTTCATCTTTCAATTTCTAGCCTTTTAGAGATATTGATATTCTTATTTAGTGTTAATAAAGTTTTCATAGTGTTCATCAGTCCGTGATTAGAGCCCACACTCTAAACAAGTCGAGGTTTGAGAATAGTGGAGAAGATCGTATTGGTTGAAAACGAAAAACATTCTTTACAGCCTATTCCAAAACAAAGAAACAATTTTGATAAATAGTTTATTGCTATAAATATCACACAACTGCTCGATTTTAGAAAAAAAAATAATTTTTCTTTACAGCCTATTCCAAAACAAAGAAACAATTTTGATAAATAGTTTATTGCTATAAATATCACACAACTGCTCGATTTTAGAAAAAAATAATTTTTCCAATGTGCAACAAACCTATTTCTTAAACCAAAATTTTCTAAAAAATTCACCACCTCTTGGTGTATTTTGAGCCTAACATGTGAAAAAATGATGATGTGGCAGTGACCTACCGTCAAATGTAGTAGTTAATTCGGGTCAATTCCACACTTAAGGAGTTTGTTTTCTAAGCAATTTAGAATTTTAATTTACATTTTCAGTATTTAGGCCTTAGAATTAAAAGTTAATAAAAATACGTGTTTTTAATACATTTTGTAGGTGTTGTGACGCAATAGGCTGACATGGGCCTTAGGTTGTACTAATTGGTTTAATTGAGTC
Source organism: Gossypium raimondii (assembly GCF_025698545.1). Lineage (NCBI taxonomy): Eukaryota > Viridiplantae > Streptophyta > Magnoliopsida > Malvales > Malvaceae > Gossypium > Gossypium raimondii. The sequence continues at coordinate 11,230,385 of NC_068573.1, forward strand.
TGTATGATGGAGATATAAAGGCCTAATTGGTGTGGAAGTAAAGGTTGAGTAATGTACAAGCTTCCTAGGACATCAAAGCACCAAACGAATGACACAAAGCATATCTTTGGTGTCATGTTGCGCCATGCAAACGGTGTGCGCGACACACGTCGACGTGCTGCCCAAGTTCATCGGGGTTATTTTTATCTACACAATAAAACTTATACGAAGACCTAGGACATTTTAAAGACCTAATTTGGGCTGCCAACACCTCTATAAATAAGACGTGTGGGGTTGGATGTAATCAAGTCATCCTAGACGCCTTCAAAAAACCCTCATAGTTTAGAACTATCTTTAGTTTATTTTCTTTTTGACTTTTTAAATATTTTCTTGTTCTTCTTCTTGAGTCAATTTTGATTCAATGACTTGTTTATTTAATTAAAGTATTCAGTTTATATTTTCCTTTGTATTTTTTATATCGTTATTCCAATCGAGAGATTTGCTACTTCATTTCCCATTCAATACTCAATCCACAATTATTCAAATCTCTATTCTTCTCTGAATCGATTGTGTTTCTCACATGGTTTGTTCAAAGGAAGTTGAGATTATGAATAACATGAGTGGCTAAATCCCTTAAAGGAGATGAATGAGTGGATGGGAATGTGATTAACAGAGGATTTGGGATTTCTCAGGATGGATTAGTTAGTGTAACACCCCAAACTCGGCCTAAACATTAGGGCCGAACCTAGTGATGTCACATTGTAACACCCCTTACCCGTATTCAACGCTAGAATAGGGTACGAGGCACTACCAGAATAAATACACTTATAAACATATTAAACAGAGTTATAAAATTTCATCCAAATTAAAAACTTTCAAATTATTATCTTCGAGTCGCTAATTAGGGTTTACAAGGCCCAATACATACCCATTCATATGCTCAATATATCCGTTAAATCAATCCAATATTGAAGAATCCACTTTATGTCAGAATCAATATTAATCACAAACATAAATCTTTTCATGTTAATTTCATATATCACTTACTGAATTTGAATGTCAATTTACAAATATGTATTTCACTAACACATTCTAGTATACACAATGTTTAATTAATGAAATCATTTAATTGAGCTAAATTTCATGTTCACTCCAAATTTTCTTTTAAATCCATAAATGCTTTCACTTACCATTTACCTAACCAATTTCTCAAACCAAGCTATCACACAACAATAATGCATCACTTGTGCTTCATGAATTCAATGTTCGAATCTTATCACCATCAAATCCATGTCATTTGAATACTTAAAGTTTATTCAAGCATATATTATTACGTTTCATATACCAAGCATATGTCAAAATTACGAATACGCAATCAATTCATTTTTCATTTATTTGACTAGCAAATTAACCTCAAAATTCATAACATTCGATTACTTAAGATATGCCATAAAACACTCCTTTAACAGAAACTAGCACTATGGCCGAATTTTCATTATGCTATTTATTAGCCTTTTTTCCGAATCACATAGAAAAATATTACAAATATGTATATATTTGAACACTATAACTATGCATCAACTTACCAACATGAGTTAATTCATGAGCCACTCATGACATCATTTCATGCCAAATATACGACACACATATGCTATGAAACTTTATTTTCTCTCATGAGCTTACCATGATCAGTAATGCACCAATATAAGCATCACTCCTATTTCAACGTTTATCGATTATAATCAGGCATATAACAAATTATACACAATTCATTCATATACTTTATAGTCCTCCTCCTCCTCTCCATCCCACATCCTTTATGTATATAACATGCTTAAATAGCATTATAAATAATTTTACTATTCACTTATATTTAAATTCAAGCTGTCTATTTGAGTTAGAGTCACTAAATCATTTTTATCCAGAGCTACAGAGCTCCAAATTAAGATCCGTTAATTTTATCCAAAACTAGACTCACATATCTTCCTACCATAAAATTTTCAGAATTTTTTTCCTTTCCAATTAGTACAGTTTATTCTTTAAATTCACCCTTATTTCACTGCTCAACATCTCTGATCTCTTTTCACTAAAAATGAATTATCTCATTGTAAAAATTCGAATGATTTTTGTTTTATTTCCTATGAAAATAGACTCATCAATGATTCTAATAATAAAATTATAACTCATAATTATTTTTTACAATTTTAATTATTTTCCAAATTCGAATAGGGATTCAAATCAATCCAACCTGTCTCACTAAAATTAAAATATATCAAAATATATAACTTTTTGCTTTCTATATTTCTCTTATGTAAAAATAGACTAATTAAGATTTCATTTCATATCTTATTCACTCTCTAATTCAATTTCCACCATTTTGGTGATTTTTCAAAATCACACAGTTGTTCTTGTCTAAACTGTTTTTTTTTTTTGGTAAAATGTATTCTTTCATAATTTAACTTTTTCACTATCTCAATTCTATTGAATTTTTCACATCTCGTTCCAATAGTTCATTTCAATTCATATACAATTCACTCAATTCATCACTATATTCCAAGCACTCCAATTTCTCATTTCCAATTTCAAGTCAATCTTCAATTCAGTTCTACATATATATTCATCATTCAATTACACTTAGTCGATTTTCCGATAAACACTTTGGAATAATAACAGATACACGGTGGAATCAACACATAGCAACCACCTAATCAATGATACCCGGTTCACATAGTAGCATGCACATAGTACTACACATGTGACCATTTTCATCTGATACACGTAGTAGCCTGCACATAGTACTACACACGTGATCGAAGCTATCCGGTACGCATAGTAGCCTTCACATAGTACTACACATGTGACCTATCATTCTAGTACACATAGTAGCCTGCACATAGTACTACACACGTGACCAAGCAACTTCACTCGTATCTCTTTCATTCCGAAGGTTCAACCGGAAATTTTCACTTTTTCTCACTTTTCTTTTTACCATTCAATGTCAATTTCTCGTCTTTCTCAATTTATAATAAAATATTTAGCTTATATATAACATTCACATTATTCAATCCAGTCCAAAAATCACATTTTGGAAAAATTACATTTTTACCCCTAAAGTTTCAAAAAATTATGATTTTGCCCCTAGGCTCGGAAATTAAAATTTATTCCTTTTTCTTATGTTTTATGACATGCTGGACATTTTTCCCTTCTATGGAAACATCAAATTCTTGCTCTAACGTGCACTTATGAACAATAATATTTTTTGTCGATTATGTCGTTTCACTTGTTTTCACTGAAAATTGCTTAGCAAAAGTTGTTTAACACAATTTAAAGTTTCATATTCTACCATAAAACATCAAAATAAACACATTTCACCTATGGGTATTTTTCCAAATATAAACCCTAGGTTAAATTATTGCTAGAACATTAAAAACAGGGCTTGGAATCACTTACTATGGAGCTTGGAAGCTTGAAAACAAGTTAACCAATGGTCTAATTACCATTTAGGGACCTCCAATTTAAAATTTCATAACAATTGGACACTTCTAACATGTAGAACTCAACTTTTTCACTTTTTACAATTTAGTCCTTTTGGCTAAATTGAGTGCCTAAACGTCGAAATTCTTGAACAAAATTTTCACGAAATCATTTTGTGAAATTTTTAGACCATAAAAATATAATAAAAATAATTTTTTCCTCGTCGAATTTGTGGTCCCGAAACCACTATTCCGACTAGGCCTAAAATCGGGCTGTTATAGTTAGTATAAATTATGTGTTCTTAAACGATTAGGCTTAAAAACCCTAATAATTGATCATAGGCTAGACTAAATCAAAAGATAAGTCAAACCGAGTAAATTGTAATTTTTCCTACTTGAGAAACTGAGGTCGAAAGATAAACGAGTGTCAACCAATCGATTAATTAAGTTCATTAGAGCTAGGAGGTAATAATTGCTTCTTCGGTGATTAATCCACTCTAAACCCCTAATCTGAAGTTAGTTACAAACCCTGAAGCGAGTTAATCTTCTTGATTGGTTTACCGATTTATTTTATTTTTTATTTTATTTATTTATTTATTTATTTATTTATTTATTTATTTTTATTCCTCTAAATCTATTTTATGATCCATCATAATATAGGAATTAACTATTACTATCTAGACTTAGTATTGTAAAAAGTATTTTCATTATTTCTTCCATCCTCCCTTGGGTACGATCCTCAAAATATTTTCAAGTATTTCATTGTACAATCTATATTACAATTTAACATGTGCACTTGCGAACATCGTCATTTTTAATTTTGATATTCGGTGTGATATTGATTCTATAAATGATAACTAGTTTATAGGCGGTCAAGCAGTTGATGTAACATTTGACATGAAAATGTGCTCACCAATAAGGACTTAACTGATTTTTTAATTATTTTATGAAGGCTTAATTGGTTTTTGAAAATTATTAGAAAGTTTATAAAAACTATAAAAAAATGTATACATAATTATCTAAAAATTATTAAAATGATAATAAAATTTTTAAAATATTAAAATCTGTTATAAAATAAAAGACAGAGAATAAAGAACAAAGAGAATATGAGAGCAAAGAGAGAGCGTATTTTATTGATCAATCGAAATATTTACAAAGCTTCTCCAAAGTCTCTATTTATAGGCATAAAAAGTATAAATGAAGTAGAGATCTACTTCTAATGACTATTAGAATTTAGAATTTAAAGTACATCAAAACTTATTTTGATCTTGATGGACATCCAGTTAATAAGATAGTCATAACACTCCTCCTTGGATGTCCATTGGTGTAACACCCCAAACTCGGCATAGACGTTATGGCCGAATCTTGCGATATCGCATTGAAGCTGTAACAGGCCAAATTTGCCCGGCCCGTTAGTAAAATAAAACCAATATAAGAGCAAAAATTAAATGTCCAAAAGTCCATATTACAGTGGCCCAAAACCATTTACAAAGACCTAACCCTCTAGCCCCAATACATACTAAACCTGCATGGCCCAACTTAACCTAACCCGGTTGCACAAGTCCAACACTCAATAGCCCACTATGTTTAAGGAAACAGAAACCCTAGGGTTTCTAACTCCCCTTCAGCCTCCAAGCGTCGCAGCCAGCAGTCTCCCCTCACGTGCGCCACGAACCACGCCCCCGAGCCACTCCCCACGCACGTAGCAGCACTCACGCGAGCCTCCGTACGCGCGTGCCCGCGCACATCCGTACGTGCCACGTCCACCCTCGTACGACTACACCTGTAACAAAAACAAACAGTACCCACGGAAAAAAATGAAAACGAATAACAAACAAAAGGAGCAACAGAAAAAGAAAAATAGGAAAATAGTAGAGAAAATAGATGTATTTTGAATTTATTTACGTATTTTCTTTTCTTTTTCGCTTTGGCTATAAAAGGCCGATTCATTTTCTCTAAGGGAAGGCTTTTTTTTCTTTCTTACGCATGCAAAATACAAAAAAATTAAAACAAAACTAAAAGGTGATTTCCCAGTTTTTTTCCATTTTGCTGGTTACCAGATTCATTCCCTTTTCTGGTTTTTTATGTTCATTAGTCCTTGGTTAAAAAGAGGAACAATAGAAAGAAGGTGAGGGACGTACCTTGCAGTGCGATCTTGGCTCTCTCCATCCTCATCGGAGTACGGGCTAGGATCGGGGACTGTTCAAGGGCGCAGTATACCGAGCGACGCGAGGACTAATGATTTCCCTTTAGGTTTTGGAAGTGAGAGGCTCTTTAGGTTTAGGCCTTTAAAGCGGTTTCGAAACGTCGCTGGATAGAGCCAATGTAATAGCTTTGAAACGGAAGCGTTCTAAGAACCCAACCCGAACGGTGACCCGATTCGGATAGGATCCGTGCATATGGGGATTCATTGGTTTATTTGCGCAGAACGTCCCTCTATATTTTGTGTAGTTTCAATCTGATTTTCTTCATTTTTTTAATTTGTACCGTACATTTGATTCTATTTTCATTTGGATCCAAACCTAAACGGCGTCGTTTTCTAAGAGTGGTTTTGAATGTTCAGATTTTGCGCTTAATTGTAATTTTAGTCCCTCATTTTTTAAGTCGATTACCAATTTAGTTCATCTTTATTTTTCCTTTTATTTCTATTTGTAGTGTTTTATTTTTATTTTTATTTTTATTTTTATTTTTATTTTTATTTTTATTTTTATTTTTTTGAATTTCAATATCATTTTTAATCCTATTATTATTATTATTATTCTTATTATTATTATTATTATTATTTCTCCTTTATATTTTAAATTATGTCTTAACTTTAACTTGATTTTTTTATAGTATAATTTTAAATCGAATTTAGCACTTATTTTATTATATTTATTTATAACATGTTTTAATATTTAATTTGACATGATTTTCAAACTTATTATTAACATAATTTTAAGATATAATATACTATTATTCTAAATTATTGTCAAAATGTTTTAAAATTATCAAACGTTTTTATAATTCTTTCTTAACATTTTATTCATTTTCTAGTTTTTATTAAATTGTTTCTAATTTTCCCATTAAAATTTTTATGTATAATTTCGTGTACACATTTTGTTAATTCCACATTTTTTGATTGTTTTTTTAAGTTACATTTTATTTTGCTTCTAGGTCAATAGTCTTAAAATGTTGATATTGATGTATGCATAGTGTTATTGAAATTAGGGTTATTCAACTTGTTTATATTCATTTATTATTCGTTACTCGTCGATGTATATTCAAATTTTGTGTGATATGTTGCCGTTTAACTATACCACATTTATTTTTCCACTTGTTTCATTAAAAGCATTAAAATCATTTCGTTTTGTAAATTGTCAAAATACTTGGTATTCACATTTCTCAAGAGGATTGTGCCCTAACTTACTGGGTTTCAATTCTTTTCGTTGAATTTAGATAACCAAGTACTTGTTTTGCAATTAAATCATACAAATTTTAAATAAAGTCTTTCGGGATTTCGAAATGTTGGGACATTTTGAGACCTCGAATTAGGTTTTTTTTTTTAAAAATAAATAATAATAATAATAAGGCAATATTTGGTGTTTAGGAATTTCGAGGAAATAAACCCTAACTTATTGGGTTTAATTTATCGTTTGACCCAAATAACCTGATATCCTTCTCAAAAATGCATAAGTTTCAAAACTTAAAAGATAAATTTAATTTTGAGGATTTAAAACGTTACACTCTAACTTACTGAGTGTGACAATTTATTTCTTTAAAATAAGTGAGTCACATCAATCAAATTCATTCTATTCAAATTCTCTTTTCAAAGGATCGTATTTTAAAAATGTTTTCAAATTCTCGATATTAAGACATTAAACAATCGATTCGGTACCAATTTCGGGCATCACGAGGGTGCTAACCCTTCCTCGTGCGTAACCGACTCCCGAACCTATTTTCTCAAAATTCACAGACCTAAAATTATTTTCAAGGTGATCCGATCACACCTCAATAAAATATCGGTGGCGACTCCCATTTTTATTTTCAAAGTCGATCCCCGTTTTTTTCAAAATTAAAAGTGGTTTCAACAGCTTGGCGACTCCACTAGGGAAGTATTAGAGAGTCAAGCCATAAAATTGATTGTTTTCTATCTTATTGTCGAAAACTGAAAATTTGATTTGAAAAATTATGATTTTTTCTTTGCACTTGTTTGCATGATTACTGTAAATTGAGCTCTTTATTTTGGCATCATATTGCATAAAGACAATTTAGTCTTACCCTTTTAAGTGGGAGTGAGAAGCTACTCCTTCGTGAGGTTTTCACCTCCGTGCCGGATAGTGGATCACTTTCGGGAAACATCCGTATCTATGTCTTCGTGAGATCTTCATCTCCGTGCAGCCATAGGGAAATGTATTCCCCTGAACCGAACTCGGTCTGTATGAGCCTATAATGGGTGAAGATCGAGGAATCTGCTGGTTCGGGTACCTCAAATTTAGAACCAAACTGCATGTAAAAGACCTTAGAAACCCATCCTAGGTAGAGCCCCTCCAAATCCCTAGTGGTTACCCGACTAGGTACTTTTGTTTTCCTTGTTTGCTTCTATTTTGTACTAACCCCTCTTGTTGTGTTTTGATTGCATTGCATTTGCATCTTAGGAAAGAGATGTTGATTCAAGTTCGATTACTAAATTAGAAAACTTGTCATGGAATATGAATTCCTTGATAAAGTGGAAAACAATACGGTTGCCTAAATATATTCTGAGAAACACAAGAAGAGCGATGGAAGAGTTCGTGACCCTGTTTCGTGGCCTGAGGATTCAAGGCGATTGTTTAAGAGCCTTCGACGTTCCAACTCCCTTAAAGAAGCTGACGAGCCTTATGAAGATGGGCAAATGATGGATCGCGACCAAGATCAAGAAAAGGATCTAGCATTGGCATCTATTGGAAATTGGCGAGATTATCTCAAACATGCGGACGAAGAAAAAGATCGATGTTGTCTCTTGGAATATAAGGGCGAAGCCGTACATGCATCTGCTTTATGTAAAGGAATCTACTTTCTAATAAATTTTTCTAAATGTAATTGAATCAGAATTAACATCTCTTTAGGCATTTACTTCATGCATCTGCATTGCATTACATGTATTAAAGTCCATTGAAAGAGTCTAATTGAGTAAATTTGTTTCAGCTAATCTGGAAAACCGACCAACTAAACATCCTTAAGGTACTCATCGTAAAACTAAGGAAATGGATCAAAGATTAGAGAAATTGGAGCAAATGCAAAAGGATATGCAAGAACGGTTACAAGTACAAATGCAAGAGCGGCTAGATAAAATCCAAGAAGACATGATGGAAAAATTGATTAAGGCTCAAAAAGATGCGATGGCTGAATTGACCCATCTACTGACTGAAGGAGTAAATAAAGGAAAAGGCCCTATGGTAAATGATGATGATGAAGACAAGGATAGACCTACCTATCCTCTAGGCCTTACGCCTCTGCATGCGCAGGTTCAGATTGAGGTACCTCCGCGCGGATCCTCTGTTTCAATTAGGCCTCAGCAATTTCAAACTGATGTTTCTATACCAATGAACTTTCTAGTCGGAGCAGGTCCTCACCCTGGTGATAATACAGTTAATCTTGCCATCCCAGATTTTGATGAAACAGCTAAAGAAGGAAAGGTGAACGCGGAATTGCCAAAATAGTGGAAAGATAGGTGTAAATGGTTGGAGGAAAAATTCAAAGCCCTGGAAAGCGTCGATAGTCACTATGGAATCGATGCAAAAGATCTGGGCTTGGTTCCAGACTTAGTACTCCCTCACAAGTTCAAGATGCCTGAATTTGAGAAATATAGTGGAACCAGTTGCCCTGAAGCCCATATCACCATGTTCTGTAGGAGAATGACTGGGTATATTAACAATGATCAGCTATTAGTACATTGCTTTCAGGATAGCCTCATTGGAGTAGCATCCAAATGGTACAATCAATTGAGCCATACCAAGATTGGTTTATGGAGGGACCTAGCTCAAGCATTCATGAGGCAATACATTCATGTGACAGATATGGTTCCTGATAGAATCACTTTGCAAAACTTGGAAAAGAAGCCAAGCGAAAGTTTTAGGCAGTATGCATAGAGGTGGAGGGAGGTTGCAGTCCAGGTTCAGCCACCCCTCTTGGAGAAAGAGACGACAATGCTCTTCATCAATACACTGAAGGCCCGTTCATCACGCATATGTTAGAAAGTGCAACAAAAAGCTTTTCTGACATAGTTATGAATGGTGAAATGATTGAGAATGCTATAAGGACCGGAAAAATTGAGGCGGAAGAGAGTAATAAGAGGTCAATCCCAAGAAGAAGAGAAAATGAAGTGAACAACACAGGTTACTCTAAATCAGTTACTGTGAGCCAACCAGGAAAGGTAGCTGATAATCAACAAAATTCATCAAGGCAAGATCCTGACATGAAGACTGAGAAGTTCCAGTTTACACCAATCCCAATATCGTATAGGGAACTGTATCAAAATTTGTTTGATGCACATGTTGTCTCCCCTTTTCATGTGAAACCTCTACAACCTCCATACCCCAAATGGTATGATACGAACGTACAATGTGACTACCATGCAGGAATTACGGGGCACTCAATAGAAAATTGCACTGCCTTCAAGAAGCAAGTTGAAAGACTCATCAGCATGGGTATTATCAAGCTTGATCACTCATCTAGTGCAGAAAGCCCGCTACCCAATCATGATTGATGATGGAGTGAATAAAATCTGGAGTGTTCTAAGCAATTAGACTGCGGAAGAAATCCCTATAGTTTTTAGAGCTTATTTAGAGTAATGTTCAGAACATTTTGTTGTTTTTAGCCTAAAAATGATGGAAATTTCTTTGTGAAATAGGCTCATGTTTGAACGTCATTATTCTAATAAAATACATCTTTGCGATTATTTTTGAGTCAATATTTTCATTCTTTACGAATAATTCTATTATTTTGAATTTTTTTCCAAACCATCATTCATTCATTCATAATAATTGTTCATGAATTTATACATTCTTTTGTATATTCTTTGGTACTTACTATGGGTCCTCAGATATCAATGACATGAGTGACACTGCTACAGACTTAGAATCCCTTTTGAGCGAGATATGTTTTTAGAGGGATCACATGACTTTGAAAATGACATAGATTGTAGCCTCTCTCCGGACTTGTTGAGGATGGTAGCACGAGATGATAGACAGATCCTACCTCACAAGGAATCATTAGAAATTGTGAGCTTGATGAATATTAGAATTGACCTGCTTGTAAAGACGAAGCAAGACCTTGTTGAGTCACCTCTAAGGTTCAAAGATGTTTTTGTATGGTTCTACCAGGATATGCCCGGGTTAACTGCAGATAATGAAATTTGCACAACAGTGTGATGTCAGAAATTTGCAGCATGAACGATACAATTCTTTGCCGGGGCAACGCCTTTCTCGTTGACTCAGCATAGCTTTGCCCATTTGAAGTCGAGTTTCTATCCCTTCAAGATGTTGTTAGATTTTACTTTGATTAAAGAGGAAAATCCAAAGTTTTCTGTCGTAGTTGCGCCCCAAAAGGCTCTATGAAAGAAATCTGATACCAAAGAAGGTTTTTCGCATACAAGGTGAAAGTGAGAGATCTTATGTGGGAAACTTTATCAAGAAAGAACATTGGTTCTGGTCAAAAGGGATAACAAGGATTTGCCTAATCCTATGGGTTCATATCCAATCTAAAAAAAATCAAAATCAAAGTCAAAATGAAAATGAAAATGAAAAAGAGAGAAGAAAAAAGGAAAAAGAAAAGGAGAGGCCAAGGCGAAAACCCGCAAAGGGGCGCTTTGTGACCAAAGAAGGTTTTGAGTTGAAAACCCGAAAAGGGTGACTCAAATTTTGAGCAAAATGGGGCATGGACATCACCATTATCGAAGAATTCTAATGGTCATTGCTTCACTATTGAGATCATTAATTACTTCATCAAATGGATAGAGGTTACTACATGCATCAATGTCATCATATGCCGATGGTATTAGAAAATGCATTGGACTTGAATGATAACGTGATAGCTGAGAGCTGTAATCAATTCAAAATCAGACACCATGGTTTGTCACTGTATTGCAAGACAATGAATTGCAAAGATGACAGAGACTTACAAGGACTGGCATGAGAAATTACCATTTGCCCTCCTTGTTGGTTGAACATCTATCAAGACTCCTACCAGAGTAACATCATTCTCTTTGGTTTGAGGGATGGAGGTAGTTCTACCCATTACAGTAGAAATCTTTTCTCTCCAGGTGTTAGTTGAGCTGAGAGTTGGATGAGGTAGAATGAATCCAATCTGATCAGAACGACAAGGCTAAAAGCTATGCAGCACAGTCAAATGTATCAAAGGCAAATGACGCGAGCCTACAACCAAAAGGTTCGCCTCAGAGAATTCTATAAGGGAAAACTAATGTTGAGAAAGATCCTTCTTACACAAAAGGATTTTAGAGGAAAATGGACACCAAAGGCCTTTTCCAGAGGAGCTATGATCTTGAGTAGGATAGATGGTAAAAACTCGCCAAGTCCTGCAAACTCAGATTCCTTCAAGCATTACTTCACCTTAAGAAGAAGAAGGGACCAGGGTGAAAACCTACAAAGGATGCCTTGATTCCTAAAAAAAATGTGTGAAAAATGAAAAAATGAAAATGAAAAATGAAAAATGAAAATAGAGAGGCTAAGGGGAAAACCCGCAAAGGGCACCTTAGGCCAAAGGGGATTTGAGTTGAAAACCCGAAAAGGGCGGCTCAAATATTGATTGGAATGGGGGCATGAGGTGATCAAAGCGATTCGAATCTTATTCAGATTGGGGCATGTGGTAATCTTGTTATACTGAAATCAACAGGAAAGGGTAGGCGACATCTTGGGGCATTGACAAAGCACTGTAGATCTCCTAAACACGTGTCAAACTCAGAATGGTCTTCAGAAAGTTTGTATAGAGAAGTTCAAGCTGCGATATCTGGGGCACCCAATTTTCATACTATTCATATTGAATTTGTTGTTCTTGGAATATTTCAGTCTTGTCCAAGATACACATTCCTAATCAATTTCTTTGTCATCCTTCTTTGCTATTTTTGATAATTTGTTCTTTCGAGCTATGCTCAGAACCAACTTTATTCTTATCCATTGTTATGACCCTTTTTTACAAGTATGTCGCATTGGAATAATGATTAATGTACTAATAAAACTTTCACAAAGGAGGTTTTGCATATTACTCTGAAAAGTTTCTAAATAATATAGGAACCTGAAGCAGGACTATTGTTTAGAGCACACCAAATTTAAAGGTTGGAAATTTGAAAAGGAAGAGTCTAAATTTGGACTTTTTCTTTGGATGTTGCTGCCAAATGCATTGATTGAACAAAATGATAAGATGACGGGCTAATGACATAATCGTTAGGCAAGAGGAAGAGGTTACCTCGGAGAAGAAAGCCTTCATCTGCGCATAAGTCTTTGGTACGACACCTTGGGAATGGTGTAAAGAACTAGAATGATTTAGATCATGTATCCTTGAATTGTGATAGAAGGATTGAGGAAAAGTCATATTTCTACCCTTGGATTACGGTGGGATAATGATAGTACAAATTTTGTGCCCTAGTGGATATAACTTAGAGGTTTACAGTGGAGGGCAACCTGGCTAAATATTTCTCCAGAAAACGCCAGTCGAGAAGGAAGGTGTTATAGCACTTCAGTGATAAAGCCTTAATAAACTTTGAGTAATGACAACCAAAGTGGGATCATTATCGAAAAAATAAAATTCTGCATTCATGCAAACACCATTCACACATGTCTAGTTAGGAGTATTTGATTCATTCTGATCATGACATCCTAATCACTAGTCATAATTAAGTTCATCAATGAATTATACAGGTCATGTTCCCCAGAGAACAGATCAATGAAATCACAAGTCCTATGTCCCTGGTCAGCAGTGGAGTAGGTTGGAAATTACAGATCTTGTCTCCCTAAGCAATAGCGGAGCAGATCAAAGACGGCGAATCTTATCTTCAAGTGTAAGGAAGCAGATTTAAGCCACAAGTCCTATGTCCCTGGTCAGCAGTGGAGTAGGTTGGAAATTACAGATCTTGTCTCCCTAAGCAATAGCGGAGCAGATTGAAGACGGTGAATCTTATCTTCAAGTGTAAGGAAGCAGATTTAAGCCGATAATCCTATCTCCCTGAAGTTGTAATGGAGCGGGTTAAAGTAATAGATCTTATCTCTTTGAGGTTGTAGTAGAGTGGATCGCATCAGGTCTTATCTCCCTAAAGTTGCAGCGGAGCAGACTGAGTAAACAAGTCTTATCCTCCTAACGTCACAGTGGGGCAGACCGAAGAAGTGAATCTTATCTTCAAGTGTAAGGAAGCAGATTGAAGTCGATAATCCTATCTCCCTGAAGTTGTAGTGGAGCGGGTTAAAGTAATAGATCTTATCTCTATAAAGTCACAGTAGAGCAGATCGCATCAAGTCTTGCCGACTAGAGATAGCAAATTTTATTCTTTTTAGAAGCTACAAGCTACAAATCCTATCTCCCCGACGTTGCGGTGGAATGGATCGAGGCACAAATTCCTATACCTCTGAAGATGCAGTAGGTTGGAATGTGGCTACTTGAAGAACAAGATCACCAAGGTCCAACGTGACCGGGCAAAATTGGCCATATTTTTAGAGTCTTTGCTCCGTTCCCGTCACACGATAATGAGCAAAGAGGGGCAGCTGTAACAGGCCTTATTTGCCCGGCCCGTTAGTAAAATAAAACCAATATAAGAGCAAAAATTAAATGTCCAAAAGTTCATATTACAGTGGCCCAAAACCATTTACAAAGACCTAACCCTCCAGCCTCAATACATACTAAACCTGCATGGCCCAACTTAACCTAACCCGGTTGCACAAGCCCAACACTCAATAGCCCACTATGTTTCAAGAAATAGAAACCCTAGGGTTTCTAACTCCCCTTCAGCCTCAAAGCGCCACAGCCAGCAATCTCCCCTCACGTGCGCCACAAACCACGTCCCCGAGCCACTCCCAACGCACGTAGCAGTACTCACGCGAGCCTCCATACGCGCTCGCCCGCGCACATCCGTACGTGCCACGTCCACCCTCGTACGACTACACCTGCAACAGAAACAAACAGTACCCACGGAAAAAATGAAAACGAATAGCAAACAAAAGGAGCAACAGAAAAAGAAAATTAGGAAAATAGCAGAGAAAATAGATGTATTTTGTTTTATTTATGTATTTCTTTTTCTTTTTCGCTTTGGCTATAAAAAGTCGATTCATTTTCTGTAAGGGAAGGCTTTTTTTTCTTTCTTACGCATTCAGAATACAAAAAAATTAAAAGAAAACTAAAAGGTGATTTCCCAGTTTTTTTCCATTTTGCTGGTTTCCAGATTCATTCCCTTTTTTGGTTTTTTTTATGTTCATTAGTCCTTGGTTAAAAGAGAAACAATAGAAAGAAGGTGAGGGACGTACCTTGCAGTGCGATCTTGGCTCTCTCCATCGTCATCGGAGTACGGGCTAGGATTAGGACTGTTCAAGGGCGCAGTATACCGAGCGACGCGGGGACTAATGATTTCCCTTTAGGTTTTGGAAGTGAGAGGCTCTTTAGGTTTAGGCCTTTAAAGCTGTTTCGAAACCTCACTAGATAGAGCCAATGTAATGGCTTTGAAACGGCAGCGTTGTAAGGGCCCGACCCAAACAGTGACCCGATTCGGGTAGGATCCGTGCATGTGGGGATTCATTGGTTTACTTGCGCAGAACGTCCCTCTATATTTTGTGTAGTTTCAATCTGATTTTCTTCATTTTTTTAATTTGTACCGTATATTTGATTCTATTTTCATTTGGATCCAAACCTAAACGGCACCGTTTTCTATGAGAGGTTTTGAATGTTCAGATTTTGCACTTAATTGCAATTTTAGTCCCTCATTTTTTAAGTCGATTACCAATTTAGTTCATCTTTATTTTTCCTTTTATTTCTATCTGTAGTGTTTTATTTTTATTTTTATTTTTTTTGAATTTCAATATCATTTTTAATCCTATTATTATTATTATTATTATTATTATTATTATTATTATTATTTCTCCTTTATATTTTAAATTGTCTTAACTTTAACTTGATTTTTTATAGTATAATTTTAAATCAAATTTAGTATTTATTTTACTATATTTATTTATAACATATTTTAATATTTAATTTGACATGATTTTCAAACTTATTATTAACATAATTTTAAGATATAATATACTATTATTCTAAATTATTGTCAAAATGTTTTAAAATTATCAAACGTTTTTATAATTCTTTCTTAACATTTTATTCATTTTCTAGTTTTTATTAAATTGTTTCTAATTTTCCTATTAAAATTTTTATGTATAATTTCGTGTACACATTTTGTTAATTCCACATTTCTTTGATTGTTTTTTTAAGTTACATTTTATTTTGCTTCTAGGTTAATAGTCCTAAAATGTTGATATTGATGTATGCATAGTGTTATTGAAATTAGGGTTATTCAACTTGTTTATATTCATTTATTATTCGTTACTCGTTGATGTATATTCGAATTTTGTGTAATATGTTGCCGTTTAACTATACCACATTGATTTTTTCACTTGTTTCATTAAAAGCATTAAAATCATTTCGTTTTGTAAATTTTCAAAATACTTGGTATTCACATTTCTCGAGAGGATTGTACCCTAACTTACTGAGTTTCAATTCTTTTCATTGAATTTAGATAACCAAGTACTTGTTTTGCAATTAAATCATACAAATTTTAAATAAAGCTTTGTCTTTCGGGATTTCGAAATGTTGGATCCTAACTCACCGGATATGACATTTTGAGACCTCGAATTAGGTTTTTTTTTAAATAAATAATAATAAATAAATAAAAGGCAATATTTGGTGTTTAGGAATTTCGAGGAAATAAACCCTAACTTACTGGGTTTAATTTATCGTTTGACCCAAATAACTTGATATCCTTCTCAAAAATGCATAAATTTCAAAACTTAAAAGATAATTTTAATTTTGAGGATTTAAAACGTTACACTCTAACTTACTGAGTGTGACAATTTATTTCTTTAAAATAATTGAGTCACATCAATCAAATTCATTCTATTCAAATTCTCTTTTCAAAGGATCGTATTTTAAAAATCTTTTCAAATTCTTGATATTAAGACATTAAACAATCAATTCGGTCCCAATTTTGGGCGTCACGAAGGTGCTAACCCTTCCTCGTGCGTAACCAACTCCCGAACCTGTTTTCTCAAAATTCGCAGACCTAAAATTATTTTCAAGGTGATCCGATCACACCTCAATAAAAGATCGATGGCGACTCCCATTTTTATTTTCAAAGTCTATCCCCATTTTTTCAAAATTAAAAGTGGTTTCGACAGAAGTGTTTTACAAAAACATAGTTTCAGTGAAAAACCCATTCTATATTAATTCTCATTTATTGAAAAGTCAAGTTATCTTTAGCAGTTTGTTGATCATATTAGTTTGTTACTATATTTAAAACATTGTTTGATGCGGAAGCTTTTACAGTATTTTACGAAAACATGGTGTCTTGAAAAAGCATACATCTTTTGAAAATTCGCGTTCTACTACTATCAGTAAGATTTTAAATAAGTAAAATCCCAAATTAAAAGTTAATAATTTAAAGAGGCCTTATTACAACAAATACCCAATTTAAATTTATTATCAACGAAAATCCAATTTAGAAGCAGGTGCAGTTGTGTGGTCACCTCCGAGTCTCTCGCAGCACCGGTCCCTAAGACTGGGGATTACCTGTAAAATAAATAGAGGGATGATTTTATGAAAACTCAGTGTGTAACCCCATATAAGAAAAATGGCCAAACAGGCCCTAGGCAAGAATAGTCTGGGCCTAAGTCCAATTCAGTAACAGTTTAGTTCAGTTGGGCCTTAGCCCGTTACAATAACAGTTTAGACATGCAATCAGAAATCCTACCCAAACAGCCACTACACTCTACTCCGTCCAGCCCAACACTCCATGTGGGGATAATATCACCCACCTATCCTTACACTCCAAAATTAGCACCGGTTGCGGCACTAAACAGTATATGCAGCAGAGCTACCAGTACAGTACACTTCCTCCAATAATAATCCCATTCCCATGCAACATATCATACATGTATGCAACATATATATATCGTGGCATGCTTATATACAGTCATACATAACATAGAGCATATAGTCGTTTTATAACATAGGGGAATAACAGTCATTTTACCACATGGGGGCATATAAGTCATTTTATACCAGTTTGGGAGTCTAGGTCTACTTACCGACCCATCAATAGGTCCACAGTCATCTCGGGTGACCCGTGCAACCTTAACAGCCAAACAGTGAAATTGGGCCTAAGGCCCATAATGTAGGCCCAAGGCCCATTATACGGGCCATGTGGGCCCACACACTCATGTGGCCAACATAGCCCAGAATTGGTCTCGGTCATGAAATTACACAGTTTGGCCCAATTTTCTCCACACGCTCGTGTGGTTTACCCGTATGGGGTCCACAAGCACGTTGGGCCCATACAGCCCATTTTGGCCCATCGTGACCCAAAACGGGCTAAGACCACGAATTCGCTCATAGTGGCCTCAACAGTCTATCACCCACGTTTTATGTGTTCAGATTACCACACGAGTGAGCGCACGCTCATGTAGCGTCAATTGTCATGTTTTTTGGCTTTTATCGATTTACGATTTGGGCAGTGTTTACACACCCTGTTTCTATTCGCTGAGAAGGAAAAATCCTGAGCCTTTGTGTCCTACAATTGGCCATACAACCAACAATTAATCATTTGCACACCCACTCAATCAAAAAAAATACACGGGTTGACCGCACAATAATTAGCAACCACGTTACCTTCAAGAGAATAAAGAGGGGAGGTTTTGCCGCTTAACACCAACTAATGATCTTCACGCCTCGGGTCAGTTCCTAAGCACCAACCATAAACAGGTGAGCATTGAACCAACAAACACAGAAAAAATAACTCCATACTGTTTACTCTTACCAACAAACGCAATAAGAACCAACCACAAAAAGCAAGAACATAACCAAAAATAAAATATGCTCACTAGAGAGCAAAGATAGGAACACAGTCGGCTGCACGAGGAAGAAAAGTATCAGCAAGACAAGGGGAAAATGGAAGGTTAAAGGAGGAAAAAAATGAAAGACAAAAAAAGGTTGGCAAAGAAGGATGAATAAACGTTCAAAACTTACCAAGAATCAAAGGAATCCTGACAGCAACAACGGAGAAGATAAGATGATGCACAATCAGTAGAGAAAAGAGAAAAAGAACAACTACAGAAATCGGTTCAAAGAACTCAGAGTGATCGATAGGGAGTTAAGAGAAAACAAAACGAAAACTGATTTTGCAAAAAGAAAAAAAAAAGAGAAAGCACAAAGGATAAATTCGGCCAATAAGGGAAAGGATTGCCATCAACAACATGGGAAGATTTTGGGGAGAGGATGTCGAAATTTTGAGAAAAGAAACCTCATTCAGCATAACTCTCACCACATCGCTTAATGCTCTCCTACAAATTCTCCAACCACCCCTCTATCCAAAACCCCTTAACAACCGAAATCCCCCTTACTAGCCTCCTAAAAATCGGCCACACATCCCTGCACTCCTCAAACACCTTACTTTTCTCCCCAAAACAAGATAACTTCCCACATCCTATACTTTCCTCCTAAAACCACTCCAACCTTTCCCCTACTCAGAATTTATCGAACTCAACCTCTCACACGACACAAGCAGCAAAATAAATCCCTTGTTTGCACAAGGGTTTGAACTCAGGACCTCAAACATAACCAATACTCCACTTAACCACCAAACCAGCAGGCATATTCTGACATATTTTATCAGCATTTATTTTTAAGTCTACAAACTAGGGATAGGGGTTTATTCAATTAAAAACAAAAAATTTTCCCAAGCCAAGGCTTGAACCCAAGACTTCTCAGACACTCCCAAACACACCCAAATCACTTAACCACTGAAGAAAACAAGTAGTTGTGTAACAAACATACAAAAATAATTACTTGGATTTTTGGGGTGTTACAATTGGTAGATAATGTGTCTAATTAAAACCTTATTAAGATAAAAACCTCGTGGAAAAAAATCCTTGTGAAGCAAAAAGAGTACACATATCTATAATAGGCATAATATGCTACCTCATTAAAAACCTTACCAGGAAAACCCAATGGGACAAAACCACGGTTAAGGGAAAAAGAGTACAGTGCATATTTACTCTCCCTCATGAAAACATCACATACTTTCTCATATTCTACGTATTCAATCTGGAATACTAGTTTTTCAAATGACTATTTGAATGTATTTGCTAAGCATTTATATCACCATTATTTTGAAAGTCATGAGTGAGGGAAAATTTGGGAGAAATATATTTTGATCTCTTCAGGAGTTTCAACAATAATCATAGCAAACTTTAATCATGATTCTTCTATAAAAACACAAATAGGTATTTTGGATCATTATATAATCCTCCTTCAACTACTATTTACAACATATGTTCAAATTAATTCAATTCATATAAATGAAAAATTTCCGAGAATTGCAATATGCTTCTAGCATCCTAAATCCTTCAAGGATTTTAATATAAACTTTACTATATAGTAGTTCATAAAAGGTTGTGACAACGACCATTAGATACAAGTTAAATCTTTTATGAATTGTCAAAATAATATATCTAAAGGTTATTGCTTCCACCACAAAAGAATATTATATCTTTTCATAATCAATTTCAAGACTTAGCAAAAAAATTCATATTTTTATTCCACTTTTTCAAAACTATTTCATTTGCTCCCTCACTAGCTCTATACCTTTAGATATTTGGACTACTGGTCCAAAAACTCCACGAATTTAATTGTACTTGAGTTGCGTCTTTCTATTTTAATCAATTTATTTCATATTTATATTTCTCAATAGATTTATTCAAGATTCTTCTTTTATTTCATTATTTCAATAATAATATTGCATGCAAAATCATTATCGGCCACTTTTATTATTCGGTTCCACATTTTCTCAAATTGACATAACTTTTCGAGATCTCTTATTTTCATTATTTTAATCTTTAGTTTCAGGCACCTGAATCTCTTTTGGAGTTTTACTTATTAGTTATGTCTTAGGTTTCTTTTGGAGCATCTGCCTCCACTATATGACCATCTAGAAGAATTTTCACCTTTGGAACCGATCAATCTATTATTTATTCTAACTGATTGTACTGCTAGGACTTTGATTCAAATTAAAATATTAGATGGTATATAACACTTGGTTATTCTCATTAAATTTGTAAATACATCTGACAGTTAACTTGTAATGAGCTATCCTTGTTAAACTTCTAGTTCAAATTACTCTCTCCCTAACTCATTACAAGTTATTATTTCTCTCCCCCTAATGTCATGAAAACTATTGAATCAAAATTGTAATCACAAATCATGTCATAATTGAATCTCCAATACATTCAAAACATCTAATAGTACAAAAAAACCTTGTAATTAATATATATTCTCGACTTTCTTTGAGGATTCACTCATCTTTGTGTGTTGTGGTGGAGCAATTGGAACATATACGTACATACAAAAATTCAAAACTAAGAAATATTTAGCTTTTGATCAAAAACCAATTGTAATGGGGAATATTTATAACTTATTGGCTTGATGTGTACTACATAAATCAACATAACCTTATGTTGAAATAGGAAGTTTAGTTCTCATAAGTAATGGTTTAGACATTAATCATAGGCATTCAATCAATAATTTCTCTAAACCATTATGCTAAAAATAACAAAATTTTACAAAAGTTTTTCAAACTCAATCAATAAAAGACTGGGATATAAACTCATCAGTATTAGTAAGATGAATTGTCTTTATTGCATGATCTAAAATTAATTATTTAAGCAAGCAATCTTGTAAACAACAGGTTGCAAGTTGATAACACATATGTGATTATTTTGTAGATGCATCTACCAAAATCATATAATATCAAAATCATCCACATGGTGGGTGAATGGGCCCATATTCATTTCAGAAATGCAAGACATTAAATCTCAACTTTAGCTAGTGAGTTTCTAAGAATCAATTTTCATTGAGAACAAGCAACAAATAAGAATCCTTTAAATTAAAGATTTTTTTTGGTTCTTTAATGAATGTCCATATGAATTCTCAATTAATTTTTGCATCATATATGCTCTAGGATGGTCTAACTGATCATGCCAAGTAATAAATGCATTTGTATCAGTAAACTTCTGGTTTACTTTAACATGTGTTTCAATTGTACTAAATTGTAACAAATTGATAATTTTACTATCATTCATTTTACTTTATATCCTCATATAAGTGATATTGTGACATTTACTACTAGAAATGCCTAAATTAAAGTGAAGTTTATAATGTTAGTAAGTAAAATAAATAAATATAATTTCTAAACAATTACATGCAATATTCGCCAGGGAATATGCCAAAGTCTTCAAATCAAATGAATAACTTAATCCTCTCTTTTTTTCCTTTCAAAATAGATATTTATAGCAATAGTGATTCATATGAAATATAATTTTTCCTCATTCACAATCTCAATATGAGATCCATTACAATGAATATCTTTTAAAACCAATGGATTAACCATCACAAGATATTAATATAATAACTCTTCCGAGCTTTCGACTAATTTTGTACTAACAAATATTGGAATAATATTGGTTTTTATTTTATTTTATGCTTGCATTCACTTCGGGGAATGCAATAGATTTACTAGGACGAACTTATAAATGTCCCAATAGATTCTTTATTTCATTATCACCATCGCAAGCATATGTGAATTTCAAATCAAAATCTATCTATTCATGTTGTCATGATTAGTCTATAATTATAATAAATATGATATACTAAATAAATCATAGTAAAATATACCTGAGATTCTTTAACATCATTGTTATCGCCTTGCTCACAGAGAGATCATTGTTATCGCCCTGAAAACAAAAGCGCATTTCAACAAATCCAATCACTCTTTTTTTATTCTTGGATAAGAATAAAATAAACAAAACCTCATTTTCTTAATTAATCCTCGCGGGTAGATTGATTTTAGATTGATTCTATATAAATAGATATAAAATAAAAATTTCTATTTATTCAAATCTATAATTTCAAATTTCTATTTAGAATAAATAGAATTTTGAATTAAAAGTTTTTTATTTCTAAAATTCTAATAAATATTATATATTAGTTAGATATTAGAATTCCTTTTATTTAGAAAAATCCGAAATGAAGTGAAAACGAAAAAGTATTACTTGTTTTGGATTTGTATAGTATTATACTATATATAGTATAAATATATATTTATACTAGTACTATACAAATTAGTACTATATCGAAATGAACTCGAAATAAGTGGAATGTAAATAAAATAGGATTAATTCCAATCAATAAATCTTAAAACGCAACATGGAAACACAGCAAACAAACGAATCTAGACGATTCGATCAAACTGAATTGTTGTTTTGACTAAAGAAACAGTTGCGGATGACTTGACAATGAATTCCAGGTAGTAAAACAACTTTGTTTTCGTAATAACATTTATAATCTAATAGTAAAAAATAATTTAATAAACAAAATCAAAATTTTCGTATACGATACTTGAAAATTATCCGATACACATTGTACCAAATTTCAATACCCCATATATGTTATAAAATATTATGATGCTCTAATCAAATAATTATAAATTCAATTCAAAAGATATAATACAATAATTTCAAGCATATTTAATAACAATAATTTAATCATAAAAATTTTAATCATCCAATTACCATACATACTATAATTCAATAAAAGAAACTTATTTTAAAAGAAACCTTAAATTAATAATATTTTTCATAAAATAATTTTATCAAAATCAATCAACAAAGGAGAAAAATATACCATCTAAGGATTATATAAATTTCTTTGCATCATGATTACCCATAGTGTTCAAGCCCCAATTGAAGACCAAAATAGTAATAGCTCTAGAATGCAATCGACAATAGCTTGAGCAACAAATTTAAGTGACCGTATTATAAAATAAAAGAGAATGGTGCTGATAACGTGTCATACAATAAAAGACAGAGAATTAAGAACAAAGAGAATGGGAGAGCAAAGAGAGAGCGTATTTTATTGATCAAACGGAATATTTACAATACTTCTCCAAAAACTCTATTTATAGGCATAAGAAGTATAAATGAAGTAGATATCTACTTCTAATGACTATTAGAATTTAAAGTACATCAAAACTTATCCCGATATTTATGGACATCCACTCAATAAGATACTCAATAAGATACTCAAGAAGATACTCGTAACAAAATCTATATATTTATAAAAGAGTAATATTTTTAAAATCTTATAATATCAATATTCTAAATATTTTTATAATATTTTAATATTTTAATATTTTAGTAATTTTTAATAAAAAGTAATATTCATTTTTTTCCATCACTGCTCTATATCATATCTTAGTCCATGCTTATCAACTTTTCTTATATCACCTCTTCTCAATCAAAAGTATTATTCGATTTTTACCTTAAACCACCAAATACTAGACTCATTGTCACTCAAACACCTTAATCGGCACCCCCATACAAGACCAAACACTATCACACTTCAAGCTCCTCATTTCATTTTTATCAAAATAAAAAATCTCCAAATCTTTCAAAATAACAAATGTTGTCTACAATTATTATAATAGTTTTTTTTTGTAATTTTTAATTTTTTTATCATTTTAATAATTTTTATATGATTATGTATAACTTTTTTATAGTTTTTATAATTTTAATAATTTTTCTTTAATTTCTAAAATATTTATAATACGTTGATATTTTTCATACTATATTAAAAGTATTTTGTAAGCTTTTATCATTTTTCCATATTTTCAATAAATTATAATATTTTATGTTTTTATATTTTATAAAATATTTTTAATTTAATTTATAATATTTATAGTTTTTATAATTTTTATAATTTTCTAGATTTGTTATAATATTTTAATATTTTTAGGCTTAAATAATTAAAATTAAATTAAGCCCTCATAAAATAATTAAAAAGTCAATTAAGCCCTCTGTATCGACATTTTTCTAATTCATCCACCACATCATCAAATTTCTACTTTAGTTATCATGTCAACTATCACGTCAGGTGCTATGTCATCACTTAACGGCCCGTGTGGAGACTTCGATAGAAATCTATATTTTGGGGCTCAATTAATTGCTAACTTTCAATCAAGAGCTCAATTGATTGCAGTTTTCAATTAGGAGCTTAATTGTTTTTAATTATTTTTCAAGGGAATTTTTAGCATTTAATCTTAAATAATACTAGATCATGGATCACTCAAAAAATTATATGTAATAAATATATTTATAAAAAGATTGATATAAAAAATATATGAGGGTTTGCTTGAAATGGTAGTGTATGTTTTTTAGTTTTGATGTAGAAATATATTAAAAATATTCTAATAATAATATTTATTATTTTGTAAAACGAATGTGTTTTTGGTAATTTTTCAACTGAATATTGTATAGGTATATGAACAAATATATATATAAATGTATCACTTGCTCTTCATAAACACAAAGAGGTTGATTGGGTTGGATTAAATATTAAGTTGTATCTATACTTACTATAATAAATTTTTTTACTGAATTTAGTGTTATAAGTCAACTCAACATCTATTCGGTTAGGGAAATGACTTTGAATGTATGTCTGATTATATTGCGATGAAAGTAGTGTAAAACACCAATAACAAAAATTGCACACAAAGATTTTTAATGCAATTCAAACTTAACTTGAGTTTGCGCAACCTTCCCAAAAAATGAAGGTACAAAAAATAATAATTTAAGCCCAACCCTAACACTGATAAACTACCACTTCCACATGTAATTGTAGCTCTCAAAAACCAATAAATAAAGTCAGTCATTGAAAGATGATAGACACTCACAAAAATAATTCCAATGTTGAATATCTAAGTAGAAAGAGCTAGTACTTAAGTTGGTAACACATACATAATTAAATAGCCAACTAAAATAATTAATAAGCACTCTCCCAAACTATCCTATCATCTTGATCGCCTGCCTTTTTACAAGTTAAGTAATTCAAAACCTATTTAAAATATTCAAGCACTACCTCATTTTTGTTGTGTTTAAATAAAATTGATAATATAATAATTTAATATGTTTGATAAACTAAATATTAAATATTAAATTTATATTATAAATTTGTTTGATATATTAGTAAAATTATTTTGTTATAATATTAATCTTATTAATATGATATTGTATATTTTATTTTGAGTAGTTTTGGATAGATAAAATTCAAATATTTTAATTCTCAATAAAATAATTTACTTTAAAATCAAGATTTTGAAAAAAAATTAATATTTTTCACATTAAGTGATATGTAACTATCTACCTATCATATTCAAAACTTTTTGTTCAAAATTTTTATTTTAAGTAAAAATTTAATATGTGGATTACACACAATTAAAAAGTTGAAAACTTTCACTTTCAGTGGTTTATTACTTTATTTACCATGAGATTGAAAAACACTTTTAATTTAAACCTTGATTTCAAACAAAAAAAGGGGGAAACATGTAGCTTTTAAACTTTAAACCGAGATTTTAACCAAGTCAAAAAGCAAAAATTTTACCCTTTGGCTTATAGAAAAGTACTTTTCAATTAAATTACTTTTTTATCCCGTTAAATATTTTATTTTACAATATAATATCTAAAATAAACACTTTATGATCTAAAATAATACTTTTGATAGTAACAGTAAACATTATCAAATTTTCAAAATGACTTTTGAAAAGCATTTTTCACAATACTTTTCAACTTCAATGATAAACCAGCTCTTAACCAAAAACTATAAACTAAACCGATGTTATTGTTTACATAAGTGCAACCTCTTCAAATTTCACATCCTAATATATGTAAAAGAAGTTAATAATAAAATATTTTTATAATTTTCATATAAAATAATAAAATAACTAAAAGTCCATATGTGTAAATATGAAGCTACATAATTACTTTATTACTGCACTTATGATTTAATTATTAATATAAACTTGTGTTGTACCAATAGGTGTACATGATGTGATGATCTTAAATAGATTGCTTTTCGTCGCCAAACATTTCACTACTAAAAAGTATATATAGAAAAACAAATCTCTAGTATTCTTTTATTATTATTGTTATTGATAAATATTTCCATTGTGGCTAAACCTATATGGTATTGAATGAGTGTCACCATCATTAGTGTTACCCTAAGATGCTACCAAATCTAAACATATCAAACCATATCCAATATTTAAAATTAAAACATCCCACTTCATTTGTTATGCAAATTGGGCTCTTTTAAAAGTTGTAATCATAAGTATGTACATAAATGGGCTTAAGAATTAGGCCTAATCTTCAAGTAATTCAAAGCTATGAAAGAAATTAATGACATTCAGTGTTGATAAAATCGAATTAATAAATTGAATCGATTTAATTCAGTTAATCAGTTGGTGATCGAATTTAGTTCGGTCAGAGATCGATTAATGATTTTTTGAATTTTCGGTTATCAGTTAATTCTATTCGAAACACGGTAATTAACCAATTAACCGAAATATTTGTTGTTATCAAGACTTATGTAGTATTTGGTTGTTAACTCTCAAAATTTATGCAATGTTTCTAATGTCTTATTTGTTGTTTTCAACTTCATTTAAAGTTTTTGAACTATTAAATAAAAGAAAATGAACCAATAAAATAATGTCACATCATCAAATTTTAAAGATACCAAAGTATTATTATACACTCATCTAATTTTTTTATAAAGATAACAAACTTCTTTTCTTTTTTACAATTTTTAATCATTTTGGTTTTTTCAAAAGTTAATATTTTTTTATTTTTGTGCAACTAAAAAATCAGTTGCTGGACAGTGGATTTTTTTTCTATTTTAAATTATTTTATATTTCATGTTATACATTTTTAAAAGTAAAACTATATTGCATTGAATCTTTAATATTAAGAATTGCGTAAATTTTAAGGTTTCTATGTTATTTGTATTCTTTTAATTTTAGTTGCGTACGTTTTTTTGTTTTTAAATAAAGTTGGAAGGTAAGTTGAAGATGGATGTATAATAAAATTTTATGTCTTTAAATTTTCATGATGTGACGAAATTTTATTAACGCCTAAAAATCTTAGTTTTATAATGATCTTAATAAAATTATTCCTTTAATAGTTTCACTGGAACATAATAACAATATATTATTTGCTAACAATTATGGGAAATTTTTACTAAAGCAAATAATATACATCAGTTTTTTTATTTTTAATTATATTGACCATAATTATAATTAATATAATAATGAGCATCCTTTTTATATTTTTTAAAATTCATGAATACTATATTGTATACATTAATGCTTACTTATCTATATATATAATTTTCACTTCAATCTCATACATCATAACATTAAAAAAATATATGTACATTTAAAAAAACTTCAAAAAAATTTCTCTTTTTTCTCTAAGTTGTTTGCTTCTTTTGTTTTGCCTAGTAGCGGTGCCTACTCCCAAGCTAGTTAGGGCGCGCCTTTGTCTTCTTCTCACCAATCATCTATTTATTTTTCTCCTTATTCTCTTCATGTACATTCTCTCTTTTCAGTTTGTATATCTACTTTGTGAGTATCTTTGTTATCTTCACAAGTTGTGATGGACAGATGACAGTGTCTATTGTTGTTGAAATTCTACTGTAATTTGTCTTGAAAAATGGGTGGTTCTTCGTCAGCTTCTTAATCTGTTTCTATTTTGACTGTATTTTAGAATAATAAATGATTTCACGGGTTGGTTTAGACTCGTATTGTCTTAATTTTTATATATATATATATATATATTGTTTATCTTCCATAGTTTAATAAGTCTTCACTTTTAGAAGTTTTTGTCTGCTCTTGTAGCACGTTTTTTAGTCTTGCTTTTGCAAGTGATTTTAGGGATAGTTTTGTCCTGTCCTCTTTGGTTTGGTGGAAGCTCGAATCTTTTTTCGATTTTTACCCACCGCTTTGGACCATCTAGGGTTGATTTCCTTAACATATTAAGTGCTTCCAATCACTCCAAATATGTCGTGTTTGAGTTGTGACAGCCAATTATCAACATGTTATAATGTTCATTAGATGTTGAGATTGAAGTCTTTGTTGTGTTGATGGAGCTTGCCTTTCACCGCCTACAACGGTAGTTTATTGTTTTTTTAATATAAATTTTATTAAATTAGTGTTAAAAGTTACTAATTAGTACTAAATTTTATTCATTGCAAAACGGAGACTGTAAATAAAGTATCCGTAGAAATAATTAATGTGGTTAATATTTGTATCCATAATTGAGATTTGATACTTTAATGAATTATTTAATTTTTTAAAAAATTATTTGCCGTGAAAAAGAACTTATGAACATGTTTTTGTAGATTTTAATGAAACTAACATGAAAATTACAGTTTAAAAATGAAGATTACAAATAATATTTTTAAAATTAAGTTTTTAATAAAATGAAATACAGTTATCTATATGTTTATCAATTAAGTTTTTGACAAAATGAATATACAAATAACATTTTAATAAAAATTAAGTTTCTAAAATTAAATATATTCTTTTCTTTTTTTCCATATCAGGTATTTTTCTAAATATGTCGAAAATCTAATTTTAAAATATGAAAATTTTAATTTTGTAAATATCATATATATGATTTTTTATGTTAAGTAAATAAACCTTTTTAAAATATATATTTTAAAAAAACTTCGAATATTTAATTAAAATCTATCTAATACATATTATAGCAAGGTATGCATATTTAATTAAAATCAATTTCAATATTAAATTAAAATATTTCTTTTCATACTTTATGGTACAAAATTACGATCTTAAACCAAAATGTTATTAAATAAAAGTTTCCTAACATAGTTGTCTTTTACTCTAACGACTCAATTTCAGTGGTGTCAAAAGTGTAGTTTTAGAACTTTATTTTCCTAAACCGAGTCCATAAATATAAAATAAGAATATTTATGGAGTTAATATGAAAATATAGTAAATTTCAGTTAAGTAATTTAACCGAGAAAATAATTAATTAAAGCTAGAGACTAAATCATAAAAATTCAATTGCTATAGAGTTTTAATTAAAAAAGGCTTGAGGACCTAATTATAGATTATTCAAGGACTAAAATGGTTAATAAACTAATTTTGAATGGATGATAGTGTAGTGTGACGATGGATTGCGCTTAGATTAAGTTTATAATTAAAAATGATTTAATTAAGGAATTTAACTACGATTAATCAAGTTTAATTAACAACTAAACCTAGTGTATATATTAAAGTTAGTGGAAGATGAAAGCATCATCTTCATCACTTGTTCTTTCCGTCCCAAAATTGAAAAGGAAAAGAAAAGAAAAACCTTGTTCAAGCTTTATCATTCGGCCTTCAATTTTATTAAGGTAACTAAGTCACTTTTTTGTAATTTTTATAAATTTATGATCATGGGATCTTAATTTAGCTAGTCCATATATCAATTTGTTCAATTTTAAATTTTAGCAAGTTCCGTTGTAGAGAAATTGATGAATTAGGCTAAAAGTTGATAGTTATTAAGCTTAGATCATGATAAGAACTAAATTATAAAGCTAATTAAGCTTGTTAGATAATGTTGTAATATTAGAGACTAAATTGGATAAATTAAAATTTTTTCATGATATTATGCTATAAATATAAAATATAGAGTCCCTAATGAAAGAATGTGAAATCGGATTTCGATTCAATATTAGATATCGAGAAATATGCATATCTCGAGTATAGGGACTAAATTGAATAAAATGTAAAATATGAGTGACTATGTATTTGATTTTGAATTGAGAGTAAAATGATATTTTTTTATTTATTGAATTATTGAACGTAGTTAAAGACGACATCAGGCCGTCGAGAATGAAAGGAAAGGCGAGAGTTGTTGACAAGTAGTTGAACTATCAGTCTGTACTTTTATGATTCAAGTTCTTTGAATGTATACATAATTATATATGTTGAATGCATGATTTACCATGATGTAAGCTTATATTGTCATATGAAACGATTCGTATTGAATTATATCGAATGTTGAGAAATTAGACTGAATTGGATATAGTATTAAATAGCATGATATAAACCATGCTATGAGATAGTAGACATATATCAAGTGATGATGAATTGAAATAAGATTATGATATATGAATTGATTATAAAATGAAATTGAAATATTGGTACCCTATTAACTGTTTGGGTAGAGTCAAATATAGTTAACATGCCATAAGATTAGATTTGTGTACGAGTTTATACTTAGGTTTATATCGATGAGGTGTGGAGCGCAATATTTACTTCGGATGTTTCGATGAGGCACTGGTGTCGTATTGGTGTGTTGATTGGACGATCCGTGTATCCGTCCCTAGTCCGTGTCAGGTTAATAGGGATTGTAACGACCCAAAAGTCAATGGTGTCAGAAAATGCAATTTCGGGATCCTGTTTCCATAAATTGTGTCGAAACCATTTTTTTGAAAATAAAAAATTTAGTTATCGACTTATTAAAAATGAAAATGGGAGTCGCCACCGATCTTTTATTAAGGTGTGACCGGTTCACCATTAAAATAATTTTTGGTCTACGAATTTTGAGAAAAATAGGTTCGGGAGTCGGTTATGCACGAGGAAGGGTTAGCACCCTCGTAACGCCCAAAATTGGTACCGAATCGATTGTTTAATGTCTTAATGTCGAAATTTTTAAAATATTTTAAAATATGGTCCTTTTATTTTGAATAAAATGAATTAGACGATGAGATTCACTTATTTCAAAGAAATAAATCATCACACTCAGTAAGTTAGAGTGCAACATTTTAAATCCTCAAAATTAAATTTATCTCTTGACTTTTAAAACCTATGCATTTTGAGAAGGATATCCGATTATTTGGGTTAAATGAGAAAATTAAGACCCAGTAAGTTAGGGCTCGATTTCACAATATTCCTAAATATCGAATATTGCCTTTATTTTTATTTGTTAGAAAAATCCTCGTCTCGAGAAAACAATACGTCATATTCAATGCGTTAGGACACAACGCGTCAAATTCTCGAGAATGAGCTTTTATTTATGTGTTTTGATTAAAGCATGTTCTCAATTATTTAGATTCGACGAAGAGAATTGGAATCCAATACGTTAGGGCTCAATTTTTGAAGATTCCAAATGTCGAGTATTTACTTTATTTTGAAAGTTTTTTTGGATAGATTGGTTTTGATACATAAACGATATTAAACGTAATTCTTTTAAGGCGAATAAAGCGCGATGGAATGTGAAGTGATAAAAGCAAGCATACCAACAATAATTTCAATCATGCATTATACAAATACCAATATAAATATTCAAAAATTAAATGGATTAATATTCAATTTTAAAAGATATACTAAAAATCAATAGCAAGAAGAGAAATTATAATCAATAAATTATGCATACAAAAGTTTTAAAATAAATAATATATATATATGGGCATTAAGGATATATTATAAATAAAATCATAAAAGTGTGTACAAACTATGCTAGGCTCATAAAAATATATAAAATAATTTATGAAATTAAATAATAATATATGGGAAACTTAAAATAATACTA
Source organism: Gossypium raimondii (assembly GCF_025698545.1). Taxonomy (NCBI): domain Eukaryota; kingdom Viridiplantae; phylum Streptophyta; class Magnoliopsida; order Malvales; family Malvaceae; genus Gossypium; species Gossypium raimondii. The sequence continues at coordinate 11,262,546 of NC_068573.1, forward strand.
CATAATAAAATAATGTATATAAAAAAGGTTAAGTAAATTGATAAAAAATAATACTAATAATAATAATAATAGTAATAATAATAATATTAAACTGAATAGTGAAAACGCAAATACAAAAGGGACTAATCTGCAGTAGAAATAGAATTAATGGGCCACAAATGAAATTTAAAAGAAACAGGGGATTAAACTGTGATTCACGAATTACGAGGGGGCCAGATTGGAAATTATTCCATCCCCCAAAACGCAGCGCAGTGACGCGGACCGCAATAAAATAATATCAAAATGCGGAGGCAAAAAGATAAGAAATAAAAAGACCGATTTAAAAACACTGCAAGATCAGAGGGACCAATTGTGCAAATAGACCATAAGGCATAAATGCGCGGATCCTTCCCTTGGGTCGGGTCACCGCGCGGATCTGAGGCTTCTAAACGGCGTCGTTTTTTAAGCTACTGAGGCATGCTTAAAACGGCACAGTTTCCTTCACGTATATAAACTAAAACAAACCTAAGCAAATCAGCATTCTATCATTTTTCTAAAAAAGAAACAGAAGAACCCTAAAGGTTCTCTGCGCCGCAATCCCGAAATCCCAACCAACTCTGATTTCGGACGGAGTGGACGGAGCTCCGTTGGCACGCCCGCGACGGTAAGTTTTCTCTTGCTCTCCCTTTTCTCTTTAGTTTTATATATACTTATATATATGATTAATAACAAAAACAGAAGAAAAAGTAATCAGAAACAGAATCGAAAAGAGGAAAAAGAAACCTTTTCTTTTTATTGATTTCGTTTTCTCATATCATCCCCGTTTTTTTTGTATTCAATCTCCGTAAAAAAGGGATCCAGCCCCTTACCAATTTCGAATCGGCCTTTTTTATAGCCAAATCGAGAAGAAAAAAAATAACAAAATACATCTCTTTTTCTCTCTTTTCTATTTTCTTTTCTGTTCTTTGCCATTTTTTGTTTTCTTTGTCGCTACTGGTTGTTTGTTTGTGTGTTGCGCAGGTACGGCCAGACGGAGGTGGTGGCGTGGTGCGCGTAGAGAGGAAGACCGAAGGCGCGGTTCGTGCGAGGGCAGAGCCTGGTTGCGGCGTTGGGGGTTTGCTACTAGGGTTTCTGCAATCTTTGTGTTGGGCTTGTAACACGATTGGGCTAGGGATTAGGTCATTCGGGTTTAGTGTTGGGTCAGATTAGGTTTGGGTTATAATTTTGGGCTAGCTGAAATTTGTAAATGGACTGCTAATAATTTAATTTATTTGTTTTTCCTTTTCTGGTATTTATTAGGTTTTAATAACTGGATTCGGGCCGGGCAAAATTTGGGTATTACAAATTGAGTTTGTAAATATTTTTATTAAATATTTATGGAGGTATTAAGTGGTTGAATTAAATTTTGGATAGGTAATTTTGCGAAATAGTGATTAATTAAGGTATAGGGACTGAATTGTAAAATTCAATCGTTATAGATTTTTAATTAGGAAATGGATTTAGGATTTAAATTGCAATTAACTTAAGGTCTAATTTGGCAAATAACCCACCTTAAATTGTTAAGTGGACAGTAGAAACTATTAATTTATTTTTATATTAATAAAACTTATAATTAAAATTAAAATAAGTAAAATTGATAAAATAAAATAGAAATATAACATGGTGGAAGGAAGGAGAAAATGGTTTTATCCATCCTTCAACACTGAATAGCTCAAGAAGAAAAATGAGGAACGACCTAAGGGTTTCAAACATTGGCAACAAATTGGTTAGCTCAATTTAGTCTTTTTCTTATAATTTTCATGTTTTTGAGATCATGGTAGTTTAATTTAGCTAGCCCATGTATCAATTTGTAAAACTATTAAAGTTTTAGGGAGTTATTATTGTTGATTTCTTGAATTTTTGGGTGTTAAATTGATAGATTTTAAGTTTAGAGGTGAAAAATAACTAAATTGTGAAGTTAATTGATAATTTCGTACATTAGGGACTAAATCAAATAAATTAAAATTTTGAATTTATAAACGAGAAATAGGAGGTCTCTAATGGTTAATGGTGAAAATCAATTTCAATTTGAAGCTTTAGATTGAAAGTTATGTCAGTTTTGGTTTTAGGGACTAAATTAAATAAATTGTAAATTTTTTATAAAATAACAATTGATTGTAGATTGACTAATTATTGATTGTGCTATATGTTTATGTTAATCCGTAGCTAACGTCAATCCGGACTCCTCAATAAGGAAAGGAAAATTCAAAGCAGTTGACGAATAGTTCGAAACTAACAGTATGTATTTCTATGACTTTATATCTATTTAAGTTCCATGTTTTCATGTTATTTTACCATGTACATAGTTGAAGTTGTTATGGATGACTTGAATTGATTTGGCGTATTAACAATTGAATGTCAAGGCAAAGATTGATTTGAATAGAGTAGAAAATTTGAATTTGATTGATATTAGACAATTAGCATGAAAATAAATTAAGATATATTATGATATATATCAACTGATGTATTGGTCATAGAATTGAAATTGTAAAGAATGTGATTTTTTTTACATGCACGAAATGAGAATGAATAACTTAATAATTATACGGAACATGTCGAAAGGCAATTAAAATGCCATAAGTGCCAGAATACTATACAAATTATTTCTCTAACTTTATCATTTCTATTCATTTTTGTTCATTTGATTCATCATGCAATTCATGTCGGTTTCAATGAGCTAGCGGAGGGACCAATTGGACATATGTGATTAGGGCTCAAATGATTTTTAATTAAGTTTCATCTTTTCACCTATTAATTATAAACTCATTTAGTCACGAAGCCATTTCACTATAGTATCGTTATTGAGCTCTCCCTAACGACATACCATTACGAAAGCTACTCGACCAGTGCTCGTCCGGTGACCTTATCATAAGTGTGTTACCCTCATAGGATATCCTTAATCTCTTTGGGATAAATCAGCTCTCCCAATATGATCCTATTTTATCTTATAGTAACAATTACATCTTCCTTCATGAAAAGCCAGTTACTATCAAATAATAATTAAGTCATTCATCACAAAGACGAACGACCCGTGACCACATTTACTTTTGATCTATCATGTAATACCAATGAGAGGATATCATTTACCCATGCCTTGGGCTATGAACTTCATAATTGTGAATTATGTTATATACTACAAAAGTCGTATATTCAATGCACCAGCTTTTGATTCCTTATCTTTTTGAACTCATGCTTTTACTTACATCAAAGTATACAAGTTACACATACATAATCCATCATCCACTCAGGATAAATGTATGTCACACTATGAACATCACAAGTGAATAAATCCATAAATGAATTCAGGAACTATTCATTTTACTTGGGTCATGTCCGATGTACTGTTAGTCCAATCAATCACATTTATGTCTCTATCTTCTATGAGCCATCTGCTCCGATGCCCAAGACAAAGCATCTCCGCAGTTGAACTTGATAGACGACATATTAGCCTTTCAATCGATTTTCTCATTTCTGATTAGACTAAAGACATATTTAGGTTCATTTACTAATATAAATTGTCTTTCTATATCACGATCCGACAAAAGTAATGTTGCTTAGTATTAGTTAAACATTAGACAACTAGTGAACTAATATTTGCTTCTATTTCGATTTACATGCAAAACCACATGAGAATATTATACAAAGAATATTAATGAAATTCATGAATACTTTTATTAATCAATCTGTTCGAAAAAGTTACAAGTATACAAACAAATATATTACACTTAGGGCACCATATCCAACAGTTCAGGCCTTTACAAATTAGACACTTGCTACACCATCCTTGCACTAAGAATGTGAAATTTGGGGAATCTAAAGACACTATTGCCGCCCAAATTACCAATGGAGTTCACCTCACATGGCCAATTGGTTCAGAACTTCACTTATCAGCCCTATAACTAACTTATGTTGCACTTTATGCCATAGCCACGAGGAATTGGCTTCCCAAAAGTCAAAGGCACAATGTGATCAAGAAGATGGTTGCTTTGCTAAGGAAGGTGGGAGTAGGAATTCAATTTGATACTTGAGACTTGACCTTCACAAAGATCAGTCATCATGTTAAAAAGGTTTACAATATGCTTAGTCTCCCTTATCCATCTCTCATATTTCAAATCATGTTTTTCCAAAACGACAAAATTGTTAAAACTACTAAAAAGTATGAGAATATTACTCCAAAATTGAAGTTTTCTCACAAGTGGTTAGAAGGCAGGCATGCTCTTCTAGACCCTAGTAATGTGCAAGAGAAGCCCCTATTGAAGACACAACAATTCCTAAAACTGTTAGCAAGAATTCTAGCACAGTTTCTAAATCCTCAGGCACATCAATTGTTGATCAGAGACTCCTAAAGTTTCTTTTTAATGGAATTCCTACCAATGAAAGGTAGATTAATGACCTCAAAGCGCACAATAATAAGCTATTGGTCATGAAGTTCGATATCATGGCCAAACAGCTTCAGTGATCCATTTGCAATTATTGAACAAAAAGGGGAGTAATGAAGTAAAATATGTTTTTTTTTTTTGCAACAATAACCACAAACTTAGAGTTCCAATTCTCATCAATTTAGTATGGTGATTCTTCTACTCTGTGTGCAAATGTCCACTCAATCCAGTAATTTTGTACTCCTACCCTTGCATGTTTTGGATCACATTAACAAGCTTATACTTTTGTCTTTACTATGCTAATACCTACATTAATGGTTATATTACTTTAAGATGAGGTAGTTCAGATCATTTGTTTAAGGGGGAGATCTTTAGGGGGAGAATTTGTATGATGATTTTATTTTTCTCTATATATGGTTTGTTCAAAATTGGCCAAAAGAAGATATTATTGACACATTTGAAGGCAAGGAAAAATTATGTGGCTATTTCAGTGGCCGAAACAATGGCCACAACTCGTGGCATTGTTTGATTATTTTACTTGTCTATTTTCATATTTGACAAGTTTTAGAACAAAAGCATTGGACTATCGAGTTACAGTCTAAAACAAGAAGACCATTAATTACTTGAAGATTGGGTACTTGCAAATCAAGTTACTTTTCGTTTGTTAATTGTTAGTAAAAAAATGCATTTATTTTTATTATCATCTAAATTTAAGAATATTATAATGATTACTACTTAATATTTGAAACAATTCTTAATACAAATACTACTTACATGTATCTTTGTTATGTTGATACAAACATCATTAAATAAATTCACGCACATAATATTCCTAAACGTAACTTGATCCAATCCAATTTATAGTATAATAAAATTACTTGATTAGTAAAATATCGACTCTTACCAAAATATTACTTATAATATACAACACTTAAGTGATATAGAAATCACCACGATGACACTATCAGGGGAATAAAAGGAAAAGAAAGCATTTTGCATGCTTCATTTGCATCAAAAACCTTTGTAAGCAATGAAATTCTTATCTCATGACATCAAGAAAGTATTAGGGTTAAGGGTGAGTAAAACTTGATTCGATTCAAAAAATTAAAAAAAAAATTCAAATTTCGAGTCAACTATAATAAATAATATAGTAAAAGAAACAATTTCAGCAAAGAAACTCCAATGATTAACTAGTTCAGCAAAAGAAATATAGTAAAAGAAGAGGGTCGCGAATGCTTTGTGTTTAACCGATTCCATTCATCTTACTCGGCACTAAGAACGGTGATTCAAGTATTCAAACATATCCAAAAAGATATCTATATGAAATTCAAGTCTTAAACCAAAAAAAATATTTAATGCATGTGTGTCGAGCAGCTTATTTCTTCTCAACTCTGAAAAAAAGACTTACCCACCACTTTGGTCATGGCAGAACCTAGAACATCCTGATAAGCAATTATTGCCGAATCAAATCCACAAAAAGCGAGAAACTTGGGGGGGAGGAGGCTAGTTCACAACATCAAGTACCAGCCTGCGAGATTTGAGAACCGACCACCTCAAGCGTCGGTAGTAAGCAGCTTGAAGCAAGGCCAATGACAATACAAATATCCATTTAAAACCCATCTGCATTCGATGATGGAAATATTAGAACTCTAATTGTTAAAACAAGGTCTTTAGACTAGAGAATCATTTATGATATGATACGCACCAGCTTCCTTTCTTCCATTTCTGGTTCTGCCGCCCATGACAAAAATGTCACCACATCTTTCCCCATCTGTGCACCATATGACAACAATAATACGGACGAGTGAGAAATGTATCCCATATGATATGCAAATACTTAGGGGGGTTCTCAAACCCATAGGCAAGGTAATATGAATGAAATGAAAGGGTAGAAACAGACCTGAGCTTCAGTTGCAGGGGTGCCATCTTCATACTCTACAGCACCATCAATAAGCATTTTAGGCATGGCAATTGCTCCTCCTGGAAAGTATGGGTTATAGTGTAGCCCCTCACGAATCTACACAGTTGAAAATTGAAGACTTTAGGTATTATTCTAGAGCCTCAACCAAAAATATTTGGTTGAGATTAGATAATTGTAGCCAGCTATTAACAGCAAAGTGTACATGCACGTGCTACAAGCATGCATACAAAAGCTATACAACGAAAAGAACTGCGATTCAGGGGAAATCAAAGGTTAAATTCTGAACTGTTACAGCAAAAGGAAGGCATTGGCCTTGCATTTAAAATGTATGTTTTCATAAGACAGACATTGAAAAGCAGCAGTTAAAATGGATCAAATTGAAGAGCTATAGAACTTAATCCTAACTTCAGACCCACATTCTCTCTTCCGTTGTATACTCCCAATTGCAAAATATATATAAATACAAAGTATCTTTGAACGAAGCTATACGTTTCCAACATTGGATATTAGAACAAAATTTCATGCCACAGAAGATAGTGTAAAGCAGAACTTACCATAACACCAGCAGGAGGATCACGGTAACCAGTTAGAAGCGCAAACACATAGTTCTGGCCATTATGACGAGCCTGAAAAAATAAACAAGTATGATATCTTCAGGTTATATATAACCAATAACTTCCACGGTGGTCTAAAAAGCAAGGTGAGAATTACTTTGGTGATGAGACTTAGATCTGGAGGATAAGCTCCTCCATTTGCAAACCTAGCTGCTTGTTCGTTTGCATATGGCTGAGGAAAGCGGTCACTAAGTTTACCCGGACGAGTAAACATCTCACCCTCATCATTAGGACCGTCAACCACCTCAATCTCAGCTGCCATAGCCTTCGTCTCCTCTTCCGTATATGCAACACCAACCAAATCACGGTATGATATTAAGGACATAGAGTGGCAGGATGCACACACTTGCTGGTAAACCTGGTGACCGCGACGAATCCTGATCATGCAAGATTAATCTCACATCATTAACACTGGCAGCAAAAAGTAAAAATATATGTATGGCAATGGCTAACCTAATATTACAACTATATTGCAAAATTCTAAATAGATTTCTCCAATTCTCCAATTGGATGTTGAGACTGATATACAAGGTTTTTCCTTTTCAAGTAAGGTTTATTCGTTTTCGTGCACATAACAAAAAAGAGCAAGGAAAGGCATAAAACTCACGAAGCATGGTCATATGAACTGAGGATGCCTGCGTGAGGCCAAGGATAATTTGCAACTCCTAAACCGTGTTCTGCCTCATCAGCAGATGCTACTGTTGCAAAACCTAGTAAACCTGAAACACCAGCTCCAAGGAGTGCAACAGTCCTCATACCAGCAGAACCCGCATCGTCATTAACTTTCCTTGATGAAAACCATGATAAAGCTTGAACCTGAGCAATAATACAGAACAAGTATTGGTAACTGGGAGAAAACCATTCCAGGTTAAATCCTATAGAAACTTTTCATTATTATTCAGAGATGAAAACTTTTTTTGCTCTGACTCTTCATTGTTCATGAAGTGCACACGTCCAAGACTCGTATCCGACACTTGAGTATGAAGATAAACATCCAAGGATACTCCAAATACATGGAAAAACTTTAAAAAATCTGATCATACCCATCTCAATGCACACTTGCATATCAGACATTAGCACCCAAGTAAGAGTAATATAGGATGAAAACATACCGCAATTGGACAAAGCTTGCCTTAAAAGTTAGAATTCATCTTGAGGAAAGTAGAAAACTAGGATCAATGAATGAAAACTTGCTACAATTTAACAAATACTAGAATCCATGTAGCAAAATATTTCAAGATTATCTAAGAAAATCCAGTAAGAACCATGTAGATTGCATGGTCTTCATGACCTCATTCCATAGGTAAGTATAAGTTTAACATCAATGAAGGAAAACTAGGAAAGAATCTTACAGCAGACTGTGATTGAAATTTCCTCCTTAAAACCTGGTGGATTAATCCTCCAGCCATTTCAGTTAATTTCCCTGAAAAGTTCAGCTGAAACTTAATAAGCAAATGTATATTTACAATTAAAATGTTCAAAAAAAAAGGACAAAATGAGATTAAAAAGAGAATTCATATAAAGGTTCCTTTTTTTCAGTCAAATAATCATTAAATTCTCCAAAAAGGAAAAGCTTTAACAGTGTTGAAACAAGTGGGTAATCATAAAATCAAAGGATAAACATACAATACACAAAGAACAGTAAACCCAATCTAAGGAATAGCATAAGGAAGCCAAAAAAAGGTTAAAGTTTAAAATGAAAAAAGGAGGAACTTGAAAACCCTAACATAGAGGATCTGGGGGCAGATCCAACAACTATGGAGGAAAAAATAATAAAAATAATAAACCCAAAGATTAAAAGAAGATGTGAAGAAAGCATAAGACAGAGAACTAACTTGAAAAAGAGAGTGAAGGTTGATCACAGAGAGGTGGTGGTGGTGGTGGTCAAAGGAACCGGCGGCTGCCTCACAGATCCAAAGGAACAAAACGAAAAGTATAAGAGAAAACAGCATAAATTATAGTAGGAAAAAAAAAGCAGTGATTGAGATTTAGTCGAGTCGCGTGTCCACCAACAGACAGTAAGGTTTTGGGCTTTTAGGATGGCCTTGAAAACTGCCAGGTCTTGTGTTTGGTCTTTTCAGTGACATGAGACCCAAGTAGTGGACAGCAATAAAACCAGCCCATAAAGGAGACTCCACAAATAAATAAAAAGAAAACAGACAGGCCCCTTTTTTTCTTGCAGAGACAGCCCATTGCATCCACCGACCGATCATGAAAACAACTGCCGAGGATTGCCCTTGAATTTTCAACCTCGGAAGACACATAAAATTAAAGGATTAATTCCACAGTACATCCTCAAGTTATGATTTATATTTTAAACAAGTTCTAAATTTTAAAATGCTCGAATTGAGTTTTTAAAATATTAGTATCATATCAATTAGGTTCTTTCGTTAATCTAATTATTAATTTGGATGCTAAATAAGCATGAATCTAATAAAAAATATAGTTTTTATGCAATATTTAGTGTTATTTGAACCGAATTGATTGATATACTAGTCTGAATATAGAAGTTGAATCGACCTCTAAACGAACTGCTCAAACTAATAAAAAATTGGAAGTCAGAACAAAAAGTCAACAATTTGAATCAGTTGAACGGATTTTATATATATTTTTTATGTTTTATGAATATTTTTATTATTTATTTTTATATGATTGTTCAAATCGAATGTTGAACATAGTTTAAACAGTTCAACCACTATCCTGATTTTTAAAACACTCGTGGCATACGATTCCCAAGTTATCCAAATGCTAAAAGGACCTAACCGATACTTTGAGTATTATAGTTTAGGACTAATGTAAATTTTGAAGCATAATTTAGGACATGAGATGTAATTTACCCAAGAATTAGTGAACTTCAAAAGGCAATGAAAAACCATTGGCGCCCAACATTTTTAGCAGAGTTCAAAGTTACTGCTGTCTCAAGCTGTCTTTCTTTTTTCTCCTCCAACCCCTGTATTCCCTTTACGTTCTAATAAATAAATGGAGATGAGCAATACTCTTATGAACCTGCAAAAAGAAAAATGGGCAAAAATCTACCTCACCACCATCAACATCAAAGCAAGAGCAACAACAGTTACACAAAATTTATATTTGCTCTATTCTTTTGTCTTTTGGGATTGGCTTGCATTGTAGATCTCTTCTGGGCATCTTCTTCTTCTTTTAGCTCTTCATATCTTAGGTTTGCATCCAATTGGGTGTCTCAAAAACCTCGTATCTTTGTTTCTCAACAACAACAACAACAACAACACAACGTTGACGACAAGGTTTTGTCTTTTTTTTTTCTTTCCCTCTCTTTAAAAATTTGTTCTTTTGGTGATAGATTTTTTTTTTTTTTTGCTATGTTATTTGTAAAATTTTAGATTGGGAAAAAGAAGAGATTTTTATCAGCAACATTTGCGGATTTACCAGCACCAGATTTGGCATGGGAACAAATGCCATCAGCACCAGTTCCACGCCTTGATGGTTCAGCTATACAAATTAACAACCTTTTCTATGTTCTTTCAGGATATGGTACCCTTGACCATGTAAGTTTATCAATCTATGAACACTTTGGTTTTAAATTGTTGATTAGATTGAATGGATGAATGTAATTGATGTTTATTTGATTTTCAACAACAGGTGCACTCTCATGTTGATGTGTTTAATTTCACTGATAATACATGGCGTGCCAAGTTCGATACACCAAAAGACATGGCGAATTCACATCTAGGAGTAGCAAGTGATGGGAGATACATATATGTAGTGTCAGGTCAATATGGTCCCCAATGTCGGGCCCCGACATCTCGTACTTATGTTCTTGATACTCAAACAAGGGAATGGCAAAGCTTGCCTCCTTTGCCAGCCCCAAGGTATGTGACACCGATATGTGATTGTATGAACCACACTGAACTTGGATAAATGTCGAATGAACTAACTTTTTTTCAACATTGAAAAAATTTCAGGTATGCCCCAGCAACTCAGTTATGGAAAGGCAGGCTCCATGTGATGGGAGGCAGCAAAGAGAACCGCCACACACCGGGATTGGAGCATTGGAGTATAGCAGTGAAAGATGGCAAGGCATTGGAGAAAGAGTGGCGGACTGAGATCCCGATTCCTCGTGGAGGACCGCATAGGTATTGTTATTGCTCTTTTGGAAATGTTAATACCTTGAGGATTCTAGCCTATAAAGATTGACTAATTTACGCGGTGACTAATCGTTTTGACAGGGCTTCTGTTGCGATAAACGATCGACTGTTTGTAATCGGCGGTCAAGAGGGAGATTTTATGGCAAAACCTGGATCACCTATCTTCAAATGTTCTCGTAGACACGAGGTATATAAATAGCTAGTTAATGGATAGGTTCATTGCAAGCCATGATGATCATTATTCAGACATGTTTTTTAACCTGCCATGTTTTTTCATGTTGGATTCTCTGGTTTCTTATATAACCTGAAATGCTTCATCATTATTTTAGGTTGTATATGGGGATGTTTACATGCTAGACGCTGAAATGAAGAAATGGGAAGTGTTACCTCCACTGCCAAAACCAAACTCCCACATAGAATGTTCTTGGGTAGTTGTCAACAATTCGATCATAATTACAGGCGGCACAACAGAAAAACATCCAGAGACCAAAAGGATGATCCTGGTCGGGGAAGTTTTCCAGTTTCATTTAGATTCACTGGTATGTGTGTGCTTTGTCTGAAAAAAGAGACTTTTCTTAAGGCAATGGAAGCAACTGAAACATGCTAAATGAATTTGCTAATTGCAGACTTGGTCGGTGATCGGAAAGCTTCCTTACCGTGTGAAGACAACCTTAGCCGGTTTCTGGGACGGATATTTGTATTTTACATCGGGACAACGAGACAGAGGACCAGATAATCCGCAACCGAAGAAGGTGATTGGAGAGATGTGGAGAACCAAACTGAATATCTAATTCTTAACCATGTTTGTACATTATTTACGTCTCTGTTCTTTCAAGGAATACAAAGCTTACGTTATCATAGCTGTTTCAAATACATCAGAAATTTTGTTAGCGTCATGTGTGTACCACATTATACTGTGAATAATAAGTCTGTAAAAATTGGTGTGTTTGGTTGAATGGAAAAGTATAGGGATGGGAGGAGGAAGGAAAAAAAAAAAAGAAAGAAAATAAATTTTGAATGTGTTTGACTGGAAAAGAAAAATGAGAGGAAAAAAATAGAAAAATAATTATTTTTATTCTAATGTATAAAAATTAATCATTTTAAATTAGAATACGAGATGTTTATTTTAGTTTAAAATTATTTATTTTTCAAATGTTTTATTTTCTTTCTTTTTTTATTTTTCATCTCTACTAAATAATGGATGGAAAGAACAGTAATTTAAAAAAAATTATCTTTTCTATCCAGCACATTTGTAATAGAAAAAGTATATATTTTAATATTTTTAATTTTTTATCCCTTTAATTTTTCATTTCTTTCAATTTTCTTTTCTCTTTACAAAGTAAAGCCCAAAGTTTCACTTATCAACAGCAAAATATTATATACCACACAAGTTTATAATAATCATTAAAAATTGAGAAAATTTCTATTGCACACCCTCTATACGCATAGTGCTTCCTTAGATGGAATTGGGTTGGCTAAATTTTAAAGCAACCACTGTTATGATGTTGCTAAGGCATAAGTAGGAGAGTTGCTTGGCATAAGCTTTTATGTGTTGAAAAATTCAGTTAAAAAAATGGTTTTCAGTTATAATAGAAGTTTACAAATTTTGAAACCTAAATCGGTTTATGATATTTATAGTAATAATTTTTTTTTTAAAAATATTTGTACTTTGAACTTAAATCGTTCTCGCCTTTCAACCAAATGACCTTCTCTATTATTCTCGTATCTTAATTTGTGCTAAGTGTGGGCTTGAGCAACACAAATCAAACACAGAATAAAAAATTGAATTATTACTTTCTGTGGGAAAGTAATTTCTCTCTCTAAACCGAAAAGTTTGTTATTTTGAAAAATAGAATTTATGCTTAGGAATAAATTCCCTCTATTTTTCTGCAGAATAACAATATATGAATCAAGTATATTTTCCTCTATCAGAAATGTCTATTTATAAAGAGAGATTGGAGAATATTGATTGAATAAGAATAATACAAATAATATTTATTTAACAGAAAACACTCTTTTAGTCCAATTAGGAGAGAGAGGGGTAGCACAGCCTATATAATAACATTAGGATTGCCACCCCTCTAATGTAACATGAGGAGGTTTGGGCGTCTCTTGTATTGAGTCCTTTTATATGTGTTTTCTAAACTTTTGATCTAGTATTTAATTTAATCCAACTCAATATTTGTTTTTTATTTCCCAAAATAAATATTATTTTGGAACATGAGTAGCCACATATTCGGCTTCCATAGTGGAGTCAGCAGTACATCTTTGCTTGACACTTTTCCATACCTTAGACTAGGGGTGAGCGTTCAATCTAATCGAATCGAATCGAATGAAAAAATTTCGAGTTAATCGAGTTGAAGAATCATATTTTATCATCCTAACGATTTGAAATTTTTTTGAATCGAGTCGAGTGAGATGGAATTCGAATCGAATCGAATCGAATATATTTTATCATCCCTACCATGGACTCGCTATCTAAGACAAAGATATAGCTCGATGTCGATTTCATCGAATCCCGACATGTTTGGAAGTCAGAATCAATATAGCCGATAAGAGTAAGATTTCCTCCAAAATACACAAGCATATAACCCCTCGTTCTCCGTAAATACTTGAGTATATTCTTAATTGTTTGCCAATGTCTTGGACTGAGATTCACTTGATATTGACTCACTAGCTCTACTGCGAAATAGATATCTAAATGTGTGAATAACATAATATATATATGACTTCCTACTGTCTAAGCATAAGAAATCTTTCTTATGTATTCTCTTTCTTGCGTTGTCTTAGGACAATCCTCCAAAGAAAGATGAAAGCCTAATATGAAAGATTAGTTCCCTTCTTTAAGTTGATCATTACATAATGTTCCAATATCTTGTCTACATAACGTTCCAAACCTAGAACAAAGTTAGCTTCTCCTAAGTCCTTTACGCTAAACTGTTGAGTTAACAGTTTAGCCGATGAAAATGTCCCTACATCATTTCCAATAAGTAGAATGTCATCGACATATAGAACGAGAAAGACCACCTTTCCACCCCAATATGTTTATAAACATAAGGTTCATCTACGTTTTGCTCAAATCTAAAAATTTTAATCATTTGATCTAATCTTTGATTCCATGAGTGGGATGTTTGTTTAAGTTCATATATGGATCTAAGTAGTTTGCAAACTTTATGCTCATTTCCTTTAGCTATATATCTATTGGGTTGCATCATATAGATTTTTTCTTCGAGATAGTCATTTAAGAATGTTGTGTTGGCATCTATTTTCTAGATAAAGTAATCAAGAGTCGCCACAATGGATAACAATATGTAGATCAACTTGAGCATAGAGAGAAGGTTTCTTCATATAAATTTCCACTTTTCCATCCGCATTTCTTTTCTTTTTATACTGAGTCTACAAGTTCCCACACTAAGTTGGATTTCATAGAATCTATTTAAGCTTTCATAGTTATTTCCCAAAGCTTTGGAATCAGTATCCTACATCACTTCATCAAATGTGAGTGGGTCATCATCTTCCTACTTGACAGACTCAGTGTTTAAAGCACTTCCATCAAACTAGGAGAACTCAGGCCTACGAGAAACACTCTCACTACAATGAAGCCCCCTATGTTGCTGATCATTTGTAGGTCTACTATTAAGAGTTGGTTCCGAAGCTATTACTATAGAGTTTTCTATATTTTCAAAAGTTCCTCAAGTACCTCTTTACTTTGAGGTCTAAATTCATTTGTGTAACTCTCCTTAAGGAAGGTAGTATGAGTAGGTACTATGATTGTTTGCTCTTTCAAGTTATAAAAAAACCACCCTTTGTTCTTTTAGGATATCTTAAAAACATGCAAGATTCTATCAGTGAATCAAACTTCCTCGCATCTTTATCCAATACGTAGGCTAGGCATCCCTAAATCCTAAAATGCTTTAAGCTTGGCTTCCTGTCGTGCCACAATTCGTATGGAGTTTTAGGTGCGGCATTGGTTGGTACATCATTTAGAATGTTGCAAGCCATTTGTAAAGTGTATCCCTAAAAGGAATTTGGCAACTAAAAAATAACTTAACATCGATCGAACCATGTCTAATTCTTCTCTTTGCCACGAAATTTTGATGTGGAGTTTCCGGCGTGGTTAATTGGGATAATATCCCATTCTCTAAAAGGTAACCTAAGAACTCATCCAATAAATATTCCCTATCCTTATCAAGCCAAAGTATCTTTATGAGTAAACCTAGTTGTTTCTCCACTTCCACTCGAAACTCTTTGAATTTATCAAAGGTTTCACTTTTGCGGCATTTTAGGTAATCATACTCATATCTAGAATAACCATCTATAGAGGTCACGTAATAACTGTAGCCACCTCACGCACTGACATTCATAGTACCACATACATCGGTGTACACAAGTTTTAAGGGTTTCATAACACTCGTTCCTTTTGCATTAAAAGATCAGTTAGTCATTTTACCTTCCAAGTAAGATTCAAATTATAGAAGATCAACTTCCTTAAGCGACTTAAGGTGTCATCTTTCACAAGTCTAGTGACTCTTTCTTGATTAATATAACCAAGTCTCAAATGTCAAAGGTACACCTTGTTAGAGTAAGAAGTCTTAAGTCTTTTATTCATTAATTCAGATTCAAGCAGTGTTTACTTCTTTGGTTTGATAAAGTAGAGATTATTTGACATCCATCCATTACAGATATGTAACACCCTACACCCGAACCGATCACCGAACTCGAGATGCAAGATGTTGCATTCATTGCCGGAGTAACTACAATTTCATTTGTATATCAAATAAACAACTTATACAAGCCACTATGATCAATTCTTAATTACAATATGATATTTAATCAAATACGAATTTTAAACGAACTTACGAAAGCACTTATGATGAATCAGGGATAATGGAAGGCTAAACTGTAAAATTTTCAAATATACTGGGTTGGCGTCGCGATTGCAAAAATCATATCGCAACATTGAAAATAAGATCTTGTCGTCGTGACCTCAGTAGTGGATGTCACAACTTTGGGGAAAACAGTGGGTGTCACTGTGACCATGGAATAGGGGAACGTTGCGACATTACATTCTGGCAAACTCACTTTGCGACATCGAAAATCTATGGTCGCGACGCCACTTATTGGTGAGCTCATGTCGCGATGTTGCAAGTACACCGTCACGATGTCACCTATTGGAATTACAACACCATTGAGCATTAGTTCACAACAACTTAACATATATGTTCAATTGCATATCTAAAATTCATTTATCCCTTATACTACTACATTATTTTCTTATATTCAATTTATCATTTACTATCCAAAGTACCAAAATGACCATTCATGATACAAAACTGACTCAACCTTAGGTACATGCCATATATTCAAAACATAAAGAAACTATAAAAACATTGCTGAGTTGGGAGTTACGGTCTAGATGTTGATTCACTCCTTGGAATCTAGAGATCTAAGTGAACCTGTGCATGGAATAAACAAATCGTACGTTGAGTGATAAATCTCAATAGTACTTCATTATTCAAGTCAATATTATAATCAAAGTAACATGTCAAGAGATACATTTAAAACAAAATTTAGCTTTCAACATAATCATCTAATATATCATGTCTCATGTACCACAAATTATATCAAACTTCATTTAACATATCACATCCATATATACAATCTTATACATTCTGTCATCATATCATATTCTCATATATGTCACAAAATGTGACAATCTCATTTCATTTTCGAATCTATTGATTCGTTCCATATCCATATCGACCCTTAGGGCTCATGTTAACTGGTTCACATGATCTTCCACATGTTTTCATTTTTCATGTTTCATATATATATATACATGGTATACCATTTTCATTAACATTTCATAACAACTATCATTTAAAAAGTTCATGTTTTATAATCCCTATTAATCGGATATACGGATCATTCAACCATCACACCAATCCGACACCTAGTGTCTCATTGGAACATTCGAAGTATAAATTGTGCGGTATAATAGAAGTAAAATGTGCTCTGCGCCTCATTGAACATCCAAAGCATAATATGCGCTTCGCGCCTCATCAATATAAACCAAAATATATCTCGTACACTAATCCTATGGCATACCAACTATACCTGACTCTACTCAAGATAGTTAATAGGGTAACTATTGAATCAATACATATATTTTCATATTCATATAGCATAGTTCATATAATACTCGTTTATGCTATGCTCAACTCAATTCAGTTCCCGATATTCTAAATTATCATATATCAACCGAATCATGAGGCAAGAAAGTTACTTACCTCAAACAACCAATTTTTAACATATCATGTATATACATATATTGAACTCAAATCATAAAAGTACAAACCGTATTTTCGTCACTCATCTACAACTCTCGTCTTTCCTTTCTCTCGAGATGGTCCGATGTCATCTTTAGCTACGTTTGATAATTCAATTTTAAAAATGACATTAGTTCACATCCAAATTACATTCAAACACAATCAACATAGTTTTCATTTTAGTCCTTATATTCGAAATATCATATTTTTTTATATCTAACCTCAGATCGAATTTTGATTTCATATTCTTTCATTAGGGACCTAGCACTTTTCATCTATAGCATAATTTCATGACAATTTTCAATTTATTCAATTTAGTTCGTAATGTCACAAGATCTTCTAACAAGTTTAACTTAATTCTAACTTAATCCTTAACATAATTCAAGCTTTCTAACTACCAATCTCCTTATATCAAGCCCAATTCATCAATTTCTCTCTAATAGCAACATGCTACACATCTATCAATTGAAGAAATTGATACATGGGATAGTTAAATCAAGCTCCCATGATCAAGATTTTATAAAATTTTCAAAAAAAAAAGACTTGATTACCTTAGCAATTTTTTAGCCAAAATTGAAATTGAAAAATAAAGTTTTTCTTTTTTTTTCTTCTTGATTGCGACGACACAAATGAGAGTAAAAGATGAAGTTTCTATTTCCTTTCCACGTAATTTCTTTTTGAAGTGTCCTTTCTTATTGTAGAAGAAACACTTAGACTTAGATAACTCTTCAAACCTCTTAGTTCTCTTTGTTTCCACTTTAAATGGCCAAGAGAACTTAGCCTTGTTCCTCTTAGCATGATTTCCCTTCCCTTTAGAGGAAGACGCAACTGCTAAGTTTGCTTTTGCTTTTCAGACTGATTGATCGTCATTCAACATCAATTCATAGGGTTTTAATTTCTTCATGAATTGTGTAAGTGTCAATTTCTTGTTTCCAAGGTTATATGCAGCCTTAAAGCTTGCAAAGTCCTTGGACAAGCTTTTGAACACAATTTCAATTTGCGTTTTTTTGTCTAGATTGGCCTTATTATCAGTCGGAAAAATATCCTATAAGAGTAATCATACGAGTATTGGGTTTTTGTTGGACATTCATCAAACTAGTTATAGCTGACTATCGAGTCAATGCAACTTGGCCTCTGAACATGTCCTCTAGTTTGTCTAGAATTGCTTTGACAGTCTTACAACTCTCTAGTTGCTTATAAAGGGCCATTGATAATTCATACACCCATTGAATTAAGATACATTGGGGAAATTGACTGCCGCCAAACTTGCGAACACAATGAAGTATACAAGGAAGTATGCAAGTGTCCATAAGCATATAGGTCAAATTGTAATATAGATGTATACAATGGAACACAATGAACTATTCTGAGGATCGTACCCAAAGGAGGACGAATTAAACTAGAAATTTACTTCTACAATAACAAGTCTAAATAGTAATAATCGAAACCATATTATGACGAATAATAAAATAGATAAAATTCATAAAATAAATTAAACCGAATTGAATAAATAGAAAATTGACAAACAACTAAATCATAATATTAACTCGTTATAATTAACTTCAAAATTCAGGTTGAAATGAAATTAGCTATTAATTAACTAGTATTACCTTCCGATTGACAAACAACTAAATCATAATATTAACTCATTATAATTAACTTCAAAATTTAGGTTGAAATGAAATTAGCTATTAATTAACTAGTATTACCTTCCGGCCTCTACTAATTAACTAATTGATAGGTACACACTCATCTCTCAACCTCACTATTCCCGCCGAGATAAATTATGATTTTTCAGTAAACTTATCTCCCGACCTCGTTTAACCTAGATTACTTCCTAGGGTTTTCAATGCTATGGTTTAAGCATGCATAATTTAAACCAGCTAATTTCTTATAAGAACATGTATTCTTCCGTTAACTATTCTCACATTCACTTGTTAATCTCCCTTGAGATTTAGCATTTCATGGATATGAATGCCATCTTAGAATTAATTTAAACATGCCAAAGAACACAATTAAATTAAATAAGAGAAGGGTAAAGAAATTGATTCGTAGGATGAATCGAATACGCTCAGAGTTGCTAAATCTCTTGACCGCGAAACTAATCTTGATGTTTGCAAACGAACAATAAAATAAAAATATTGAAGTACTTAATAAAAAATAAATTAGGTTCAAGTCGAACCAAGTCGAAAGAACAAAGAAAACTAAATGGTTTAGAAACTGAAAATAAAACTAACTAAACCTTAAATCTACTAACTACGGATCCTAAAGGCTTACTTACTAGTTATCAATAACCCTACTATTTATTGAGATGTTTTGAAACCCTAATTAGGTTTATTACAGGCCATAAACTTTGAAAATATCAATAATGTGGATGAATTTATCCTTGTCGATTCTTGTTCCCCACGTCCAGCTTTGTGTCTCGACACAACCAAGGTTGTATCATGACACGACACTATGGTCTTGGGCTTTGAAGTTCATTTTTACGTGTTGCGTCCCGAGAAACTTGTGCTACACTCAGCTGTCGTCCATAAGGTCGTTGGGCTCATAAATATACATCTTGCACGCTCAATTAAACATATTAAAACTACCCAATGCTCGTAGTTGGCCTAATAGGTCAACTAACATTAATAATTGCTAAAAGTTCTTATTTGGCAAATAATTAAATCTAAACTATGAAAGCTGAAAATGCGATAATTAAATATAAAACGACGAAAAAAATCCCCTTTAAGAGCCAAAATGTACTAAAACTACCACCGCAATTGCTGGCAGGTCAAAAATTTTAATCAACTAGTAAGAACATGGATTTCCATCCAATTAATGCGTGAACTTGATCCCTTAGGTATTTACACGTACTAATAATCGTTTCACATTTGACCATTATTCTAACTTAAGTAGAGCTTCGTAGGAAGTTGCTTAACTAGAATGATCTTGAGTGTATAACCATCAACTCAACATCTATCATAACATGTACCACGAATGAGTCATCTTGGGACAACCTCAATGAGTAACATGTATGACTAGTCGTCCTCTATAAAAAAGAAAGCTTCTTCAATAAATCCCATATGATAATACCTACCTCAAGGCTAACAATTTATTATATGCTATCAGAGGCTAGTTACCTCTTTTAAAGAAATCTCATCAGTGAAATGCACATGACAATACCTACCTTAGGGCTGACAAATTGTTGTGCCATCACAATGTTGGAAAAATCTGGTTCGAAAATAGTTTTCTTGCACAATGGAAAATAAAACTTTTGAAAACTGAGTTGATTTGTGATATTTATAGCAATAAACCCTTTACCAAAATCGCATCTATGTTTTTGGCTAAACAGATCCTTGTCATTCCTAGCTTTCAATCGAACGACCTTATCCGCTATTCTTGTACCACAAACTACTTTGACAGTGGACTCGAATGATTTGAATCAAACACAGAACCAGAAATAATTTTCTTAACTTTTAGAGTGAAAATAAAAATCTCTTCTCAATAGAAAATAACAGAATTATTATTCCAGAAAATAGATTTAATTTTCAGATAATAGAACTTTTCTCTATTTTTAGGCAGAGTAATAATAATTTAATAGTGAATGTATTACCATGCAACCAATTCATCAAACATTAACGAAACAACCATATGGCACAACCTCAACAGTTTCAACTCTAGTGTCATATTATACTTCACTCGTGCCTTATTTACTAGTTTATTTACATGGTAATACATTCACTTTGAAGCATATATCACATTATACATAAAATCACATAACATTTAAGCATATATCAAAATACTCATAAACACATTCATAGATAATTTGGCACTTCATATATGAAACGTAAAAGTGGGCTCTATCATCACTCATCAGATACACGGATCTCCAACACACCAAAAGACTCATAGAGTCGAATATATCCCAAAAAAGTAAAGCATATAGCTAACACCCTCCATCACACCCAACATGTCCCTTTGAATAGAGCTTAGCTCACATTCCTTTATCTCTCCAACATGTCCCAGTGCCTCAACGCCTAAATCACATAATACATATATGTGAGTACTCATAATCCTATGACATGCCAACTATATCCAATGGTCTCAAGATTCACAAGGCCAAAATATTCGTTATTAACTCACACATTTACTTATCATTCACTACACTTTATCTTTACATAATCACATTATAAGTACAGCATATTCATTTTCATATGACACATATATCATGCCCATAATTAACTCTTTCACTATAGCCATCATAAGCTTATTACACATATCACAATGTCGCATTATAATCCACGAATTTACAACATATTTTCAAATATAAATTCATGAGTATGAGAAAGCTTACACTCGGAATTTAGAGTAGGGATTTAGGCCAGTTCTAAATTCCCAATTAATGCATTAAATCATGTCCACAAGCAGTTTTTCTAAACAGTCACCAAATATGCTTTTGCCAAAATGCCGAAAGCCCAAACTAGTCTTTTCAGTATCTTTTCAAAAAATGATTTATTTTTCAAAATGCCATAGACTATACATTTTCGAATAACATGCTAACAAAATTGCCGAGCTCACTAAAGCTAAAATCCCTATTTTACCCTTGAAACTTCTAGGCCCAATTTTAGGGTGTGACAGACATATTATGGTCCACAATTATATATGAGTCTTAATTGAGCTTACAAAAGCTCTTTTGTTGAACCGAACATGAAATATGACCAATTTGTAAAGTTTTAAAAATTCAAGGCCGACGTCATAATGTCACTTCATCTACGCAATGACATCATTTAACAATATGTCACGTCATGAACTCAGGCCACTCAACGTCATGACGTGACTCACTATCGGCTGATATTGCAATGATGAAGGTTGCTTGTCGGAACGTAGAGTCTGTTTTTGGTAAAATTTTGGTCATTTAGTACCTATTTCAAAGCTTCCACAAAATTCTAACATTTTGTGCACATTTAACCATCCTTACATGCATCAAACCATTCTATACAACTACAAATTCAAGTGCAAATAACTACATTCAACCTTCTACCAACTTATATCACCTAATCAACCATTAAACATATTATTTCTATACCATGGCATACAAACCAAACCATTTTCCAAAATGTCAACCATTTACCTATCTCAAATATTATTGAAACATACCAATTCACATATCATTATAAACCTTAAACGTATGACTTAACACATGCCATTTCTAGTAGGCATTAGTATTGCCAAATTCATGTATAAGATAGATTTCTATCCATGTTCAAAATTTAAGATTATCGAATACACAACACTTATTTACATGCCACAAACTGGACTAAAACGATTGAAAAGCTACCAATTTGAAAACGGGATAGTGTGAGCTTCTCTTTGATCCGCTAAACACGTTCTGCAAGTTGGTAACCTACAAGAAAAGGGAAAACAATAGGATAAACATATTGAATGCTTAGTAAGTTCATAAGTATTTAAATAAAATCTTACATTAACTTTCAATTCAAACAAAATAAGCTACTAGCTTGACATAGATTATCTGAACATGACAAATCACAACAACAACAATAATGTGAGCTTAACGTGAATTCAAACCATATAGCAACCTCAATCATATATCAAACCAATTCATGTCATTTTGAATATCACATTTTCAATCTCAATCAATTAAGGGATATTGAAATCATATATATATATTCATGCCATTACTCCAAATCAACATTCAAGTTCAATTCAACATTCTATCATTTATACATCAAACTCATATCATACACAGGTATCTTGATACCCCAGATGCTCATCCGAGCTGAATATATATATACATGTTAGGTTACTCGTCTGGGCTAAACCTTTAAAACGACATCAGGTTACTCGTTCGAGCTAAACCTGCGACACATGTATCTTTGAGTCTGCAACAAATGTCGGGTTTCAGTAATCATCGGTAATCAATTTGTATCCATGTGTACAAGACATTTACTAAGTTCATCAGGGAAATTTCAATATATAAGTTCATATACATTTCTTTACAATTTAGTCCAGATCTCACCTTTTGTACCAAATCGCAAGCAATCTGAATTTCAATTAGACATACATATATTTATAATTCAAATACAAAAAAAAATTAAACATAATTATACCATATGAACTTACTTGGTCAAATCAGCAAACAAGTAGAATTTCTAATGACTAATCGAAAATTTTATCTTTTCCTCGATTATCTTTGGGTTGGTTTAGTTCTCAATCTAAACAATAATTTAGTTTAATTTATCAATCCCAAACAGTTTATAATATCCTATTATATGCATTAATCAGTTCAATTTTACTTTTGAATGCCCATCAAATTTGCATTTTATTCAATTTAGTACCTAAAATCAAAATTGCAATATCTTTCAAATTTGAGCTTCGATTTGAAATTGATCTCAACTACATCATTATAGGACCCTCTAATATGAATAATTACAGAATTTTTTATCAATTTTGGAATTTATACACTTTAGTCTCTATGAATTTTGGAATTTATACACTTTAGTCTCTATGTTAAAAACTAGCAATTAAACTTTACAAACTAGTCATTTTTCACTTCTAAGCTTAAAATCTAACAATTTAGGACAAATTTCTTCAATTATTCATAAAAGGAAACTTTTAGAAACTTTAAAAATTTTACAAATTGGTACATGGGCTAGCTAAATCAAGCTCTCATGACATCAAGAACATAAAGTTTACAAGAAAATGACTTGAAATTACCTTGAAATTGCTAGTTGAAAGTCTAAAGCTTTGAAAACCTATTTTCTTTAGTTTGGCTACGTTGGGGAAGAATTGGAGAGGAAATTGTTTTGTTTTCTTTTAATTTTTCTTTTATACTTAGTTTAATACTTAATTAATCTTAATTAGTTTAATTAAATTTAATTAATTAACACTAAGCATAATTAACTAATTTGGTGGATTACAACTAGCCTCCACACTGTTTGACTATATATTAATAGTTAGCTGGCCATTCGGCTAATTAAAAATCCATAGTGATTAACTTTTAGAACTTTTGGAATTTAGCCCTTATACCTCAATTAACTATCAATTTGACAAAATTAAGGAACCAAACTTTAATAAAATTTACTAATAACCTCGTAAATATTAAATATTAATATTTACGAACTCAAAAATCAGAAATAGGATTCTAAAACCATCGTTTCTGACACCACTAAAAAATGAGATGTTACAAGTTCTATGTATTTGGTTTTACCAGTGTCATCTATTTATAGGGAGAAGAAGTAAAACCCTTATTGAATTGTCGAAGTTTATTTCAAATAAAAAAAGCAAAATCCTAGTCTAACTAAAGTATAGGTGGTGGCAACCCTAGTTAAGAATACTAGGGTTTGTCGTCCCCCCTTTCAACATGAGGGGGTTTTGGGCCTCTCCCATATCGGGTCAAATTACAAGTGCTTCCTGGACTTTTAACTCAGTACTTAATAATTTGATCCAACCCGATAGTTTTTTTTATATTTACCAAATTAAAAATCTCAATTAATTCTAATTAAATAATCTTCTCAACCCAATTCTAATTCTGTTAAAATCATAACAACTTTACCGTAAAAGAATCATAATGACTTTATCGTAAAAGAATCCATGAGAAAATAAATTTAATATTTCTACATTCAACAAGTCACTATGATCAAATTATTTATTTCCATTTTCAAACTTCATTTTATTCAAAAACATAAATTCATTTCCATGTCATTTTCATTTTCATTTTGGAGAAAATCACATTCATTTCCAAATGATTCATTTCTCCATTTTCATTTTCATTTCAATTGTGGGAAAACCATAATCATTTCCAAATGTTCCCATTCTCCATTTTCACCATTTCTATCTATTTATGTTTATTTGATTCAACATGCAATACATTTCTAGTTTCAACGAGCTAACAGAGGGACTAATTAGACATATGTAATTAGGGCTCAAATGATTTATAATTAAGTTATAGCTTTTCTCCTATTGATTATAAACTTATTTAGTCTTGAAATCATTCCACTATAGTATCGTGACTAAGCTCTCTCTAATATTAGAAAAAAGGGTTTGGAAAACGCAGCGAAAAATAAATTTAGGGAAAAATCAAAGTTTTAAAAAAATTTTCAAAACAAGATCTTGGTTGTGATATCTAAAGTAATAAACACTTAATCAAAATTGTACCTTTTCGATTCGTCTAGGATGAGCGCTTCGACCGAGTTGTCTTCTCTACTATCCTCAAGCTCACGTTTGCGGAGTGTGGGTTCGCTTCGAATTAGAAAATTTTTCACAAAAATTACCAGTGGGTAATTTTGCAATTTCTCTAAACTTTTAGGTCAAGTTGTAAATCAGAAAAATATCTCTAGAAATTTTTTAGAATAATCTCTTTAGAGAATTTTCTCTCTACAACTTTCTCTCGAATTGAAGTGTGTGTAAATAATGACCCAAAGCTCTCTTTATATAAGGAGAGTTTAGAGAGTTCAACAATGACTAAACTGAATCACTTTAATATTAAATTAATCAAGATATATATATTAGATTAAATTTAATATTAAATCTTATTAAAATAATAGAATGTTTATTGTAGATAAACATTAAATTTAATTTAATATTAAGATAACGACTTTAATATTAAATTAATAAAATACTATTAGGATAAGTATTAAATTATTAAAATAATATTATTTTTGGAATAATTAATCTAGAATGAAATTCTCTAGTAGAATCTCAGTAAGAGTGTAACTCTTCCACTACTCAACCACCAACGACCAATCACTGTCGACCATCGAGACGCCGCCATCACAACCACTGGCACCACCGTGTCCGGTGATGTAGGTGCGACACCCTTACGGCACCCCGAGCCAGTTCGGTCTGAGTCAATGACGACCCAGTCAATTTGGTCTAGTCACCGGTTGAACCACCGACCTGATTTCACATACCAGGCCAGGTTCGACCAGTTTTTGGTCTTGGTCTCGATTTTGGGCTCTTGAGCCAATTTAGAATCTCAGGTCAAATTTTCAAGTTTAATTACCCATTGGGCCAATTGTCTGACTTGAAAATTAACTTCAAAAAAGTTTCATATTAAATTCAATTAATTTGATTAATTTAATTTTACTTGATCAAAATTAATTTTTCCAAAAATCCCTTAGATTTTCCAAATTAATTTTTCAAGAAAATTCTTTAATCAAATTCTCTAGTTTAACAATTCTCATGACCACCTAATTTAATTCCACATTGAATAAGTCGACTCAATTAAATTATTCCCAAAGTCGTACAATTTTTTCTGATTCAAATGCAGTCCGATTGAGCTTTTGTTGAGCTAGCGAAAGGACCAATCGGGCATATACAATTAGGCTCTAGTGATTGTAATTATGTTCAAAAGCATCGTTCCGATAATTCGCAATTACTTAATAATGGAGTCAGTCCACAAGAAGTACCATGATTGAAAACTCCTTATTGTATACTCTTTACGAAAGCAATTTATCCGACTGCTTTGTCCAATAACCTTGTCATATGTGTGTTACCCTCATATGATATCCTTGATTCCTTTGAGTTAACTCCGTTCACTCAATATGATCCTATTTTATCTCATTTTCACCATTATGTCTTCTTAATGATTAATATGATCACTGTCAACAAATGATTGTGATAAATTTCTCGTTCGAGAACAAGTAACCCGTGCTCATGTTCCATATTTATCAATCCATACAATGCCAATGAGAGGATATCATTAAGTCTTTAATTGAGCTATGAATTCCACTGTTGCTAGTAAAGTCATGCTATACACAAGTCATGTATCCAACATACCAGCTATGGGCTTAATCATCTTTAGATCATAAGCCTCCACTTATATCAAAGCACATGAGTTGCATACGCATGGTCAGTGGCTAACTCAGGATTTAAGTAAATCACACCATGGATGTCATAAGTGAATTAATTCAAAAATGGATTCAGAATGAATTGATCTTGGGTCCAGTCTAATATATCATTCTACCAATGAATACATCTATGCCTCGACTCGTGGAGTCAACTGCTTCGATAGTCAAGACTAGCCATCTCCCCAATTAGAATTGTAGACGACATAATAATCCTTCTCAGTATTTGAATCAAATGCTCACTTTGATTCGTTTACGGGATTATGGATTCATTTAGATTTTCTACTAAAGTAAGTTATCTTTCTCGCAACTTAAACGTTATTTACATTGCCACTTATCTTTAGTTTGAACTTTAGACAATCAATGAGTTTCTATTTGGTTGTTACAATTTTGCTATGCATGCAAAAAATAAAAGACATAATAGTGAAATGTAAAATTAACTTTATTTATTTATTCATCATTCAAATAAATAGGAAACAATTTTATGTTTACTACAATATGGGCACATTTCCCAACACCTAACGGCATACTATTACGAAAGCAATTCGATCAGTGATCGTCCAATAACCTTGCCATAAGTGTGTTACCCTCATAGGCTATCCTTAATCTCTTTGGGATCATATATGTTCTCCCAATATGATCCTATTTTATCTCATGGTAATCATTACATCTTCCTTTAGTAATGCCCATGAGAGGATATCATTTACCCATGTCTTAAGTTATGAATTCCACTGTTGTGAATGACGTTACATACTGTAGAAGTCGTATACCCAATGCACCAGCTTTTGGTTCCTTATTTATTTGAACTTAGGCTTTTACTCACATCAAAGTATATGAGTCACCCATATATAGTCCGTCATCCACTCAAGATTTAGGTATGCCACACTATGAACGTCACAAGTGAATAAATCCATAAAAGAATTTATGATCTATTCTTCTTGGGTTTAGTTTGATGTATTTTCAGTCCAATCAGTCACATCTATGCCTCTATCTTCTAGGAGTCATCCACTTAGATGCGCAAGACAAAGAATCTCCCCTGTAACACCCTTATCTAGTCTCCATCTCTGGTCTAGGGTTACGGAGCATTACTGAACAATACAAAGCATTTAACATCAAAAACAGAAATCAATATTCAATTTTTATGTTAACATTTGATAACATAATTTAATTATAGCATAAATACTTTTACGGGCCTTAAATCGAGCTTAAGGGGCCTTAAAAATAGTTTGGGAACAAATCAGGACTAATTTGAATCAAAATAGAAAGATATGCAAAAATTTAAAAATTTTGGAAATAGGGATCACACGGCCGTGTAGAATAACCCAGGCCGTGTGGCTTCACACATGACCGTGTGGCTTCCCCACACACCCGTGTGGCCAGACTGTGTAACTAACTGTGACCATGTGAAAAATCCTACACCTAAAAATTTATAAGACACATGGCCATGTGTGTCACATGGTTGTTTGGAATATCCCAGGCCGTGTGCATGTTAAAAAGCTTCTAAAACAAGACAAACAATCAACCTATAGGTTCTAACCAATATGCCATTCAAAGGCGCCTCAACTTAAAACAATTTACTATCACTCCATAGCCTAAGCTTACTTCACTGCAACCCTAAACATTTCAACCATTTCAACCACACATATAAACATGTCTAAAACATACATTTACATGTCACTCAAAGTGACCAAAAGACACTTATTTACAAGCCCACCTCAAAACATAATCTCCAAAAGATATGACCAAACCTAGTGGACCAAGTGACATATTCATGACACATATTACCTATGAGCCTTATACATGCCAAACACACATCACACACTCACCATTTAGTTACTTCATTATCAAATTATACCACTTAGTCACATTCTTTCACAAGACACACATAAGAGACCAAACTCAACTATTAACACAAGCATATACAATTTTTTTCAAAAAAAAATATATATATATATATACGCAAGTATGTTAGGCATAGGCTCAAAACATAATAAACTAACATACAACCCTATACATGCCATTTATACCCATTAGCCCAACTTATTCAAAAGCTACTAAAATAGTCAATGGGTAGTGTGATTGTGCTCTGACGAAGATTCCAACCGATCGAGCCTTCCGATGACCTACAAAACAAGGAAAACAACTATATAAGCAACTACTGCTTAGTAAGCTCATATAAAGGAAAATTAAACTTACCGAATATTTTAAATTAAACAACCAAACCTACTTTCATCATGTCATATGCCAAACTTCCTTTCCTATACACACCACCTCATAAGGTTAGTAAGTATAACATTACATGTAAGTTCTAAGAAAATCATGGCATATACATAATAAGCATTTAGGCTTTCTATATCATCCATCACATATACATCCATTACACATTCTTCTCATTTGAATCCACATAGTTAGTAGATGATAAGTAAACATAACATCTATAGAACATAACATATATTAAAAAATAAATTCCATCCATATTTCATCCATCACATGATAAATTCTCATTATTTTCATTTCATATATGCATATCCATCTTTCCATTTCATATGAACATTAGTAACATTAAGTTTTTATACATGTCTTTCCATTAACCTTTACTTACTCGTTGAACCATATAAAATAACATCGAATACTCAGGAACACCCTTGCATATAACCATAACCTTTTTAATAATGCTCACACGAGCTGTGGGTCGAGATATTAGCTACACGATGCTACTCACACGAGTTGTGGAGAATCCATAACAAATACATGACCTCAGCCATCGGTAGAACATCCTAGACCAGCACTCGAAACATAAATCCCTAATGACATGTCATTTGTATCCTAAGTGTTCACAAGGTTCAAACGGGTCACTTTCCATATACTTATCTGTGACCTTCATTTTCACATTAGCATTTCAATATTTTTCCATGAAGTTCACATTTTCCATACTTAACTCTAATTCCCTTTTCGATATAATATCTCATATAACCATTCATGAAATTTACATGTTCTTAAATTCATCACTAACTCACTTTAATCATTAAATTCAATTATCCATGTAATACATAATAATCAATTCACTTACCGTAATTATTCAATAGCAATTAACAATTTACCATTAATGAATGATTCAATATACGAACTTACCTGAACTCATAACAACTTCTAACACGATCAAACCACTATTCCACTATTTTAATTTTTCCGCGATTTATCCGCTCGAGTTGTTTCTTGATCTAGATAAATATTTTTATTCAATTAACCCCATTCTAGCATTTAAAATAATCAATTTAATTTATAACCCTTAATAATAAAAATTTAAAAGATTACCCTCAAATTTTAATTTTTATGCAATTTAGTCCCTAAACCCGAAACTTACAATTTCACCATTTTTAACCATAAGTCATGCTAGCCAATTTTACACAACCTTATAATAGCTCAGATTTAACAAAAATTTATAATATTTTCCTTGAACTTTACCATTTTCATAAATAAGTCCCTAAACTATAAAATCATCAAAATTATTTAACAAATATGTGCATTTAACAACCAAGCTTAACAATCTACCTTAAAACCTAAAATACGTATTAAATTCATCCATGACACAATTTATAACATTTGAAAATTTTACAATTTGACCCCCGGGTTAGCTAGTTTAAGATAATACGAGCTCAAAAACATAAAAATTACTAAAAACGGAAGCTAACATCACTCACATGCAAGGAGGAATTCAAACAGAAACTTCATGTTTTTTCCTAAGGTGCATTCGCCTAGTAAAAATCCATTTGGAGAAGATGACAACCATTTCATCTTTTGTTTTACTTAATTTATCATTTAATTACCATTTTGCCCTTATGTCATTAACTTATAAAATGACAAAAACATGCCCATAATTATCCACTACTAATGTATGTGGTATAATCACTAACTAAGTCTTTTAATTTAATATTTCATGTAACACCCCAAACTCGGCCTAGACGTTATGGTCAGATCTGATGTGTCACATCAATGTGTCCCTCGAAAATCTCGTTGGTAGAAAAAAATTCTTTTTCTAAGTTGAAGATAAACCCCATTTTATTATTAATTAGCAAATCAATTAGTCGAAACGTCTGTCTTGTTATCTGATATTAATTTAATCAATTAGTCTAAAATCACGAAAGCTTTTTGAATTCTATAGTTAAAACTCATGTCTTTGAAAACGGTAATTATTTTAAAATTCGTTTTCTCCTAAACTAGCAATTTAAAATATGGAAGTAAAAGCCCAATTAAAAATTTAAACCAACTTAAAGGCCTTATTACAAAAAGAAAACCCAACTTATTATTTAAATCAAAATAAAAGCAACTATGAAAAGCAGTGATTGTGTGGCCATCTCTGAGTCTCTGGCAACACCGAATCGCCTATGATTGAGGATTACCTGCATAGTTAAAGGAGAGGGTGAGTTTACGAAACTCAGTGTGTAATACCCTTTTAGACATTCACTATGCAACATGCAGAATCAGTCTGGGCCTGAGCCCTATATAGTATCAGTACAGTGTGAGCCTTAGCCCATTACAGTAATAGTGTGGGCTTTAGCCCAATACAATAATCAGTACAATGCAGTAATGCAACCCATCCCAATCCAGCCAATACACCACTCCGTACCACTAACACACCATGTGGGGATAAAATTGACCCACCCAGCCAACATACCAATATCGCAGCAAACTGCAGTAATAATGATGTAATAAAGCTGTCAATAACAGTAACACAGCAAGGCTACCAGTAACAGTATATGTGGCAAAGCCACCAGTAAAGTATACTTCCCCTATATCAGAATCCCAACCCCATGCAGTATGTCATATCATAAATCATACGTGTATGCAGTATGTCATACTCAGTAATAGCCATATATATAACATAGAGCAAATCGATCATACACTCATTTCAACTCCTAAGAGTATAATAGTCATTTTACCCTATGGGGGGATTTCAGTCATTTTATCCTTCGAGGGTATTTCGATCATTTTACCCTTCAAGGGAATTTCGGTCATTTTACCCTTTAAAGGTATTTTGGTCATTTTACCTTTCAAGGGTATTTCAGTCATTTTACCCTTCAGGGGTATTTCGGTTATTTTACCCTTCGGGGGTATTTCGATCATTTTACCCTTTGGGGGTATTTTAATCATTTTGCCCATGAATCGTAAGTTGGGCTTACCACTCGAGCGTTCGCACGCCCGTGTGGTCTCAAACATCATGTTTACGGCTTTTCGGCTTTTCGTCGATCTACGGTTGTAATGGGGTGATTACACACATGTTTGTGAAAATGCACAAAGATCCACAAACACCAAAAATCTGCATTCAAACACGTTTTCCATTAGTCGCTAAATAAAAAAGGGTAATCTCCCTCTTTTGCAACCTTAACCAGAATTGAACTAATACTTGCCTTGACTGACAAAAGTGGCTTAGCCCACTTATACCACCGACGAAGGTTGACAAAAATCTTCTTGACAGATATCTACATCACAATGGACTTCATTAAACAGTATCGTATAATCATGTGATTTAAAACCACACACAGTAACTTACAGATCCAAAGAAAGAACTCGACCTTCACATTGGAATACTAAACTACATACTTACCTATGCTCGCGTGACGAGAGGAAGGTTTTGACGACTTAAAAACACTTGAATAATCCTTCTCTCCTTAAGGAACTCGAATTGTCAGAGAATGGAATGGTAACAATCGGCTAAACCACAATCAATAAGGGAAAAAAGAAATAGCTCTCGATCACAAAGTTAAATAATAAGAGATAGAAATCAAAGACAGAGTGTGAAGGACATTCAGCCAAAGAAAATAAAGATAAGAGAAAAGTGATTCGGCTCGGTAGAGAAAAGAAGAGAGAAGAGAAAAGTGATTCGACAAAGATAGAATTCGGCTACAACAAACAAAAAGGAAAGAAAAAGAAAAGTACAGAGAAGAAAATGAAATAAATAAGCAAACTCGAGAGTAACTCCTAAAACTTGGCAAAATTCAGCACCAAAACTAAAACGTGAAACTCAAAACTCACAGAAATCAAAGTAGACTGAGAGAAAAACTCCAAAATAAACCAAAAACGATAACCTTAAGTGAACAATGATCAAATTCGACACAAACACCCTCCCCAGACGAATTCTCAATGCTTGACTTACCCCAAACAGCACAGCACTCCTCACAAAACAACTCCTTGATTTTCTCCTAAAATATCTCTACTTATCCCTCATTGATTCACTCCACCCAATTACAATCCCACTATTATCTCCATGATTCACTCCTCTATTCAAATTCCACAACATTTTAGTCAAACTCCACCACCTCACTGCACAGGTGGTAAAAATAAACACTCCACAGTGCAGCACAAGACTCGAACCTCAGACCTTAAGAGTACTTCACACGCCACCTACGACTGGAACAATAGGCTTTTTTGTCATAAAACAAGCACTAATATTTATAAAGCATATGTGCTAGTGTTCAGATTCAATTAAGAGCAAAACTAAAAATTCTGCAAATGCTAAGACTTGAACCCAGACTTCTCAAACATACCCAAAACACTTAGCCAATAAAGCAAACAAGAAATTTTTGCCAAAACATACAAAAATTAAATACTTGAATTTTAGGGCGTTATAACTCTACCCCCTTAATGAAATTTCGGCCTCAAAATTTACCTGGTCAGAAAAGATGAGGGTATGGCCGTCGCATCGCCTCTTCGGGTTCCCACGTGGCTTCTTCTGAACTATGATTACACCAAAGCACTTTAACTAATGGAATAGATTTCTTCCTCAGTACTTTAACCTCACGATCCAAAATCTGCACTGGCTCCTCCTCGAAGGTTAGATCTAGCCTAACCTCGATCTCCTCAACTGATACAATGTGTGTGGGATCAGAGCGATAACGCCTAAGCATGGAGACGTGGAACACATCGTGAATCATGTCTAACTTTGGGGTAACTCAAGTTGATATGCGATCGGTCTCACACCCTTCAGTATACGATAAGGCGCAATGAACCTAGGGCTAAGCTTACCCTTCCGTCCAAACCTCAGTATCTTTTTTCATGTGGAGACCTTGAAGAAAACGTAGTCCCCCGCAGAATACTCAATCTCTCAGTTTAATGTCCGCGTAAGACTTCTGCCTATCAGATGCTTCCCTCAGTTAGTCTCGAATTAGTTTTACTTTCTCTTCGGTATCAGAAACTAATTCTAACCCCAGAACACGCTGCTCACCTAACTCAGTCCAACAAGTATGAGTACGACACCTACGACCATATAACGCCTCGTACAGTGCCATTTGAATACTGGACTGGTAGCTATTATTATACACAAACTCTGCCAGCGGCAAATAATCTTCTTAGTTGCCTCGGAAATCCAATACACAACACCTTAACATATCCTCCAGTATTTGAATCACCCTCTCAGAATGACCATCTGTCTGGGGATGGAACGCAGTACTAAATTCCAGTCTAGAACCTAAAGCCTCGTGTAATTTCTTCCAACACCGAGACGTAAAGCGAGGATCTCTATTTGATATAATAGAAACCGGTACCCTATGCAGTCTTACAATCTCAGCCATATACAGTTTAGCCAACTTCTGCAAAGAGTAATCAGTACGAACTGGTATGAAATTGGCAGATTTAGTCAATCGATATATAATAACCCATACCGAATCCTTCTTGATAGGCGTTAAAGGCAGCACACTCACAAAATCCATGGCTACTCTCTCTCATTCCAAAGTTGAATTTTAACTGGCTGTAGTAACCCAGAAGGTAACTGATGTTCAGCCTTCACTTGCTGACAAGTTAAACACTTACCCACAAAATCAGTTACTTCACGTTTTAGTCCTAGCCACCAGTATAACTCACGAAGATCTCGATACATTTTATTCCCGCCTGGATGCATAGCATAAGGATTACTATGATCCTCTCGTAGCATAGACTGCCTCAAATCATTATCTCTCGGTACACAGACTCTCTCACGGAAGCACAGTACTCCTTCACTATTTAACCCAAAATTCGAAGTTTCCCCATTTTCAACCTGTTAAAAACAAAAAACCAGTGCCTTATCCAACAAATGTTTACCCTTAATATGTTCAGTCCACATCAGTCTAACCTACAACTCAGCCAACAAGCTACCATCATCAAATAGGCTGAGACGAACAAACATCGCTCTTAAATCAGATACAGCCCTACAGCTCAGTGCGTCTGCTACTACGTTAGCCTTACCAGGATGGTATTCAATCGAGCAATCATAGTATTTAAGTAGCTTTATCCATCTTCGCTGCCTAAGATTCAACTTCTTCTGAGTGAGGAGGTATTTAAGACTCTTGTGATCTGTGTAAATAGTACACTTCTCACCGTAGAGATAGTGCCTCTAAATTTTTAGCGCGAATACCACAGTAGCTAACTCCAAGTCATGAGTAGGGTAATTCACCTCGTGAGACTTAAGCTGACGAGACGCATAAGCAATCACCTTACCCTCCTGCATCAGCACACAACCCAAACCAACATGCGATGCATCACTGTAGACAGTGAATTCCTTCCCAGACTCTGGCTGTATTAAGATAGGGCCCTCAGTCAAAACATTCTTCAATTTCTCAAAAATTTCTTGCTGCTTATCAGTCCAGTTAAACGGTACCCCTTTACGCAGCAACTTAGTCAGGCGTGCAGCAATTAAGGAAAATCCCTCAATAAAACGTCTATAATACCCTGCCAGACCTAGAAAACTTTGAATTTCAGATATTGTCTTAGGTGGTTTCCAATCCAGTACAGTTTTAAGTTTCCGAGAATCAACCTTAATCCCCTCAGCAGATACCTCGTGGCCCAAAAATGTCACTTCTCACAACCAGAACTCACACTTGCTAAACTTAGCATGTAGTTGTTTCTCCCTTAAAATCTGCAGAACAATTCAGAGATGTGCATCATGCTCAGCCTCAGTTCTCGAATACACCAAGATGTCATCTATGAATACCACCACAAACTGATCCAAGTAAGGCTGAAATACTCAGTTCATTAGGTCCATGAATGCAACTTGTACATTCGTTAGCCCAAACGGCATTACTAGGAACTCGTAATGACCATAACGGTGACAAACATGCCCCAATATTCTTCCAACACTCACCCAGATAATGTCTCCCATAGTCAGCATAAGGCTATAGTCTAGCAACAGTAACCCCAGCTAGGACTGGCCCATCCAACCTGGCTTTCTTTTCAGGCCTTCTAGAAGAACTTGAGGGATCTGAATCCCTCCTAAACCTGCCCCTATCTTTCTCACATCCTCGGCAATTTTCATCTTTTCAATTAAGGCAGCAAAATCTAACTCTCTCTGTGGAGCTATCAGAACTCGCAACTCATCCCGAAGGCCATCTTCAAATCGCACACAGTGTTCATACTCAGTTCCCACTATCCCACGTACATAGCGACTCAGTCGCAGGAACTCTGCCTCATATTCTGCCACAGTCTTATTCCCCTAGGTCAAGCTCAAAAATTCCTTTCTTCGGGCGTCCACATAACTTGCACCTACATACTTTCCTTGAAAAGTCAAATTAAAGAAATCCCACATTAACCGATCGGCCTGAGTACCCTCTCTCACAGTAAGACACCACTGATAGGCATCATCTCGCAGTAACGACACTGCACCTTTTAACTTTTACTTAAAAGTGCAGTCGAGATCATCCATTACTCTTTTCGTGGCTTCCAACCAGTATTCAGCCACATTAGGGGCCACTCCAGAAACACCCTAAAAATTTCCGCTCCATTTGATCGTAGTCGTTCTGAAATTGACCCACGGCCCACAGAATATGTACTGGTCCCTGCGACCCTTTCTAGAATACAGAACATAGTTTAACAGTCTACAATATATAGAAACTTACAGATTCAACGCTGAAAACTCGGTATGCCATACTTGTAACCTTCAAAAATAATTCAAAACAAATTTCTAAAAAACTCTAGATATTTTCAAACCCATTCTACAACTGAATTTTTGTAACCTAGCTCTGATACCACTAAATGTAACACCTCAAACCCGGCCTAGACTTTATGGTCGGATCTGATGTGTCACATCAATGTGTCCCTCAAAAATTTTGAACTCATTGGTAGAAACTTTTTTCTTTTTCTAAGTTGAAGATAAACCCCCTTTTATTATTAATTAGCAAATCAATTAGTCGAAACGTCTATCTTGTTATCTGAAATTAATTTAACCAATTAGTCTAAAATCGCAAAAGCTTTTTGAATTCTATAGTTTAAAACTCATGTATTTAAAAACGGTAATTATTTTAAAATTCACTTTCTCTTAAACTAGCAATTTAAAATATGGAAGTAAAAGCCCAATTAAAAATTTAAACCAACTTAAAGACCTTATTACAAAAACCAAAACCCAACTTATTATTTAAATCAAAATAAAAGAAAATATGAAAAGTAGTGATTGTGTGGCCATCTCCGAGTGCCTCGCAGCACCGAATCACCTATGGCTGAGGATTACCTACACAGTAAAATGAGAGGGTGAGTTTATGAAACTCAGTGTGTAATCCCTTTCTATACAATCACTATGCAACATGCAAAATCAGTTTGGGCCTGAGCCCTGTCGAAACCATCTTTTGGAAAACAAAATTTTTAGGTTGTCGACTTCAAAAAAATGAAAATTGGGAGTCGCCACCAATCTTTTATTAAGGTGTGATTGAGTCACCTAAAAAATGACTTTGGTCTACAAATTTTAGAAAAACGGGTCCGGGAGTCGGTTACGTATGAGGAAGGATTAGCACTCTCATTACGCCCAAAAATTGGTACCTAGTTAAATAATTAATGTCTTAATGTCGAAAATTTGAAAAACGTAATCCTTAGCAAAAAACTTAAAACGTTACGTATTAAGACCCTTATCATTTCGGAGAAAGAAAATACCACACCCAATACGTTAGGGCACGACATTCTAATTTTCCCCAAAAATGAATTAGGGCAAAATACTAGTGCAATAAAATTTAAAAGAATATCCATTTATTCAAGATTTAAGAAATCGCGCCCAATACGTTAGGGCACAATTCCTTTAGAATCCCAAACTCGAATATTTCCTTTATTATTTTTTAAAATATTCATTTCGAGAAATTAATGCGTCACATCCAATACGTTAGGACACAACGTGTTGAATTCCCAATAATGAGTTCTTATTTTTGATTAAAGAGAAATGCTCGATTGTTAGATTTAACGAAGAAAATCGGAACCCAATACGTTAGGGCTCAATTTCCTTGAGAATCCTAAATACAAGCACTATCTCAATTTTGAAAAGTTTGAAATCGAGTAAAAAAAAGATGTGATGCTACATTAAATATATCATGCAATAATAAATATTACAATGTCAGTAGAAATAATATAAATAAATGAATAAATAGAATCAATATACATAATAAAAATAATCACATACAAAATATCAAATGAATGATCAAAATAAAAAATAAAGTTTAACATATAAACAAAAACATGAATTAATAATCGAATGAAGAAAATAAACAAAATATAAAGAATAAAAGGCACATAGTATATATGCATTGAAATTAAAAGTCATACACATAATTTACATATGAAATCTTGGGCTATGAAACTTATACATACATGATGCATTTATGAAAATAAAGGAAAAAATTATAAAGTATATAAAAAATATATTTGCATTTTAAAAAAATAAATATGTTCATATATATAAAATTAGTTAAAAATATTAATATGTGTACATACATATGTATACTAAAATAAATATATACATATAGATAAAAAATAATTACATATAAATAAATAAAAATAATTATATTATACTACAAAAATAAATATGCATATATGAAAATATATATACATATATTTTTAAAAAATAATTAAATATAAAAAGAATAAAAAACTAATTA
Organism: Gossypium raimondii; assembly: GCF_025698545.1. NCBI lineage: Eukaryota > Viridiplantae > Streptophyta > Magnoliopsida > Malvales > Malvaceae > Gossypium > Gossypium raimondii. The sequence goes on from NC_068573.1 coordinate 11,301,658, forward strand.
ATAAAAATAAAGAAAATGAAAAAGACTAATTTGAACTGTAAATAAAAACTCGAGGCAAATCTATACATAAATGGAAATGAAGGACCAAATTGACTGTGCATATTACATGGAGGGACCGGAAGGAAATTTTCCTATTTCCTAAGCGGCGTCAGTCATCAGATCGAATTGAAATTGAAAATAAATAAATGGGTAAATTTAAAAATAAAAAACTTAATTACAAAAACATTAAAAGGCGGAGGGCTAAATAAAAATAAATAAAATTAGCAGTGGTATCACCTTCTCCTTTTTAAAATCGTAAATAAGTAAAAATAATCGAAAGAAAAAAAATAGTAAGCCACCTTTAAAAACTGTCAATCGTTCTCTTTTTTTTATTACACCTTCTTTTTTTTTAACTGCCAATCGTTCTCTTTTTTTATTCCACCTTTTTTTTTACAATGAAGGGAGAGGCCTTTATTTATAGTTGAGCCTCCCCAAATCCAACGGTACAGATCAATTACATCAACGGCTGAGATTAAAGGGTATCTACAAATTAAATCTCTAAGATTACAAAATCATATCTTCTAAGATTGCATATCATATCTAAGATTATATATCATATCTAAGATTGCATATCATATCTAAGATTATATATTATATCTAAGATTGCACATCATATCTAAGATTGCATATCCCTGAAGATTATGTTTCCATAAGCTTGTAGATGGACCTTAAACCTTTTCAAGTAATGGGCAATTCCGATCGGGCCAAATGATATTACTTTGGGGTTTTTTTTTGTGAGCCAAGGCTAAAATTGGGTATTACAAGCCCTATACAGTATTAGTACAGCGTGGGCCTTAGCCCATTATAGTAACAGTGTGGGCCTTAGCCAATTACAGTAACAGTGTGGGTCTTAGCCCAAAACAATAATCAATACAATACAGTAATGCAACCCATCCCAATCCAGCCAACACACCACTCCGTACCACCAACACACCATGTGGGGATAAAATTGACCCACCCAGCCAACACACTAATATCGCAAGAAGTCGCCAAGAATGAAGAACGCAAAGAAGACCGCCAAGATAAAGATATGTGGCAAAACCACCAGTACAGTATACTTCCCCTATATCAGAATCCCAACCCCATGTAGTATGTCGTGTCATAAATCATACGTGTATGCAGTATGTCATACTCAGTAACAGTCATATATATAACATAGAGCAAATCAGTCATACACTCATTTCAACTCCTAGGAGTATAACAGTCATTTTACCCTATGGGGGGATTTCGATCATTTTACCCTTCGAGGGTATTTTGGTCATTGTACCCTTCAGGGGTATTCAGTCATTTTACCCTTTGGGGGTATTTCGATCATTTTACCCTTTGGAGGTATTTCGGTCATTTTACCCTTCGGGGGTATTTTGATCATTTTGCCCACAAATCGCAAGTTGGGCTTACCACTCGAGTGTTCGCACATCCGTGTGGTCTCAAACACCATGTTTACGGCTTTTTGGCTTTTTGCCGATCTACGGTTGTAGTAGGGTGATTACACACCTGTTTGTGAAAATGCACAAAGATCCACGAACACCCAAAATCTACATTCAAACACATTTTCCATTAGTCGCGAAACAAAAAGGGGTAATCTCATTCTTTTGCAACCTTAACCAGAATTGAACTAATACTTGCCTTGACTGAAAAAAGTGGCTTAGCCCACTTATACCACCGACGAAGGTTGACAAAAATCTTCTTGACAGATATCTGCATCACAACAGACTTCATTAAACAGTATCGCATAACCATGTGATTTAAAACCACACACAGTAACTTACAGATCCAAAGAAAGAACTCGGCCTTCACATTGGAATACTAAACTACATACTTACCTATGTTCACGTGACGAGAGGAAGGTTTTGACGACTTAAAAACACTTGAATATTCCTTCCCTCCTTGAGGAACTCGAATTATCAGATAATGGAATGGCGAAAATCGGCTGAATCACAATCAATAAGGGAAAAAAGAAATAGCTCTTCGATCAGAAAGTTAAATAATAAGAGATAGAAATCAAAGACAGAGTGAGAAGGACATTCGGCCTAAGAAAAAAAAGAGTAGAGAAAAGTGATTTGGCTCAGCAGAGAGAAGAAAAGGGAAGAGAAAAGGGATTCAGCAAAGATGGAATTCAACTACAACAAACAAAAAGGAAAGAAAAAAAGTAAAAAGAATGAAATGAAATAAATGAGCAAACCCGGGAGTAACTCCCAGAACTTGGCAAAATTTAGCACCAAAACTAAAATGTGAAACCCGAAACTCACAGAAATCAAAGCAAACTGAGAGACAAACTCTAAAATAAACCAAAACCGATAACCTTAAGTGAAAAATGATCAAATTTGGCACAAACACCCTCCCCAGGCGAATTCTCAATGCTTGACTTACCCCAAACAACACAACACTCCTCAGAAAACAACTCATTGATTTTCTCCTAAAATATCTCCCCTTATCCCTCATTGATTCACTCCACCCAATTACAATCCCACTATTCTCTCCATGATTCACTCCTCTATTCAAATTCCACAGCATTTCAGTCAAACTCCACCACCTCACTGCACAAGTGGTCAAAATAAACGCTCCACAGTGCAGCACAGGACTCGAACCTCAAACCTTAAGAGTACTCACACGCCACCTACCACTGGACCAATAGGCTCTTTTTGTCATAAAACAAGTACTAATATTTATAAAGCCTATGTGCCAGTGTCCAGATTCAATTAAGAGCAAAACTAAAAATTCTACAAATGCCAATACTTGAACTCAAGCTTCTCGAATACTCCCAGACACACCCAAAACACTTAGCCAATAAAGCAAACAAGCAATTTTTGCCAAAACATACAAAAATTAAAGACTTGAATTTGGGGAGTTACATTTCATAGTCATTTGACCCCTTTAACATATAGAATTCAAATTTTGTATCTTTTACAATTTAGTCCTTTTCAATTAATTAACTATCTAAACATTAAAATTTCTTAACCAAATTTTAATATGACCCTAATAACCTCGGTTTATAGAAATGAGGTCCTGGCACCTCATTTTCTAAACCCACTTGGCTTTAGGGACACACTATTAAACTTATTTATTCATTCAAATAACATAATTTTCCATATCAAAATCAAATATAATACAATATTTGACTCGTAAATATTAAATAATAATATGTACGGACTCACTCATCGAATTCATGGCCCCGAAACCACTGTTTCTGGCACCACTGAGAAACTAGTTCTTATATTAGTCTTTCAATTGATTTGCTCATTTATGATTAGATTAAGGACATGTCTAGGTTCGTCTACTAATACAAGTTGTAGTATTAGTTTAAACATTAGACAAATAGTGAGTAGTGAGCCAACATTTGATTCTATTTTGTTTTCCATGCAAAAACAACAATCATACAAAGTATATTAATGTAATCCATGAATTTGTTTTATTAATCAATCTATACGAAAAAAATTACAAGTTTACAAACGAATATACTGAACTCGAGGCACCGGATCCAATAAACAAAAGACCATCGATGGAGGTCATAGGTATTTTTTTAGGGACCTTCTCCCACTCAACCTTTTAAAAATACATGCAAGGTTTTCATTTTCAGTTTCAATCATGAATAATTAAAATGTCATGAAATGACATTATTTTCCTAAACTATATGGCATGCTTATTATATATATGTATGAATATACTTTTCAGTCAATTTAAATATCATCATGCTTATCATATAAAAGTATAAAAATTAAATGAATCTGACCATCCAAAGTTTCTGTGATTCCATCCTAGAAAATAAAAATAAAAATTTACATTTATTATCCAAAGCATTCTTTGGGTATTATGGGTGAAAGCCAAATAACTTGGTTTTGGGTTACCTAAAATTCAAAATCTAAAAAACTTGAAGGATCACCAAAGGGATCTGCTGTCGAACCATCGCCACTACCATGAGTCACCACTGTCATCATTGTCAATGCCACCGTCACCATCGCCGTCATTGGGTCACCATCTACCACCACCGTCAGCTGTCCAACCACCACTAGCCACTACCGAATGACCCACTGCTAGTCTTTTACCGGTTGGCTGGGTCAGGTTTGCATCATCTCAATCAGTTTTGGATGTTCTCGGTTCTCTGGGATTTGTCGAAAAATCAGGTTACAAAAATTCCTAAGCTCTTTTCTGACTCACATGATTTATTTTAAAAATTTTAAATTTTAAAACCTATGTGGAGATGATAGTCCACGATCTAATTACATATCCAAAATTTAATAAAACCTAAAATTACCCCCAAACTAATTTCTAGAAATCACAACTTTGAAAAAAATACTTTATCATATATAATAAAATAATTAAATATATTCATTCACATACATAACCCAAAATATGCATATAATTAAATAATGTCACATCTTATGAAAATTAACCAAACATGAAGAAGAAAGAAAATTCGGTATCGATTTATACTATAAATATAGCACAACTTGGCTATGATTTCAATTGTTAGAAAAATCTAGTTATGAAAATGATTTTCAGTTACAGCGGAAACTTAAAAATTTTGAAAATCGAGCCAGTTTGTGATATTTATAACAATAAAGTTTTCCCAAAAAGTACTTTTTCTTTGAGCAAGAAGGATTTAAATCGTTCCCGGCTTTCAACTGAACGACCTTCTCCATCCTCATACCTCGAATTGTGTCGAGTGTAGGCTTGAGCAACACAAATCAAACACAGAACAAGAAACTAAAGTATAACTTTCAGAGGGAAAGTAATTTCTCTCTCTCTGAACTGAAAAGTTTGTTATTTTGAAAAATAAAATTTATGCTTAGGAATAAATTCTCCTTATGTTTTTTGCAGAATAACAATAAATGGATCAAGTATATTTTCCCAGAGGTGTCTAGAGAGAGATCGGAGAATGATGGTTGAATAAGAATGACACAACTAATTTATTAATAGAAAACACACTTTTACTCTAACTAGGAGAGAGAGGGGCGACACTCCCTAAATAATAACACTAGGATTTCTACATCGTCTCATGTAACATGAGAGGGTTTGGGTCTCTTCTGTATTGAGTTCAATTATATGTGTTTTTGGGGCTTTTAACTCAACACTTTATAATTTAATTCAACCTAATATTTATTTTCTATTTCCCAAAATAAATACTAATAATTAACTTAATTAATCAAATTAACTAAATTAATTTCTTAATCAAATATTTTTTCTCAACTCAATTTTAATTATGTTGAAGTCATGACAATTTTACTATAAAAGAATCTATAAGGAAATATATTTAATTTCCACATTCAACTAATTCATAATGGCTAAATTAATTTAATTCTATTTTCAAACTTCAATTATTTAATTAAAATTAAATAATAATTTTAAAACCTTAAATTAATTTTCAAGTCATTTTATACTTAGAGAGAAAACGTATTAATTTGAAAATGCGACATGTTTCTCTAACTTTATCATTTCCATTTATTTTTATTTATTTGGTTCTACATGCAATTCATTTCTGATTTCAACGAGCTAGCGAAGGGACCGATTTGACATATATAATTAGGGCCTAAATAATTTAAAATTAAGTTCCAACTTTTCACCTATTAATCATAAACTTATTTAATCATGAAGTCATTCCACTATAGTATCATGACTAAACAATCCCTAATTACATACCATTATAAAAGTTACTCAATAAGTGTTCGTCCAATGACCTAGATATGTAATGGTTTATGATTTCTTAGTATTCCATCATCCTATTTCATGTTTAAATGCTTTGGAATGGTTGTTGAGCCATTAATATGATTAATAAATGATATTTTAACATTTTGACATTTAGGGAAAATTTTTAATTTTGTATGTATTTGAAGAGAGGTTGCTAGAGGTGATTCTAACAAGGGAAAGGAAAAAGTGATGGATTGAAGGCTTTGGAGAAGCCTCCAACCATTTTTGTTGCTTGTAAGTTCTCATACTAAACTTCCTTGTTATTGTGTGTACTAGTTAATTTAATGTATTTAATGTATTATTTGAATGTAAACTATGGTAGGAAAATCAATATAGTTATCATGTTAGCAAGATAGCATGAAAACATGGTTTATGTTTTAAAAGGTATATTTATTAGTGGTGATAATGAGAAATTTGAAAAGGATTTTGTATGTGTACAATGGCATGATTGACTTGTATAACGTGAATGAATGTTGGGTTCATAAGCTATGTAAAGTGGAAAACATGAATGCCTATGAGTGTTGTAACTTTAGACAAATGCACTTGTTGATAAATGTTCACTTAGTTCTTGTTCCCATGTAAACTTGGTAGAAAGGTTAGGATACGATTGGCTTGCCAATTAGGGTCATATGTGCGTTTATGTATGGGTTATTATAGAGTTGGAGTTATATCGTGTCAGTTGATGGTTTAGCATTTGTTGTGGATCATCGAATGTACATTGTCTCTTTGGGACTATCTTAGTGTGGTGGAGGGATGTACATGATACCTTCGAGCTTTGCACTTATGTACCTTGGTGTGGTGTAGTTCTATACTCTTATGAGCATTCTTGGTGTGGTGGTGGATTCTCGTGTGTCCAATTCCATTTTACTAAGGTTATATTGGGAAAAAAACTTTATACGGATAGATACTTGATTATGGGAAATGAATATGAAATGGTTATAGTATGAACTTTAAGAACAACTAAAAATCTTTACATGTGTTTCCAATATATATATAATTGTGTTCCATGAGATGATAACAATATATATGTTAACCATGTTATATGTGCTACCCTAATTGTTGGTTAACATGATTATAAATTCTTATACTTAACTTGCCTTATGTGATGTAACTGAAAATGTTGTAGTAAGCATTTATGTTCTTATGGCATTTGGTATGCTTACCTCCAACAAGGCAAGTATAGTGAATTTCATTTGAAATTACTAATCATTATTTGCTTACGCTAAATTTTTTATGTGTAGATTGTTGATTTAGGGAGACTTGATGCCTAACTCAATTCGGGACATCACACTATCAATGAGACCTACAAGAGTATGAAAGTGACATATTTTTAGTTGTGGCATGTACTAAGTGTCACGGGGCTAGACCTTTCGTCTCATAATCCATACGGCCTTAGGCGATTCCTTCGCTTCAAATGCGCTTAAGTCAGCCTAACTTTTGCAAAGTGAAGATTCTTGTAGAATTCCTCTAAGGCACCAAAAATATAGCGGAAGCAATCTCAAAGACAAAAGAAGCTTGAAAGAACAGAATAGCCACAAAAAAGAAATGCACACAAGGTGTTTGAGTAAATGCTCTCAATATATTCTTTCACTCAAAGAATACAAAACAATGGATGATTACAAATGAGGGGGAGACTCTCTATTTATAGTTGAACTCCCTCAAAACCAATAGTATAGATCGAATTACATTGATGGACATGATCAAAGCATATCTATAATTAAGGGATTTACATAATCTACCAGATAACAAAATCAAATATTATTATATTACAAATATTCTATTATTAGTTTCTCTATTTACCAAGGTAGCCTTAATTTCCCATAATTGTCTCACTAGGCCACCAAGGCTTTAAGTAGATGGGCTTAGTCACTTGTTCATCAAATCAAGCCAACTTTCGTGGGTCAAATAAGCCCCATTTAATAGATTGACCTCTATAGGACGTTCTTTGTACCTTGGTCATGGGCTTTGAACCACGGCCCATGAGTCTAGGTGCCTACATAAGTAAATATGTTAATTTCATATTACTTGGTCTTTGTGTTGAATGTTGTTTAAATTTGAGCTTGCAAGCTACACTTGTTATTTCATCATCTTATCCTTCTTTTGGTAAATTGATGATATGCATGGTTACTTACCTTTGAGGATTATAAATTGCAAATTTAAAGTTTGTTATAGTGGCTTTCATACATATTTGAGATATTTTTAAGCATGTGTTAGAGATATCATGAATAAAGGGACTTAAGAAAACATTTTGAAATGTTTTGGACATATTTAATGAGTTATGTCGTGACCACAAAGTTACAATATCGCAACCTTGCCACCCGACATCGCATAATTCACATCGCAACATCGCTACTCAATAAGTGTTGTCGTGACATCAAAAGTCCCCACATTGCAATGTCACACCTGTTTTCAGCATTGTACTATTTTAAAGTTGTTTTGACCTTCCAGAGATCATTTTGGGTTCCGATCACCTCCAATTAACCCCGAATAAATCTTAAATGATTTTAAAACTTTGAACCTTGTCTAGAATATATTTTATTTATTTTATAAAAATGTTTTAAATTTCCAATCCTTAAACAAATCCAATATTTCTTACTCGTACATTCTTCGGTGACATCCTTCAACTGTACCGATCGTCTGAAAATGGTGAGGGATGTTACACATACTATCAATCCCACCACAAATCAGAGTTTATAATTTGAACATAAAACAAACAACTCTTACCATATAATTATATGATTATTCTCTTGCACTTAAATTTTCCTTTACACTTATATTTTAACTTTTTTAAACTTTTAGCTTTTTAGCCCATGTAACCATTTATGAAAAATTACATGGAATATGTGGATAATCATTCGATGCCCTGTTACAATATGATAAAATGTTAATTACGATATTTCGGTGTGTGCAAAGCACGACTTAGCCATCCGAATCCCATAATATGCAAAATGTGGCATTTTGATACTCCCAAGCGCTACAAGCAGCCAACAAACACTGTAAAAAGCTCATGTACTCTATAACATGCCAATTATATTCAACTAGCTTTCCAACAATGTTCACAATAGCTATTATTAACAATTATTGTTTTTATAAGTGAATTACTTGGTTTTACAAACTTAGTTTTCAGGGAAAAACTCAGTGGAGTGGGATCTAGATCTTTAATGCGAAGGTAAGATTGCTATACCAATGTGATAGAAATTAAATCATTGCTTTTACAAGATTAAAGATAGTGAATTATCTTTCTAGATAAAACTCCAGCAAACGTTGAAAAATCAAATTGCGAAAGCAATTGTTTTATGTTTTGTTTTTTTTTTTTTGGAGTTACTTTTAGTACTTATAATTATTTCTTATAACTACTTCCTCTATTTATGCAATAATAGATTAATTTCTTTCAAATTACGTTTCAACCCTATTTGTTATATTCAAAATTCAACATTTTACTAATATATATATATTTTTCAAACTACTGATAATTAGGAGTGTTCATTCGGTTAACCGACCGGTTAACCGACCCAAAATTACTATAACCGAATTAACCGACCTTCCAAAAATTTTAACGATTAATCAACCGATTTTTTTAAAAAATTAACCGAACGAAATTTTTCGGTTAATAAGGTCGGTTAACCGAATTAACCTAAAATTATGTATTTTTATTTTTGGTTAAAATTACCCAAATTACCTGAATTACCCGAATTAACTGAATTAACTGAATTACCGAAAAATACCTGAATTACCAGAATTTTTTTTTTATTTTTAAAATTTAAAAAATTTATAAATTATTAAAGTAAATTGGGTTTTGGACTTTAGTAAATTGGGTTGTCTTTTAGTTTTAGTTTTATTGGATTGGGTAATTGGGTTTTATTGGGTTGGGTAATTGGGTTGGGTAATTGAGTTTGGGCTGGGTTGGATAATTTTATTTATTAACCGGTTTCGAACCGAATTAACCGTTAACCGAAAAATCATAAAAAAATTAACCGACCCCGACCGGAAAAATTCGGTTAACCGACCGATTAACCGAATTCGGTCGGTTAACCGAATTTTTTCGGTTTTACCCGAATTATGCACACCCCTACTGATAATCTTGATGGATGTATACGTGTATTGTGTTTACCAAATGTCATTTTCACATTTCATATAATCTAATTGAATTTGGACCTTTATTTTTTTATGCTTCAACTATCGTTGAGAAAATTGTATTTGAGTCATCGGTTTAATAAGTTATCAATTTAATTTGGTACAAATCATTTAATTAAAAATCCTTCAAATAAGTTTAATTAAAAAAATAATAAAATATTGGGTAAATTATACTGCACGCCACTCTAAAATAGTGTCGCTCCTATTTTGGTTACTCTAAATTTTTTGGTCAATTTAGTTACTCTAATTAAGATAATTGTTCGAATTGGTCACCGTCGTTAAAAATTTCTTTAAGCCACTAACGAATTGCTGACATGGCTTTTTTTTTTTTTTACTTTTGAGTATAGCTAGAGACCTCTTTATAAAACACTTTCTTTTTTTGTTTACTAAGGTTTGTAAGTTTTCTCTTTTTCTTTGTTGTTGTTGTTTGTTTCTTAGGAAAAGTAAGAGAGAAAAATGAGGATGGTTTTGACTTGTTTGTTTGACTTAGGTAACTGTATCACTCTGTTCTTTTCTTTAATTGATTTTCTCTTAACATGCAAAGGAGAAAAGAAAAAACTTAAAAATTCCTTTATAAATACCTTAAAATCTTCCCTTGGATACCCTCAAAATCATCTTTTCATTTTTAACATTCAATACCCAGTAGCATTAACATAATTACTATGAAAAGAAAAAAAGGCAAGAAATATTTTTGAGGAATCATTATTTTCATCAATAAAGTTGAACACCCAACAAAACTAGATTTGTTAATAAACTAAACACGCACAATGAAACAGAATACAACCCAATTCTAGAAATTTAAGAATTAAGTGGAAAAAATAAATTTTCTTAAATAAAAAAAGAAAAGAAAAGAAAAACTTACCATACTAAGATTAGATCTTGAAGAAATTGCAAAGGATCTTCAAGAAGCACATAGCTGAATCTGAGCACAAATCAAGCATGTACAAATAACACTATGAGCAAATTACTCACGGTAAAATCTATTATCAACAAACAAGTCAAAACTATCCTCATTTACCTTTGGTACTTTTTCCAAGAAACAAACAAACAACAAAAAGGAAAAAGAGAAAACTTACCAACTTTAGCATTATGTTGCAAATGAAAAAAAAAAACACATCAACATCCATTAGTGAATTAACAAAATTTTTAACGATAGTGTATAATTCGAGCAATTATCTTAACTAGAGTGACTAAATTGATAAAAATAGAATGATCAAAATAAGAACAACACTATTTTAGAGTGACCTACTGTGTAATATGCCCCAAAAAATATTATATGCCATGAAATTTAAACATTTAACCCCTAAAATTTATATTAAAATTTGTTCAATTTAATAAAATACATTTTCTATTAAATATATAACATTATTTAATATTTAAAAAAATTTTACAACCAATAACCAAAGCCCAAACCAACAAACATAGGCCGAACCGAAAACCGAAGCAAGTCATATACAGACCCGGCCCAATTTGGTTCAACCACAATGCCAAGCTGGTCCGGAGCCAACATTTTCACTTTGATAACTGCTTTCTTGCACCTCTTCGTTGTATCAGATCAGATCTTCAAATTGACGAGTTCGAACTTCATCCCGATGTTCCATTGAGAAACCTAAAGAATTTTTTTGTTAATGGATATTCTTTTTGCTCAAATCCAAGCGGATCTCCGCTCAAACGATGCTCTCCGCCAGTCCGGCGCTCTTCTTTCCGCCCTCCAACAATCCGCCGCCGGTCGCGACATTTCCATAATTGCCAAATCCGCCGTTGAAGAAATCGTCGCCGCCCCTGCTTCCGCCGTCTGCAAAAAGCTCGCCTTCGACCTCATCCGATCCACTCGTTTAACCGCCGACCTTTGGGATTCTGTCTCCACCGGCATCCGTAACGACTTCCACTTCCCCGATCCCGATGTCGTTGCTGCTGCAGTCTCCATCCTCGCTGCCATCCCTTCTTATTCCCTCGCCAAACTTATCACCGATTCCAATGCCGAGATCTCTGCTTGTTTCGATTCCCCTTCCGATAACCTCCGGTTCTCCATCACCGAGACTCTAGGATGTGTTCTCGCTAGAGACGATCTCGTAACGTTGTGTGAAAGCAATGTTAATCTTCTCGATAAGGTATCAGCTTGGTGGGCTCGGATTGGGCAGAATATGTTGGACAAGTCCGACACGGTTTCGAAGGTAGCATTTGAATCCGTGGGGAGATTATTTCAGGAATTGGATTCAAAAAGGATGAGCAGATTAGCTGGTGATAAGCTTGTTGATAGTGAAAATTCTTTGGCTATAAGGTCAAATTGGGTTTCTTCAATGGTTGATTTCGTTTGGAAAAAGCGCAGCACTTTAATGGCAAGGTCATTGATTTTGCCGGTTGAGAGTTTTCGAGCAACTGTTTTTCCTTTAGTTTTTGCAGTTAAGGCAGTGGCTTCGGGGGGATTGGAAGTTATAAGGAAGATTTCAAAGGGTTCTAAAGTGAATGGGACTGTGGTGGATTCCAATGCGGAGAAATTAGTTGGTGTGTCTGATTTAGTCACTCATTTGGCTCCATTTCTGGCATCTTCGCTGGAACCTGCATTGATTTTTGACGTCGGGATTAATATGTTGTATTTGGCTGATGTGCCTGGAGGGAAGCCTGAGTGGGCTTCACAGTCAATAATTGCCATTTTGACACTTTGGGATAGACAGGAGTTTGCTTCTGCTAGAGAAAGTATTGTTCGAGCCGTTGTTACTAATCTTCATTTGCTTGATCTTCATATGCAGGTGTGTTTTTCTTTTTCTTTTTTACAATTCTTTTGCATAAATTAAATTTGGTTTTCTTAGTGTGTTAGAGATAGGTCTGAATCATTGATATAGCGAGTTTATGAAATTTTACTGGTGAGAGCGTTTCAAGGTTAGCTGTCACACTGGGAAAGAATAATGAAATATATATGTTAGAATCCATCCTTAGAAGTTTCTTTATTTCTTCAGTGTGTTGGAAGTCAGTTCTGATATTTTTTCTTTCCAGAAGTGATTTTTGAAAGTGGTTGTGTTTGCTATTGCTTATAAGCCCGAAGGTCATAATGTTTGAACATTATGTGGAAAACTGCTTGATATTCTAAAATTTCTCATGAAGGTATCATTGTTCAAGAGGCTGCTTCTTATGGTAAGAAACCTGCGTGCAGAATCGGACCGAATGCATGCTTTAGCCTGTATTTGTCGGACAGCTTTATGTGTTGATCTCTTTGCAAAGGAAAGTGTGCGAAGAGGTCAGAAGCCTCTTGCCGGAACTGATATAGCTTCTCTTTTTGAGGATCCTAGTGTAAAAGATGATCTTCATAATGTTACAAGTAAAAGCTTGTTCAGAGAGGAGTTGGTAGCAACTCTTGTTGAAAGTTGCTTCCAGTTGTCATTACCTTTACCTGAACAAAAGAATTCAGGTATGGAGAGTAGAGTGATTGGAGCCTTGGCATATGGAACAGGGTATGGTGCATTAAACTGGACAGAGACAGCTCTGGAAGTGGTGGAAGTTTGCAGACCTTGTGTCAAATGGGACTGTGATGGAAGGACTTATGCAGTTGATTGCTATTTGAAGCTGCTTGTTCGGCTCTGTCATATTTATGATACCCGGGGAGGTGTGAAAAGAGTCAAAGATGGGGCTTCCCAAGACCAAATCTTAAATGAGACGAGATTGCAGAACTTACAGCGTGATCTTGTAAAAGATCTGCGTGAGGTATGTGAGATCTTATTGAGAACTTAAATGCTACACTATATCTTACAAGATATGTTGTGCTCTGCTAATAAATTTTGTTTTGTAATATGATGTATACTATTTTGATGGTGAACTAGTAAGTAAAGAATAATTCTAATTTCTAAGGGTGTTTAAACATGATTTTGCTATGTTTGTTACTATTATTGTTATTTCATGTCAACCTCTGGTCTCTTGGTGTCCATTTGCTAGGTAAGTACCTCGAGAATATGTGCACGTCTTCTTTGGGCTATTTCGGAACACATAAACCTAGAAGGCCTGGACCCACTTCTTGCTGATGATCCTGAGGATCCTCTAAACATCATCGTGTCAAATATCCACAAAGTCCTCTTCAATGCGGATGCATCTACTGATACAACAAATAGGCCTCAAGATGTTCAGGCTGCTCTTCTATGTGCTCAGCGGTTGGGATCTCGTCATGCTAGGGCTGGCCAGTTACTAACAAAGGAGCTCGAAGAGTTCAGAACCTGTACCTTGGCTGATTCTGTCAACAAGCACCAGTGCCGTATGATTTTGCAGAGAATTAAATACATCTCTAACCGCCCTGAAAGCAGGTGAGGTTTCTGTAAATAGCCTTATATATTCTGAGTTATTCACTGATCACGTAGATGATGTTTCTTTAGTTTAAGTGCTTTAATGTTCCCTTCAACAGCATGCTTTTTAAAAATCTTTTGGGCTGAATGTTTATTGATAACCAGCATGTGCTATAGAAAGATTATTCCCTTATTGGCAGTGATATTTCCATTTTTGTTGCTATATTAATCTTGTTAAGATTAGTTCAACTGAAGTAGCTTCATCCTAGTGTGTTTCCCAGGTCTTGAAATGAAAAGGAAAAATAGATCCATGTGTATAATTGACATTCTTGTAAACTGACGGGAGATATGAAATCTTTCTTTTTCAGGTGGGTAGGGGCTAGTGAAGCTAGAGGAGACTACCCATTTAGCCACCATAAACTGACTGTTCAGTTTTATGATGCATCAGCTGCCCAAGATAGAAAACTGGAAGGGTTGGTTCATAAGGCTATTTTGGAGCTTTGGAGGCCAGACCCTAGTGAATTAACACTTCTACTAACAAAGGGAATAGACTCCGCATCACTTAAGGTTCCTCCAACTGCTCGTACTTTGACTGGGAGCAGTGATCCCTGCTACATTGAGGCCTATCATCTGGCAGATGCAGGAGATGGAAGGATCACTCTACATCTAAAGGTTAAAACTCTTGTTTATTTATGTTTATCTTCTTTGCCTATTAAACCCTTTTTCTATATGATCTGAGTTATAACACAATTCTGTCGATCTTCCTGAAGCTTATGTAGAATAGAGCCAACTTAATTTCTTGAAACTTATCTAAATCAAATGCCATAGTTGTTTGACTTTATGGAGGCCTTGAAAGGTTATCTTGAGTGTTTTGTAAGTGGTAAAAGAGATTCTACCCTTTTATACAGTGAAGTTTTAGTAGAGGGTTACTAAAGCTAGAGTCATATGTTTATTGGTTGCTTACTGCATCAGCAGGCATCAAAGTACTTCATGTTTTTACCTCAATCTATTGGTGCAACTTTGACATATTTGAGAAATGAATAAATTTTTTTTCATGTTTCCATCAAGATGGCAAATAGTATGATCCAGTCAGTCATGTTATGTGCTACAAACCATTTTTTCTCATCAGGCATGATTGTCCAAAAGCAGTATCCATAATTACCGCCATCTCATTTCATGTGCTGTTGTTCTAGTTGCTACGATGAGTGATTCCTATTAATGATATTCCCCTGGTTGATTGGTGAATTTTGCAGGTTCTTAATTTGACGGAATTGGAACTAAATCGTGTTGATGTGAGGGTTGGATTATCTGGTTCTTTGTATTTTATGGATGGGTCTCCTCTAGCAGTACGGCAGTTGCGTAATCTTGTTTCTCAGGTTGCTTCTCATCTTTGTAAATAAGAATTTATTTTCCTTTCGGTTGTCTGATTCTATGGTTTCAAATGCACCCTTCTGAAAATTTTTGTCGTATCTTGCAGGATCCTGTGCTTTGCAGTGTGACAGTAGGTGTTTCTCAATTTGAAAGATGTGGCTTTTGGGTTCAAGTCTTATACTACCCATTCTTTGGAAGTGGTACTGTAGGAGATTATGATGGTGACTACTCTGAAGAGGATCCACAAATTATGAGGCTAAAGAGAAGCTTAAGGCCAGAACTCGGAGAACCTGTGATTTTGAGGTGTCAGCCTTACAAAATTCCATTGACCGAGCTTCTCTTGCCACATAAAATTTCACCTGTCGAGTTTTTCCGTCTATGGCCTAGTTTGCCAGCTATTGTGGAATACACTGGCACATACATTTATGAAGGAAGTGGCTTCAAGGCTACTGCTGCGCAGCAGTATGGGTCTTCTCCATTTTTGAGTGGACTGAAATCACTGTATTCCAAGCCTTTCCACAGAGTTTGTTCACACATCATTCGCACTGTGGCTGGGTTTCAGGTAAGGATTCATTGCTTTAAAGATATTATTCTAATGTAGGCTGGATCATAGCTGATAATATTTCTTTCTTTCTCTTCTTTTCTTTGATGGAACTGTCTCGATGTTTGTTGAAACAAATGTAGTTATTGTTTGAGGCTTTTCAGTTTGTTGACAAAACTGATATTTACTTGTCCAATATGTGACAGCTATGTTATGCTGCAAAAACTTGGCATGGGGGCTTCTTGGGCCTGATGATTTTTGGAGCTAGTGAAGTGAGCAGGAATGTTGATTTGGGTGACGAAACAACAACCATGATGTGCAAATTTGTGGTCCGAGCTTCAGATGCATCAATCACTAAACAGATCGAATCGGATCCGCAAGGTTGGTTGGATGACCTGACTGATGGGGGTGTTGAATACATGCCCGAAGACGAGGTGAAGGTGGCAGCCACGGAGAGGCTCAGAATTTCAATGGAACGAATAGCGTTGTTAAAGGCTGCACAGCCAAAGAAAACTCTGAAAACCGAGGATAAAGCGGAAGATGAGGAGAGCGACGAAGACGAAGACGATGAAGATAAAGAGAAGAAAAAGAAGAAAGAAGGGGAGGAAGATGATAAGGCAAAAGGACCTTCAACGCTGTCAAAGCTAACCGCAGAAGAAGCGGAGCACCGCGCACTGCAAGCAGCTGTGCTACAGGAATGGCACATGTTGTGTAAAGATCGAAGCATGAAAGTGGGTTAAGTTGGTGTCCGGCATTAGTTAGTTGATTGGAGTTGCATTTTTTACCCTTTGTTGTAAGTCTGCGTTTGGGGCATTTCCCTTGTTCATCTACCGGCTTTGTCTGTCATATTCATTTACCAGAGATGGAATGTTAGATTTTAAAAAGCGCTTGGTTTCTTCTGTATTCAACACATTTTTGTATGTATATCATCAATCTCTGAAATTAACTCGTAACTCCAGGTTCTTGGCATTGGAAGGCCTATGTTTTGATTCTAATATTACTTAGAAATATTTTTCACTTTTTATAATTTAATTTTAATTTATATGTAAGTTCAATAATCCAAAATTATAAAATAAAGATAAAAAGTCAAGACAAAATCATTACTATTACATTAATTTAATTTAGTTGGGTGGAATGGATGGATATTGTGATCCATAGTAGACTAACAAAAGCACAAATGACCGATATACATTTTAACAATTTTTTTTAAATATAAAATATCCAAAAGAATGAAATGACCAATATAGATTTTAAATTTTTTATAAAAATATAAAAAATATTTAACTATATTAAAAGGCTTAAATGACCAATATACTTTCTAGAAATATTTTTATCAAATTTAAAGTATTTTGGAAACTTAACATTGGATTGACCAAAATGATATTAATTTAATACCAAAGTTTGTCCTACATGGGAAAAGAAAATATTGATATTTGATTTGTCTGATACAATTGCAGTTGCAGTTGGTAAAACATGGTGGTAGGAGAACCATAGTGCAATCAAACGCGAGTTAAATTAATGTATTAACATTTGATTAAAAAATTCATACAAATTAACTTTCTAATTTGTTAGATATTCAAAAACACCTACGTATTTTACATAACACCAAAATTCACATAAAAGATAATAAAAACTTACACTTGAAATATGATACATGCAATCCATGCAAGTTCAACAATCAAATTCATTACTTTTATTTACTTCATCTTACATTTTAGTTACTTACGTTAACATCTTGTAACATTTTAGTCACTGAGTCGTTAACCGTGTAATGGTAAACTGACGTGGCACGTTAAATCATCATTTCAAACAAAAATTTTAGGTTAAATTATACAATTGGTCTCTATATTTTTTCGTTTTGAGTAATTTAATTTTTTTCTTTTATGTTCTTTTAATTTTCGTTCTATCTCTTTTAATGTAGTTTTTCTATATTTTTCATTTGTTAAAACTTTTTTTATGTTTATGAAAAGAGAAAACAGAAAGTTGAAATCAAAATAAAATTTGTTTGCATATTCTCACCTTACAATTTCAAACCCTCATCGTTCTTCAGTGCTTTAACGAACCAATTTGGATCTCTCAATAACCTAATTCACAAGCTTGCCTCACTTGAAGACCTCGCCAATCATGACCTATGACAGTCCACCCTCAACAAAGTTTTCCGAGCCCGCTTCCTTAACCTCCTAACCAACTCCCACAACCACATTATCTATCTTACCTACAACATTCTCACCCTCTTGAAACTACGGTATTTCACGGATTCTTCAAAAGAGCTCTACACTCTCAATGACTAAAACGACCTCCATACGAAACTCGCCATCAACTTTATCCAAACCAATTTTGTTCCATACTCCCTTTCTCTCTTCAGTTCATCCATACTCAACTTCCAATCAAGCTTTCTTGAGAATATCTAAGAATGTTTAGATCAATTTTATCGTTTGCTTAATTAATCTACACAATTCTGTAGAAGTTTAGAAACAAAAATAATTTGTTTTGACCATAAAGAATTCAATTTATGTTTAGATTTGATTAAGTATATTTTTTTATATTGATTAGTTAGATCCAATTTTAGTTTCAAAATTAGGTTATATTCAAACCGATATTTGATTAAGAATGATATTTGATTTTCAGTAAAATTTAATTTAAGAATCATATGAAAGAAATAAGAACTTGGTTTATTTAATATGCAAAAATTATGTTTCAAGCAGTGAAGAATATGAGAAGAGAGAAATAAAAGAGAAGAAGAAAAGAAAAATTAAATTGTTCAAAAAATAAAAGTATAGAGACTAATTTTAACAAATGAAAAATAAAAAAAATACGATAAAAGAAATGGAGAATAGAGGAAAACAGAGAGAGGAGAAGAGAAAGGAATAAAAAAAAGAAAAAAAAAGAAAGTTCAAAGAACATAAAAGAAAATAATTAAATTGCTCAAAACGAAAAAAATATAAGACCAGTTGTATAATTTAACTTAAAATTTACGTTTGAAATGATGATTTAACGTGTCACGTCAACTTACCGTTACACTGTTAATAACAATTAACGCTCAGTGATTAAAATATTACAACACGGTAACGTAAGTGGCTAACATGTAACATTTCAAATATAAGTGACTAAAATATAACCTAAGACAAACAAAAGTGACAAATCATTTAATGTTGACAAATATGCTTATTTAATTTAAACCAACACAAACACTTGCATAATTTTCTAATTATAAGCTTTCCAGTTTTTCCCTTTTTTTTTCTCTAGGTGCATGAAATTTCAAAGAGAAAAATGGGCACCTCCATTGCTTCTCTAAATTCATCTTAAAATTGGGAAAAGTTGAGCAAAGACACATGAAAATCAACTAAATCTATTTAATTAACAACACACACATTTATGTCAGCAAAACTATATCAGAAAAAAAAAAATTGGTCACCTCTTAAACAAGTTGGACCCAGTTGAACATATTTGTATGTCTTTACTATAGTTTCTCAATTATCATTTTAACCATTCATATGTTAAACCTTTGAGGAACGTTGTCGAAGTCATCAAAGTCGAACCTCTGTCGCTCTCTCCCGGCCTGAACACCAGATGCAATTAGCTAATAGACGATCATCGGTTCATAAACAATAGTATTTAAGTAACAACTAAACTTGCTTTGATGTGAAATAGCAGATTCACCTTAAGTAGATACAATGGATCACATGACATTAGTTCATCCACACCATTCAGCTTCTTAGACAGGGTCATCAACCTGTAATGAAACATTTATTCACAAAAATAATTCCATACAAGTATAAACATTATAAAATTATGGTGATCATCCTCGCATTATATTCAACTTCAACATTTAGTTCCTATATTTGATGTTTAAAGATTTGGTTACTCGACATACGTGGAAATTCTTTTTTAAAAACCCGAAAGCTCGAAATCCGAAATTCTATGTCATTTAAAAGATGAAATTATGGTTATTAAAATAGTTAGCTTTCACTAATTTATCTTTTCTTAAAAAGTTTGACATTTTGAAATTATAGCTCAAATTATGATTTTTGTCCATGTACTATACTATTCAGTCCCTATACTTTTAATTTGGCATCATTTGATCCTACTATTAATAATTTTATGCCTTTGTCTAAGTCACTAAAATTTCATGTCTTATGGCTATAAAACTAGTTATTTTCCTCTAATTTGTCTTTAAAAATATTCCAACTCAACCTCATGATTTGGACTTTTTTTTATTATAATTCCACATCAATTAACAGAGTTTTCTAACAGTATTAGTGATTTGGACCAAGGCATAACATTAATAATAGTAGGAGGATCATATTATGTCAAATTAAAGTACAAAACTAGATCCTCGAGTTGAGCATAGTACAAGGATGGAAACCATAATTTGACCAAAAACTAATTATTCAAACAAAACATGAAATCAGTGTCTATTCTATAGAGTGCACCTTTGGATTGATGAGTCAATATGCTCAATCATTTCGCAGGTCTTATATTGTTCGGGATCTTCTAGGAATCGAACCATCCCATCCTTTTGGTTTATCGTTGCATATATCTCACCATCTTTAATCTAAAATTTGACACAAAAAACGTCAACAATGTAACTTTGTAATATATGAAATTGCAGACATTAATTAACCAAAACTGACAAATCCAGAATTACCATTTGAAGAACATGCATTTCCGCTTCCTTAGGGCTATTCAGTTGCACTCTATTAGCAATATCTTGAAGTGAGAGAGTTAAATATGTCTGTGTCAACCTCTGGATATTTCGTTTATACATAGATGATACAGCTTGCTTCACCAAGCCTAGATTGTTGTCCTGGTAAAAGTGTAAAGCCTCTTTCAAATGGTCAAACGAATAAAGGAGCAATAGCGAGTTTAAATTCAGATATAGCACTTACGCTTTCGAATTTATCCTTGTTTGCCTCTACATATGTCTCTATGTCTGCAATTTTGCCGTTGCTATAACTATTTGCCAGTTCGATATATGGCTACTCAAGGAATAAAAGTAAGAAGTTAATTAGTAAACCGAAGAGAACTAGTGAAGTAAACCATTCATTCTTTTTATGAAGGTATAAAGATACAATTTTTGAAGGTCCTAATTGGTCCAGAGCTTAAAAGCGTTCTAATTGAAACCGAAAGTATCAATATTGTATCAACCAGGCCCTTCCATCAATCTAGCCGTCAATTTGAATATAAAATGCAAGCTCAGATCTGACATGGAGGCCAATTTAAACACGTGGAGCAATCAAGCCAGTTTAAACTTTTGAAGGTTTGAAATTTTAGGGATTTCACACCAGATTGGCCTTCACATTAAAATCTGAGCTAGCATTTAATGCCCAAGCTGACAGAAGGACTCAATTGATATGATACTAAGACTTTAAATACTTGATTATGATGTTTTGAAGTTTGGGACCAATTTGATATGTGGGTCATAATTTGGGAACTTTTGATGCAGTTAACTCTTCCTTTTTTAGGTCATTATAATCAATCTCGGAACTTATACGTACCTGACATAAGTTCTTCAAATTTCTCTGCGCAACTGAAGAAGCATACTTAGGGAGATTGGTAGGGGACTGTAACCAAAAGAATGTAAGACCATGGGAAAGATCACCGCTCGGAGATGAAGAAGAGAAAAGACGAACAACAGCTTAATACATAATACAATTTGAGAACCAATCTTATCATCCGTTCTTTTTTTCGTTCTTTTAAAGGATTTGTCTGTACATCCTTAATACATAATACAACGTGATGAATGCTGATTGGTGAACCTACCTGTCCATGGTGAATAAGGGAGACCAATATGTACTTTTTAAAAGCCTCGACAGCTATAGCATTAACGGTAGACATTGGAGCAGTCACAACCTAGAAAATTACCATACACAAATAAAATTAGACTAATTGGAAGTTAAGACTCTCGGAATTTTCGTACCTGACCAATAATTTACAACAGAGGTGTAAAGAAGTAACGTACATTGTGTAGAAGCTCCAATGCTTTCCGGAACCACTTTTTTCCAATGCTTATCATTCCCCTATTGTAATGTCAAATGGGAAACCCAAATAAGTTATTCCCCCTCAATGATGCTAAACAGTGTAACAGTAAAAATCGAACAGTTTGAGAAGCAACCAACCCGTAATAGCAAAAAAGGAAAAGGTCTCTTGGTTGATCAACCTCGAAAACATCTTCTTCCAGAATGGAAAGACCAGCTTTATAGCACCTTGACAGCAAACAAAGCAAGAGAAACTCCGGGTGTAAAGCAGTCAAATGTTCGGAAGATGACTGAAGCTTTCGAATAGCGGTCAGCATTGGAGCCACCCCACGCAAGGGCTCCTCGAGCAAAAGAACTTGGTCTTTGAACCTCTTACACACGGTTATAACTGCCAAATCACATTCAAATCAACATCGACGATATCAACAACTTAAAAACAGAAACTTTGCAAATCTCAAGAACAATTTTGATACGAAGAAAGAGTCATACACTTATCAGGCGCCAATCGAATTTGCTCAGCAATGCATGAAGTGATAAATCTGGCAATCATTAACACATATGAACCAGCTTGCTCTTTTGTAACTGGACCAGCAGTGCATGCCTCCCTGTTGAAATCATTAAACATATTAAAAACTCTTACATGCATAAATAAGATTAAAAGTTAAGAGAAACTAACTACAACAGCAATTGAACACCTAAAAAACCCTCAAGATTCAATTTTCTTCCTACTTTCTATTCTGTTCAGCAACCAAACATCAAATTCTAAACCAGACTAATAAAACTCATTTCCTTCTAACAAATTTTTTTAATAAGAAACCCAGATTTTACATGTATAAATAAGATTAAAAGTTAAAGAGAAACCAATTATACCAGTATCTGAACATTTAAAAAAAAAAAAACCCAAGATTCAATTTTCTTCTAATTTCTACTATGTTCTCAATAAACAAACATCAAAATTCTAAACAATATCCATATCACCCCCTCCCCCAAAAAAATTATAAAATTCTACGAAGAAAAGTGGATTTTTTAAAGACTCGAATTGAAAAAAGAACTCACAGGAAATAGAGGTAACCCAGAGAGTGCTTGGAAGGGTCGAGTTGGTCGAGAAAAGGCAACAACCGAGTGGACTCGGCATGGAGCGAGTCATCAGCTTGTTTAAGCAAATTTTGCAGCGATAAAACATCGGAGGCAGTGGTTGATAGTCCCTGGATTTGATTCACTAAACCTTCCACTGAGTTCATCCCTTTGCAGCAGTGTTTTGTGATCCTATCGACTCAGTTACCTGACAAAAAACACAAATGTTCGATTTCCAGTTACTACAAGTCTCTGATTCACCAGAGCTTTGTCATTAAAGCTTTCCTTTATTTGAGGTAAATTCGCCGATAGGTCCCTGTCCTCTAGTATTCTCAGCAAATTAACCTCTCTGTTAAAAATGAACGATTAGTTTTTTTTATAAATTTAGTTGTAAAGCAAATAGGTAATTCTTTTGGGTAAACTATTAAAATAATCACTTTTGCTTGCTTCAAATTATTTTTTAGTTACTTATAATCCATCGTTTTTCCTTAACTGGCCATGTAAGGGTATTACTTACAACTTTTGGTAAATCTTGTGTTATTTCATCTTTATTCATCAAATTAGTATTCAAGATTTTCATAATTTGATCTTACCAGACATTTTAGTTTGTTGCCTAGCTGAGTTTTTTAGTCACTTTTAGTATTTTATTACTATTCAAGATTAAGTTTTGATTTAATTTAAAAATTTGGTTGTGTGTAGTTATTAATTTCACTCTAAATTTTCTTTAGCCGCAAAACATGGGGATCTAATAAAAAAAGAATGGGTATACATTTCAGCACCCCAAAACTGAAAAATTCTCTGAAGATGGCAAGAATGATTTTAACCTAAAACCTTTAGCCACAATACTATCAAAACATAAAATTTTGTGAGGGATAAATTATATTTGATCATAATTTAAAAAAATAAAATAAAATGTAAATAACTTAACCAATTTCCTAATACGAACCAAAATTGGTACATCTCATGTTTTTTTTTTTTGTATATCCTCGTATCTTTTTAGTAGCCCTCATGTTTTTTAGTAACCTGTTACATTTTTTTTTGTATTTCTTCATATTTGATAGTAATCCCTCACAATTTTTGGCATTTGCTTTTTTTTTTTTATAACCCTCATGTTTTTTGGTACACTCTCAAATTTGTAGGTATCTTCTGGCTGATTTACCAATAAAAGCTTAATTTTTTTATAAATTTACCGAAATGGGCCTAATATTTTATTATTTACCAGAATGGGCCATTTTTCAGCAAATCGCGTCCACGTCAGCGCGATGTCAGGGGACGTGCCAGGAAATCGCGGCCACGTCAGGAAAGCGCGCTGATGTGGCCGCGATTTCCACACTTGTAGGTTTTTGGATTTTAAGGTTTAGTGTTTCAGAGTTTTTAGGATTTTTAGGGATTTGGAGAAAAAAATAAACAGATAAATCGCGCCCACGTGTACGCGCTTCTTTATGGAAACATCTACCCTTGAATCTACAAATGTTGAGCATGCATTCACTGAAGTACTAACTCAAATACATCATGTGATCAGTCGAAAAGCACTCGAAGGAGGGAATGATCAAACAACATTGCCCAAGCCATCAATGTCGACTCTCGGGATGATGTTTCAGCTGTGAAGAAAGACGGCTGCTGTTCTGCATAATTGTTAGATGATTCCGAGTGTCCAAATTTGCTTCCTTATTAAGCACAAGCTTTCCTCACCGTGATCTTTCTCGAGATCTTTCGTTGAAGACGAAGAAATCACAGCATTCCAGGGATTTTCTTATAGTTTGTTCAGACAGATCTAGTTTTGGTATTTTAAATGATTTTCATTAGTTGTGGAGAATAAATTTTAAATTAGCTATCATAATGTTTTGTATTTTCAAAGGAGTATTTTATGTAATATAACAAATAAATAGGGATAATTTAGGTATTATAAATAATTTAAATAATTTAGTGCAACTATATACATGAAATTTCATTAGTTCACGCGTTGGGCAAGTCGCGGCCACGTCGGTAGCTTTCGACGTGGCGACAAATTGCCCCTCGTTGATGCGATTTGTTGCCACGTCAAGAAAGCGCTACCGACGCGGGTCTGCATGATTTCTGGTACGTCCCCTGACATCGCGCTGACGTGGATGCGATTTGCCGGAAAAGGCCCATTCCGGTAAATAATAAAATAGAGGGCCCATTTCGGTAATTTTAAAAAAATAAGCTTTTTTTAGTAAATTGCCCGTATCTTCTCATAATTTTTGGTACCTCGTCATGTTTCCAGGCAGCCTCTCATATATTTTGGTATACCCTCAAAATGGTTGGTATGGTATAAAAGTTAGAATTTGGTAAGAGATATAATCAAAACATAAAATTTTGTAAGAGAAATTAAATTTAATCATAAATTTGTAAAAATAAAATTTAAATAAATTAACAAATTTTCTAATATGAACCAAAATTGGTACATCTCATGTTTTTTGGTATATCCTCATATTTTTTTTTGTATCCTGACATGTTTTTCGGTACACTCTTATTTTCTGGTATCTTCTCATGTTTTCTAATAATATGTCACATTTTCCTTCTTTCTTCATTGTTTTGGTAATTCCACACAATTTTTGGCATTCGCTTATGTTTTTTTGGTAAACTCTCATATATTTTGGTATATCCTTATATTTGTTGGTAACCCCTCATGTTTTCTAGTAGTCCCTCACATTTTTTGGTATTTCTTCATGTTTTTTGTAGCTCTCACAATTTTTGGTATATACTTATCTTTTTTGGTAATCTTGTCATACTTTTTTTATATTTCTTCATGGTTTTGGTATACCCTCAAAATTGTTAGTATGGTTTCAAAATTAGAATTTGGTTAAAGATATAATTTTATGTTAGAATTTTGTGAGGGATGAATTAAATTTAATCATAATTTTAAAAATAAAATAAAATTTACATAAATTAACAAAATTTCTAATCTGAACAAAATTTGGTACATCTCATCTTTTTCGTATTTCTTAATGTTTTTTGGTAGTCCCTCACAATTTTTGGTATCTTCTCATCTTTTTCAATAATGCCTCATATTTTTTAATTCACTCTTAGATTTTTTGGTATATCCTCATATTTATTCATAACCCCTCATGTTTTTTCGTTAATAGATCACCTTTTCTGGTATTTTGCCATCTTTTATTTGGTAGTCCCTCACAATTTATGGTATTTTCTCATCTTTTTTGGTAATCCCTCATGTTTTTTTGGTAAAAGCTTTCAGATTTTTTGGTGTATCCTCATATTTCTTGGTATGCCCTCATGTTTTCTGGTAATCCGTCATATGTTTTGGTATCTCTTTATGTTTTTTGGTAGTCCCTCACAATTTTTGGTATCTTCTCATCTTTTTCTATAATCCCTCATGTTCTTAGATTTTTCGGTACATCTACATTATTTTTGGTAACCCTTATGTTTTTGGTACACTCTCAAATTTTTTTTGTATCTTCTCATAATTTTTGGTTTTTTGGTTTGCGCTCATATTTATTTATACATTTTTAGATATTTTGGTATTCTCTTTTTTATACAATTATAATTGTTGGTATGGTTTCAAAAATAATTTGGTGAGATATATAATTTTATGTTAAATTTTTGTAAGGGATAAATTAAATTTGATCATATTTTTAGAATAAAATAAAATTTAAATACATTATCTCATGTTCTCTCATATTTTTTGGTATTTTTCATATTTATTGGTAGTCTCTCATGTTTTCCGGTAGTCCTCATATTTTTGGTCTTGTCTCATGTTTTCTTTTTTTTTTTTTTTCTTTTGTATAAACTCATGTTTTTGGTTTGTATTTTTGATATTCCTCATACTTTTAGTGTATCCTCGTATGATTTCAAAATTAGAATTTTATAAGAAATAATTTAATGATAATTTAAAAATAAATAAATTTTAAATAAATTAAAAATTTTCTAATACTGAACCAAAATTAGTATATCTCATATTTGTTGGTATATCCTCATATTTAGGATTATTGTAATTGATTCTTTTATATTTATACATTCATAAAGTTCAATTTTTTACTACTGTATTGGGTACAAATTTCTCAACATCTAGATGGTATTTTTGCCATCTAGATGGCTAATTGGATATTATGAATAATGGTGAAATCAAATGACTTCAACGCCATCTTAATGATATTTTTTACCATGTAGATGGCTTCTTAGATTTTATAAATTGTATTTTCATGCAAATGAAAACAAGGTTGATACATAAATATAATTGACCATATTAATATCATGTCCGAAAGAAAAACAAATATCAACAATAAAAGTAAAATAAACATCATGTCCAAAAGAAACATAAAGACCTCCAAATATGGTTTAAGTTAAATCTTATCGGACAAATAACTCACATATGATTAGAACCAACATTGTCATCCTCCTCCTCATCCTTCTCATGTTTAGGTATATCATGTGGTGGAAACTCTCTATTTAGTCTAAATGTAGAAGGTTTAAGAACTGGATAATTTGCAAGATAGTATCCCGAATTTTCACTATTTGACTAAGGAAATCACGGAGTATCTTCTCATTCGCAATGCGATACGCATCAAAGATCTCAATTCTTGTTCTCAAAATTTGCATTGCTTCCATAAAAGATAACAAATTTACATTGTTCGAGCTACTTGACGGTATTGAAGAAGATGGTGGAGCTTGCTTTGACGACAATGGTTGTGATGGTTCAATAGCAAAAACCCCTTAAGCATTTTCTTTTCGATTTTTCCAATGCTTGATATAATAATACTTTGAATTAATATCCTCATCATAACATTGGATTGTACTAAAAATGATATGCTTGGCAATCAGTTTGCTTGTGTGGGTCATTAATTCGTGACGTCTTATATGGACTCCAACATCAAAACATAACTGCATAATCAAACAAGGAAACCAAAGTGTGTGTGAAGGATTTGCATAGCTTTGGATTTGGTTGTTCAGAAAATTTCCAAACGTCTATACTGTGACCAAACAAAATGCTGAAGAGTAGTAGGTATACTGATTATGTCAACTCATTGGTCTGCTTTGTCAGAATGAGATGATACTAATGAATAAACTGCAACGAAGTTTTAGCCTCTCAAGAAAGATTCGTTGAGTGGATACTATCGTTCTTATACAAAAATACAACTCTACAGCCTTGTGTTAGGACATTATAAACCATATTCAAATTCAATGTTAGAATTGTGTGACCCAAATTCTTGTGAAAATAAAATATAAGTGGCAAGATAGGGGGATTTACAAGTGGCACCCATATAAAAGTTTATTTTCTCTATTTGATGTTGATTAGAATAAGGTGTTTTAACCTTACTGTATTATTTCTATTTAACTTTGATTAGAATATAGTTTTACAAACCTATAAATAGATGTAGTTGTCTCTTCTCTTGTATTATTCGAATTCGACATAGTGAATTATCTTCTTCTCTGCCCGTGGTTTT
Source organism: Gossypium raimondii (assembly GCF_025698545.1). Lineage (NCBI taxonomy): Eukaryota > Viridiplantae > Streptophyta > Magnoliopsida > Malvales > Malvaceae > Gossypium > Gossypium raimondii. Next base: position 11,330,171 of record NC_068573.1, read on the forward strand.
TCCTAAAAGGGTTTCCACATAAAATTTTGTATGTTCTTCTTCTCTTTCCGATTCTTAGTCATTATTGACGATCTATTTTTCACAAACTAGTATTAGAGCTTCCGGGTTGTTTATCTCGATTACGGTAATAGCATCTTTGAAGTGTGAAATTCCACTGTTGGATTACAACACCAGATTCACGTTATGGCAGATAAAGATGCAGGCAATTCTTGTGCAGATGGACTTAGAGGATGCCCTACTAGGGTAGATAAGATGCCTTCAACATTGACAGAGGAAGAGAAGAGGCGTAAATATTGAAAGGCGTTAACACAGTTACATCTACATTTGTTTAACAAAATTTTACAGGATGTGATGAAGGAGAAGACCATCGCTACATTACAGAATAGGTTGGAGTAGCTATGTATGTCAAAAACTCTAACTAGCAAGTTGCATATGAAGCAGTGTCTTTATACTCATCGTTTGGAAGAATGAGTGTCTATACACGAACACTTAACAGTGTTTAAAAAAATTCTCTCAGACCTTGAGGCCATGGAGATTCAATATGATAAATAAGATTTAGGGTTGATTCTGCTTTGTTCGTTTTCCCCGTCTTATTCAACCTTTAGAGACACAATTTTGTATAGTTGCGAGTCTATCACAATTGATAAGGTTTATGATTCTATGATCTTGTATGACAAGATGAAACATCTTGTGGTTAAACCCGACTCTCAAAGAGAGGGTCTTTTTTGTTCGTAGGAGATAAGATCGAAATACTGATGACGATTGTGGAAGGACACAGGAAAGAAAGAAATCATGGTAAATCTAAGAGAAGATCGAATTCTTCAAATAGAGGTAAAACTTGTAACTTCTGTAAGAAGAAGGGGCACATTAAATCTGAGTGTTTTAAGCTGCGGAATAAGATCAAAAGAGGAGTCGCAAATCAAAAGGGCAAACAACCAGAAAATTTTGGTGAAGCTGATGTTGTAGAAGACTACAGCGACGGTGAACTTCTAGTCGCTTCTGTCAACAATTCTAAATTAAGCGATGAGTGGATCTTTGATTCGAGATGCACCTTCCATATGAGTCCCAATCGGGATTTGTTTACAACTTACGAAACAGCGTCTGAAGGTGTTGTTTTGATAGAAAATAATACTTCATGTAAAATCGCAGGTGTTGGAACGATTAAAGTTAAAATGTTTGACAAAGTTTTCAAAACACTTAGTGACGTGCAATATGTTCCTGGATTGAAGAGAAATTTGATTTCATTGAGTATTCTTGATTCAAAATGGTACAAATACACAGCTGAAAGTAGGGTTTTGAAGATTTTCAAAGGTTCCTTTGTTATGATAAAAGGGCAGAGAAATACCGCCAAGTTATATGTTTTATAGGGTTCTACTATTACTAGTGATGCAACTACCACTTCCTCGTCCTTGTTAGATGATGATATTACTAGACTTTGGCATATGTGTCTAGGGCATATGAGAAGAATGGCATGACAGAATTAAGCAAAAGAGGACTTCTTGATGGGCAAGGAATTGAAGTTCTGTGAGCATTGTGTTTTTGGGAAGAAAAAAATAGTTTGATTCACCAAAGAAATCCATAACACGAAGGGAACGTTGGAGTATATTCATTCTGGTCTGTGGGGGATATCCAGAGTGCCTTTGAGAGGTAGAGCTAATTACATGCTAACACTTATTAGTGATATTTCTAGAAAAGTTTGGTCATTTTTCTTGAAGAAGAAAAGTGATGTGTTTTTCACATTTAAGTCTTGGAAAACTATGATTGAAAAATAGATAGGAAAACAAATAAAACACTTCCGCACAGACAATGACTTAATGTTCTGTCCTGATGAATTTAACGAACTTTGTAAGTCAGAAGGGATCGTGAGATACTTGACAGTTCGTCATACTCCTCGGCAAAATGGCATTGCAGAACGAATGAATAGAATGATCATGGAGAATGTTCAATTTATGTTGTCAAATGTCAACTTATCGAAGTCATTTTGGGCCGAAGTGGTCTCTACTGCATGTTTTTTTTATCAATCGATCTCCATCTATTGCCATTGAGAAAAAGACTCCACAAGAGGTATGGTCTGATAATCCTACTGATTATTCTAATTTAAATATTTTGGGGTGTCCTGCGTATGCTCATGTTGATAATGAAAAATTGGAATCGAGATCCATTAAATGTGTTTTTCTTAGTTATAAAGCTGGTGTAAAAGGGTATAAGTTATGGTGTCTTGAAAATAGAAAATTTGTGATTAGCAGAGATGTTATTTTTTATGAAACTGTTATGCTACCTAACTTATCTCTTAAAGACTCTTCCAATAAAGAACAACAAAAGCAGGTGGAGCATCAGATTAATTTAGAATCTACAATAAAGTTGACTCTTCAAGCCAGTACAGAAAGTCAGAATAAAGTTGTTTCTTCACCATAATACTCTATCACCAAAAAAAACTAGAAGAGAGATTAAACCTCCAAAGAGTTATGCCGAGGCTGATCTAGTTTCTTATGCTTTAAATGTGGCTGAAGATATAAATGCAAACCAAGAGCCATCTACTTATTTCGAGGCAGTTAGCTGTGAAGACTCAGAAAAGTGGATGATTTCTATGTAATAGGAGATGGAATCACTCCACAAAAACAGAACATGGGATCTTGTGAAGCTTCCTAAAGGAAAAAATGTTGTTTGTTGTAAATGGGTGTTTAAAAGGAAAGAAGGGACTCTAGGAGTGGAAGAACCCAGATATAAAGCAAGGCTTGTTGCAAAGGGTTACAGTCAAATTCCAGGTGTGGACTTCACAAATGTGTTCTCTATTGTTAGGGGTGAGCAAAACTCGATTCGACTCGAAAAAATCAAAAAAAAATTCAAATTTCGAGTCGAGTTATTCGAGTTAATCGAGTTAATCGAGTTATTCGAATCAACTCGAAATTTTTTTTAAATTTCGAGTTCGAATCGAGTTGAGTTTTCGAATTCGAATAACTCGAATAATTTGAATAATTCTAATATCAAACTATAATATTTTATATTTTTACCCCAAACTCCCACACCTTTTTACTTTTCCCTTAAAACTTTTACTCCTTCCATTTTCCCCCCAAAACTTTTACTCCTCTCCCCTCCCAACCCCCCAATCTACCCAAAATTCATTTCCCACCAAAATTTTACTCTTCCATTTACTTTTTCTCAAAATTTTACTCCCAAAAACCCTCAAAAACTTTTATTTTCCCCCAAAATTTTTACTCCCTCCCACTTTTCCCCTAAAACTTTTATTCCCTTCCCATCCCACCTCTCATCTACCCCAAACCCTCCCCCCTCCAATTTTTTTTCATATTTTCCCTCCAAAATTTTGCTCCCCTATTTACTTTTCCTCAAACTTTTATTCCCCAAAACTTTTTATTTTCCCCCTAAAATTTTACTTCTCACCCTTTACTCTCAAATAAAAAATTAAAATTATCCAAAAATAATCACTAAACAGAAATAGTAATAATTTTATTTATATCCACTATTTATATTATTAAATTTTCACATTTTATATTATTTATATTATTGAATTATTTAGTCATATTGAATATTTATATTAAAATTGAATTATTAATTATGCCATAAAATATTCGTGTTAAAATTTTATATTGGTATCAATTTCACATTTTATTTTTAAAATAACTTTATTAAAAATCATATTTTTACATTTAATATATTTTTAATTCCAAAATACATAGCGGCAAGAATCTGAAGATAATGAAACAACTAAGCAAGTAGAGAAGCTAACCAATATATAAAAAATTAATAAATAAATTATGAGGTGATGAAAGTTAATAAAAATTTTGATTAAGGTGGACAAATTTTATTAAGATGGGTGACAGTAGTTACAATGACCCAAAATTATTTTTTAAAATTTAACTCGTACAAATATATCCGATTTGATTTGATTCGAATTCCATCTCACTCGACTCGATTCGAGAAAACTTCAAATAAAGTTAGGATGATAAAATGAGATTCGAAAACTCAATTAACTCAAAATTTTTTGATTCGATTCGATTCGATTCGATCGAATGCTCACCCCTATTTGTTGTTGTGAAGCATAGTTTGATTCGAGCTTTGCTTGGTATTGCGGCCATGAATGATTTGGAGCTTCAGCAGTTAGATGTAAAAACTGCATTTTTGCATTGAGAACTTGAGAATGATATTTACATGCAACAACTAAAGAGATTTATAGTCTCAGAAAAAGAGGACTATGTTTGCTTGCTGAAAAGTCCCTTTACGGTTTGAAACAGTCGCTGAGACAGTGGTACAAGAGGTTTGGTTCCTTTATGACTTCTCATGATTTCAAAAGAAGTAGCTTTGGCAGTTGTGTTTATTTTAAGAAAAACAGTGATGGTTGTTTTGTGTATCTACTCCTCTATGTTGATGACATGTTGATAGCAGCAAAAGATAAATGAGAGATAAGAAAGGTCAAATTTGAGCTTAATGAAGAATTTGAGATGAAACATTTGAGACCAGCAAAGACGATACTTAATATGGAGATTCTCAGAGATAGAAAAGCAAGTAAATTGTACCTAAGTCAAAAAGGGTACATTGAGAAATTTCTTTACAGGTTCAATATGTAGAATGCTAAGCCTGTTAGTACTCCTTCAGAAACCCATTTCAGAATTTCATCGAATTTATCTCCACAATCAGATGATGACATTGAGTACATGTCACATGTTTCATATTCTAGTGCAGTGGGATCTCTCATGTATGCTATGGTTTGTTCACGTCTAGATTTATCATATACAATCAGTGCAGTTAGCAGATACATGACGAATCCTGGTAAAGAACACTACAAAATAGTTCAATAGATTTTGAGATACTTACGAGGTACTACTGATGTTTGCTTACAGTTTGGAAGAACTAGAGATGGAGTCATTGGGTATGTGGATGTTGGTTTTGCTGGAGACCTTGATAGAAGAAGATATCTCACAGGTTATGCCTTTACAATTGAGGGTTGTGCAATCAGTTGAAAAGTCATTTTGCAAACTACAATCACTTTGTCTACCACTGAAGCTGAGTATATAGCGTTACTAAAGCTTGTAAAGAAGCTATTTGGTTAAAGGGTTTCTTTAGTACATTCAATAAAGACCTTCAAATCAGTATAGTATTTTGTGACAGTTAGAGTGCCATCTTCTTTGTGAAGGACCAAATGTTTTATGAGAGAATAAAACATATTGATGTTCGGTATCATTTTGTTCGTGATATTATTGCTCCTGGTGATATTGTTGTGAGCAAAATTAGTACTCATGATAATCTTATAGATATGATGACTAAGTCACTTCCTATATCCAAGTTTGAGCAGACTTGGTTGGTGTTCATTGTTGAAGATAAACCCCTAAGGGTTTTCTTGAAAAAGGTGGAGAACTTGTTCGTTGAGAGTTCGTGATGAAGAACTTGTTCGTTGAGAATTCGTGTCAAGGTAGAGATTATTAGAATTGTGTGACCCAAATTCTTATGAAAATAAAATATAAGTGGCAAGATAGGGGGATTTATAACTGACATCCGTATAAAAGTTTAGTTCTTCTATTTGATGTTGATTAGAATAATGTGTTTTAACCTTACTGTATTACTTCTATTTGACTTTGATTAGAATATGGTTTTACAAACCTATAAATAGATGTAGTCGTCTCTCCTCTTATATTTTTTGAATTCATCATAGTGAATTATCTTCTCCTATGCCTGTGGTTTTTCCCGAAAGGGTTTCTACGTAAAATTTTGCATGTTCTTCTTCTCTTTTCGATTCTTAGCCATTATCGACGATCTATTTTTCAGATTTAGATCATAATTTATGAACTCAATGTAAACACATTTCTTAACCATAAGAATTTCATAGTAATTCTTAATAGTTTCTAGATTGAATGCTACATTCTTCCTTCTTACAACACATATATTGCCAGCAACATTAGGAAGATTTGCATAAAACTCGCATACAATTGGATGAGAATAATCAGAAAGAGTCCCATAAAATGTTTTCTATCCTTTCCTTTCAATATTTATTGTATACTCAACTAAATGATTATATTTTGCCATATCTTTTGTATATTTTATATCCAACGAGAGACCAACATCGGAAATAACACCTTAATGTAAGAGTTTCTCAAACTTTTCTTTGGCTACATTCGAATGAGATTCACCAGATACCTTATTCCTTTTCATTGATGCCATCTACACTGTGAGTAAAAAATAACAAGACATCTTACAGGCTTGATGGTAATAAATAATAAAATTGAAAAAGTTGATATAGAAAAACATAACAGAAAAAAATAACATAAAAGCCTATCATAAGCTTTTTTTTTCAAAGCTCATAGCAGACATATGTTGAGTTGAGATATAACATGATGTTTGGCACAAAAATAATCTGAACAATAAACTTGGTGGATTAACCGTAGATAACTTTACCAGTATGACTTTTGACTCCCTTGATGAAGCATGGGCTTTCTATAATTCATATGCATCTTAAATTTATTTCAGTACTCATCTCACTAGTACACGTACTAATGGGAATGGATATCTTATCGGCCAACAATTTTGTTATTCAAAGAAAAGGTTTAGGATTAATAGTGTCCAAGAACATGACCAACAACGAAGCCCTAGACCTCTAAGTAAAACTGGATGCAGAGCTTTTGTGCGAGTTAATATTCAAGATGGAGGAAAATGGGTTATCACATATTGCATTTTTAGACATAACCACGAACTGTGTGAACCAAAGGGGAGACAATTTCTTTGATCTTATCGGTCGATTACGGAATTGGATTTAGCCTAAACAAAGTCGAAGAAAGAAGTAGGTGTCTGAACTTCTCAAATCATGAATTACTTTGTTCGCCAGTCAAGTGGGTACTAGAATGTTAGATTCATTTTCAAATATCTGTACAATACCCTCCACGCAATCGAGCAGAATGAAATAGCAAAAGGTGATGTGGATGCAATCATGTCATACTTTAAAGTTAGGATAGAATGTGATTTTTGTTTTTACATGAACTACAGTAACGATGATGAAATGCACCTGCACAATTTTTTTAGGACAATGCAACGTCTCGTTCGGGCTACACATTCTTTGGTAATGACATTACCTTCGACACCACTTATAATAAGAATACTAATGGAAGGTGTTAGAGTTGTGTAACCCAAATTCCTATTAAAAATAAAATACAAGTGGCAAGAATAGGGGGATCTACAAGGGCGAATGCTGTAACCCATCATAGATCCCCAATAAGCAAAATACTGGACTAGCAGCCCCGCGGTACAATACAGGCTGCACAAGTGAAATCTGTATAGAAGTCTACTTCCTCTATTTGATGTTGATTAGAATAAGGTGTTTTAATCTTTCTACGTTACTTCTATTTGACTTTGATTAGAATAATTTAAACCTATAAATAAATGTAATCGTCTCTCCTCTTGTATTATTCGAATTTGACATAGTGACTTTTCTTCTCTTTTGCCCGTGGTTTTTTCCTGAAAGGGTTTCCACGTAAAATTCTGTGTTCTATTTTTCTTTCTTTTCTTTGCGATACATTGCCATTATCGACGTTGTATTTTCACATAAGACCTCTAATGCCAATAGTGTGTATTGACATTCTTGAGGACGAGACGGTTGATATGTTTCAATGGGTTCTCCACACCTTTCTAGATGCCATGCATAAGAAGTACCTCATAACAATTGTCACAAATGGGGATAGAGTAATGCTCGGAGCAATCAACATAACTTTGCACAATGTTAGGCATAGACTGTGTACATGGCACATGGCAAAAAACTCATAAGCTAACATTATTAATATGATGTTCGCTAAGTATTCTTCAGCTGCATGAATTCATGTTAGACACCACATGAATTTGACAAAGAGTGAGTTGCAATGGTAAAACAATTTAACATTGATGATCATCCATGGGTTCTAGAGAAGGATAGGAATCTAGAGTTATGAACTTAGGCATATATTACAGGTCACTTTGTTGGCACCTTAAGATCAACACAAAGGTGTGAGTCTTTCAATGCTTCTCTCACCATACATCTAAAGTCCTTGAAGACATATTACAGCTTTATTTAAGTGATAGACCAACCCATTATTAAACTATGAATTAAGGAGGTCCAGGCTAATTACTTAAGTACATAGACAACTCCATGCCATTTAAGCAAGTTGTCATACATTGAAAGGCATGTAGTAGAGGTTTACACAAGGCAATCATTCTCTATTTTCCAATAGGAACTGCAACAAGAGACATTGTATCATCAATGAGACATTGTATCATCAATGAGAACTAGTTATTGAATATGGGAGTAAATAAATCTACTCATTAGGGAAGTATAGGCCACCAAATCGAAGGATACAAGTAGTTTTAAACATTGTTGCCGTTACGCTTCATTGCTCGTGCTAGAAATATGAAACAATCGGATTTCCTTGTAGGCATAAGATTCATGTCATGAAGCTTGAAGATTTGTCTTGTATACTAAATTCATTGATATTGCACCAATGGACAAAAAATGAAAAGTTGGGTCCTCCACCATTTATTAATGTTGATGTCTCTTAAGAAACTATGCCGATGACTCATTTCGCTTCCTTAAGCTAGAGCTATAATAAAATGTGTTACATAACATCCTAGATAAATGAGTCTTTCAAAGTCATACGAGATGAAATAAATAGACTCACAGTTACAATAGAGGAAATGTGCCAATTGCAAGATCCCATCTTCTACAAGACAAGTACGAATAAAGTAAAGGACCCTACAAGGAAAAAAAGGAAGGGTAGACAAGTCTCGAAAAAACAAAAGGCATCCCCAACTCAAAAATATGGTTACTGCAAAATGATAGGACATAATACAATGACTTGTCTAACGTTGAAGAATGGAATCTCTACCCCGACACATGAGTTCAGTTCAAAAAATTTAGGCAATGAAATGTCATATTTAGACAATGATTAATTTACTTCTACTAGACAGTACAATGTAAGAATCAATTATTCTTTGATGATATTAATTTCATACCATATCGATTTTCCTTTAGTAGCCTTTCGATGATGATTTTTACTTGCTAACAATTTTGTTTTCGTTTATTAAGTTTTCGAGTGATGAAGCATTGCAAACGTTGCTACAGTTGCATAACACGTGGATAATAGGTAAACTCCATTTCATTTATCTAAACATTTCATTTATCTAACTCAATATTTTAGGTTTGACAATGAGATTTTGGAATTAGTTGTTTGGGTTAGTGGTTAGGATTGAATATATAGTCAAAAATTTTCTCTAGATTTCAATTTTGTTTTACATCACTACTTTTTGATATACAAAATATATACATGTTCCTAATTTTCTAGCACGTATATGAATTTTCTTTTACTTGAAAGACCCCAAAATATTTGGTATTTTACCACTCGGTAGAAGAATGCACTTCGGTTTCAGATATATAAGAGTTCTCTGATCTTTTATAAAGTCACAAAGATAGACTCCCTCACCATATGCAAAAAAATAACATGTTCAACCAATTTTTTACATGTATAATAATCCTCATAATTTTTTTTCCCAGGAAATATTTGGTATTTGACCACATCATGATGGTTGCGCTTAGGTTTTGGTGATACACGAGTTATTTGATGCTTTTCAATAGCCGCAAAGAAAGTCTCCTTAGCCATGACACTCTATAAGTTTAAACATGATAAGATGAATTAATGAAAATTGACAACTTTAGTACCATTCATATCACTTTAGATTAGTTGTAATTTACTACATCTTTGATTGGACTATGAGGTAGATACATCATAAACTTTATCGTGTACAAACTGCAATCATCTCCGCCAACGAGATGAGAAAGTTAATGTTCAATGGATGGGAAAAATTTCAGATGAATTTACTTTATCGTGTATATGTTCCAGTTTATTTTGAATATCTGTCTAGGAGCTTGTAACCCATCAAGATGAGTTTGCTTACCATTCGATGGCATTACATGAAACAATTATTTAATAAATAGAAGCATATTGGACGCCATCTAGATGGTTTATTCTACCATTCAGATAGTATTACAAGATAAATTTATTTACCTAACCAAAATAAATTGGAACCCATCTAGGTGGCTGATTCTGCCATCTAGACGACATTACAAGAAACATTTATTTAATAAACCAAAACATATTGGAAGTCATCTAGATGATTGATTCTGCGATCCAAATAGCATAATATTCTTGAACATTTTCTCCTACTACACTAATGTATGAACTAAACTAACCCATTTTTTATTGTCCTGCATTCATTGCAACTACATTAAGCTTCTCAAACAACACCATTGGTTGGCTAACATATGATGCAAAATTTTCATTCTCCCACAATTTAGCATATGATGCAAAATTTTCATTCTCCCACAAACACAAGGAAGAATAAATATATTCAAAATAAACAATACCAAATGTTTTTCATCGGTTACTCTTCTAACATTATTACTTCCTCTTACCATGCTACCCAACACGTGTGCTTTCTTTTTGAACATGTTGATCACACACATATACCAGTGTACTGTTGGTAAACTAGAAATGAAAGTACTTTTAAAGAACTTGTTGAAATCATTTCATTTATTGAATTTCCAAGGCATCTATTTATACAACAAGTTTTTTGAATTCAAAATGCAGAAAAATCTGCTACTAAATCATAATCTAAAATGTTTTTTTTTACTATTTTATTTGCCTAAAAATAAGGGTTGATATTTGCCTAAAGACTATGACAAATTATAACTAATGGAGCTTCAAAAATAATAAAAGTTAACACTTATTGATATTGGAGTTGCAAATTCCATGCTTTTTTCTTAAGAACTCAAATCTAGCTTTAGGCAATGCTTTTATGAAAATGTCAGCATATTGATTTTATGTACTGCAATAAACCAATTGCACTTCTCCTTCCTTTTGAACATAACGAAGAAAGTAGAATCTCACGGTCCCTTCTGACTTGCACAATTTATTAAACTCATCAGAATAGAACTCTAAGCCATTGTCTGTGCCGAGGTGTTTTATTTGTTTTCCTGTTTGTTTTTCAATCATAGTTTTCCAAGACTTAAATGTAAAAAACACGTCGCTTTTCTACTTCAGGAAAAAGCCTAAACTTTTCTGGAAAAATCATCAATAAGTGTTAGCATATAATTAGTTCCATCTCTCGAAAGTACTCTAGATGGCCCCCACAAATTAGAATAAATATACTCATATGTTCCATTCATTTTATGGATTCCTCTGGTGATCGAACTCTCTTTTGCTTCCTAAAAACGCAGTGCTCACAAAACTTCTGTTTGTAAATTCCTTGCCTATCAAAAAGTCTTCTTTTGCTCAATTCTGTCATGCCATTCTCACTCATATGCCCTAGGCGCATATGCCAAAGTCTAGTAACATCATCATCTAAGAAGGAACAGGAAGCAATAGCTGCATCACCAGTAATAGTAAAACCCTGCAAAACATATAACTTGGCAGTCTTGCTTTGCCCTTTCATCACAACAAGGGAACCTTTGGAAATCTTCAAAACCCCACTTTCAACTGTGTATTTGTACCCTTTTGAATCAAGAGTACTAAACGAAATTAAATTTCTTTTCAATTTTGGAACATGTCGCACGTCACTACGTGTTCTGACAACTCCGTCAAATATTTTAACTTTAATCGTTCCAACACCTGCAATTTTACACGAAACATTATTTTCCATCAAAACAACACCTTCAGACACTATTTCGCAAGTTGTAAACCAATCCCAATTGAGACTCATGTGGAAGGTGTACCCTAAATTAAGGATCCACTCCTCGCTCACTTTAAAATTGTTAATAGAAGCGACTAAAAGTTCACAATCGTTGTAGTCTTCTACAACATTAGCTTCATCGGATTTTGCTGGTTGTTTTCCCTTTTGATTCGCAGCCTCTCTTTTGATCTTGCTCTGCAGCTTATAGCACTCAGATTTAATGTGTCCTTTCTTCTTGCAGAAGTTCCAAGTTTGAGAGAATTTCTTTAAACACTGTTAAATGTTCGTGCACAGACGCACCTTCCTCCAAACAATGAGCATAAAGATGTTGTTTCATACGCAGCTTGCTGGTTAAAGTTTTTGACATACATATTTGTTCTAGCCTTTTCCACAATGTAGCGGCAGTCTTCTCCTTCATCACATCTTGCAAAACTCTATTAGACAAATGCAGATGTAACAGTGTTAACACCTTCGATCTTTACACCTATTATCTTCCTCCGTCAATGTCGAAGGCATCTTATCTATCCCCAGCAGGGCATCCTCTAAGTCCATCTGTACAAGAACTGTTTACATCTTTATTTGCCGCAACGCGAATCTGGTGTTGCGATCCAACAGTGAAATTTCATACTTCAAAGACAGCATTACCGTGATTAAGATGAACAACTCGAAAGCTCTGATACTAATTTGTATAAAAATAGAACGTCGATAATGACAATATATCGCAAAGAAAAGAGAAAGAAAAATAAAGAACACACAGATTTTACATGAAAACCCTTTCAGGAAAAAATCATGGGCAGATGAAAAGATAATTCACTAAGTCGAATTCGAATAATTACAATAAGAGTAGACTATGTCTATTTATAGGCTTGTAAAACCATATTCTAATAGAAGGAGTGTAGTAAGGTTGAAACACCTTATTCTAATCAATATCAAATAGATGGAGTGTAATAAGGTTGAAAACCTTATTCTAAAATAAAATAAAATAAGTGTAGTTCTATATGAATTTTACTTTTATTTTATTTTACCACCGTATTTTATTTTAATAAGGATTTGGGTTACTCAATTCTAACAACCCTAAATTTTTTCTTCTAACAAAGAAAGACGGTGAGAGGAAGGAAAAAGTTCACGTCAAAAAAAATATAGAGAAGAAATTGAACAAAATTAAATTTTACATGAAAGTTGTTTTAATCCTTTTAATTTAAGTTGGAAAAAGTTGTTGATGTGGCATAAAATAATTGGCTAAGACCATATATGAGGTGATGGGAAGGGTCCATGGAATAATTTCTCCTTAAAATCTATATAACTTGTCAATAAAACTAATTGAAAACTTAAACCAAATTACAATATACACAGATATGGATTCTACCTTCATTTCAACAAGGTATTCAGGCATCGGAGATTCTTCCAAAGGCTTTCGCATAGCATCATCCTCGGTCCTATGTAATCCATAAACGAAAGTATGTACAATTTATTATATATAACATAACTACCTTCTCAGTTGAATCTAGTTCTTCCTGGATAACAATTTCTTAACCTTGTCATTCCCCCAAACACTAATGCTAGGGGGAAATTCATAGCTCTCATATCCATACCAAGGAATGGTATTACCTTGAACTTTGATAGAGCAGCTTGTTGGATCAAACTTTTTGATCAAGTAGCTCAGGACCTCCCTCTTCATTGACCACGAAGTCAATTGAATCGATGATTCCATACCAAGAGCACGAAGGATGTTCTCTATCTTCGTATCCTTCAAATCCTTGAACAACAAAGAGTAAGCATGCCTTACAAAAAAAAAAACATTTATTGTCAATATGTTTGCTTGTAGCATACAATAACTTACTTTTTAAAATTAAGCACATGAGATTATACCTTAATACTTTTCATCTTAGCCTTCTACTTCCAACTCTTCTTTCTCCATGGTAGTACTTTTGAAAGGCTTCTTCTCTGAATTCAATAGTTTTGAGCATTGTAAGGCCACCTTTGGACGCTCCTAGCTCAAAATAACACCAATGCTCCTATAACAAAATCTTCAATAAGTCATTTCTCAACCTCTCAACTAACCTCTAATTCAAAATTCCCTTTCTCAACTAACCAACAAAACAAAGCTACATATGAGAATATATACCTCCAAAATAGTTCACAAGTCATCTAGATGGAATTCTACCCATCCAGATGACATTTTATCATCAACACATATGGCCACGTGCCCTAAACAATGCAGAAACACAATTAATTCCATCAATAATGCTAAATTATATATGTAATTTCATTACCCAATATGACATCATTAAATCACTAATGCTCTAATGTCGATTCCCATGCAAGCATTCATGCGTTTACTATAAAAAAGTTAAACATGCATCGCCCTATAGTGCATCGTAATCATTAAAGAAAACAAGTGCATATGCTAGAATAGAATTTGTGGTTTTAAACCTTTTTACAGAAAAATGCAATGTACTCCTTAATGCCCTCAACTCTAAAGTTGTAATAATTTCATACAACCAAATAAGAGGAGATGTAAAAAAAGCAAAATTCAACTACTAAAGAAAGGCGAGCTGTTAAATGGCGATGAATTATCAATGGAATAATTATTTAACTAATATAAAACCTATAAAGCTTATTCTGTCAATCACTAAAGATTCCAACTCCCAAACAATCGTTGTAAAACGATCTGATTTTTCATGGTATCAAAAAATACAGTTTTAGAATCTCGTTTTCGTAAACCAAATCCAGAGATTAAGTTCGATTAAGACATTTAACCGATAAAATTAGTTAATTAAAATTCAGAGACTAAATTGTAGAAGTCTAATCGCTATTGAGTTTTAATTTAGAAAGGGCTTGAGAATCTAGATAGCAATTATCTAAAGAACCAAAATAGTTATTTAACCATTGTCCATCAGGAATTAGTGGTCGATAATATTGATTTCCACTTTGTTTAATTAATGGTTGATTAAGTATAATAATAACTTAATTAAACTAATTAAGTAAAATATAAATAGGAATATAGTGAGATTCTCATCTTTCTTCCCATCATCCATAGAAAGAAAAGAAGAGAAAACTTCAAAGTTGTTCATTCATTCGGTCATACCAAAATTACCAAGGTAATCAAACTATTTTCATCAATTTTTATAGATTTATGATAATGGGAGCTTGATTTAGCTAGCTTGTGTATCAATTTATTTTATTGTTAAGTTTTTAGCAAGTTATCATTATAGAGAAATTGATGAATTAGACCTTAATTTGATAGTTAATAAGCTTAGATCATGATAAAGACTAAATTGTAAAGCTAATTAAGCTTGTTAGATAATTTTGAAATATTAGGAATTAATTGAATAAATTGAAAATTGTCATGAGATTATATGAATATGGAATGAGCCATGCTTTATGATATTAAGTAAAAATAGTATGATATAACTGCTACATGATATGATAAATGAATATGGAATGAACATGCTTTATGATATTAGACATATATGAGTGATGATAAATTGAAAAAAGATTATGATATTGAATATGAATTGATATGTGAATTGATTATAAAATGAAATTGGATCATCGGTACCCTATTAACTATAAGCAAAGTCGAACATAGTTGGTATGCTATAGGGTTAGATTGTGCACGGGTTATACTTTGACTATATGTCAATGAGCGTTGGACGCATGTTACTTCAAACGTTCCAATGAGTGCTGGACACACCTTTTACTTTGGTTATACCTTTGAGTGGTAGGCACAATTTATATACTTTGGACGTTCCGATAAGACACTACTGGATGTCAAATTGGTATGTTGGTTGGATAATCCATGTACCCGTCCTGGATCCAAGTCAGGTTAATATGGGTATAAAGTATGAACTCGATAAATGATATTGAAGCGAAATGATATTATGAACAGGTACACATGTAGATATATGTAAAATATGATTTAAAATGTGAAAGACCATGCGAACGAATTTATACAAGCCTGGAGGGTCGATATGGTAATAGAGCGAATCAGTAGATTCGAGAATAAGATGAGTTAAAGAATGAGAAATTGATATGATATGAAATGAAAATATATGTACCTTATTGTTGAATGGTATGACATGATAAATTCTAATGCAAATGATAAATGAATTGTTATACAAAATTGTTATTTCCATGCATTATATGTTAATGGAAGTTCTTGGCGTAAATGGAATGTGATTTGGCTAAATGTTAACTTGAATTGATTGTGTTTATTTGATTAATGTTATTGTTATATTGACTTAAATCATGAAAAAATCACTAAGTTTTATTGTTCAGTGTATGGTTTGTTTATTCTATGTGAAGGTATGATCGTAAAATTTCGGCCCAACAATGTTTGTACAATACTTTACATTGCAATAGATGACATGTAACTAGGTTTGAACCATTTTAAGGTTGTAAATGGTGAATGGAGTGTTTTGATGATGGAATGATAAATGGAGGTTGACATATGAATTGTTATAACATCTGTATGTATGGCTTAAAGCTTTTAAAGGATGGAAATGTGTAATTGAACATCAACATGGGATGCAATGTTTTGCGTGTTGAGTTGAAGGAATCTACCTTCACATTGTGCATTTAAAGTCGCAACCCCGAGCCTATGTCAATGATGTCACAACACGGATCTATCATGGTCATTGAAAATTTTACATTTCGATCTCAAGTTATCAAAAGAGACTTTTGTAAGCTGATTATGAATCATATGATGAATGGTAACCAGCTATAGTTTCTCCGGGAACGAATATAAGATCTCATAGCTCGGATCGAATGCTCAAGTTGATTCCAGTTGTAAGCTCAAAGCAACGAAAACCCATCATAATTTCATCCATTCCAAACAATTTTATTTAATTACACTAATAAGTAACAACACAGCAATCTGAAAATATAAATAATCTTTCAATTTTTTGGTGACTTTTAAAGAGATCATATATTCTTTAACCACTGTCAAAAATGAAAAAGAAAAGAGACAAGAAATTGACAGATTACCCGCTGTCAAAAGAGACGGGGAAGAAGAGGAACGACCAAAATGCACCAATCGGAACCTACGGCACTAGGCTTCGTTAGTCGTCGGAAAGCGAAAGACACAACAACGATGTCCAATGGGATCGGTTAGAACCGCAGTGAAAAAGATGAAAGCATGGGATGGCATAAAACGTTGCCTTAAATGAAATCTACGGCATTGATGATGCAGCGGGCTTCGAACGGTGTCGGAGAGCGGCAAACACGACGGTGGCGTCGACCGGAATGGGTTGGAAGGAAGGCCGACAGGAATTGGTTTGGACGAGGAACGGGGAACGACGGCTTAGGGAAGAAATGTTTTTTTTTTTTTTAGCTTTAGTGAATTTATTTGATTACCTATAACCGGTAAATCCCGGTTTTGCTTTTATTTTAGGCTTTATCCTCTCTTTTTTTCAATCTAAAGCCTCCTGCTTTTTGAAGCTTATGGTAAGCTTTTTTTAGCTTTCTGTAGAATTTCCCCATTATATCACCTTTTCGTTTTATGTTCTTTAAAAGCAGAGAGCCAAAGAGAGAAAGAAGGATCTGAGAAGGGAAAACATAGAGAAAAAAGCTTTAAAACAATGGCGGATTACCATTTCGTTTACAAAGACGTGGAAGGTGCTTCCACTCAATGGGACGATATTCAAAGAAAGCTTGGTAATTTACCCCCAAAGCCACCCGCTTTGAAGCCTCCTCCTTTCGAACCCGCACCCGACCCGGATTCTGCCCCAAAGGACAAGTCTTGGGTCGATGCCAAGACTGAAGATGAACTTGATGAACTCGAAGATGATCTCGATGATGATCGCTTCCTTGAAGAATACAGGTTTCATTTACATTTCTTCTTCAATTAATTGGATTTTTTTTGCGGATTTCAGTTTTAGGATTTAGACGTTATTATTTTGATAATTGGATTCAGAGGTGATTTTTTTTATTGAATTAAAATATTGGTTTAGGTTATTTGGTTAAATTTGTTAGATTTATGAGCTGAAAGGGAAGTTTCACGTTGAAGCATGATAGCTTTAGGATTAATTCTGGTGATATCTTTTTTGTTCTTCATTTTGCATCAAATTCACGATTGCAAAATTGTTGGAACTTTTGCCTTGTGACTGGATTTTCATTAGCTATGGATCCTTCAAATACACATTAAAATATCTTTGAGACATTGTATCTAACACTAACACTCGAGTTGGAGTAATACCATTAAGAAATCCGTGTGGGACATACACCCGAAACCGGCACTCGCACCGGAATTCAATTGATACAGGCTTCCATTGATATCAATGTTTGTGCAGTTTATTGGAAAATTGGTGTTGTTTTTGATAGAAAGAAGAGGCTAGCTGAGATGAAGGAAGCAGCTAAGGTTTCAAAATACGGATCGGTGATGCAGATTTCAGGATCTGATTTCGTGCGCGAGGTTTCACAAGCTCCTCAAGATGTCTGGGTGGTTGTCTTTCTCTACAAAGAAGGGTATTTTACATTTGAAATATCGCTTGCTTCTTATACAAGTTTTAGTCATCAAAACCGTGACAAATTTGTTTCTTTTTATGTGTTAAGTAACAATTGTTTCTTTCCTGAGTTTGTGAATGGGCTTTTTTTGCTTGGTACAATACAATAGTTGATGTTTCCTTCTTCTAATTGGAAGTGAATTATATAAATATCCGTTTTAGTACCACTTGATCTAATCGAAAGTTACCATTTTTCTTCTCTGTTCTATATTATATAGATGTTTCTTTTGTTGTCATTGATGTACTTCGAATAAAAACTATATGACTTGTGAACCAAGGAATTTTAAGATGCTTGTGCTCGTTGAAAAATAGGCATGGATGCTCACTTTATTTGATTGATTTTTCGCTTTATTGGTATATCTTATTAGATCCCCAGAGTGTGGGCTGCTTCTGCGGTGTTTGGATGAATTGGCAATTAAATACCCTGCAACGAAGTTTGTCAAGATAATATCTACCGAATGCATTCCTAACTATCCAGATCATAATCTTCCGACTCTCTTGGTGTATCACAACGGAGCAGTGAAAGCAAATTATGTTAGCTTGCATAGTTTTGGCCGGAGATGCACACCTGAAGGTATGCTATCGTAATCTTGTGTTCTTGACAACCTGAAACTTAATCAAGTTGGTTCGTGCAGTCACACCATTACGAGATGACTTAGTATATGTTTGGGGTTCGATATCGATTTTATTTACCATAGTTTTTATTCACTCTGAAAACATAGGTGTGGCCTTAGTTCTGTGTAAATCAGATCCTGTATTAAATGATGGTCAAAGTGGGAGTGAGCAAGCTGTTCTTGAAGGAATTCGGAGGCAGTTTATCGAGAAAGTTGTGACGGAGCATGAAGATGACGATGAGGGAGGATCTTCAAGTGATTAGATGTTCCTACATTCATTCAGGTTCTGTTGGGTTTGGGAAAGACAACTCTATTGCTTCTTCTTTTGAAGTTTTCTTTGGTGATATAGTATTATTATAACTCTCTACTATGGTTTGACATCCATTGATGGAATTTTGTGTTATCACTTTTACCTTTGGGGCTCACTAATCTTGATGTATATTAATGGAGCGAGTAAAATATTATGTTTCGATGTATAATTTTGGTGTTATTGTTAATATATGTAGTTACAAATATGAGATTAAATATAAAATATTAATTAATTGACTGCATTTTATTTTATTATTAAATATTAAATAATATTTTATTAAAGTTAAAATTATGGGTTAAATTTATTGGTATTTTAATAAATACTTCTATAATGGGTCACCTAGATATTGGGCGAATCTAGAATTGTTGGAATTAGGTCTGGCCCAGTAGGCTGGGTTTGTAGGGGTTGACCTACTTTTAACAAGGTATTTAACTTCTTTCTGGAATGGAAGGCAAGAGATTGAAATTATTTAAGATTAAAATTGATTGATTTCAACTAAGAAAAAATTCCCAAAATTTTTAAAATGAAAAAATCCCGAAGTCAACCAATTTTTTCAGTTAAGAAAAAATAATACCCATATTTATTAATTTTTTAAATACAATTTGACTCATCTTAATAACCCAATTTTTCACTCTAAGATTTTAATTGCACAGCGAGAAGACAAAAAGGAAAGGAGCGAAAGATTGGGTATTGTAGTTTATATTTTAATAAGATAAGTTAAATATGAAATCTAAAGCTTAGAATCATTTATTTTGATCTAAAGGCTAAAATCATTTTCGTTCTCAAAGTCCTCATTTTAAAAGTTCTCATTATAATTGTTACCATAATATTTATAAGCACGAATTAGAAGAAACTTTTGAATTAATAAAAAAACCTTTATCATTCAACATATTACCAAATTGACATTTTTAGAAAATGTATATGATAAAATTTCTATTCAGAGGTTGGATTTCAAAGTAAATGAGTACTAATTAATTAATTAATTATTAATAATAGTTAAATCATATCAATTAATGTGATAAAATTATTTTTTTATACAATAAAATTTTATTCATTTGAATTGTAATATTAATTAACTTTAATAATAGAAAAATATATTAAAATTAAATTAAACTTTTTACACAATTATCATTTAATTAGTGATTATATTATTGTTAAATTAGACTTTTCATTTATATTAAACTAAACTCATTATTTTAGAATTATTATAGTTAATTAATTGTATAGTTATAAGCTAATTAAAATTAATACTTAATCTTGGAATGCATGGTCATTCCTATTGAGAGGGGTTTGACGGAATAATTATCTTTTCAAACAATCTAGAGGCGGTACAAGCTGTACAAGAGGTAATACATCCTCTTCTATTGGAAACAATACCCATATCATACTCAAAAGTTAATACTCAAACCTTTTTTTATCAATTTCCTCTTCTTATCTTTAGAGTTTTATTCAAATAATAACTCTATTTTAAAATTAGCATAACATTTTTAACTAATAATTATAAATTATAATATTTTTAAATGTGTTGTAATGACCATAATTTCTATTAGAAGTGTACAATTATCACAACTTTTACTTTACTTCAATTTTTTATTTTAAAATACAAATTTAGTAATATGATGAAAAAACCAAGAATGGTACCCGAGGTTGTTTTAGTTGTGTCGTTTTAAGAAGCCATTGGAAGCAGACAGAAGCAGTGTCATACGAAAGGGAAGTTGTATTTTGGAACACTGCAGCTCGAGCCTTAGCGAGGAAGCAGCAATGAGAAAGACGTTTCGGAAATTTGCAGTAATGAAATATGCTCCGCAGATTTATGTGAAGATGATGGCAAATAGAGTTTTGACTTTGGTCATCTTCAGATGACAAAGCAGTTACTAACTACGGCAGATCAAAACCTTTACAGCGAAATACCATAAATTCTAACTACCACCACCATATCATACTCCCCAGTATCTATACAGTACACTTTCTAACTCATTTTTACCTATTTTTCTTTCTGGCTACCAAAAATAGCCTCTCTTGTTATAAGCTTTATTCCTCTCACCCATAGCTCTGCCATTTCGGACCCGCCTTCGCACATGAAATGAACCTCTTTGTTCTTGGTAGTCACCACTCGAAATACGCCGGGTTTGTTAGCATCACCCTTGCTCTGCCGGTTCTTCTCAAAGGCTGCACTTGGTCCCAATTCTGCCTCTCTGCATATAACATTTCTTCGACTTGATTTCCCCCAATGCAGCAGTCCGGAACTCTGCACCATTTTCATGTCTTTCGAGTGAGGATTTCCCTTTCCTCCCTTTGTATGCTTCAGGATACGGGCACCCCTGACAACAAGGTTGCGAGCGAGCTCGTTTAGAATCACATGTTCAGCGCCGTCTTTCAAGATGACAGTTTTTCGAGCAAGAGAGAGCGCAGTCTCCCCTTTAGCATTCTTGAAATCACAATTTGCCCCATGTGAGATTAAGAGCTCACACATTGGACCATGACCTTCCCTTGCTGCTAACATGAGTGGAGTGTATCCATCCCCATCGGGGACGTTTACATCATAGCCCCTTCTCGTCAACAATGTCACAGCATCCAGGTCTCCATAGCGTGCTGCGCAATGCAAAGCATAAAATCCTCCAGCATTGCGGTTGCCTTTTTCGAGTGCCAATTCGAGCATCACTTTCTCAAACAGGTCACGGTTCTGGTTCAGTTCAGACAATGTAATTGCTGTCTCACCAGATTTATTTAACAGCTTAACATCAGCTCCCGCATAAACTAGCAGCCGGAAAGCTTCAACATGACCTTTTAAGGCAGCAACCATGACTGCTGAGAAACCATTCTCATTCTGATGATCAAGATTAAATTGTCCACTTCCAATCACAGCTTTTAGAGCCTCAACGTCACCAGTTTCGGCAACAATCATCAAGGGAGAGAAAACCGATACATTGCTCGACTTCGGAATCCTTCCAACCTTGATTGCATCCAGCACTGCTTGCTGAAAACCGCGGGACCACTGGTTTGAACCAGCAATCGAGCTAGCAGACTGACCAGAGATGTTAACTAAGCCAAAGTCAGCACCAGCCCCAGTCAACACTCTCAGACATTCTTCATGTTTGTACTTTGCGCAAATCATCAAAGCTGTGTCACCAGAGTCTGTCTTGGAGTTTAGATCACAACCGGAATCAATGAGTGATTGAAGGGTTGCCGACAAGCCAAGACGAGTTGCCATGTGTATTGGCCGGAACTCAGTTTTCATGGTTTTAACTGGGCATTCTACATTTGCACCACAGCTCAAGAGCACTTTGACAGCTCCTGTACTGCCACATAGGACCGCATGGTGCAGGAGGGTTCTTCCATAGTGAGGTGTCTCAAGGGGGTGGTGCTGAAGTAGCATCCGCAAGATGGCACCACTACCTTCAAAATATTCTACCGCGCACCAACTGATAGCATAGGGCTCAGCCAGTCCTGCACCTACTCGAAACTCTTCCCCAGTAGTAGTGTCCCATGACCACGCTCCAAGACTTACTTTAATATCAGTTGGGCCCCCAGACTGTCAATGAGCCAAAGTAGGTTTTAAGAAAACAAATACGAACAAGAATGGAAAAGGATTATTCGAAGCATGTTGTTCCTTAATGCAACTCTTTAAACTCTATGAGTTGATTTATAGGGGAAGATAATATCTTTCTAAAATGACTCTTCTTGAGTGAAATAAAGTACGACAGGGGTTGACCAGATCCAAATATAAACTAATATTATAATACTCGAGTGATTTAGATTCTACTCATAAAAAGCTTTCAGCTTAAAAACTTATACACCAGAAAGACATTTAGTGCCAATTTTACATTTATTTAGAGTTTCAAAAATTGTGTAAATCACCTGTAGAAGCAAGCGGACAACAGAGACCTGCCGACTAACCACAGCAGCAACAAGTGCAGTGCAGTCAACGTTTGTGTATAAAGAAGGTTTAGACGACCGAAGCAGCTCCCTATGACTTGCAGTTGCATCAACACCACACTGTTATTGAGCAGGAGACCATTAGATTATCATATAAAATTTAATATAAAAAATACTCTTATGCAAAATTACATCAAGACCTGGTAACTGGTCCTGGAGGGCCAACTGAATAAGGTTAGTATGGAATTGATGGCTAAGTCAGCAAAAAGGGCAGCAATGCTAATCAATGTTGAATTTACTTTGCCTTTTGAATGGTTAAAAACTGTTGAAATGTCCCATTGTGTTCTATTATGGTCGATTTTAGAGCTTTAGTCGTATAAACTGCTGCTAACTGGTGCACATGATTAGTTGGTATGATGGTTTTACCTTCATTAGGGCGTCCACGACTTCCACAAATCCCCTGCAGCAGGCGGTGACGAGAGCATGAATAGCAACATGCGGCCGAATTAAATCAGACCCCATGAGCAGTTCGGCAAGCCTTGCTTGCCCATGGCAGCTTGCCTCTAGAAGAGCCTCTTCGCAAGCCGGTTGAGACGCCCCAGCTTTAAGCAAGATTTTCAGAATCTCAAGATAACCCTCTCTGACTGCTACTGTTGTTGCAAAGCCCTTGAAGAGTTTCTGATTCACATCAGCACCTACGCTCTGTCATATGAAAAGATATGCACTTTTAGCACATCGATAGTTCAAGCTGGTAAAAAGAAACTTAAACTAGACATCTTTTTGCAGCTAATTTTACCATCATCCTCATAAGTCTACCAAAAAATGGAGAGAACATCATATAATACCCAGTATATCTTCTTTTCTTACTTCCCTTTTCTTAAAATCTTACAGTGGTCCATAAGAAGAAAATAATACAACTAGCATAGTAAGTATTTGGATCGTTCATAAGATACAAGAAATCAACACAGACGCAAACAGACAAAAATGATCAAAACAGCAATGATTGACAGAAAGAGAAAGTACTGAACGTTCTTCAAGATATGCATGATGATTTCAATTAAAAACGGTAATGGGGGATGCATCATATATACGTGTACTATTTTGTACTACAAACTCAAGCCAATGGTCGGTGACAACTCAGTATGGGCCTTGCAGAGCATGTTTCTCTTGAATAAATGTGGTAGGCAATAAACTACTCGCTCTTATTTTCTGATGCTATAAGATAAACTTCAAATCGCTTCAAATTACTTCTGAAATTATAATTGTCTTACTGAACAAGAAAATCTTTATTGGGTTTCCTTCAGAAAAGAAAATTTTTGTTTCAGTGAAACAGGAAAAGGGTAAATAAAAAGCCAAACATATGATTGAATAAGACACTCTAACATCTTGGGAATATTAATATTTGCATATCCCTATCATTAACTTTCTTACATACCACTATTCCATCGAAATCAAGAAAAAGGATCATCTAATTCAACCAAAACAAAAGCTAAAAACAACAACTTAAGTTTTGTTGAAGCAAATTAAACTTATTTAAGAACTCTTAAAATAGCACCACCTCCCCGGAAATGAAAATACGACATAGACTCCTACTTGGACCAAAAAGATTCTAAGCTTTTTTGCCCATAAATAATAAGATAGCCATATATTTACAAAGATTTTTCATAAATAAATGTGAAAGATGAGGGTAGAACACACATTTACTCCTCTATTTATATGTTACAGTAAGGAAACCAGTAAATTTGGTGTTTCAAACCAAGTCATGGTTTAAACAGGATTCTTGGTAGAGATTGAAGGCAAACATAAATGAAAGTACACTGAATTAAAGAAGCAAACTTAACCATATATGAATTTTTATGTCACTATTCTAAAGGTAATTGTACAGTTGGTAAAAAACATAAAATTGTAAATTTAATTTACACTGAGGAATTGAATTTTGGGGACCAGAGCAGCGGAATGAAATAAAGCATGAGGAAGAAATATTGAATCTTTGAACAAATGGAAATATTTTGAAGAAAAAAGAATATTAGTTTCCGACGATTATGCTAGGAGAACATGTAAGATGTAACCCTTAAATTCATAAATAGTAAATTTGAAAACTTAAAAAATATTTATATATATAATTATATCAACGAATCTAGGTAATTAGAGAACGCAAATTACGTGCAATTTTAAATTTAAAATACTTTTAGCACTTCGAAAAATTAGGAAATCACCAAAATACTCGGCTGAAATTTGAATTCAAAAAAGTCATTTTCAAAGTGAGCATATGTATACTACGCAACTTTGTTCTTTTCTCAGTAGCCAAACAGAGTATTAAAGACAGCGCCAGTGAAAAGCTTCAAAACCAAGAAATGAATGGTTAAAATTTTAAAATCATTTTGACTTTTACTGAATTCTATCAAGTGGCTTTAAAAAACGGAGACCTGAAAAGCAACGATCTGACTCTGTTGGCCTAAAACGTTGGTTTTTAGTGACCACGTACTGATTTCCAAAACATTCAAAATTAAAGCAAAAATGGAGGGAACCCCTCAATAATCATTAAAATGATTCTTAAAAATCAGTATAAACAACTCAAATTTAATTTTGAAAAGCGAAATGCAGAGGAGATTAAAACGCTTACGAAACACACAAAAATAAAATAGATAAAAGATTTCAACTTATAACCAAAATGAAGAAAAACCGCTGTAAAACGCAACGTGAATGGAACAGTTTGAGTCACAAACCGATCAAAACGATAAATAAAACAGGGAAAAAAAACGGATATTTTTTTATTGCATTACCAATAGTTTCTTTACGAGAGAGACATTTCCAACATGAACAGCGAGGAAAAGAGCGGTGACGTCAGTCTTAAACTCCTCATATTCGACGCGGACCTCACTCGCCGATTCTTCTCTCAAAACGACTTCTGCCTTCCTGGTTTTCAAGCAGACAGCGCCGACGAAGTTGACGTCGACGAACGGATCGGCGATGCATTCGAGAGCTGACCTCAGATCGCCGGTTAAAGAAGCTTCGAGCAGACGCTGAGAAACTTCGGCCTCGTAATCGACGGGAACCACCTGTCTGCTGCCGGAAAACACCGTCATTGTTAAGACGCGGCGGTTTCTTCAAGGTAGCACACAAAAGTCGATGTAACTACAGGAGAGGGATGGCATGCGAAAGATGCGCGTGGCTCGAGAGAGAAGAAGAAGAAGAAGAAGAAGCAGCTCTCTTGGAATTAAAACCCAAAAAAAAAAAAAGAAGTTGAAAGAAGTGAGCGCCACAGAGTGAAGCACATCCAAGGTGGCTTATTTATTACAAAAGGATTTTTTTACCCTTTTTACCACGGTTATATCCACGATAAAATTATGGTTATAAAACATAATTATTTATCATTATGATTTTGACTGTTTTTAATTTAAAGAAATTTCACATCAAATTAAGCATACTGTGAGGTGGGCCCATGATTTGTATACTGTTGGCCTAAGAATATCCGGTAATTAAATCATGGATTCCAGATCTCAAATCAGGACCGTTGATAAGAAAAATTTTAAATCTGGACAGTCCTGATTTGCTATAAATTGGACATGAAAAATGTGAAAAATATTGAAACATCCCCCCAGGATTTTAATTAATTCCAGATTAGGAGTTTATTATGTCAGCTATAAAACGCACAAATGAAGAAAAACGGAGATATATTTGAGCACTTTGATTACCAAAACAAAATTGTGCATGAATGTCGGACTACGAATCCCTCCTATTTTTTACAATCCTTCAAATTACACATTGTTATTCCTTTCACCTTTAAAAAATTTTAATTTATGTATCACATACATACTGTAAAACAAAATAGTTAGCACTGGTAGGATCAATAAATTAATCATTGTGTTGTGAAAGAATCACTGCCTTAGAAGCAAATCTGCCTTAATCGATGTAATCATATAGAGGAAGTCACCTCCAAAAGTTAACACAGTACTTCAGTATTCGTACAAGCGAATAAAGAAGGTGAAACACAATTGGTATTACTCTTCTCAAAAGTATTCGGAAAGTAAAACTAAAGCTGAAAACTTGGTCGAAAATTTGATCAGAAAAGTTTTCTGAACAAAAAACAAGCGAGCTAAAAAATGCAGAGAAAATATTGTTGTTTGCTTGCTGTTGTGTAAATTGAGAAGAATGACTTGCTATTTATATTGTTTTTGGAAAGGATAAAAATGATAAAATAGCAGTGTCAGTTTCCAAAAATAGCAGATGATTTTCCTCAACTTGAAAATAAAAAATATTTCTGATAAAAAGAATAACATGTGTTGACATGAATACGAGCTAAACAACAACCAACTACTTAGGGTGGGTTTGGATGGGCGATAGAGTGCAAAACGGTGCGTTTAGCTTACTTTTTATCTCACTATAGTATCTAATCTCACCACCACCGCTGTTCTTACACTAACCGTAGATAAACGCACCGCCCATCCAAACTCACCCTTAATAAGGATAAAAGGCGAGCCTATATTTACACCTTCTTAAAAGCCTTTCCTCAACCAATGTGGGATTACCCACTTTGCATTACCAACACATTGAATTCAACTCTTCATTTTTAATTACTGTAAGAAGTTTAATTGAATTTTTTTTATGTTAGGGTTTAGACCCAAGGTAATCATCCGTCTCAAAAATTCAAATCCTACAAATATACAAATGGCACTAGATAATTGAAAAATACGTGATTGTCAAAACCCAACAATGACACCTAATAATAAATCGATGATAGAACTAAGGGTGTTCAAATGGTTAACCAAATCGAACTAGTATTAACTGAATTAATCAAATTTTTTAACCTTTAATCGTTAATCGAATCTTAATTTTTTCAAAAGAAAATTAACCGAACTGAAATATTTCGGTTGACCTAACTAACCGAACTTTATATGTTTTATTTATTTTTGGTTAAAATAAGTATAAAACAAATAAATAAATAAATTTATAATGTTCATTTGACCGAATCAATTGAATTAAACACACTAGTAATAGCCTAATGCATATAATATATAATATTAAGTTGATTAATCGATTTTGAACAGAATTAACCGTTAACCGGTCTCTAACCGAATTAGATCAATCCGATCGGTTAATTCGGTTTTATTTAAAGTTTAAACATCCCTAGACAAAACCAATAAAAAAAATTAGAGGTAGTCATGTACCGTGAACAACGACTCTAGAAATAGCCAAGGACTCAATGATAAAAGGCTGGGATATGTTAATCTGCGTAGGTAGGATAACTAGTAGGACGACATTGTTAAAACATTCATTATATTTCCCTCATTAATTTAAGTACATTATATTGTATGCCAAAATGTCTAATCACCTTCGACCCATCAACAACTAAGTAAAAGAGATGGTGTGGGACTTAATTCCATCCTAATATCTAAATTAGTAATTAAAATGTTGGAACGTGAAATTGATCCAACTTTATAATACAAAATAAATGCTCATCGGATTCCCATTCTTCTACTCTGCCTTCCTCATTGCATCAAAACAAATCTCCTTTATTTATTCACCCATATTATTATATAAATTCATTTTATTTTTACTGCATCATATCTTTATAAATATTATTGTCAATATAGAAAGACGTAAATTTAATTATACTGAAACATATTAAAAAAAATCGAAGATGAAAGATGCTGTAACCAGCAATTTGCCATGCAACAGCTTTCAACACATGGCTGTCAGTTTTTCTTTTTAATTTTAAAACAAAATCATTTTCATAATAAAATAATAATTTCTATTTTTAAACTGAGATTTATGAATTTATTAGATTAATCGTCAGTATTATTTTATTTGCTACTTCAATAAGACATAGTGATTTTTCTGACCTTTTAATTTTTTTAAAAATAATTATTTTAACCATTCATTTAATTTTTTTATCTTTTTAGTCTTTGAATTTACATTTATTTTTATTAAATTACCTTAAAATAGATGAAAAGTCAACGTTTGTTAACTATACTAATATGGCATACACGTGGATTGCCACATAGATGACATGTTAACATTTAATTGATTTTTAAAATTTTAAAATATATGTTTATAATTTTCGCTTTTTAAAAATGATTTTAAATTTTTAAAAAATAATTTTTATTTTAAAATTTTAAAAATTTTAAAAATTTTAAAATTAATTAAATGGTTATGTGGCAATCCATATGCATGCCATATCGCAAAGTTAAAATACCATAATCATATCATGATCTCTAATATTACTATATTACTCTAATTATTATAGTTTACTATATATTAAATTATAATGTAATATTTAAAATGATAGAAAACACAATTTTTCATTGAATTGATAAACACGGTCAATAAGATCCATAATAATTAGGGTAAACTATACATATAGTCACCTAATTATTGGTAAAATAAATTTTGTTACTCAACTATAAAAGGTGAGAAAATAATCATTCAACTTCTTATTTTTGTGATCAATCGTTAAATGACCAATGGAAAGATAACATGATAGCTTTTAAATTAACATAATAGCAACTTTAACCCTTAACATTTATACATTATTTCAATTTAGTCTTGATTCTAAAATTTAACATCAACGCTTTACGTTGTGTAATTTATTTGTTTTTCTTTTTCAATTTTGCTATTCTTTGTGACTTGACTTTTCATCTAAAAGCTAAAAAAGAGTCTATCAACTAAAATTGATCGAAAATATACTAAAAATGAAAACACCAAAAATTCTAGTAAAATAATTTTATCTTTTCGCATTCTTTTAAAATCAACTCTTAATATCATAAATAAAAGAAAATTTGCAAGAAGAATACAAAATTATACAATATGTAAATACTGAGGTTAATTTTTAAATTTTTGGAATCAAGACATTATGTAAAAACTATAAAGTTATCTCTCCGTTAGTAATTAAATGGCCGAGACCAAAAGAAAATTTAAATAATTAAATGAAAAAAATACTAATAGTTAAGTAACAATAATTGTAATTTACCCTAATAATAACTATAAATTAATTATAGGTATATCAAAAACAAGATCAATAAAAAGGTTTTAGAACTGGTGGAAGCTCTGTGATACCAAAAAATATTTTTTATGTTTTTAGTTTTAGATAATTGTTTTATTTTTTATTTTCATTTTTTTTACGTACAGTGAAAGTAGAAGAATAAAGTTTACTGCCAAAATATTCCAAAATGCTTGGCAGTCAATATGAGTAACCAACAAGCAACCTTGTCTGGCTTGACTCACTGAGTCTTCCAGCTGACCCGAGTCATGTCTCTTTTGAGTTTGACCAACAATTTTCTTTTCCTCTTTTTGTTTTTACTTTGGTCATCTGATCATGTGGTTACGAATCACGGATGCTCAAATATCTAGATCAAAAGGAAATATTTAGAACCCTTCCTTTGACTACGTCTTGCAACTGTGATCTTGAGGCGTGGCAAATAAGATGATAAATCAGACGTACATCCGGATTCCGGATATATAGTACATCGCTGTATGATTTTATGGTAATAAATAGGGATGATATCAGGTACAACTGGATGTTCTGAATCCTTGCTACCGAATAGGATCCTATCTTGGCCTCCGCTTGAGTGCACAAGATATTGTGGTTTGTACAACAGTTCTTGCCACGTTGC
Source organism: Gossypium raimondii (assembly GCF_025698545.1). Taxonomy (NCBI): domain Eukaryota; kingdom Viridiplantae; phylum Streptophyta; class Magnoliopsida; order Malvales; family Malvaceae; genus Gossypium; species Gossypium raimondii. The sequence goes on from NC_068573.1 coordinate 11,360,784, forward strand.
AATTCAAAATTAGATCAACAAAATAACATTTTTTTTAATTTTGGTTAAACTTAGTGAACCAATTATAAAAAATTATAAAATGCTGATGGAGTTAATTATGTTTATCTTTTGGGTAAATTCCCTAGTTAGTCACCAAAATTTTAAAAAAAAAACCTTTTATTTTAGTCATTATCATTATAATAATTTATCATTTTGGTCACTTATCCGTTGCCTCGCTATCGAAGGTTGATGTGGCATGGCAAATAATTTTATTAATTAGATTTATTTCACATAAGCCCACCAAGTGGTTGGGGGTTTTAGACAAAACGATATTATTTTGAAATTTGTAACCCAAAACCAAATAAATAATTGCAACTCAAATTTTAATTGGAAAAAAACCCCAAAAAGTAAATTTAGGTTTTCCAAAACTAGAGACACCATTTGGGGTTTTTTGAATCAAGAACTGATTTAGGGTAATCAAATTTGGGGTTTAAAGGGTTAGTTAATCGACCCATTGGTGTCTAGGGTTTGCTTGTAACAGTTGTTGGATTGCAATGGATGGGTGTGTAGGAGCCAATCAAACTTGAAATCAATTAAATTTTTTTGTTTATATTAGTAATGAGTTTGATGGGTTAGCATTTTTTTCCCCAAATCCCTATTCGACTGTTTGTGATGTTCTATTTGCGAATTTTTAAAAAAAAAATTACTTTCGATTGTTTGTGGGTTTATTCTCTTCTATTTATGATTTTTTAAATGGGAATCACAAATTCTATATACTTAGACGGTTGTAAATGTTTGCAAAGTGAGATTATATTTGTGTTATTTATTGACATATTTGATTGGCAATGAGTAAATAATCATGAAAAGTGCAAGTTATATATTGAAAAATTAACATGTGAGGCATTTTATTAACAATTTTTTATTTGTCTTTTCTGATAAAAATAATTTGAAATGGATTTATTTTTACATTTGCTCCACCCAAAAAGCAAGTTGCAGTTGCTTCTTCACCCAAACAGCTTCCGTCTGCTGCAGTTGTTCCAACTACACCTCTAAATACGAAACCTACTCCAATTAGATGGAGACTTAATCCTCCGAATGCTACTAGATTGTCACACCTAGTATTGGCGGGTCTTGAGTTTAGGCGAGCAACCTGAAGTAATCTGAGTGGCGGGATCCTATTCGTCCAATCGATGCTTTTGGTGGATAGATCAGGCGTATAGTTAATGATAGAGTATCATGAAAGGATTGTTCGGTGAATGGGTTGAGTCGTAAAGGAGACGAGATTGGTAAGTGTGTCAAGGGTTCTTGGGTAATATGGGTATCACCAAAGGTAAGATACACCTAGTTTGTCTAGTTATGGTGCAAGTTACGTTCTAACGAGATGGTCAGAAATGAACAAAAGGATAAATCAAGGATACATAAAGATTTTGGATTCTTGTATACGTTTCTCTACAACTGTAAGCTACTAATAAGGAAAGTTTTGAAAGTTTGTGACACGTGTCAAGTTCCATTATGAGAATATGAATTTTACATATATATTGATGTGAGCTTTATAAGAAAAGGGGAGTTATCTTCTTCATCTATTTGAAAACACCACTGCTTACTTGCTTTGAAGTTGATCGAGGATCTTTCTTGCTAAACTGAAACTAAGGATCGGAGGTCATGTAGAAGGTTGCTTCATATCCTGGGTAAGTATTATGGGTTTGCATGTTGACTTCTGAAAGAGTAAATCTGTTTTGAAGGTTATTTCAATGCCTATGTGGCATACTCTAAATAATGACCATTGTGGCAACCATCCGAAGGAAACGCTTCTATGACGGACCCTGAGGGAAAGAAATGACATTTACGGCAAACTCTGAAGAAACAATAGTTGTAATGAACTCAGAAAGAAAAGCCCCTGTGGTGTACCTTGTTACACATTTGATGAGATACTCTAATGCTTCCTTTATGGCAAGCTTAGTACGAAATATTATGGTATATCCTGCATGGTTTTAAGACAAGAACAGAGAAATTGGAATGCGCCAGAGCATGTGGCGATTTCGAAGTATGGGTTAATTATACTTGAAGAACAAATCTAAGTAAGGGCTACGTCTGGTAAATTAAAGAAGGTTATCTATTTGTAATTATTAAAAGGAGAAAGGTATTCTCTAAAAAGGATCAAATCGTATAATTAAAGAATGTATCCGATATCTATATACGAAACCATTCATGTATTTCCAAGAAACAAACTTAGAGTATGTATGTAAGAATAACAATATTTTGTCTGTCTGGGCCTCTGGAATGGATATGGTTAAGGAATCACGAAAATGCATAGTGAAGAACGTGAGTAATGTATTGAATATGCAAGAGGTAAGGCATGATTTCAGAGTCAGGGGTGACATCTATGGTATGAAGAGTGACATTTTGGGAAGGTATTCGCTAGAGCAAGTTGAAGAATAAAGAACAAAGAGATGGCGAATTGAATCACCAGATGTGAAATACAAAAATGATTCAGGAAAATGGGTGTTTATCTCACTAATTCTCATGAAGTTACTATTGGAAAATCATGTTTGGAAAATGCAGCGGAAAATAATTTTAGGGAAAAAACCCAAGTTTAAAAAAAATTCCAAAACAAGAACATGATTGTGATATCTAAAGTAATAAACACTTAATCAAAATTATACCTTTTCGATTCGTCTAGGATGAACGCTTCGACCAAGTAGTCTTCTCTGCTATCCTTAAGCTCACGTCTGCCGAGTGTGGGCTCACTTCGAATCAGAAAAATTTTCACAAAAATTATTAGTAGGGTAATTTCGCAATTTCTCTGAACTTTTAGGCCAAGTTTAAATAAGAAAAATATCTCTAGAAATTTTCTAAAATAATTTCTTCAAAGATTTCTCTATAATTTTCTCTTAAATTCAAGTGTGTAAATAATGATCGAAGACTCTCTTTATATAATGAGAGTTCAATTATAATTGAACTTAATCACCTTAATATTAAATTAATATAATATTTATATATTGATAAATATTATATTAATTTAATATTAAATCTTATTAAATTAATAGAATATTTATATATAAGATAAACATTAAATTAATTTTAATATTTAGATAGTCACTTTAATCTTAAATTAATAAAATACTACTAAGATAAGTATTAAATTAAATTTAATGTTAAATCTATTAAAATAATATTATTTTTGAAATAGTTAATCTGAAATCAAATTTTCTAGTAGAGTCGAGTAGAAGTGTAATTATTCTACTGTTCAACCATCAAAGAACCGTCGCCGCCAACAATTTTCCGACCACTAAAATGTCATCGTCGCAGCCACCGACACCCCAAGCTAGTTTGGTTTTTGCCGGTTCGGTCAGGGTCAATCACGGCTTGACCGGTTCGGTTCAACCATCAGTTGGGCTGTCGACCCGGTTTCACATACCAGGCCCGATTCGACCAGTTTTTAGGTCTTAGTCTCGATTTTGGGCTCTCAGACCCAATTTACTATCTCAAGTCTAATTTTCAAGTTCAATTACCCAGTAGGCCAATTGTCTGACTTGAAAATTAATTTTCAAAAATATCATATTAATTTTAATTAATTTGATTAATTTAATTTAATTTGATTAAAATTAATATTCCCAAAAATCACTTAGATTTTCCAAAAAAAATCTTTAATCAAATTCTCTAGTTAAAACAATTCTTACAACTGCCCAATTTAATTCCACATCGAATAAATCGACTCAATTAGATCATTTCCAAACTTGTAGAATTTTCTTCTAATTCAAATACAATCTAATCGAGCTTTTGTTGAGCTAGCAAAGGGATCAATCGAACATATACAATTAGGCTCTAGTAATTGCAATTATTTCTAAAAGTATCGTTTCGATAATTCGCAATTACTTAATCATGGGGTCAGTGCAAAAGAAGTATCATGATTGAAATCTCCTTCTTGTATACTCTTTATGAAAGCAATTCATCCAACTGCTTTCTCCAATAAACTTGTCATTTGTGTGTTACCCTCATATGATATCTTTGATTCATTTGACTTAAATTTGTTCACTCAATACAGTTCTATTTTATATCATTATCACCATTGTGTCTTTTTAACGATTAATATGATCACTGTCAACAAATGACTGTGATTAAATTGCTCGTTCAAGAACAACAACTCTTGGCCAAGTTCTATATTTATCAATCCACACAATGTTAATGAGAGGATATCGTTAACTCTTTAATTGAGTTATAAATTCCATTGTTGCTAGTAAAGTCATGCCATACACGAGTCATGTACCCAACATACCAGCTATTAGCTCAATCATCTTTAGAGATAAGCCTCCACTTATATCAAAGCACATGACTTACATACACATGGTCAGTGACTAACCCAGGATTTAGGTAAATCACACCATGAATGTCACAAGTGTAACAACCCGTTTTTAGTAAAATCAGAACAGTGGTTTTAAGACCACAAATTTGAAGTCAAAAAATTTATTTTAATATTATTTTATGCTCTATAGTATGATAGGAATATCATATAAAAAAATTGTTAAGAAATTTTACCGTTTACATGCTTAATTTGATAAAAAAGACTAAATTGCATAAAATGCAAAGGTTGTGTTCTAATAGCTAAAGGTATTAAATAGCTATAGAGTTTTAAATTGGAGGTCGTTATATAGTAAATAGGCCATTAAAGTGCTTAGTGGTTAAGCATGAGTAGTCATAATTGGAAATTGAATAAATTATTAAGGGTAATTTTGGAAATTGGTGATTAAAATTATAATAAATAAAATAAAATAATCTATTCTCATCACCTTCCACCAAAAAAAAAGAAAGAAAGAAACCTAGCCATGGAAGCTTGAATTTGGACAAGCTTATTTTGCTTAATTAGGTATGTATTTTTGTCCCGTTTTTGATGATTTTTATGTTTCCGAGATCGTAGTAGCTTAATCTAGCTAGCTTGGGGATTAATTTGTAAAAATGTTAAAGTATTAGGGTTTTTCCATTGATGAATATGCTTGAATTTTGAAGTTTAATGATAGAAAATGAATGGTTGTTAGATAAACAACTTTTGCAAAGAGAATTTTGAAGAAATTATCTATTATGGATTAAATTGAAAAAGATGATAAATTTATGGCAAAATTTATGAATTTTATAAAATATGTGGGCTGCTATTAATATGTATAAAATCAGCTAGGCTTGAGTAAGGATTAAATTGTATGAATTTCATTTTTCGAGCCAAGGGACTAAATTACAAATGAATTAAAAGTGTAGGGCAAAATGGTAATTTTTCCAAAATTCCATGTTGGATTAAATTGAATGAGAGTTATATTGAAATGAGTTAAATTTATTTGTATAGATCCTGTCAGACCTCGTACAGAGTTAGATCGAGGTAAAGAGAAAATATCAGATTAGTCGCCTCTGTGTTTATATACACTTGTCGAGGTAAGTTCATGTAATTAAATTGAGTATTTATATGTTTTAATTGAATCATATGTATGTGATTTGTATAATTGCTATGTATAAATATCGACCGCATATCCGACGATTACTGAGTCTCATTTGAACCTTAGAAATACGTAGGATATAAATGACATGTCATTAGGGTTATCGATTTAGTTTGGGCCCTGTATGTGTTGCAGACATACCACAGCTCATATGAGCTTCTCGATTTACAGATCGTATGAGCTTCTCGATTTACAGCTCGTATGAGCTTCCCGATTTGCAGCTCGTATGAGTTTCCCAATTCGCAACTCGTGAGAGCATACTGATTCATAGCTCGTATGAGAATACAAGAATATGAATTGACGGATTACAATTTAGTACACCTCGTGTGTACTACCCGCGTATCCAACAATATTTGAAATGGTTCAATGAACACAGTTTTGTTACGAGATTATATGAGTTCGATATGAACTGTTACTGGTATTTACATGAAATACATGAAATATGATTATTTGATGAATTCAACCATGTGTGTTGGATCTTATATGTGATTTTCATGGCTAAAATGTTGGTGATCACGTGTTTAGGCTTTTGGCCAAATTGCTTCAAGCTGGTATATCAGTTGATTCGTGATCCATCTAGTCCAATTTCAATAACTTTATCTTTTTGGATCCAACTAACAATATATAAATCCATACACTATCAAGAAATCATATTAACAAACTTTATAAACAAATTAAGAGATAATATAACTTTTGACCCCTAAACTTGATAATTAGGTTCACTTTGGTACTTGTACTTTTTTTATCCACTTTGGTACCTGAACTTGACTACTAGATTCATTTTGGTCTCTAAACTTGAAAAATATAAAAAGTTTGATGGTGCTACAGTTTGAGATTGTGTCACATCATCACTTGAACATTATAAAAATTATATAAATTTTCAAGTGATGACGTGATACAATTTAAGAGTGTCACATACAAAGTTCTGATAACCAGACTAGTGGTTGAATCGGTCAGACAACTGATTTCGGGTTCAATCGGTTTGGATCAATTCAACTGCTAGACCAACAATGATTAAGTAAATAATAATTCATAAAAAAATTTTAAAAATAAAAAAATATTAAACCGATTCAAAGATTGGTTTTTGTCCCAATTTTTAATTTTTATTAGTTTCGAGTAGTTTCCAATTCAATCGGTTCAAACCCTTTGTTTGGACCAGTATACCAATCGATCTTGATCCAATCGGTCTGATAGATCAATCCAGTTATGTTCCAAGAACACTGGTCACATCATCAAACCTTAATAAAATCCATGTTTAAGAATCAAAATGGATCTAATTATCAAATTCATGTATCAAAATAAATAAAACAATACATATACCAAAATAATAGTGTTAGGATCGTCCCGATTAAGCAACAAACAAGTAAAAATAGTAGAAGAAATTGAAAAGATGAACACACAAATTTAACGTGGAAAAACCCCTCCAAAGAGGATAAAAAACCACGGGCAAAGATAATTTTACTATAATGGCAAAAGAATGAAAAGTACAAAAGATGGAGATAAAACTAAACCGAAAACACGAAAACAAAGAACCCTCAAAACGTAAATGTAAAATTCTCTCGAATGTGTTATGAGTTCTAATCTAATGGGTATTATTTCTAAGATTGTAAAAGAGCCTATTTATAGGCTAAATTAGTAAGTCAAATAAACTATACTAATAAATGTCAAATATATTATACTAATAAATACTAAACCTTCTAGAAAGAAAATATATTTTTGTTTAACTTGACTTGCAAGCAATCTCTTAGAATTTGGGTCACACAACTCTAACAATCTCCACCTTGACATGAATTCTTTCAACGCCATATTTGCCAAAACCCGCCAAGGGCCAATCTTGAACTATGCAGGGAATTAACTGAGTCGAATCTATGCTTAGAAGCTGGAAGACTTCTAGTCTTCGACTTATGCACTGACAAATCAAAACTAACCCGGGTCTGATTTTCACGAACACAGTGCCCTAACTTTTTAAAACCTGCATCCAAAAGAGAACCTCTCTTCAACCAAACGGTCATACCTTTTTCCCTCCTATGACCAAGTTGCCTCTGCTCCAAACGAGTTGACTTTGACTCCGTAACGGACGAGGGACGTCCAATTTCACTGGTCACTGTAGAACCTTCCAGAATATAAAGATTGCCAGTTCTTTTACCTTTTAACAAAACGAGAGCTCCACGAGATACTTTAATGTCGCTCGACTCGATGTTGATTCTGCATCCTTTCAAGTCTAAAATACTCAAAGAGATGAGATTCTTTCCTAAATCAGGTACATACCTTACATCTGAGAGTGTCATAATCGTCCCATCATGTATCCTAATTTTAACAGTACCAATACCAATTATGTTACTAGATGAATCGTTTCCCATGTGCACAACTCCACCTTCAACTGAACTGTATGTGGAGAACCATTCTCTGTTGGGACACATGTGGAAAGAACATCTTGAATCTAGGATCCACTCAGACTTAAGCTTGGAGTTGTCGCTCGTTGACACTAACAAGAAATCATCACCACCTTCATCGACCAAATTAGCACCAACTACATCTTTCTCGTTACTCTCAGCAGCTATTTTATTTCACAGTTTATAACAATCTGCTTTGACATGACCTAAATTTTTAGCGGCACCTTTTGTCTCGTTTCTTTGATGCTACCAAAACGGAAGCTTGCCTATCTGCTTTGCTATTCAAACCAAACTCATTGTCGAGTTTGTCTCTACTCAACAAATGACCCTTCACATCTTCGAATGAGAGTTTGTCTCTGCCATAAATCAATGTCTCCCTGAAAGACTTGTATGAAGAGGGTAAAGAGCACAACAATAGCATAGCTTGATCTTCATCATCAATATGAACCTTAACGTTCTTTAAATCATTTAAAAGAGTAATGAATTGACTGATGCGATCTCTAAGAAGCTTACATTTGTTCATGCGAAACGTAAATAGATGTTATTTCAACACTAAACGGTTAGCCTGAGACTTAGTCGCATAAAGAGTTTCTAACCTTTTCCACAAGGCGAATGAGGTCTTCTCCATCAATACCTCCTGCAATATTATATTCGCGAGGTACAACTGGATTGCAGACAAGGCCTTTTCATCAAGCTCTTCCCATTCTGTTTGATTTAGATTTTCAGGCTTTTTCCCTGTAACAACCTTTTTCAAGCCGTTTTGAACTAGAATTGCCATCATCCGAACTTGCCACAGATTGAGATTTGTCTCACCATCGAACTTCTCAATTTCAAACCTTGTTACTGCCATCTCTGAATGGGCTAATCTATGAAAATTGAACTAGCTCTGATACCAGTTGTTAGGATCGTCCCGATTAAGCAACAAACAAGTAAAAATAGCAGAAGAAATTGAGAAGATGAACACACAAATTTAATGTGAAAAAACCCCTCCAAAGAGGATAAAAAACCACGGGCAAAGATAATTTTACTATAATGGCAAAAGAATGAATAGTACAAAAGATGGAGATAAAACTAAGCCCCGAAAACTCGAAAAACAAAGACCCCTCAAAATGTGTTATGAATTCTAATCTAATGAGTATTATTTCTAAGATTGTAAAAAAGCTAGATTAGTAAGTCAAATAAACTATACTAATAAATGTCAAATATATTATACTAATAAATATTAAATCTTCTAGAAAGAAAATATATTTTTGTTTAACTTGACTTGCAAGCAATCTCTTGGAATTTGAGTCACACAACTCTAACAAATAGAAAACTCAATATTTAACTTAACTCAATTTAAATAAATATAAAAAAAACTCACACGTAATTAGACTCAAATTCAAACACTTAAGCTTCATCAACAAAAACCTCATTAAAAACTATTTTAAAACTTTCCGACGTAGGTAATTGTAGTCATATGATAAATACATTATACACTTAAATTTATTGAATTTACAAGCAATTGATATGTTGAGCCGCCTCTGGTTCAAAAATCCTAAATCAAATTGATGATCCAATCATCAACTTTCACTTTGATTTGGGTCTTAGAAAAGACAAATTAGAGTGGAAGCATTTGAAAGTTGTTTATATTAAATACATGAATTTAATAGCGACAGATTTAAAAAGAAGGTCCAGCACACGTGCTCTCTCGACCACATTGGAATATAAAGAACGGCAGGATGACCTGACACGTGATGGGGAAAATAGGAAAGATGTTTCTCACTCTCTTCAATACTACCACCTTTTTTTATTACAAAAAGAAAAACCAGACACGCCCAGATGGTTCAATTTTAAACAGTTTGACTCCATTACTTCATCATAAATAATTAACTATTTCAATCAATGCATGATCAAACCCTAAAGAAACAACCCCAAGGAAAAAAAAAGGTTAGATGTAGGGAATTGAGCAAGACCTCATGTGCAGATAATTAATTATGGTGGATTTGGAGGAAGGTAAGGGACACACTTCTCTATTTTCTCCGGACATTGCATTGCATATTTTGTTTTAAAGTCAATGCCTGTGTGGATGGTCTGCTATTATTTTTATTCTTTAATTTCATATGTTTTCTATCAATTATCTTTTAATTTAAACATCATACAAACGCCACCTATTTATTTTATTTGGTATAACTATAATCACTCCGTTCTCGACATTTTTAAGGCTCCAGCTAAAATAATAAATTGGGTTCCTTTTTTTAAAAAAAATAACTATAAAATGTAATACAATAAAAGCTGAAATTTCTTTGGACTTTAAGAGATGAAACATTTATGGTGAAGAATTGAAAGTCCTATACATTTAGTTAATTTGTTTTAGTCCAAAAATTCTTTTTCCCACGTTAAAAGCTAAAAATATATTCTTTTGGGGCCCCTTTCAACCTTGAGCCTTAGACAGCTGCACTCTTAAACAACCCCTAAGATCGAACTTGACTATAATTCGAACTTGGTTTATTCTTGAAGAAAATGAATAACTTGAGATTGTATTTACATAATTAATATGATTAAAAAGTATAAGTTACACTATATGTTAGGTTCTTGTACTATAAATTTACGAGTAAATTAATCTTTTTATTACAAAATTAAGCAAATTAATCCTTATATGTGTGTGTTTTTGTCACCACATAGGTGTAATTAAACTTTTGTGTTTTATGACTAGAAAAGAATAAAAGATAAAAAATATATTAAAACCGTCAAGTACTTACATATAAGGATTAATTTAGTGAAGTCCACTAACTACAATTGTTAGTGGAATATGTCATACATATGTTATCAGCAATTGCAGGTAATAGATGGACAGGTTTGAGCTAGTTGGGATCCAACTATCTTCAAATTTAGATTTCAACACTTAATTATTATTTTCTTTTAATTACAAGAAATTTTATTTCTTTAGACATGTCGGTCATATAAAATATGATCACATCTCAAATCTTTATGTTATGTTTGATAGTATAAAAAAATTTAAATAATTACATAAGTAAAAAATATTTGAGAATAATACTTCTCATCCCTCTGTAATAATTGGAGCAAGTAACTTGGTTATATATTAATTATAAAATTTCAGTATCACCCAAACATACTGTACATGTGTAATTACAAGCATTATCCAATAGTAAAGAGTATTAGAGAGAGGGTTTGAGAATGGCAAATGAAGCTCAAGCTAAGTGGTCCAAAATTTGAAACTTTATCCAAAGTGGCACCAACGTTAGCCAATCTAATTAATCCTTAGAAACCACTTCATTAAGCTATGTTAATTAGAATTCATGTTCAAGCCTCCAACTAACCCCATTTGTTATTGACTTAAATTTAAGGTTTGCTTTGTGTGTTGAACTTCCATTACTTAAGCAACAAACATCTTTCAGCATTTTTCTTCAACCCTTTTAATTACTAGATTTGTTTTTTATAAGTGGAGGGGATTTGGTTATTTAGATTCTAAGTTTAAATTTAAAGGCTCAACGTAAAAGTTTTTACGAATAATATTTTCAGTCTTTTTTTATGTTTGTTTCATGTAAAAAAAGATGGTCAACGTAAAATAACTCCCCTATTCCCGTAAAGTGTCTTACCAAAATTTTTTTTCGTAAGACATTTTCCAAATTGATAAGGCTCTGTTCACTGTAACACCCCCATACTCGACCCGAACATCGAGCCAAAACCCCAGGATGTTACATTCTCCACTACATTCTTTGCTTCTCAAATATTTTCTTATAAACTTTCATAAATTTTCAATTTAGTCCCTCTTGTCATAAAAGTTCAATATTCACTACTTAATCATATTAAATCAATTTTTTTTCTTGTTACACTTTAATCACATAATTTATCTCGACATCTTGTTTCACATATAAAATTTCTATGTATTTCACTTCTATTATTTCATCCACATATTTTCTCAAGTTTAACAATTTAGTCCTTGTCATCATAAAATTTCATATTTTCTACAATTTCACTTTTACAATATTTTATGCATATTTCATCATCTCATAACACATTCACTAAACTTTCATCATAATTTCTTTATTTGTCCCTATTGCCATGTAATTTATTTTTCATCATATAAGCACTTTAATCAAATAATTCATTATAATATCTTATTTCAAATAACAAATTTTCATGCATATCACTTCTCTTGTTTTAATTATAAATTTCACAAAGTTTACAATTTAATCCTTAACATAATGAATCTTCATTATTTACTATAATTTTACCTTAACACCACTTTATAATCAATTCACTACTTCATTTAAAATCTTTATTATAAATCTCAAATGTATGTTTATTTCATTGAAAACAACTTTTATAAACATTTTCAAAAATCTACTAAACAAGAGAAAACATTTTACACAGATTCATCCAAACACAAAAAATATTAACTTTTTCGTAAATCATTTTCAAGTGAAACATACAAAGCCTTAATGTCAACTAAAACTCCAGATAAAATTCTTTCATTTTGATTAAAAATAAAAAAAATCATCAAATAACACCTTCGTAAAAAGCCCATTTATAACTTAATTTAGTTGATTCATATAATCATATTATTAAAAGATAAAATTAATATATTTAAGGTTTCAGTTTTAGTTGGTAACCCATTCCTCTTTTCTATTGTATAAAATATATATACACAGGACTCATGATCACAAATACACAATTTTTAAATAAAATTTTGTAGTGGGTTCTTTTCTAAATAGGGAAACTTGAAGTATACTTTGTTTCCAAAAGCAAGTTTAAGGTTGTCTTACAAGTTTTGTATTTATGCATTGCCTTTTATGTATAATAACTTTTGGTCCTTCAACTTTAAAAAAAAAATCATTTAAATTTTCATTTCTTTTAACTTTTGAATTTGTATTTTTGTCAAATCACCTCAAAATAGATAAAAAAAATTAACTTTTGTTAACTTTGTTGATGTGGTATATATGTGGATTGGCATGTGAATGACATGCCACCATTTAATTAATTTTTAATATTTTAAAAATATATTTTTATAATATTTATACTTTTTAATTTTCTAAAATAATTTTATATTTTTTGAATTTTAAAATTTAAAAATAATTAAATACCGATGTGTCATTCACATGACAATCCACGTGTATGCCATATCAAGAAAGTTTAAAAAAAAAAAAGGTTGATTTTTTTATCCATTTTGGGGTGATTTGACAAAAAAGAAAACAAATTGAAAGACTAAAAAAGACGAAAAATTAAATGAAAGACAAAAATAACTATCTTTGCAAAATTAAAGGACCAAATAAGTTATAATACCTATCTTTTATCAGCTAATCTCTTGTCCTCCAGGAAAAAGAAATGAAGATTAAATAGATTTGTATGCCAATCATAGCAACAATGATAATGTGTTAGTGTTAGTGCACCAAAATGATTGCCACATTGTGATATATAATTTCAAGAAGATCTTATTGCTAATTCTTTCACCACTTTTGAGTACACATATCTCCTACATTATTAAATAATTGCAAAACTGTGATTTACGTAAAACTTCAATTTTCAGTAGTTGTGGGCTTAGGTCCAATAGATATTTGAGATGCCCCATCATAATTTATACCTGCACCCATCATGTTGTTTTATTTATTTATTTATTTATTTATCTATTTACATTTTATAAAAGTGATTGATTATCAATTTTGGTCTTTTTAACATGCTTAAATTTTAATATTCAATCTTTATTTTTTTAATTTTGATTTCTATATTTTTATAATTAGGTCAAATAGTTAATATTGTTAACTTTTCAATTAAAATGTCTCGTGGTTATGTATAACTTGAAAGTAGATTTATAAATACAAAAAGTAGAGGGATTAAATTCTTGAAAATAAAAGTAGGAGGACTAAATTTCAAATTTAAAAAGTGTAGAGGCTTGAAGTCATGGTTGTTCGAACTAACTGAGGTATTGGTCCAAAGAGAAGCATCAGACCAATTTACCTGCAAACCAATATGGACTGGTAGAACCAAGCTAAAAAACGATTGAATTGATTTTTTTACTGATTTATTCAATCGAACCGTATGAACCAATAGCCTGACTAGTTCGACCATCAGTTTGGTTCTGGAAATCTTGCTTAAAATATGCTTTAATTTTTAAAATTTTACTCTATAATACGATATAAACAAATAATCAACTGAATATGAAGCGTGAGTAAACCATAATAATATTATTAAATAAAAAAGCCTTTTTATTATATTTATTCACTAGATTTGTTTAACGTTGATCGATATCGGTTGGGTCAAATGATTTAAGTGTTACATTTTTAAAATTATTAAGTTAATTTGATTCAAGATAATTTGTATATTTTTAAAATCAAAGTAATTTAAATTTGTGAGTCGAATTTTTTGAGTTAAAATATTACATGAGTCCCTTGTTGGGCCTATAATGAGTGGGAAATTGGAGAAACGTTTTTCTTTGGGTTTATTTACAAAGCTTGATGGATAGAGAAGCTACTAATTTGAAGTTCCTCTCTGTGTACTACACATTCTCTAAAATATAGAGGATTTAAAATTAGAAAATGATGTCGATTGAGTCTTAATTTGATTGGTATTGGTATTGTTGTTAATATAGGAGGATGTGGGTTCAAGTGCACTAAAGTACATTATTCTCCTATTTATGGGTTGGGAGGGGGTTATAGGTAGTTTTAAACATTGTGTTAAAAAGTATTAATATTTATAAATATTAGTATTAAAGTATTGTAATTGGGATACTCAAAGAATTACCTTATTAAGATCATTTAAATTTTTTATTTTTGTACTAATTGAATATTAACTCGATTGATATGGATATTGTTGTCAATACAGGAAGACGTAGGTTCGAGTGTGCTGAAACGCATTATCCTCCTATTTATGGGTTGGGGAGGGACTATGGGTAGTTCTAAACTTTGCGTCAAAAAAAGCAGATATGATCAGAACCTATAATAAGATTATTAAAAAAAATTATTTTTTATTCATATACGAAGTTCAGTAAAAAAAATTCTCTCTAAAAAGAATATGATTATTTTGTTACTTTGATAGACAACCAATACAAGGTAAATATTATATAATTTAATCTTTTAATTATATTTAAAAAATATTATCTCAAAATGTTTTGCATATTAGATCAATACTTAATATAATGAAAGTTTGCTTGGTAAATCTTATATTTTAAATTTGCATTTAAATAAGTTTAATGCACACTTTAATCCTTAAAATATATTGCTTTCCACACTTTGGTCCAACAAAATTCCAACTTTTTCCATTATGAAACTTCTCATTTATTTATTCATTCAACTTAAAATTGCCTTACTTACCAACAAATTCTCTGATCTAAACTTTTAATTTTAATTCATTAAAGAATTTGGTGGTAAAAATCTCGACTCAACTTTGATATAATTTATTTATAATAAATATTTAAGGGTTTATGATTTGAAAATATGATATTCCTTTAACACGAGCTAGTTCAAATGAATGTTTTAAGAAGAAAAGAAGTTCACATCAATATTTTCAATGTTCATTTTTGGCTACTAAGTAAATATATATATATATATATATATATATATATTTAAATTTCAAATGATACATTAGTGAATTTAATACATGAATTTTGAAATCCAAAAAGTAAATGGATAAAATTCCAAATGTATGAAGTGTATAAAGAATTAGAGCATATTTTAACCTTCAAATATTTAGGGTGACTTTGGATAGACGATTGGGTGCGTTGTGGTGCGTTTAACTTACTTTTTGTCTCATGCTACAGTATCTATTCTCATCTCACCGCTGTTTTTACACTAACCACAGGTAAATGCACCGCCCATCCAAACCCACCCTTACTATATAATTTGACACAAACAAATAATCAACCCAATGCGAAGTGCAAGTTAAAACCATACTAGTTGTTATACAATAAGAATATAATATTAAAATAATTAATATTAAATTATGACACATCCACATTATAATGAAAAAGATAATGTAAAAATATATTTAAAATTTATATGAAAAACAAATGAGTCTATGGTTGAAACGACAAAATTGATACCTAAGGATTTTGGGAGTCCTAAGCTTCTCTCAATTTGTAGATTTGTTTTGGGTTTAAATGATTTTCTTTTTATAGATTTTATATAAAAGATAAAAACACTTTCATAATAATATTTATTACTTTTTTTTATGTTCAGTTACTCGTAGCACCGATTTATTCATAAACTTAAATATAATATAGAGGGTTTTTTAGATAAATAACCTAAAAAAATTTAAAAAATTATGAAAATAACCCTAGTACTAGATTATTTAGAAAAATGACCTAGTTTCTACAATGTCAAAGGGTGCCTCCACTTCCCACGGCGGCACCACTCCAAAAAGTAACCCAATCATTGTTTTATAATTACAGAAATAATAGGATGAAAAAAATCATTTTTTTTCATTGCCGCCCCTTCCCAAGGCGACACCCATATAATTTTTTTGTATTTTCCCGTGTATTTCCAGAGTTAATCAAATATATATATTTATTATTTCTAGTGCCGCCTTCTTTAATGGAGGCACCAAATTGGATTAATCTTTTTTGGTGTCGCATTTTTTCATGGAGTGACAAATATCTGTAAAAAAAACTTTTCCTCTCTGATGACTACTTGAGATGAGGCGGCACCAATATTATTTTTGAAATTTTTTGGTGTCGCCACTTCACATGGTGTCTCCAAAAACAATAATTTTTTTCCTGATCCTTACTCTAGATGTGGCGGCACTACCAACTATATATACCCCTAGCCTCAACTTAACACTATTAAATGTCTTAATTTTTCTTTGTTATGTTGAAAGA
This sequence comes from Gossypium raimondii, assembly GCF_025698545.1. Taxonomy (NCBI): domain Eukaryota; kingdom Viridiplantae; phylum Streptophyta; class Magnoliopsida; order Malvales; family Malvaceae; genus Gossypium; species Gossypium raimondii. The sequence goes on from NC_068573.1 coordinate 11,377,448, forward strand.
AAAAAAAATGTGTTATGTTGAAGGAAGGGGAGATATTTATTATTATGGTGTTCTTTAACAAAAAAATTGTTTCGTCATGACCGTTATATATAAATAATATGTAAAATATAATATCATTTTTTAGGTAGTAGTTACGCAGTTAAGAGTTTTTGTTGGTAGTGATTACGCGGTTAATAGTCTATCCCCTATCAAAACATCTCATTTAACGCTAAGGGAGATGAGGCTTCTAGTTGGTAGTGGTTACGCGGTCAAGAGTTCCTGTTGGCAGTGGTTACATGGTCAAGACTGCAAATTGGTTATGTTGTCAAGGGAGAAGCGTCGGCATGAAAAGTGCTCTCAGGTGGGGGAAGTGCCGGCAAAATGTCATACCCCAAGAGCAACCAAAGATGAATACCGTAGGGTTCCTGATCGACCTGACTCAAGTAGAAGTTGATGGAATCAGGCAAAATATTGATTTTACTAGATTATCAACTCTATAATGTGATGATTTCAATTAAAATTTTATTATTATTGTAATATTTGAAATGTTATTGTGTTAAGCAATATTTAATTCGTTAGTTATGTAAATAAAATACGATTAGTGGAAGGAAAAAATGTTTAGATGATGAGAAAACTAAATTTATTGTTCCATATAATCTAATACATAAATAAAAATATGTTTGCTTTTACAATTTTTTTTGCTTTAAGAAAATGTAAGATTTCATTTAATTGGATGAAAAATAGTAAAAAGGAAAATATATACAATATGTATGATTGGAGTTTAATAAAATAAATCCGAGTTAAATAAAGAAATTTGAAAATAATAATAGAAATGAGGGAAAAACAATATTTGAAAATGGAAAAAAATGAAAATATAATTGAAAATTGACGTATTAATAAAAATAAAAATAAAAACAACTTCTATTAGCGAGTGACTACAAAATTATTTATCATATAGAGAAAAATGAAAAAAGAAATTGATGGTTTGTGACCGATGCGACCCATCTGTCTAAAGCTCATCAATTCTTTTTTCCTCCTTATTTAAATGGAAATGATCTCTTCATATGGCTGTTAATAGAAGAAAAAAAATTGTCCCCACAGCCACCACATGCATTCGGGAGTTAAAAACCATTTTGAAAGATAATTTTTTAATGTATTTTATTAAGTTTATATTAAAAGTATGATTTATGTGTTTTATTATTGTTTTTATGATATTTAAAAGAAATATTTTTTATTATGTTTTATTAGATTTAAGTTTGTATTAAATGCATGATTAGTTTGTTTTATTAATGTTATTGTTGTATCTTATATCATTTTTTTCATGTTTAAGGGAAGGATATTTTTGTTGTTGTTGCGTTTTTTAGTTTTGGATTTGTATTAAATGTATGATTAATTTGTTTTATTAATGTTTTTGTGGTATTTTATATTAGTTTTTCGTATTTACTTGAAATGTTATTTTCTATTGTTTTATTTTATTAGCTTTAAGTTTGTATTTAGGTTTGATTAATTTGTTTTATTAATGTTTTGAAGAATCTTATATCGGTTTTTCGTATTTAAGGTATGAACCTATTTTTATAATTGGTTATTTCAGTGTATTTAATGTTTGGGGAATTGTGTTTATTAATATAATTGATATGTTATATTAATTTATTTATTATTTTAAAATAATGATTAACAATATTTTAAATAATAATTGTGACAAAAATCGGGATGAGTACACTTATCAAATCAGATGATCACACGACATGAAAGATCAATGAGAAGGTAAAAAAATTAATTCTATCTTATCGAGAAGTTGAAATGTTAAATTTGTGGAATCATTTTTTAGTTGATCATTTTTTTTAATTGACATCATGAGTATCGCATTTTGAGGGCGCATAGCCATGGGTCGAGCTACCGTCCTGACGACCGTATAATGCCATACTTGGAAATGGCTGGATTTGGATCAGCTAGTTTAATCGAGATGTTTGAGTTGCAGCTTGACTTAATATCCACATTGGTTGAGAGGTGGCGGCCGGAGACCCACACATTCCATTTACCGTGTGGGGAGTGCACCATCACGCTCGAGGACGTCGCACTACAACTTGGGCTACCAGTGGATGGTTATGTGGTCACTAGTTTCAATAAGGTGGCCAAACCTATGGATTTGTGTTACCGTTTGCTTAGTCGATCGCTGGGTGATGAGGAGGATAAATTTACTAGTTTGAAATTTTGCTGGTTAAAACAAAATTTCGAAAATGTATCAAGTAATGCTATAGAGTTGGAGCTTATGTGCGCTGCTCGAGCATTTATTATGTAGCTGATAGGGGGTATTGATGCTGGACGCAAACAATAATAGAGTCCACATTATGCACTTGCCCATATTGTTAGATTTACGCATCGCCTAGAAGTATTTGGGGGTTGATAGTATTGACAACATTATATCGTGAGCTATGCCGGATTACAAAGCACGATACGCAAGAAATATGTGGTTGTCTAATACTGTTGCAATCATGGGCGTTGTATAGGATGCCGTTTTTGGCATCAGTAAGCCATCAACCACCAGTGTGGCTGATTGTAAATAGGTAAGCAAATATCAAGAATAACCTAATCAATAGTTCAATTTTTTTGGCATTAATTTATTTGTTAACAATTTTCCTTTGTTGGTAGATGGTCTATGTGCCCCGTTATAGGGAGGTCTGCACAAATTGGGGTGTATCGTCAAATGATCGAGGCTTATTCTGGGAAGGAGATGAAATTTTTATAAAAAATGTCAATAAAAACCGTATCATGCTTTTTAATTGATTACTTAATGGAACGACATTTTCAATGGGCTTGGGATCGATTAACTCAGCAAACAATGGAATTGGTTCAGTGTTGTCCCCGTTCAAGCAACAAATTCCCACCATCGTGCCCAAGTCTTCTTTATCTACAAGTTTCATCTGTTGAAATTTCAACGGATTGAAGGAAATTGGAAATCTGTAGAATAGTCCGAACATTTTCCTCCCACAACGTCGAGCTATTGTGGTGCCAATCCTTTCTTTAATTTCTTGCACCCTTACATTTTTATCGAACCTCATTCCAGCCTCTTGACGAGATTCAAATACACAACCAATTGCTCTTTCTAAAATGACTCCATCAAAATGAACGTAAAAGATAATTTGGTTATTCATTTTTTATATAATTTTTATGCTGCACACTACAACTAAAAAAAAAGACTGTTTTTTCTTCTTCTCTCTTTAACAATTAACAATAAACATATATAATGAACTCTGCCAAGAATGGGGGCTTATATAACATACTGATTTTGGTGCCGCCACATTTACAAGCAACACCTAAAAATTAAAAGAAAATTACCTGGTGCCGCCACATTTGGTGTAAGGACCAGGAAAATAATTTTTTTACTCGTTCAGGTGACTTTATATAAAGTGGTGGGAAAAAAAATTCAAAAAAATATACTAGTGCCACCACATCTATAGAAGGGACTGAAGGAATTTTTTTTCCGTTTTTGGTGACACCACATGAAGTGGTGAGACCAAAAAATTAAAAAAAAACAAATACTGGTGCTGCCACATGTATAGTAGGGACTAGGGAAAAGTTTTTTTAAACTATTTTGGAAACACCAAGTGAAGTGGCGACAAAAAAAAAATTAAAAATAATATTGGTGCTGTCACATCTCAAGTAGTCTTCAGAGATAAATTTTTTTTTTAAAGATATTGGTCACTCCATGAAGAAGACGACACTAGAATTTTTTTTAATCCAATTTGGTGCCTCCATTAAAGGAGGCGACACCAGAAATAATAAAAAATATATTTTATTTTATTTTCTAGTACCTCTGGAAATATACGAGAAAATACTAAAAATTTATACGGGTGCTGCATTGGGAAGTGGTGGCACAAAAAAAAGATTTTTTTCGTCCTATTATTTCTGTAATTATAAAGCAATGATTGAGTAATTTTTTTAGGTGGTGCCACCGTGGGAAGTGGAGACACCCTTCAACACGGTAGAAACTAGGTTATTTTTCTAAATAATCTAGTATTTGGTTCGTTTTCATAATTTTTAATTTTTTTAGATTATTTATCTAAAAACCCCTAATATAGATGTAAAATAACATTACGTAAATTGTTGTATTAGATTATATCTAAAAGAATTATTCTATCCAAAACAAAAGTTCAAGTTTAGAAATTTTTGGATTGATGGACTATTTTGTAATTTTTATAATTTTTAAATATTTTTATAAAATTTATCATATTTATTAATTATTTTTATTCGAATTAAATAATATATAAATATTAGTAATTTTATTTTCAATATTAAAAGAATAAAGAATTTGGACTGGTGGCTAGGTTGGATTGAGAAAAAATGTCTTGAACAAAGAAAATAAAAGAAACCTGAGCCATCACTTAATACAAGAACTAGAATGTTTATAATCATTTATTAAATGTTTATTGAAATTGTAATATGTATTTATTAAAATAAATAATATAGGTTAAATCCTAAACTTTAGTAAATACTAAATTTTACTTGGCACAAATAATAGAAAAAGGACACGTGTGATATGACAAAATCGCTTAGGATTTTTTATATAAATAACTAATGAAAATATAAATATCTAAATTATGTAAAGAAATAAAGTATGGAGATTAAATCTTAAATTAAAATTTGACCATTTTATGTAATCTAAATAAAATGGGTAAATTACACTTCATGTCACTCTAAAATATTGTCCTTCTTATTTTGGTTACTCTAATTTTTTGCTAATTTAGTAACTCTAATTAAGATAATTACTTGAATTAATCATTACAGTAAAAATTTCGTTAATCCATTAAGGATTTGCTGACGTGACATTTTTAACTTTTGCTAAAAATAAGAATCTCTCTATAATTAGTCCAAAATAATTTATTTGCAACATAAGAATCACCAATCCTTATCACCATCCAACACCCGCCATAAGAACCATAAATCTTTTCCCCATTCTCATATCTATTGCTGACATGGTATTTTTTTTAACTTTTGACGTGATATTTTGTTTTTAATTTTGACTAAAACTATTATTTTTAATACCAGACTGTTCATTTCAACTTTTGTTTCATTTAAAGTGGATTTAATAATTAATATTAGACATAATGACTTATTTTCCCAGTAATTTAAAAAATATTTTAATATTTTGTCTTTTTAATCTTTAAATAAACATTAAATTTTCCTTCCATTTTAGGGTGAAAAATTAAATGGAAGCTTAAATATTTTTTTAAAAATTAGAAGGTGAAATAAGTTATTATACCTTAATAATAATATAATATAATATAATTATTATATGTAAGTAGCAACTTTTTAACATTGTGCAACTTTAAGCATACATGCATTTAGCATTTCTAAATTCAATAGACTATATTAATCATTATTTACAAATATAATCAATTAGGGAAATTTTGTAACCACAAATATAAATCATTTCCATTTCTCATATAACCTTTAATGCCAATGTAAAAATTATGTTTTTTTTTATATTTAAAATTTAATAAGATTGAGTCTTAGTTCGATTGGTATCGGTATTATTGCCAGTATAGGAGGACGTGGATTCGAGTGCTTTAATGCCACCGCTGTTTTTACACTAACCGCAGGTAAACACACCGCCCATCTAAACCCACCCTTAGAATTCAGGGCCCCTTTGAATCCCAATGAGTGTTAATACAGTTTTTGCTAAAACTGAATAAAATACTGTAATAAGAAAATAGACTCCGAGTAGAGGAAGCTGAACTATATATTTTATTCATTAAATAACAGTATTAATATAGGCAATTTCAGGAACGTTAAAAACAAACTTCTCCTAATATGTAGGCAGCTGGATAACTAAAAAATAAAACCATTCATTCATCTGTTGCAGCTTCCTTTGACAAGCATACTCCAAGCATCCTTCTAAGTTTTTCAAACACAACTTGCTTCAATGGCTTTGTTAGGATATCAACTACTTGACTTTCACTGTTACAAAACACTAAACCCATCACACCATCATTACACAAATTGCATATAAAATGGCATCTAAGATCTATATGTTTCCTTATCCCATGAAAAATTGGATTTTTAAAAATCTTTATTGCTGAAATATTATCACAGCAGATAGTTGTTGCTTCCTTTTGATGCTGTTGAAGTGTCTCAAGCAACCTTCTCAACCAAACAACTTGACAGGAGGATAAAGCTACTGCAACAAATTCAGCTTCTGTGGATGACAGTGTCACAATTTGTAGTTTTTTTACAACTTTGGAACTCATCATAAAGAAAAAACCTGATGTGTTTTTCTTATCTTCAACATCGTCGACATAATCACTATCTATAAATTCAAATAAGGAGCTTTTCACTTTAACTTTGTACATAATACCAAAATTAGTTGTGCATTTAAGATAACGAAAGATTCTTTTAGTAGCTAGCAAATGGCTTTAACTTGGATTTTGCATATAACAACTATTTAAGCTAACACCATGCATGATGTTAGGTCTTGTGGAAGTTATATACATTAAACTTCCAACCATTTGCTTGAACAAAGTAACATTTATCTTCTTTATCTTCTTAGCTCCATCATCTTTTTTTAGCTTTATGCCAAGCTCTGCCAGGTTATAGGTCAAATTGCAATCCTACATTTTAAACCTGCTCAAAACCTCAAGAATGTATTTCTTTTTTGAAATAAATATACCAGTATCTAATTGCACAACTTATTTGCCAAGGAAGTAATGCATCAATCCCAAATCAGTCATTTCAAACTCAGTCATCATATTTTTCTTAAAAGACTTGATCATTAGTTCATCATTGTCAATGTAAATCAAATCATCAACGTAGAGACACACTACAAGTAATTTTCCATTACCATCTAATTTTGTGAATAGTATGTGTTCATGTGGACACTTACAAAAACATTCTTTTGCAAAATAAGCATCTATACAACTATACCTAGCTCTTTGAGCTTGTTTTAGTTCGTATAGTGCTTTTTTTTTCAGCTTTATACCTTATTTTCAATGCCTTACTTCATGAAACCAGGAGATTGATCAATGTATACCTCTTCTTGCAATTATCTGTGTAGAAAGGCTGACTTTACATCTAATTGATAAACCTTCCACAAATTCTGAGCAGCTATGGAAAAAACTATACGAACAATGTCCAACCTTGCAATTGGAGCAAATATCTCTTTGTAATCAGCGTCAAACTCCTATTTGTATTTGTTAAAGTTAGTTCCCATGCAACCAGCTTCCCATGCAAAGGTGACCATGCAAGAAAAAAGGGCAGCAGGCAGTCGAGCCATGGTGTGCAGCAGATGAAGCTTGAAGTTGCTGATTTACTTGCTGTATTTAGTTCTTTTTTAATCCTTTTGTAATTTAGTTCATATTGAACTAAGTAGGTAAATGTTTTGATGTAATTTTTGATGTTGATTGATTGAAAAATCAACATAGCAATATGTGGAAGATAATTTTGTAAGTTTCAAGGCAGATTAGTTGAGTTAGGTAGTTGATTAGGTAATTACTTGTTTGTTTTACATGTTAGCTGATATATATAATGGCTTAATGCCTTATTCTCAAGGTTAATGAAAGATTTCAGCTTGTTTTTCATTCAAATTCTTTCTTTCTTTTCTGTTTTTCCACTAGCAAGCTTCTTTTCTGTTTTCTTTCTCATTTGTTTCTTCTCCAAGCCTCGAGGCTTGCTGTCCAAGAAAGACTGAAGCAGTCTGCTGCTTCCTCTAACACCAACAATTGGTATCTAGAGCCCTTATCTTAGTGGACCTGCTGTATCAAACCAAGGAACCTAAATGGCTTCTTCAGGATTTTCACCAGCAGCCCCACCAGTCTTCAATGGAGAAGGCTTCCACATATGGCTGGTCAAGATGAAGACTTACCTGCAGGCCTTTGATCTGTGGGAAGTTGTCAACACAGATGCTGAGCCAGCACCACTGAGGGCTAATCCCACAGTAGCTCAGATCAGACAATATGCTAATGAGAGGACCAAAAGGCACAAAGTTATGTCCTGCATTCAGAACTGTGTATCAGATGTCATCTTCACTAGGATCATGGCCTATGAGACTCCAAAACAGGCCTGGGATAAGCTGAAGGAGGAGTTTCAAGGCACAAAAAGAACAAGGCAACATCAGCTGTTGAATTTGGAAAGGGATTTTGAGAATCTGAAGATGAGGGAAGAAGAAACAGTGAAGCAGTATGCAGATAGAATCATGGTAGTGGTTAACAGCATAAGGCTCCTAGGTGAGCACTTTGATGAGGCAAGAATTGTGGAGAAAGTCCTCTCCACTCTGCCTGAGAGATATGAGGCCAAGATATCCTCTCTAGAGGACTCAAGAGATCTAGCTAGTATCTCTTTAACTGAGCTAATCAACACTTTCTATGCTCAGGAATAAAGGAGAGCTAGCAGGGCTAAAGACCACCAGGAAGGTGCATTTCAAGCCAGAGCCAGAGAAGCCTCGAGCACCAATGCTCATAGAGGCAAAAAGCCCTGGAAAAACAGGCCTAAGCTTGATGCTGCAAGAAGCAGTGACCAGCCCTGTAGATATTGCAAGAGGCTAGGTCATCCAGAAGACAAATGCTGGTTCAGACGAGATGCTATATGCCAGCATTGCAAAAAGAAGGGTCATGTTGAAAAGGTTTGTAAAAACAAAACCAAACCAAGGCAGAGCCAATTTCAACAACTAAAGGCTGAAGCTCGAGTGGCTGAAAATAGTAGTGACCAAGAGGAGCAGGTCTTTGCTGTGTCCTGCTCAGCTGCTGAGAAGAAATGTTCAAAAGGCTGGCTATTGGACAGTGGCTGCACTAACCACATGTCACCAGATGCATCCTTGTTCAAAACCTTAGACAGAAGCTGCAAAACCAAGGTCAAGGTTGGAAATGGTCAGTTTATAAAGGCTGAAGGAAAAGGAGATGTGCTGATATGCACTCCTACAGGAAACAAAGTCATCTTGAATGTGCTATTGGTGCCTGAGATTGACAGAAACCTTCTCAGCATAGCTCAATTGCTCGAGAAAGGCTATTCAGTTGTGTTCAAAGACAAACAGTGCCAGATTGCTGATCCAAGTGGATCAAGCCTTATGAAAGTCACAATGACTGACAAATGCTTTGAGGTTCATTGGCCAAATGACTCAAAGTCAGCATACATAGCCTCTACAGATGATTCCAAGCTCTGGCATCAAAGGCTTGGACATGCCAACTTCAGGTCGATGGCTCGAATGGCCAGAGAGTGCTTGACTGAGAACTTCACCAACTCAGTGGAGCATGATGATGTGTGTGAAGTGTGCCAGATGGGAAAACAGGTAAGACTGCCATTTCCCACAAACTCAGCATGGAGAGCCACTGAAAGACTGCAGCTGGTGCACTCTGATGTATGTGGACCTATGAGAACTGAATCATTTAGCAAAAACATGTATTTTATCCTCTTCATTGAAGATTTTACAAGGTTTTGCTGGATTTTCTTCTTGAAACACAAGTCTGAGGTAGCTCAAGTGTATGTAAAGCTTAAAATTGCTGTTGAGACAGAAACAGGCTGCAAGCTGAAATCGATAAGGACAAACAATGGGGCTGAGTACACTTCAGCTCAGTTCCAAGCCATTTACAATGATGCTGGCATCAAACACCAGCTAACAAATGTGTACACACCTCAGCAAAATGGGGTATCTGAAAGAAAGAATAGAAGCCTGATGGATATGGCCAGATGCTTACTGTTTGAGAAGAAACTGCCCAAAACCATGTGGGCTAAGGCAGTAAACACTGCTGTCTACCTTCAGAATAGGCTTACTACTAAAGCTCTTGCTTTCAAGACACCTTTCGAGGCTTGGTTTGGATTCAAGTCTTCCTTGGCACATCTGAAGGTGTTTGGTTATCTGTGCTATGCACAAATACCAGCAGTAAAGAGGGACAAGCTTTCAAAGAGAGCTCAGCCTGGCATTCTAGTAGGCTATAGCTCAGTCAAGAAGGGCTATAGGGTTCTGGATCCCTTGACAAGCAAAATTAAAGTAAGCAGAGATGTTATCTTTGATGAAAAGGCATGTTGGAATTGGGAGAAGAATGAGCCAGAAGCTATTTCAGAAGACCTGGTGCCTAATCAAGCTGAAATCGAGCAGCTTAGTCTTGAAATGGACATCAATGATGTGCCTGTGAGAGGCATAAGGTCCCTAGATGAAATTTATGAAAGAGCACAGGTTGCTATAGCAGAATCTACCAGTTTTGAAGAGGCTGAGGCAGATGAAGGCTGGAAACAGGCTATGGTTGATGAAATCAACATGATCCAAAAGAATCAGACATGGGAATTAATTGATAAGCCTGCTAGAAAGAAGACCATTGGAGTGAAATGGGTCTATCGAGCAAAACAAAATGCTGATGGCAGTCTTAACAAGCTAAAAGCCAGGCTTGTTGTCAAAGGATTTAGTCAGAGATATGGCCTAAACTACCTGGAGAATTTTGCACCAGTAGCTAGGCTTGACACAGTCAGAATGATAGTTGCCTTGGCTGCTCAAAATCAGTGGACCATTCATTAGCTGGATGTGAAGTCTGCATTTCTCAATGGCTTCCTAGAAGAAGAAATCTACATTGAGTAGCCTCCAGGTTTTATAATACCAGGCAAAGAACACATGGTGTACAGACTGAAAAAGGCCTTGTATGGCCTGAAGCAGGCCCCTCGAGCCTGGTATGCTCGAATTAACTCTTACCTGATCAGTTTGGAATTCGAGAGAAGTGTCAGTGAACCAACACTGCATGCGAAGAAAAATCAAGCTGAAACTCAGCTTATCCTTTCACTTTATGTTAATGATCTATTAGTTACTAGAGGAGATAAGAATATGCTACATGACTTCAAGAGAAAAATGATGAAAATGTTTGAGATGTCTGATCTAGGCAGAATGAATTACTTCCTAGGAATGGAAGTGAAACAAACTGCAAATGGAATCTTTCTCAGCCAGAGTTCCTTTGCTATGAAGGTTTTAAACAAGTTCTCTATGAAGAACTGTAAGCCAACAAGCACACCAATGGCTGTTGGAATGAAGCTATCGAGGCAGGAAAGTGGTGAACCAGTTTGTGAGACTATGTACAAGAGTCTCATTGGTAGTCTACTGTATTTGACTGCAACAAGGCCAGGTATCATGTTTGCAGTTAGTGTGCTATCCAGATACATGAATTGTTGCAATAATCAGCACTTTTAAGTAGCTAAAAGAGTGCTGAGATACATCAAAGGCACCATTGATCATGGTGTGTTGTTCAAAAGAGTTGAAAACATGAAGTTAACAGGCTATGTTGATAGTGACTGGGCTGGATCATGTGATGACATGAGGAGCACATCTGGATATGCATTTAGCCTTGGCTCATGCATATTTTGCTAGAGTTCCAAGAAGCAGAGTCTAGTGGCACAGTCAACAGCAGAAGCTGAATATGTTGTTGCTGCATCTACTGTGAATCAAGCCATATGGCTTAGGAAAATTCTTACTGATTTGAACCAAAATCAAGAAGAGGCAATAGAGATTTACTGTGATAACAAATTTGCTATTGTAATTGCAAAGAATTCTGTTTTCCATGGCAGAACAAAGCATTTCAATATCAAGCTACATGTTATAAGGGAGATGGGGCAAGCTCATGAAATCGAGCTGGTTCATTGCAATTCAGAGGAGCAAATTGCAGACATCTTTACCAAGGCACTCAATGTGTCAAGATTTGAAAAATTAAAGAGGGAGCTAGGTGTTACCAGCATGGAAACTAAGGAGGAGTGTTAAAGTTAGTTCCCATGCAACCAGCTTCCCATGTAAAGGTGGCCATGCAAGAAAAAAGGGCAGCAGGCAGTCGAGCCATGGTGTGCAGCAGATGAAGCTTGAAGTTACTGATTTACTTGCTGCATTTAGTTCTTTTTTAATCCTTTTGTAATTTAGTTCATATTGAACTAAGTAGGTAAATGTTTTGATGTAATTTTTGATGTTGATTGATTGAAAAATTAGCATAGCAATATGTGGAAGATAATTTTGTAAGTTTCAAGGCAGATTAGTTGAGTTAGGTAGTTAATTAGGTAATTACTTGTTTGTTTTACATGTTAGCTGATATATGTAATGGCTTAATGCCTTATTCTCAATGTTAATAAAAGATTTCAGCTTGTTTTTCATTCAAATTCTTTCCTTCTTTTCTGTTTTTCCACTAGCAAGCTTCTTTTCTGTTTTCTTTCTCGTTTGTTTCTTCTCCAAGCCTCGAGGCTTGTTGTCTAAGAAAAACTGAAGCAGTCTGCTGCTGCCTCTAACACCAACAGTATCCCTTGGCGATTAATCGAGCTTTGTGCTTGTTGATTTCGTCATTCTTCTTGAATTTTGTTCTATAAACCCATTTCACGCCAATGGACTTCTACCCTTTTGAAATTTCTGTCAGCTCCCAAGTGTTGTTTCTTTCTATTGAGTTGATCTCCTCTTTCATGGCTTTTTTCCATTTTTGTTCTTTGATAGCTTCTTGAAATGTAAGGGGATCACAATCCACAAACAGAGCAAAATGGGCAATTTGATCATCATCAAATAATTTATCTCCACTTACATAATCAATCATCCAAGTTGGCCGCTTTCTCAGTCAAGATTCATGGATGACTACATCATTATCCAATTGATTTTCACAAGAGAGTTGCGTGTGATTATCAGTTGCATCTGAATTTGACTCTTGAGTTGCAACTTTAATTTTATCTTCATCTCTATAAAAATTAGTGGGAATTTCTTGCTGTTTAACACCCTTTTCAGTGCAATTCCATGTAGAATTTTCATAAAAAAGACGTCTTTGTTGATGATGATCTTCTTAGTGAGCGGATTGAACAATTTTTATGCCTTGGTTGTCTCACTTACACCAAGAAAAACACATTTTTCGCCCTTATCATCAAGTTTTCTCCTTTTCTGATCGACACACCCATAAATTTTGAAGTGATTTACGGTTGGTTTTCTGCCACTCCATGCTTTCACCAAAGTCGTGTTTTGAACATAAAAGGTGAGACTTCTAGTTAGAACATGAATGCTCCAATTTAAAACTTTTAGCCAGAAAGCCTTTGGAATGTTCTCTTTTTCCAACAAGCTTCTCACCATTTTGAGAATGGTTTAATTTTTCATGTTTGACACACAGTTTTGTTGTGGTGTGTATGCAGCGGTGAGTTCTCTTTGAATGTCTTGTTCAGTGCAAAATGTCTCAAAATCCTTTGAACTGTACTCTCCCACACAATCAGTTCGCAATATCTTAATAGAACTCTCTGTTTTATTTTTAACTTGAGCTTTGAAGCTTTTAAATGACAAGAGGGCTTCTGATTTATCCTGCAAGAAGAACACCCATGTTTTTCTACTATAATCATCAATAAAAGTGATTAGATACCATTTCCCTCAATTTGATGTTGGATTAATTGGTTCCCAAATGTCAGGGTGAATTAGCTCTAGCACTTTTTTTGCTCTTCATGGCTTTTCTTGTGAAAATTGAGATCCGTGTTGTTTGATAAAAACACATTCCTTGCATATTGGATCAGCTAGAATAGTGATTTGAAGAAGCTTTGTCACCATATTCTTCCGTTAGAGTGTAGTTAGTCCACCGAAATTTAGATGACCAAAAAAGTGCCATAACCATGATGGATCATCTACTTTGGCTTGCAAACATGTCTGAGCACTTTTTATCTGTAATGGAAACAGTCTATTCGAGCTTATTTGAAAAATGACTACTACACGTTTTGAAGGACCATATATTTCACAAGCTTTATCCCAAAATGGTTATAACATAACCTCTCCTACAATTGACCAGCACCAAACAAATTGCTTTTCAAATCAGGAACATAGAAGACATTAGATATTGTTTCTATAAAGCCATTTTTAGTGTTGATTTTAATATCTCCAATTCTCAGGACCTTTACAGTAGATTTATCCCCAAAACTGACAGTAGTATGAAAATTTTCATTTAAATGAGAAACAATGGATTTTCTACCACTCATATGGTTGTTGCAGCCTGTGTCTACATACCAAACTTCTATTTTGGTCTTGTCCACATTTTCATGAGCTGCCATCAACAATGTTTTTTCTTCTTTTCGTGCAACAAAATTTGATTTCGAGGTGTTCTCCTTGTCTTGAGGTTCGACACTTGGCTTGATAATGCCCAAGCTTGTGACATCTATAGCACTCAATTTTCGATTTGGAAAACTTATCATATCCTTTGCCTCTGTCTTAAGATAAATCTTGATTATTCATATTGTGTTGGTGGTGCTTGCCTTAATCTCTATTGCCTCGACCTCTTCTTCTAGCACCTCAACCTCTTTCTTGACTAGGCAAAGACACATGATTTGTAGAAGCTTTTAGTGCTTGCTCCTCCTTGTCCTACAAAACTATTTTCTTCTCATGAACTAATACAGAGCCCTGCAACTCATTAAGAGAAAGAGTATTAAGATCCTTTGATTCTTTAATAGAACATACCACATAATTAAATTATGGAGTCATTGACTGCAAAATTTTCTCAATCACAGTCACATCCTTAATCTTTTCACCATGGATTCACATTTCGTTGATTATTGCCATTGTTCTTGAGAAAGAAACAAAAATTATTCTCCATTCTTCATCCATAATATTCCGAATTTAGATCATAGAACTTGTAACTGTTGCCTCTTGATCCTATTTGATCCTTGATATTTCTTATTCATGGAGTCCAAAATGTGCTTGGAGGTATCTTTGCAAAGCATTGTCTCCAAGATTGAACATTCAATGACCTGAAACAAGTAGTTTTTGGCCATAAGATCCTTCAACTTCATCCTCTCTATTTTTGTGTCTGAGATTGTTGCCGTTGACTCTGGCACTCCATCTGAGACAACTTGTCAATACTCTTTTGATATTAGAAAATTCTCCATTGGCATGCTCTAGTGATTCATAATGATCACCAAAGTGAGGTATTACTGGTTGCACGAAATTTTCAGCACCATGGAATACAAAAAACTATTGTTTTTTTTGTTTTGTTTTTGATAACCCGACTCTAATGCCATTGTTAACAGAGATTTTTTTTACTAAAACTGAATAAAAGACTTTAATAAGAAAATAGACTTCGAGGAAAGGAAGCTGAACTATATATTTTATTCATCAAATAGTAGCCTCAATATAGGCAACTTCAGTAATGTTAATTAGGAAACAATCTTCTAATAGGTAGGCAACTGGATAACTAAAAAGCAAATATTTTTATTAAAGCAAAAAAAAAAAAAAACCCTCACTAAAGCATTCATCAGTATTTAAATAACATCACTAAGATGAGATTCCTCAAAAGTTCTAGGTGATTTTCAACTCGAGCTAAATTGTCCAGTGAAAATATTTTAGTACTTTAATATAAGTGTAAATTGAAAATGTAGAAATAGGTGATACTTATATTAAACATATTATATAATACTAGAAATTCCATCATATACGAATGCGTATGGGAATTAATTATTTAGAACATACATGTGTGTTTAAAATAACATATAATAAATAATAAAATGTATGTTTTGAAACTAATTATTAATAATACATACAATATTTAATATTAAAATAAAAAGATTAAATTATAAGTAAAATGAAATTTAAATACATAACTACATCAGATTAAGAATATTGATTAGTGCATTACAATTGTTTACCATGGTGTTGTGATCAATCTTGAGTTGATGTCGAGATAACTTGTGACACCAACTTAATCAATGACATTATCAATATATACAATTGATCGATGTCATAAATTTGTATAATAAAATTAATATGTATAAAATATTTTAGAATAAAACTTTGGTTGAGTGGAAAAGTTAAAGTTTTATTGACCCAAATGTCTTGGGTTTAAATCCCACCATATGCAAATGATTTATTCTTTGTTTTGGTGTCTGCTTGACTCGTGACATTAACTCAATCAAAGATTTAAATAATAGTATAGATAAATATAAATTTAAGAAGGCTTAAGTGTTAAAAAAGCCCTTAGTAAAAAAAAAGTTAAAAAATCAATTAAGTCCTTTTAAAAAAAATCACCCTATTGAGGCCTTAATGAAAAAAAACAACAACAACTAGACCTTTCCGTTAATGAAAACCGTTAATTGACTGGTTTGACCGTTAGCAACATTGATGTGGCCAAATTAATAAAAAAATACATATAAAATGAACTTTGTCCATTTGTTCAAATTCATTTTAGATGAGTGCAAAACTATAAAACATATATAAATAATTATAAGAATTCAAATATGTAAAAAAGTCAAAAAATATTAATAATTTATAAAAATATAAAAATTAATAAAATGTACATCTAAAAAACTGAACAAATGGTAGTCTAGATTTAGATAAACCAAGACATATAAATGTCCAAATTAATTTTTATTAATGCAAAATTAAAAATATATAATTATAAAAATGTTTTGTTTTGTGAAATTTTACTATATAAGCTTCATATATATTTGATTGAGTTCATATTTTGATCTCAGGCACATTTACATATTTACATACATCTTATTATTATTAACACATAATAAATTATAAAAGATTATAATTAAAAATAATTATTAATATTTTAAAATAAATTTGGAACACCAAAACGTAAAAGGGATTTTAATTTTTAATAATTATTTTTTTATAATTTATAATTTTTTATAGTTTTGCACTAATAAAAATGAATCTTGACATACATTTGTTCTGATTCATTAGAATCTGGACATCATTTTGTATAAGTTCATTTTAGATGTACATTTTATTAATTTTTATATTTATAAATTATTAATAATTTCTTTTACCTTTTATATATTTGATTTTTTTATCATTTTTAGTAATTTTATACTTTTGCACTCAACTAGAATGACTTTGGACAAATGATTATCCAAATTCAAATAAATATGGACAACTATTTTTCCATGTTCATTTTAGATGTATATATTTTTATTAATTTTAAAAATATATTTTTTAAATCTTTTTGCTAATGTGGCATGTCACGTTAGCACCATATGTCACATCAGCTTTATAAGCAATCAAATAGAATAACTGACAGTTTTCTTTACCGATAGGGGTAGGTTTTTTTTTTTATCCTTAAAGGCTTAATAGAGTGAATTTTTTAAGGATTTAATTGATTTTTTTATTTTTTTACTGATGACGTTTTTGTCCCTTAAACCATTTAGTAATTTATAAAATGTAAATACATAATAAACTATGCTATTATATAATGTTTGTAACGACTCGAAAGTTAGTGGTGTTAGAAACAGTGGTTTCGGAACCTCATTTCTGATGTTTGAGTCCGTAAATAAATAATATTTATAGGTTAGTATGAAATTTAATTAAAGTTTGGTCCTTTAATTTTGTTAATTGGATAGTTAATTAATGTATAGAGACTAAATTATAAAATTGGTAAAAGCTCAATTGCCAAAGAAGTTGTAATTAAAAGCAAGGGACAAAGGCCACGTTAGCAATTAGACCATGAGATTTGATAAGGGTAGTAGACGGTGGCTAACTACATGAAATATGGGAGGCTAAATGGGTAAATAAATAAATAATGGTAAAATGAATTAAAACTAAAGTAAAAGAATGAATATTATATGTATATTACTAGAGATTAGAGGTGATCATGGGCCGGGCCGGATTCGGGTCGGGCCCAAAAAAATTTCAGCCCGCGTCCTATGCCCGAGCCCAGCCCGGCACATTTTTTTAATAAACACCAAAAATTTATTTTAAAAAAAGTATTTTAAAAATATTTTAAAATAAAAAAATAAAAAAATAAAAATTTATTATATATTCGGGCCGGGCCGTGCCGGGCCAGGGCAAAAAAAGTGGTGCCTGAGGCCCGAACCGTTTTCTAAATGGGCCTCGTTGTTTTGCCCAAGCCCATATTTCGGGCCTATATTTTTATCCGAACCCTACAATATTTCAGGCGGGGCCCGGCCGATGATCACCTCTACTAGAGATAGTGGAGGAAGAGAGAATTATTATCATCTTCTTCCTCCCTACCCGAAACAATGAGAAAGAAAAGAAGGCTTAACGCCATTTAGGGTTTTGGAAGCTTTAACCTTAAAATTTAAGTAAGTCTTCGGTTATTATTTTGTAATTTTTATGTTTTTTAAATTTTGGGAGTTTAATTTAGTTAACTTGGTGTTATTTTTCATAACTTTTAAAACTTGAGAAAAATGCCATTGATGAATTCTTGAAGTTTTAAATACTAAATTGGTAGATCTTAAGCTTAGAAATGAAAAAGAACTAAATTGTGAAATTAATTTATAGTTTTGTACAATAGGGGCTAACATGCATAAATTTTGAAATTTTTGGTAGAAATGAGAAATAGGAGGTCCATATTGGACTATAGTGAAATCAGGTTGAAAATTTGAGTTCTAAATTGAAAGTTAGGTTAGTACCGGTTTTAAGGACTAAATTGAATAAAATGCAAAACTTTAGGGGACATTCGAAATATGACCTGAAAGATGAAATTGAATTGATACATGCTTAACATAGGCTCTTATAAGATATTTGGAATTGAAAAATTGAAATGAATTATTATTTAGATCGAGAATTGAACCAATCGGAGGATAATCGCGGAAAAGGAAAAAATTATAAATTAATCATCAACGTCTTGCTAGTAGCTGTTTTGTCTGGTACATGGATGTTGGCTTAAATTGATTATATCTTTAATATTAGTAGATGATATGCTAGAATTATATAAATTTGGAATGAAAATGTGGTATAAATAATTTGTGCCTTATTGAGTTGGGTAAATTGGAACGATTATACAGATGAGAATGTTGTAGTCATAAATGGTACGTATGTAGGGCTAATATATATATGTTTATTTTGGGATGATGGCTGAGATTTGAACCTTGACGAATGTTTACTTTTAAAGCGGTAAAGGATATATGAAGATGTGTATGTGATGGTAGCTTGTTAAATGGTAGCTTGTTAAATGGCATATGCATCTTTAGAATGACAAAATTTAGTAGATTTATAATCGATTGAACTTGGTTATATGTGGCATGTATTTAGGGGATGTCATATTATCTTGTTATGCTTTGTTTGATTGGGAACTTAGTTGATATTGAGCCTATAATGTAATTGGCAAATGTTTAATATGCACAAGTTTATTATCATGTTGTGGCATGTATATGTCGATTCTTAAGCTACATGATTGAGCATGAGTGAATTGAATAATTGGATGGTTAATTAATTAAAATGGTATGTTAAGGTTGTTGTGAATTGGTGCCTTTGAGGTACATTGGTTTGTTGATTATTAGGTTATCCAAATAGGAATTTTTGTGTATGCTTTTAAGATGATTTTATGCAGGTTTTAGGTGTCTAAAACACTAATTGGAATGGGTTTGAGTTTGGGGTATGAAAAGTACTAAAAACATGTGATTTTTGGCCATTTGGAAAGAAGGTATCGATACCTTGGTTTGAGGTGTCGATACTTTACCAAATGAATAGAGTTTTAAAAATGACAGATTGCCAATTTGATATTGGTACTTGGCCTTGGTATTGATACCTATACTTGAATTTTAAAATTTTTTTAGTTTGGTCCTCCTGCAAGATCAGGATAACTCCAAAGCTCTTGTAAACTTGTTTAAGGCTCGATTTTAATTGAATATTAATTTATGCATGAATTTATACATTGAAACAATGA